>NC_064623.1:77443439-78097999 GCF_023898315.1 Schistocerca nitens | reverse complement strand
CCACAATATTTACTATTTGATTCTTTTTTCTCTCGTTTAGGGCAATTACAGACCACATCCAGTAACTACATCTCAGGAGGCATTTAATTGTAGCCAAAAAGCGTTTTATTCTTTCTCTGCCCACCTTTCATCTCTCTTTGGTGCAGCCACTGATCTGCTTTTGCTCATCGTAGAAGTCCTTAATGTGTTGCTGTTGGTCGGCGATCATTGTTCGGCCCTCCTGATTCAATTCAGTGCTCTAGAGATCCTTCCTTACTTCCTTAAACCAACTTTAGATCTGTTATCCAATACGTTAAAATCTGCTTCGTTAGTCAGGTTTCATCCATCCTGAACAGATGTCGCTAAAACTACACTCGTTCTTTCGTTATTGACTCCATCGGCTGCTCTTTCATCCATGTATCACTTTTCTCTTCCACAAAGTCTACACTGTCTATTATCCTAGGATTCATTATTTTGTGAAGGAAATTGCGCTCAATTTTGTTGGCTTCTCTCAATCCAGCGTTTCCTGTCATTCTGAGGGATTCACTTGTGTACAGACATTTAGTGTTGAGCTGCGTGTAGTAGTGCTCGAGTTTCGCCTTTTTCTTGCATAGGACTGGCGCCTTACGAAAAACGGTGGTCGTCTTCTCTCGTCTGGTGTCGCAAGCTTCTTTTCTGCTAGTTTTCAGCTGCACTCTCTCCAAGGTCTCTGAAACTGTCCACTTTTTCTGTTTTACCATACTCTGCTGTTAGGTGATGAAGTACTGTTGGGGTGTTTGTTATATACGAGGGGCGTTCAACAAGTAATACAACACATTTTTTTCTGAGAGCAAATCGGTTTTATTCAGGATTCCATTCCAATACACCATATTATTCCCCACTCTTTTTGCTGCAAAACTCTTATGCCCCATTCCTGTGAGGACCTGTAGACCTGCATGGTACCACTCTACTGTTCGATGTCAGAGCTAACATCCTGCAGCATCAATAGCCTCGCCATCATCCACAGACTGCTTCCTGTGGTATACATCCTTTGTTGTGCATAACATGTTGAGGTCGATTAAGAGCGAGATCCGGGCTGTAGACCAAGTGAGGTGGTGCTGTGGTTACCACACTGAACTCGCGCTCTGGAGGCCGACATTTTCAATCCCACTTCCGGCCATCCTGATTTAGGTTTTCTGTGATTTCTCTAAATCGCTCCAGGTAAATGACAGGATGGTTCTTGTGAAAGGGCACGGCCGACTTCCTTCCCCATCCTTACCTAACCCGATGAGACCAATGACCTTGCTGTTTGCTCTCTTCCTCGAAACAACCCACCCACTGTAGGGTAGGTGAGGAAGAACAGGGCGATGAAGATTTGTGAGCTCTTCTTGTGTGCACAGACGTGTGTAGATGTTGCATTGTCATGGAGAAGGAGAAATTCGTTTGCATTTTTGTGGCGTCGAACACGCTGAAGTCTTCCTTCGGTTTCCTCAGGGTTGCATAATATACTTGATACTTGACCGTTGCTCCATGAAGGACGACATCTATGAGGAAAGCCCATTCAGAGTCTCAGAAGAGCTTCGCCATGACTACTGGCTGGGGCTGTGGCTCTGAACTTACCTTTGGAGGAGAGATGGTCTGGCGCGACTCCATTGGGTTTGTTTTCGGTTCAAAGTGATGAAGCCACATTTCATCGCCAGTGATACCCAACAAAAAATTGTCACAATGAGCCTCATGGCACGCAAGCTATTCCGCACAAGTGGACTATCTTGCTCCTTATGGTCTTTCATTAGACAGAGGAACCACTGGTGGATGACTGTGTCAGTTTGGGCAGCGAGATGTTTGATTCTGATCTGTCGATCACCTCGAATGAGAGTTCCACTCGTTCCAACATCGTAGGAATCACAGCTGTGTTGCGGCCGGTCTGCACGCGGGAGATCGAATCTTGTTGCGATGATGACAGACACCTCGTTCAACGACTCAGTGAGCTTTTGTTCACAGCCAGGTCTCTGTAGACCCTAAATAACGAGAAGTGCGAGGTCATCCACATGAGTGCTTAAAGGACCTTCTCGCCATTTTCTGGGGGAAGGGAGGGGGAGGGGAGTGGAGGAGCTTAGATTAGTGGAAGTTGCCTAATTGACCTATTTTCCCGCCAAAATTAGAACTTCCTGCAATGACGTCATTGCAGTGTTGCCATATCTACTGCTGCCATCTTGGATCCGCCATGTTGATTGAATTTGGCAGCAATGCAGAGTGGTGATGCTCTCTTTGCCCTACTACTTGTAGACTTAGAGAAAGCTTTTGACAATGTTGACTGGAATACTCTCTTTCAAATTCTGAAGGTGGCAGGAGTCAAATACATGGAGTGAAAGGATACTTGCAAAATCAAATGGTTCATTATGGGACTTAACATAATGGTTCATTATGGGACTTAACATCCGAGGTCATCAGTCCCCTAGACTTAGAACTACTTAAACCTGACTAACCTAAGGACATCACACACAGCCATGCCCAAGGCAGGTTCGAACCTGCAACAACAGCAGCAGCGCGGTTCCGGACTGAAGCGCATAGAACCACTTAGCCACAGCGGCCGGCGGCTATTTGCAATTTGTACAGAAACCATATGGCAGTTATAAGAGTCGAGGGACATGAAAGGGAAGCAATGGTTGGGATGGGAGGGAGGGCTGTAGCCTATCCCTGATGTTATTCAATCTATATATTTAGCAAGCATAAAGGAAACAAAAGAAAAATATGGAGTTGGAATTCAAATCCACGAAGAAGAAATAAAAACTCTGAGGTTTTCTGATGACACTGTAATTCTGTCAGAGGCAGCAAAGAACCTGGAACAGCAGTTGAACAGAATGGAAAGAGTCTTCGTAAGATGAACAAAAGCAAAACGAAGATAATGGAATGTAGTCTAAGTAAATCAGGTGATGCATAGGGATTTAGATTAGGAAATGACGCACTTAAAGTAGTAGATGAGTTTTGCTATTTATGGAGCAAAATAACTGATGATGGTCGAAGTAGAGAGGATATAAAATGTAGACTGGCAATGGCAAGCAAAGCGTTTCTGAAGAAGAGAGATTTGTTAACTTCCAGTATAGATTTAAGTGTCAAGAAGTCTTTTCTAAAATTATTTGTATAGAGTGTAGCCATGTGTGGATGTGACACATGGACGATAAATAGTTTAGACAAGAAGAGAATAGAAGCTTTCGAAATGTGGTACTGCAGAAGAATGTTGAATATTACATGGGTAGATCATGTAACTAATGAGGAGGTACTGAATAGAATAGGGGAGAAGAGGAATTTGTGGCTCAACTTGACTAGAAGAAGAGATCTGTTGGCAGGGCTTGTTCTGAGGCATCAAGGGATCACCAAACCAGTATTGGAGGGCAGCGTGGAGTGTAAAAATCGTAGTGGGGGACCAAGAGATGAATACACAAAGCAGATTCAGAAGGATGTAGGGTGCAGTAGTTACATGAAGATGAAGAAACTTGCACAGGGTAGAGTAGCATGGAGAGCTGCATCAAACCAGTCTCTGGACTGAAGACCACAACAACAGTCAACGACTTTTTACCTGTCGTTCACTTCGGTATTACCTGTTAGTATTAAATTTTTCTAACCGCCTACCGGTTTCAGAACAATAGTGATTTATAAAGTAGGGAAGTACCTTTATACAATCTGTAATGCTAAAGTACACCAAGTCAAACACATAATAATAATAATTTGTTCCCAAATACAAGGTTCGTTCAGTAAGTAATGCCCCACATTTTTTTTAAAAAGCCATTAATATACATAGACGAACGTCCGTGTTGGTGCTTCACAATTGATGTTTATTCTGTGCGCCGGTGAATTTTCGAACCGTTCTGGCAGATGACAGAGCCGTAATATTGCGTCAATATGGCGTCTACATACGATTCACAAGCAGCGTGCTGTTATTTATTCTTGTGTGCAGAAAAAGAAACAGTGGTGAACATCTATAAACGTTTTTGTGCAGTGTATGGCGATGCTGCAGTTGATAGGTGTACAGCTGGGCGATAGGTAAAGGAAGTTCCAGCCTCAGGAAATGCAGAAACAGAATTCCACGATCAGCCAAGCTCGGGACGCCCTGTCACAGCCACTGCTCCAGACATGCTGAATCGTGCGGATTGCATTATTCGTGCCGACCGGCGCATCATAACTCGACAATTGGCTCTGCAGTTGTTGAACGGTATTGGAAGTGCGTCTGCAATGATCGAGACTCGGATATTCAAAGAAGAGCTTACGATGGGTTCTACGAATGCTCACAGTGGACCACAAGGAAAGGCCATTTCATCTGAATTGTTGGAGCGTTTTGAGACCGACGGAGAAGCCTTTCTGTCGCGGATAGTTACGGGGAACGAAAGCTGGGTGCACCACTTCTCGCCGGAAACAAAAAAGCAATCCATGGAGTGGCATCATCCTCATTCACCACAAAAGTAGAAATTCA
Source organism: Schistocerca nitens (assembly GCF_023898315.1). Taxonomy (NCBI): domain Eukaryota; kingdom Metazoa; phylum Arthropoda; class Insecta; order Orthoptera; family Acrididae; genus Schistocerca; species Schistocerca nitens. The sequence goes on along the minus strand of NC_064623.1, from coordinate 78,093,573 downwards.
AGACAACTCCCTCTGCCGGAGAAGTCATCGTGATAGTCTTCTGGAATTGTGATGGCGTCATTCTCGTGGATGTGATTCCAAGAGATTGAAACAACAATTTAGAGGCATGCGTGAAGACTGAATAAACTCAAGAACCGTCTCTGACGTGTTCGATCGGACAAGAATTCAGCAGAAACCTTGCTCCAAAACGATAATGCACGCCCACACACAGGTATGAGAACCCGGGAACACATCGCCAAATTGGGTTGGACGTCATTGCCTCGGCCACCCTACAGTCCACACTTGGCACCCTCGGACGTCCATCTCTTTGGACCGCTTAAAGATTCTCTATGGGGAACACACTTTGAAGATGACGAGAGTGTCAGTCATGCAGTGAAAAAATGGCTACGCCTACACGACAAGAGCTTTTACCAGCAGGGAATACATGCTCTTCCACAACGTTGGCGTACGGCCATAGAACGTGATGGAGACTACGTAGAAAAACAGGACATGGACAAGACATGTTGATGTATATTGTCAAAAAATTCAGACCCTTAGCAACAAATATGTTCTGAGAAAAAAAATGTGGGGCATTACTTATTGAACGACCGTCGTACTTTATGTAAAAATTGTGTGAAAACCTAATAAAAATATTCGTGCAGGCATGTTCTCTCTATGCAACTAGTTGAAGACAGTTTGTTTACTGGCATATGCGTTTCGCTTCTTTTATTTGTGGAGCATCTTCAGTAGCCTGTAATCCATGTTTCTTTTTATACATATAATAAACGTATTATGTGGTAGTTACAATATATTACTACGTTACATTTCGTCACGTTTTACTCTTGGTTTTAGATTAGAATCAACTTTTGCAGCACAAACTTCGTCATGTGAAACAATAGTTTGGTGTTACTTACGTTTTCCAGCACTGTTCGCCCATGTGTGTGGTCCTGCAGATGTGTGCATTAGTCTCTATGCTCCAGTTGGCCGATTTCTGCCGTTGTTTCACCCACATTTGTTTTAACACATCGCTTACATCACTTGCGCTTTAAATTTTTATGTTCAACATGTGTGTCGTGTTGCCAACTGTCGCTGCGTGTTTATCTTTCATACACATGCGCTAACAGTGCTGGAAATCGTAACAGCGATGGATAATTCCACATCATGAAATTTGTGCTACAAAAGATCACTCTAACCTAAAAACAAGAGCAAGGCATGACAAAATGTAAAATAGTATCATATCGTAACTACCACATTTATTACATGTATAAAAAGAAACAGTATTATAGGCCCCTGAAGATGCTTCACAATTAAAAGAAGCGAAACGCGTATGGCAATAAACAAACTGCATCCATTACTTGCATAGGCGGAACACAATTCCATGAATTCTGAAGCAGTTAAGGAACGACGGAAAACAGGAAAAATTACTAAGTCACCTGCCGCCTACAGCCTATCATGAAAGCTAGAACGCTTGGTCGACTACCACTGTGTTAGACAGAACCGTATAGTAGATTTTACAGTCAGTTGTACATGGAGAGAAGAGACTACTGTTCTCTACTGTATCAAGGGATACGTTAGAGTACAGTGATAGTAACAAATATACATATACAGTCCTGTGGACATGGATTGTTTCAAAGTTAAGTATTTTATCTTGTCGAAGTTATAATAAAGTAGTCTAATACTTTGTGCGTTTTGTAACCACTCTGCCATTTCTAGAAGTGACACTAAAAACCCACTGAAGTGCCGAAGAGTGCTTCTTCCGTTCGGGACAACAGCAGTCATGCAGAGATGGAGAGGCTTCCACAGCATACAAAGCTACGTCAGACCAGCCTTCGGACTGCAGACCACAACACATGGAAATTAGAGGACTACTTTTCAACGTTGAACTGTTTGACCCAGCGTTTCAACGGGTTTCTGGAATACCTGTTTCCATTTTACGCACTCGTTAGTTCGGAACTAAAGTGTGAAACGCATTAAGATGTGTTCATTCGACATCACTTTGAACACGTTGGAAGAGATGAAAATAATTTGACCCCGACGTGATCTGAACACGCAACCTTCTGATCTGGAGTCAGACGCGCTACCGTTGCGCCACGGAGTCAGCCGGTATACAAGCCTTACCCACCGAAAGTTATCTTCTTGCGGTTGTAAACTTCTAATCTTGATTTGAACTTCTTTTCCTGAGATATTGGTATGCAGAGGCGTAGCTAGACCGGAGCAACCGGGCCATTGCCCTGGGCCACCCGAGCATGACTGGGTTCTGTTGCCCGAAAAAAAAGAAATGAAAAAAAAAACCCAGAAAGATTAAAACAGAAAAATTAATAAAATCAGTGAGCCAAATGGTCTTTCCTTATATTGAAATGAAATGATCGTATCACATAACCGGCCAGGGTTGTTCTGCTGTTTGGTGCAAGTCTTTCGATTTTGACGTCATTTCTCCGACTTGTGTGTCTTCGCTAGATGAAGTGATTAGGACAACACAGGCACCCGGTTCCCGACCGAAGAAAATTGCCGACCCGGCCGGAAATTGAAGCCGGGACCCGGAGATCTAGAGGCAGCGAGGCTAACCACTTTGTTTTAACATCAGTATCGAAATGGATATACTTGGAAGGAGAGACAGCATTGGTCGTATTTTTTTGTTTTATTAATCGCGGTTAAGAAAAAAAATGCTGTCTCTCCTTCCAAGTATATCCATTACCTGGTCGTGGTGCACAGAACACTCCATGGAGTCGCCAATCAATAGTATCGAAATGATATTATCATCATTTTTATTAAGCTGATGGAGGCATGTGTGCTCAATTACGGAGATATGTAAACAGGCAGAATACAGAGCTGTGGTCGGCATCTCCGAGGTAGCGATGAACTGGGAATTTTACAGTACGACCATTTCAGGAGTGCATAATGAATATCAGGAATCCGGTAAAACATCAATTTTCGGACATCGCTGCAGCAGGAAAAAGATCCTGCAAGAATGGGGTCAACGACAACTGAAGAGAAACGTTCAACATGACAGAAGTGCAATCCTTCCGCAAATTGCTGCAGATTTCAATATTAGGCCATTAACAACTGTCAGCGTGAGAACCATTTAAGGAAACATCATCGATATGGGCTTTCGGAGCCGAAGGCCCACTGGCGTACCCTTGATAACTGCACGACACAAAGCTCTACGTCTCGCCTGCACCCTTCATCATCGACATTGGAGTGTTGATGACTGGAAACATGTTGCCTGGTCGGAGAGTCTAGTTTCAAATTGTATCTAGCGGATGGACGTGTACGGGTATGGAGACCACCTCATGAATTCATAGACCCTGTATGTCAGCAGGGGACTGCTCAAGTTGGTCAAGGCTCTGTAATGTTGTGGGGCGTGTGCAGTTGGAGTTATATGAGACTACTGATACGTCTAGATACGTCTCTGGCAGGTGACACGTCCGTAAACATCATGTCTGATGACCTCCACCTGTTCATGTCCATTGTGCATTCCGACGGACTTGGACAATTTCAGCAGGACAATGCGACACTCCACACGCCCAGATTTGCTACAGAGTGGCTCCAGAAACACTCTTCTGAGTTTAAGTACTTCCGCTGCCCACCAAACTCCCCAGACGTGAACATTATTGATCTCATTTGTGATGCCTTGCAACGTGGTGTTCAGAAGAGACCTATCCTCGTACTCTTTCGGATTTATGGCACCCCTGGAGGGTTCATGGTGTCAGTCCCATCCAGCACTACTTCAGACATTAGTTGAGTTCATGCCCCGTCGTGTTGTGGCACTTTTGCGTGTTCGCGGGCGCCCTACACGATATTAGGCAGGTGTACCAGTTACTTTGGCTCTTCAGTGAACTTTGGCTCGCATCATGTTCTCGTACATCTCATTCACTTGGGACATAGACCACGGACTGTGGATTTTCTTATATTAACCTTAGAACGTTAAAGGCAGAATCGTAGAATTTACTTATACATATTTTATTCAAGTACATCCATAATTTATAGTTTATATTTATAGTTAATTACAAGTACTGCAGTGGTACAAGGTATCCTGTTTTCAACCCTATACTTACAATACCAGTTAAACGGGAACCACGAATTAGTATGAACTGCAATCGTAAATTTTATCTAGGGTTAAAATAATGAAAGTTGATTTTCGAAATCATTCCAACATAACGATGTGCAAACCAGGTAGTCTCCTTTAGCTAGCAAACGACGGTGAGTTCAGTGAGCCTATATACTCGAAAACGAAAGGAGACATAACAGAGGAGCTAGAAATCATAGAAGTGTTACATGAGAATTGGTTTAAATTTACTGATACTGTCATTGAAGACACTCTCTACTCTCTTCACATGACACTGGAAGCTAAAGCGGACCAGATAGCGCGATTCGCTCACTTTCAGGTGAATAACACTGCGCGCAGACAGTTTGGATACACATATTCCCCATCAGGAGGTTAAGGGGTGCGGCCACCACTTGACAAATTCGCAAATAACCGTGTCGACCATGTGCCAATACAGGACAAAGGCGGAAGAAAAAGATGGAGTGTAAAATTTGATGAGTATAGTAACAGAAACAAGAAGCGAAAAATAAGCTGAAGATGTGAATTGAGGTTTGTGTTGGGGATGACACTGGATTGCCATAGTCCATGCAGAACTGTGCGCTCTAGTACTGCGGTGGTGTAACAGCAAGCATTTTTGCTTGGTAAGCAAGCAAACCCCGGTTCAGGTCCCGCCTATGGTATAAATTTTAATTCATTTCATCAGCTTCCGTCATTATCGAAACAACGAAACCGATAAATGCTATCTGTTGGTATAGAATAGTAGGGAAATGTATCCTGAAGCAAATGAGGTTCAATTAGTTAAGAAGTTGGATTCATTGCGGAAGACTTATAAGAAGTGTAACTTAAGTGGCGCTGACGAGTTACAGGAGCCAAGATTTGGGTGCTTTTACGTCGTGACTTATTGCAAGAGCAAAATATCCCTTCAAATATAACCTCAGTTTCAGGATTAAATACGTAAATACATCTTCCCTTATCCTTGCATAACGTTTCAAGCTTGTTATAACAGCTGTGTATTGTCCGTCACGATTAGTTTTACTGATTGTGACAGTATTGAACTTATGAACGCTAGGTCTTAAAATGAATTTCCTGTAACTTTCAGGACTAGCATCTCGCTGACAAATGTCCTTTTAATTAAATATCACGTCGCTTTCCGGATCTAGTAATGAATACTGCATATAGCATAGTATACTGCCGAAGTACAGGGGATGGGCAAAATAAGGTGAACACCTGTACTTACTTGGGAATGGTTTATTAATAAGGGGCTGGAGCCTCATTTGCCCGTAATACAGCTATGATTCTTCTTGGAATTCTGGCATATAATGATTGCATAGTCTCCAGTGGAATGTTATGCCAGTGTTAGATAAGAACCGTTTCTAACTCCTGTAGTGACGAGGGAGCCGGAAATCTGCTCCGGAACCAGGCGCTCTAGTACCTTCCACGAGCGTTCGATAATGTTCAAGTCCGGGGACAGTGCTGGCCAGGGAAGACGCTGCAGTTCAGTTGCACGCTCCTCATACCACGATTGTACTGTCCTGGCTGTGTGAATGGGTGCATTATCGTCCTGAAATATGGCACCGTTGTTGGGGCACAACATTTGAATCATGGCGTGCACGTGATCACCTAAAATGTTCACATAATCGTTGGCTGTAACAGGGCCTTTGAGAGTAATGATGAGACCAGCAGAATACCATGATATGGCTGCCCACACCATCACACTTCCACCTCCATGCTGTCCGCCCACGGTAGCTGAGTGGTCAGCGCGACAGGATGTCAATCCTCAGGGCCCGGGTTCGATTCCCGCTCAGGGACTGAGTGTCGTTTTGTCCTAATCATCATCATTTCATCTCCATCGACGGGCAAGTCGCCGAAGTGGCGTCAAATCGGAAGACTTGCACCCGGCGAACGAAAAAAAAAAAAAAAAAACTGAGCAAATGGATCAACAATGAACTTGACGGATGTCATGGGACGTCCGCCCCGAAAAAATGCAACGAACAAAATGAGATAAAAAAAATGTGGTCAGCGCGACGGAATGTCATAATAAGGGCCAGGGTTCGATTCCCGGCTCATCATCTCATCTCCATCGACGCGCAAGTCGCCGAAGTGGCTTCAACTCGAAAGACTTGCACCAGGTGATCGGTCTACCCGACGGGAGGCCCTAGTCACACATTTGATTTCATTTACTGATCAGTCGTGCAAGATTTATGCTCCTGACACCCTGTTTTACGCTTTTTTGCGTTGGTTGTCGTCACTAAACGTATCGGTATAGCACCTCCTCCATGAATATTCGCTTTATGGTGTTCTCGGCCGACATTGTCGATAGATACGGGGTCTCGAAGATGGCTATTGAGCTCTACAGTCACTTCAACCGTCGCATTTTAGTGTTGTTTTGACACAATTCGTGTTAGGGTACGACGATCTCTGCCATTTATTTTGATTTGTGCCCAGTATACACGATGAAGTTTTGTATCCCGCCTGGAAGGCGGCGTGTGGATCTGCTCCGGAAAACTGAGAGGTTAGCCGAATGAGGGAAGTAAGTAGGAGCAGAAAAAGGTAATAAACGTCGGTACTGCAAGAAAGTAAAAGTGGTTTACTGGTGCATGAATATTTTCAGAGACATACATAACTTAGTACGTAGATGCGAAGCTGAAGCGAAGTGTCCCGGCCGTCTGCTCTTGATCAAATGGGGAGAATCTGCAGCGGAGCTCGTAGATCTCAACAGTGCCTCCTAGAGGGCTCTGTCGTCGGTGTCTCGTAGTGCCAACTTATGAACTTGTATTTGCGCCGTGGCATCGTTGCTATCGATACCACAGAAGTCTTTTCATGTTTTGCGTAGGCTGTCATGACTGTTGAAACAGTTGCTCTTGAAACACTCTATGAGTTGCCTACTGTCTTGGTTTCTGATGCTCCAGCTAATTGTCCCTCACAATCTGCCCTCCACGTCGACGTCAGCCTCTGAAAGCAAATACGAAGTGTGCACTACTCGTAAATAACCTGCACTGATACAGTATGTAGTCCGTACTGAACACGCACAGTCCAGCGTGACACGTGCCTTACCTGTGCTGTTGACCGTCAAACACCACCATCCCATAATTACCACTGTTCACATTATTTTGCCTATCTCGTGTAAATGAAGTGAGCGAGCATTTGTCTTTCCAAAGTTGCGATAATCATTTGGCTCGCTTTTCCTCACGTCACGTAGTAAATTTTCGTGTTTTGATCTTCCTCTCCTCTTACAGCATCCGTTAGCGCACGATTGCTACCTTTTTTTCGTCCCCTCGGGCGCAGAGTCAACACAGGGTGAAGTAACAACTTGCCCTGTCGCCATGGTCTCGCCGTTATATAGCGGCGCTGATGGGGACCAACGGGGGCCAACGGGGTATACAGGTCGCGCAACGAACTCGTGACGTCACACTAATCGGCTTGTTCGTCACACTTCACGAACGCTCGATTCCGTGCAGGCCTCACGGCAAATCAATATCTGACTGAAAAGGTATCCGCTAAATGTCTCAGTTTTCTTGTGCGCTATCGAGAACTTGCAAGTATTTAAACACGCAGTCAAGAGTTATTAAACTCGTCTGAAACAGTTACTGGCTCCCCGCCGAAGACGGCTGCAGGCACTCGTAAGACTTGCAGTCTGACGCGGCCTGTCTTTCTCGTGGGCCTCGCGCTGCTGGCTTTGACGTCACAGGTGCTCTCTCCCTCTGTCGAAGGCTCGTCGGGTTTTAACCACCTGACGCGACCGAGAGCCCGAGAAGATTTCATTAATGCGCAATAAAATATTATTGCCCGACATTATTGACAGTCCAGGCGCCACTATGTTTGTCAGCCATTGCTCCGAGAGTCATCTGTACGCGAACGATTAACATTTTATGGGTAAGGCTTATGTTGATGCAGTGGTATTCAGGCCAGAGACTGGTTTGATGCAGCTCTCCACGCTACTCCATCCTGTTATGATATCTTCCCTACTTAATGAATTCATATAATTTATTTACCGGTGCGTTAATATAATTACTTATATATTTGCACCTGAAGTGGACGTAAGTAAGGGCGATGCAAAACAAAGTATTTTTTGTTGTACTTATCTTGTAATTTGCCTGAGTCGGGTAGTTGGTGATTCCTTCTAATTAAAACTCCAGGTCATACAATTTGCGGAGGTTTATTTGTTGATGATAACATTTTTCCAAAGTCATTGCAGAATACATCAAACTTCACATTTAGTCTCTTTGACAATCCAATAGCTGACAGACTGACTTACTGCCCGTAAAGACTTGACTTCAAAGTGAACCCCAAGGCGAACTGACGCTGCATTGCCGCGTTTGCTTATATATATTCCAAACAATGAGTATTCATTATTTCGATTATTACGCCATCGTGAAATTAATAGTTACAATTGAAAGTTACAAATGTGCAAAAGGTTGGCAAACAGATTACTTATAGCATAAAATATTAGTTCATTACAGATGAGTTTTAGGTTAGAAATTGTACAATTTAAGATTGAAAATTAAATATGACTTTTTTACAATAATGCGTTTCATTAATTTAATAAATACAAGTCAATTATCGATCGGAAAATATTGCTAACATTTAGATAATATATACACAAGTTGTTTAACCTCTTTAATGGCTCATAACTTTGAAATGGCTCATAACGTAAGTAATGGAGTTAATTACATGTGCCAACAATGATCAATTAATTATTTTAGTAATGGTATTAATTCTGGTTTACAAATTTGGGTTTGAAATTACATATCACTTGAAATTACGTGAATTTAAATTTGGTTCTTGCTTTTTGATCGATTTACAATAACGTTTTCCAAACTGAACTTTCGAGATCTAATTGCCGTTAATTAACGAAAGTAATAACGATGCTAACATTTATAACTACTTCTAATCAAATGAATTACATACTGATTATTATAGTTCTGAGTAAATGTTGATGGTTCATAGTGATTACTATGTTAAATATTTACATATTATTTAACTATTCGTAAATTTTGTTTTAATATCATTTATAGTATTATACAGTACAATTACATAACAGGAAAAGGTGTCATAGTGGTACGATTTTTATTCGTTGTGTAACATAACGTAGCGATACCCGGCTACAAATTCCGGGTATCGAATATTGTAATAATGCTGGGGGGGGGGGGGGTGTATGTTACACTGTGCAAGCTCCTTCATCTCCAAGTTACTACTGCACCCTACATCCTTCTGAACATGCTTAGCGTATTCATCTCTTGTCTCCCCTACGATTTTTACCCTCCACGTTGTCTTCCAGTACTGACTTGGTGATCTCTTAATGCCTCAGAACATGAACTACCAACTGATCCATTCTTCTAGTCAAGTTGTGCCACAAATTCCTCTTCTCCCCAATTCTATTCAGTACCTCCTTATTAGTTACGTGGTCTACCCATCTAATGTTCAGCATTCTTCTGTAGCAAAGGATTATACATCATATAACATAACACAAACAACATTTAAGCGTACAGAATCTAACGTGCGATCCAAATAAACCTGACCTACTTTAATGAGTCGTTACATTTGAACCCGTAATGGAACATGTAGTATCTGCGAAGCCCTCATACTCGGATCGCTAGACAAACAATCAAACCAGTCGTATTAATGAGTTTTACTACAAAAAGAAAATTACAATACTTAACTTGGCAATCACACAGATGTGTCGCAAGCAAGGGGCGACGTACAAAATAACCTACCTTCTTCAGTACAGACAATCCCACGTCTGTGCTATGTAGAGAGTACAAGCGCAGTGAGTAGCGTTGATGCCTCTATAGAACTCACTAATCTTGAAGCTGCTATCCACCTTGGCCGTCACCAGTCGGTCGCAGCGCTTATGTCCTCTTCCAATAGGAGCCGCTGCTATCGCGTTGTCTTCCTGGAGGGAGGTCCGGTCAGCGTGCGATTGGCTGACGTCTTCTCACAGCCGTCTCTTCTCTTTCGCCCCCGAATGGTGTGTCGGCGCTTGCTTTACGCCATAAGAACACACCTGCGATTTTGGGAGATGATAATACACAATTGGGAGCCTTCACACGTACATACAAAGACCTCAGTATCGATGTACAACTGTACTCGTTTTGCCATATTCCGTGATGTTCCGTGAAGTGTATCCTTGCCAGTGTTGTTTATGTTGTGTGTAATGGCCTCCTGCAGCTGATTGTGGTCTACTATTGTACACTCAGCTTTTAAGATACCCCACAAGAAAAATTCTGGGGGTGGGTTTAGATCAGGTAATGGGGCGGGGGACAATTTTTTTGAGATTATTCAGTCACCAAAGAAGTTGGTTACAAGTTGCATGGATGCTATAGACGTGTTAGATATTGCTCCATCTCTTCTGTAAGTTCGACGTCGTCTACCTGCTCCAGAAATACAGTATGTAACAAATAGAATCATCCAATTTAAAAAAAAAATCATAAATATTAAGTTCCAGAATGAGAATGGACTCTGCAGCGGAGTGCGCGCTGATATGAAACTTCCTGGCAGATTAAAACTGTCTGCCGGACCGAGACTCGAACTCGGGACCTTTGCCTTTAGCGGGCAAGTGCTCTACCAAGGGGCGTGAATCGTGCTTGGGTAGCTCAGATGATAGAGCACTTGCCCGCGAAAGGCAAAGGTCTCGAGTTGGAGTCTCGGTCCGGCACACAGTTTTAATTTGCCAGGAAGTTTCATATCGGCGCACACTCCGCTGCAGAGTGAAAATCTCATTCTGGAAACATCCCCCAGGCTATGGCTAAGCCATGTCTCCCCAATATCTTTTCTTTCAGGAGTGCTAGTTCTGCAAGGTTCGCAGGAGAGCATCTGTAAAGTTGGGAAGGCAGGAGACGAGATACTGGCAGAAGTAAAGCTGTGAGGAGGAGGCGTGAGTCGTGCTTGGGTAGCTCAGATGGTAGAGCACTTGCCTGTGAAAGGTAAGGGTCCCGAGTTCGAGTCTCGGTCCGGCACACAGTTTTAATCTGCCAGGAAGTTTCAAGTATTTAGTTATTTGAGATATGTGCGTGAACAACGCACTGTTGGAAAGAGCAACCTCTCGAGTTTTACATCGTTCCTGCTAGCTAGTAGCAGTGTGCGCCAACTTAAGTTCTAGTAAAAATGGTGCCAGGACAACAGAATGTGTATTGTGTTCTACGTTTTGCGCAGTACGGGACAGTAATAACTGTTGAGCGTGACATTCGTACTAGGTATGGTGTGGATCCTTCTACAGCATAGAGCAACAGATGACGGCATGAACAATTCCGAGAAACAGAATATTTGTGTAAAGGCAAATCGCTGGGCCGTCCTCGAGTGTCTCACACAGACGTCGAACGCATCCGCCAGAGTTTCACAAGGAATCCGCAGAAATCCGTTCGCCGTCCAGCTCGACAGCTCGACATTATTTCTTATGGGGGGTTTATATAAGGCACTGCTTATGTGCCTCCGTCACCAACAACAATGGGTGAACTGAGACATCGCATAACAGCAGCTGTGGAAGCTGTAACGCAAGACATGCTCGCTGCAGTGGGGGAATAACTTGAATATTGCATTGGAATATACCGTGCATCTCAAGGGGGGGGGGGGGGGATATTGAACACCTATGAAAAGGTGTGGAAAACAACTTTTTGAGTTTCCCGTTCCTCAAAAACCAAATTCATTGTATATGTTTATTAGTGTCAGGAATATAGACGTGCCAAATCGGATGATGCACTCGAACCTTTTAATCATACAGTGGTGTTTACACCAGCCCAGTATCTGCTGCTTTGTGTACTGATGTGACCTGAAGATGGAACCATGCCTCATCTGGAAACCAAGTTACGCAGAGCATGTCTGGATGTTGAATAAGAACTCTTGACAGTAACGCAATCTTTCCTCACGATGTGTTTCTTGCAATGCTTGTATCATACGTAGTCTGTATGGTCGCAGTGAGAATTTCTTCGCATCTCTCTGACAAGTGCCAAATGAACTTCCTGTCTGCTGGATCACTCGACGCAACTATTTGATTGGAGAGCTCTGCAATGTTCTCTTCGAACATTATCAATAGCTCTTGCACTCAGTGACGGTCTGTATTTACCACCGAAAATGTTTAGTACTGCAGTAAGTTGTCTCCATCTTTCTTACAGTCGATAAGATTGTTGCATTTGTTGGAACATCGCACGAATTGAATTCTCTCTGGAATGGATGTTGTGTAGTATCCAATGAGTCTGTCTTACAGCACGATTTCACAGTAAAACCCCGTTCTCGAAGTGTGTTTCTGCGAGCTAACGACTACGAATGAACATTGATTACTAGAGAAACTAGGCTCTAAGTTTCCAAATATTAGCACAATAAGTACAGGCTGAAATAATCTCATTTAGAAAATTTGACGGTTACTCATAAATCGGATAACATTACGCATTTCAGGAGAGACGTAAAATATTTGGCAGAAAATATTAACATTAGAGCCTACAAATAAGAGCGTAGGCTAAACAAACTTAACTTAAGAAATACGCTGCTAGCTCGAGTAGCTCCATTAAGGTAATATCGGACAGCCATAAACACTCCCAAAAAATCAGCGTGACGGTGCGTAACAGCAACAGGTGCTCCTGGGATCGCCGCCCCAGACAGCGGACCCACAACTCGTAAAGCTAAGAGCTGTTAACCAACACCACTCAGGTGAAACATGAGCCAAACGATACAAGAAAATGTGATTAACCCGCGCCTTAATAACTTAATGTCATCAAACCTTCAGATCTGCCATAGTACTCAAATAGTAACGTTAGTGAAAACTGCACAGAGGAAACAACGCTAAATAATGTAAAAAGGTAAAATGATGTAGTAATAAATGTCTCACCACAAAACAACTTAACTGAATAGGGTGAAGTCACTAATCTCAGAAAGTTACTTCACATAGAAAAACAGTCAATAAGTCACGTAGGCTACACAGCCAGAGACTTGTTTGCGGATGTTCGAGTCCTCCCTCGGGCATGGATGTCTGTGTTTGTCCTTAGGATAATTTAGGTTAAGTAGTGTGTAAGCTTAGGGACTGATGACGTTAGCAGTTAAGTCCCATAAGATTTCGCACACACACTTGTTTGCGCCAAACTGAAATTTCTATGAGAAACAGAAGCTTACCTCTAGGAGATGGTACTTAAATTGCTAGCATTTACTAGTCAGGCTCTCTTACGTGGCACTTAGATTCCAGAACGATCTGAAACACAATTTCAACAGCATATTAGTTCGGCAAATTTCCTCAAAACAGTTAAAAGATTAAATAATAAATCCAAGAAAATATCCCAAGGCGTTGGAAACAACCACTTAACGAACCTGATTTAGCACAGAGCTTATGAACAATTTAACAGCACTAAATAGCCAATTTCATTAAACACTAAGGTAATAACAAACGGCCTGATGGCTCACAAGAAAATAACACTGACCTGAAAGGCACCAGCTTTGAAGTACCAGACAGCTGGTGGAAGAAACAAGTAACAGTAAGGTAAAACTTCAAGCAGCCGCCGTTACACGTGCAGAACAAGCACTCAGCATTAAATAGATCAAACCCAAGCAGACCAGTTGCGGTTAACGTTAATTACGACGGATGACAAATTTTTTGAGATCCATAAAGCGAGAGTCATAGCGCAAGCGATACCAACCATTTTTTTTTTTTTTTTTTTCCACTTGCTGCTCTTTATTTATTGACCCACCTTCTAATTACTTATGGTGGGTCGTGATAAGCCTCTTAGCCACTGTGACTGGGCTCGGGTCCAGGAGTGGTTTGTGTGTCACCTCCCCTGTTCACGATCCCACTCACACTGTTGCCCGTGTCCCGCCTCGTGGAGGCGGGCTTTTGTGTTTTGTTCATTGTTACTACTCGTTGTGCAGCTTGTAATACATTTACAAATAATATAAATTACAGAAATAGAAAACAAAATTCTTTTACGTTTAATAAGAAGTAAAGAAAGAAAGATAGGATAGAATAGAATGGAGAAATTTCCGCCACCTATGTGTGGGTTGCGGTCAGGGTCTTGGAATGACCTTCAAGACGCTGGCCGCCACTCACAGCTCACACATATATTTGTATACTAATATAATTATTACTACTTAAACAGTATCAAAATTAAATATTAACTAGTCTAGATAAGATGGGGTGTTTTTTGAATGATTGTCACCTCCCGGCTATATGACAACTCCGCCTGGACGGTGGTTTTCCCCGATCTACATTATGTATCTGTCGGGTTGGGCCCATCTAAGGGGAACCACAATTAAGATCCTTCCATCCAGGTCGGGTGTCGCCCCTCGTCGGTAGGTATAGGTTCCTGAGGTAGGCGCTTTTCTTGGAGCTAACCATTGTTTATAGGTGTGGTGTCACCTTTTGACTGCGGATCCTTTAGGTATTGTCTGTGTATGTGTATGTGTGTATATGTGCATGTCAGGCCAGTACTGCCTCCTGGTTACGTGGCATCTCAGCCTGGACGGTGGTTTTCCCCGATCTACATTAAGTATCCGTCGGGTTGGGCCCAGCAAAGGGGAACCACAATTAAGATCCTTCCATCCAGGCCGAGTGTTGCTTCTCGCCAGGATGGATACCAACCATTGCTACATGAAGGAGTCATTATTCCATAATGAAATGAAATGATCATATGGCATTGTTGGCCGGGAGGGTCCTTGCGGGGAAGTTCGGCCGCCGTATCGCAAGTCCTTTTTTTAGTTGACGCCACTTCGGCGACTTGCACGTCAATGATGATGAAATGATGATGATGAACACACAACACCCAGTCATCACGAGGTAGAGAAAATCTCTGACCCCGCCGGGAATCGAACCCGGGACCCCGTGCGCATGAAAATGCCAGCATCCAAAAGCGCACAGCTCGGACATATGGGAAGTCGTTTCAGCAGAAGCACACTGAAGGGCGTGGTGGAAACTTGGATGCGGCCAGTAACGGGCCACTCGTAACTAGTCAGTCTCCCAACTCCACACGCTCCGACGTGTTTTCAAGACTCCGTGCCATGAAGCTAAGGATGATTCGTGCCATCTAGCGGGGCGCCAGCAAATGAAGGGGGGAAAACAGATGAAGCCGCCGCAGTTCTCGATTCACTAACTTGCTCGTTACTGTCACGTGGCCCGAACTATACACTAGCAGATCTCACAGACCGCCGCCACTGTCGAGGCTGCTGACTAAACACGAGAGCCGGCCGTGGTGGCCGAGCGGTTCTAGGCGCGCAGTCCGGAACCGCGGGACTGCTACGGTCGCAGGTTCGAATCCTGCCTCGGGCACGGGTGTGTGTGATGTCCTTAGGTTAGTTAGGTTTAAGTAGTTCTAAGTTCTAGGAGACTGATGACCACAGGTGTTAAGTCCCGTAGTGCTCAGAGCCATTTGAACCAATTTGAACTAAACACGAGCCGAGCAAGAGCGACATTACACCGGGCAAAGGAGCGCCCAAGATTTATATGGATCGATCTGTATATTACAAACCGCTACTCGGGCTACCTGCCTATTGCAGGGTGCCTATCTAGCGGCTTGCAGGGGCAAGAAATTATTTAATTTTTTTATTTTAAAAAATTCAAAATGAAGTCATAATCTACTCATCAAGAGTTTTAATCACACGTACAAAGAATAACAAAATAAGAGAAGTATCAGAGTTATAAACGGTGAGCATGTCTAGTGCAGTAGTTCCCAACCTGGCGGTAATTATCCTCTGAGGGGTAAAATGAAATTTTCTGAGGGGTAAAAACTAGACGATTCGATCCTGTTCCAGTCACGAAACTAAATTATTTTCAAAAATCATTACTATTATGACAGTTTTGTAAGACTCTCATATTGATTATATAAGTTATCAATAATTACTTTTCCTCAATTAGTAGCACTAATGCGACAGAGGTTACAGGCTCCTCAAATAGTCCACCCACTCCACACATTTGCTGTGGTTTGTCCCGTATATTGCTGATGACAAAATTGACACATATACGTAACAAAAGCTAAATACCTCAAGAAAATGTCTTCTCCAAGTTGTAGGCAGTAGCTGCAGTAGTCCATACATTGCTTCATTACTCGCTTCGAAATACACTCCTGGAAATGGAAAAAAGAACACATTGACACCGGTGTGTCAGACCCACCATACTTGCTCCGGACACTGCGAGAGGGCTGTACAAGCAATGATCACACGCACGGCACAGCGGACACACCAGGAACCGCGGTGTTGGCCGTCGAATGGCGCTAGCTGCGCAGCATTTGCGCACCGCCGCCGTCAGTGTCAGCCAGTTTGCCGTGGCATACGGAGCTCCATCGCAGTCTTTAACACTGGTAGCATGCCGCGACAGCGTGGACGTGAACCGTATGTGCAGTTGACGGACTTTGAGCGAGGGCGTATAGTGGGCATGCGGGAGGCCGGGTGGACGTACCGCCGAATTGCTCAACACGTGGGGCGTGAGGTCTCCACAGTACATCGATGTTGTCGCCAGTGGTCGGCGGAAGGTGCACGTGCCCGTCGACCTGGGACCGGACCGCAGCGACGCACGGATGCACGCCAAGACCGTAGGATCCTACGCAGTGCCGTAGGGGACCGCACCGCCACTTCCCAGCAAATTAGAGACACTGTTGCTCCTGGGGTATCGGCGAGGACCATTCGCAACCGTCTCCATGAAGCTGGGCTACGGTCCCGCACACCGTTAGGCCGTCTTCCGCTCACGCCCCAACATCGTGCAGCCCGCCTCCAGTGGTGTCGCGACAGGCGTGAATGGAGGGACGAATGGAGACGTGTCGTCTTCAGCGATGAGAGTCGCTTCTGCCTTGGTGCCAATGATGGTCGTATGCGTGTTTGGCGCCGTGCAGGTGAGCGCCACAATCAGGACCGCATACGACCGAGGCACACAGGGCCAACACCCGGCATCATGGTGTGGGGAGCGATCTCCTACACTGGCCGTACACCACTGGTGATCGTCGAGGGGACACTGAATAGTGCACGGTACATCCAAACTGTCATCGAACCCATCGTTCTACCATTCCTAGACCGGCAAGGGAACTTGCTGTTCCAACAGGACAACGCACGTCCGCATGTATCCCGTGCCACCCAACGTGCTCTAGAAGGTGTAAGTCAACTACCCTGGCCAGCAAGATCTCCGGATCTGTCCCCCATTGAGCATGTTTGGGACTGGATGAAGCGTCGTCTCACGCGGTCTGCACGTCCAGCACGAACGCTGGTCCAACTGAGGCGCCAGGTGGAAATGGCATGGCAAGCCGTTCCACAGGACTACATCCAGCATCTCTACGATCGTCTCCATGGGAGAATAGCAGCCTGCATTGCTGCGAAAGGTGGATATACACTGTACTAGTGCCGACATTGTGCATGCTCTGTTGCCTGTGTCTATGTGCCTGTGGTTCTGTCAGTGTGATCATGTGATGTATCTGACCCCAGGAATGTGTCAATAAAGTTTCCCCTTCCTGGGACAATGAATTCACGGCGTTCTTATTTCAATTTCCAGGAGTGTAGATTGACAGCACGAGACAACAGTACTATGGCGCTGTACACAATATAATTTTAAAATTATTATTATTATTGTTACTGTTAGTGGCTGTGGTTAGATACAAAGCATTAGCACACTGAAGTCTTCCAATTTCTGCCACTTTAGTAGTAAGGAGTGCAGCAATCAAGTGATTTACAAACAGTAAGTATAGTACACACATTTTAACTTGTTTGATTTTAAATGGGGTTGCAGTGGGCTGATCAAGAAAGGGCCGCAAGGGAGAAAAAAAAATGGTTCAAAAGGCTCTGAGCACTATGGGACTTAACATCTGTGGTCATCAGTCCCCTAGAACTCAGAACTACTTAAACCTAACTAACCTAAGGACATCACACACATCCATGCCCGAGGCAGGATTCGAACCTGCGACCGTAGCGGTCACGTGGTTCCAGACTGAAGCGTCTAGAACCGCTCGGCCACACCGGCCGGCCGCAAGGGAGAGGAGTAATGGAAGTATGTTTTCTAACAAGTGTCTACCCTCACTGTGGATAGTTAACGTTTTTATCCAAGAAGTGAGTAGTACTAGCGACGCACCGCGAATTTCTTCGTCATTCATTCTAACACACAGACACACACACACACACATACACACACACACACACACACACACACACACACACAGACTAAATATCATTTACATCCTTTCATCATTCTTCATTTTAAAAACAAAAGTGTTCCAAGAAAAGTCTTTCATTCTACAGTTTACTTAGCTGCTAAGTTGGTGATTATGTGAGGGAGGGGGGGGGGGAAGGAACCCACAGTGTGTGGGGGGGGGGGGGGGGAAGGAAGGCGGGAGTAATAGCTAATGTCTAATTGCACTTAGGGGTGATGGTCTAAAAGAGGTTTGGGAACCACTGTTCTAGAGGCAACTTCAGTGGTGGCGCGCAAATACACGGACTATATCCGTCCAATAATTGAGACTGAGCTCACTTAACGACTTGCATCAAACTTTACACGTAATTTCAAACCTTTATGAAACTTTTTCTTGCTTAAATCCCCCACAAAATGATGTAATGGAGAAGTTTACCACGTACTATATTCTCTCTATTGATGCAGTCATAGTTCAGCATCAGGCATGACGTTTTAATTCATCACTCATTTATTACTAACGGTATTCGCAACACGGTTTGCAGATACTATTAAAATATTCCACAAAATATACCTGCAAAATTATATCATTGTGCGACACATAATTCGGGAGATATGCCGTCATAAGCATTTAGATGTGTGAAAAATAAGGTTTTGCATCAAATGGCACGCAGTAAAACTTCACCATCAGGAGTCACGATTTAATTTATTACTTTTTTACTACTAACCCTATTCGTGAGACATTTCTTGGTATCTGCATACACCACTGAATATACATGCAAAATTATATTACTGTACGATACATGTGCAAAAGTGGCTTTTGCTTAAAATGAAGAGCAAATTACCCTGACTATATTAATCCAGTGTTTCATAACGAGAGTACTTAGCGACATACGACAAACTTTAAGCACTGTTTCAAATTTCCCTAAACTTTCTCTCGCTTACATGCTTAAAGTCAAATACAGGGGCTATCCACAAAGTACATTACGTTTTGGAATTAAAAATAAATAAAGTATTGGAAAATTTTTTTGTTATATACAGATGAAAGCCACACTTAAATACTACTTTTCTACATAGTTGCCATTTAAATTAAGGCACTTGTCGTAGCGTTGGACGAGCTTGGAAATTCCTTCGTCGTAAAATTCGGCCGCCTGCGCCTTCAGCCACGTGGTTACCTCTTTTGGGACAGAAAAGGTGTGATTTTTGTGGATTTTCTGGAAAGAGGCACTACAATAAACTCTCAAAGGTATTGCCAAACTCTGCACAACCTCAGAAGAGCAATACAAAACAAGCGCAGGGGAAAGTTGGGCTCAAAGATCTTGCTGATTCGCGACAACGCCCGGGCCCACACGGCAAATGCCACTCATGAAGTTCTCGAATCTTTTAAGTGGGAGTTGTTTCCTCATCCGCCGTACAGTCCCGACCTGGCACCGAGCGACTTCCACTTATTCCCAGCAATGAAGAAGTGGTTGGCTATGCAGCGTTTTGATGACAACGCACAACTTCAAGAAGAGGTAACCACGTGGTTGAAGGCGCAGGCGGCCGAATTTTACGACGAAGGAATTTCCAAGCTCGTCCATCGCTACGATAAGTGCCTTAATTTAAATGGCAACTATGTAGAAAAGTAGTATTTAAGTGTGGCTTTCATCTGTATATAATAAAAAAAATTACAATACTTTATTTATTTTTAATTCCAAAACGTAATGTACTTTGTGGATAGCCCTAGTATTTAACACAATAACTCATTTGTAAAGTAACCACACGTTTGTAGCTGTTTTATAAATGTTCCATTCTTTAAAGAATCGCCGGTTTACTAGTTACTTTCTATTTCTGACTACACAATTACTATTTGTTTAACGACAAAGGACAACTCGACACTGAAAGCTGTGATGCATTGTAGCGACTAGATTACTTCAGGAGGAAGTTGAGCTGATCCTACAACGCACATGCGTATTGTTAGTGATTTATTAAAACTGGAACATCGTAATTACTTAACTTTTGTAACAGTGTCCACACAGATGCTATGTATTCAAAACTGTCGCTGATACTTATAAAATTCAACACTTCGTCATTGCATAATGCCAGTTATAGTAAGAAAAACAACCAACTTCCAAATGGATGTGACAGCCTATATACAGCACAATGGCGTGGAACTAAACGCATTTATTGAATTAAGGCCCTATATTCTGCCGAGCTGCAGAATCACCACATCCAAAACGACATAAAGCGATCGCTGCTGGCTGATTGACTGCGACTCCCGCAGCTTTTGCAGCTCTGAAACCTGCCTATTCACTTGGACTAATATTGTCCGTAAAACTCCTCTCCGTGTGCGGGTGAGACCAGCTGCTTGCCCACTGGCCACATAAAGACAGAGTCGCACTACTTCTACCGTCCAACTGCTCTTAGAGCTTTTTAATTTCCCCACTATGCATACAGAGTGGTGAATGTACAGCTCACAGAGACACACTGCGCAACTTGAGCCTATGAAGTGAAATGTCGACGTACTACTTATAGGATCAATTAAAAACACAATAAAAGATCTGATGGCTGCACAGCAAAGTTACAGTGTTAAATTAACTGTCAGATTGAAACACTTTTTTTAGACATATTTTTCATAGCAGTTACCTTGAATGTGGTAAGTGTAACATCTACTTATTCTTATTATAGGGGTGAAAACAGTATCGTATCTTACACATTGAATTACAATTTTCGCATTGTCTTGTAAGAAATTAGCATTACAGTTGTGTAGGTAGACCTATATGCAAGGAAAATCATATTTATGATTTTGAACGACTTGATAGGAGCCTCTCAGCGTCACTGATTCCTTTTTTTTATTTTCAAAGTAATATTCGATTATTACATTTCCATGCAGTATATTTGGACTGCTTTTGCTTCAGAAAGCGCGTTATAGAGCCTATATGCAACAACGTAAACAAAAACAGTAAATGTCTAGATTTTATACAATGTACATTTGAGGAGCAACCAGTCAAAACGTATATTGTGCACTTGTGGACAAAATTGAGTTTGATATAGTCTCCGGTGGTATTTTATGTGTCCACATTACACACCAATCAGATTGCGTCTATCTATATATTGTATCACCGAAAAACTATCTTGAAAATGAGCGGTTAAAACAAATCGTATGTTGTCCACATGACTGAATGAATCAGAATGTATGGTTCCATCTTTTACTTTCAGTCTGCTATTTGTTTCATCTGTTTTAGCAGTAATGTAGAGTTTAACTTTTGTTAATGCTTGCGGTCGTTCAAAGCTTTAGCTGGCATTGTTGCCTTCTGGTACTGTTTGACATCGTTGTAGCAAAATCGCTATTGTTAATACTGCACAGCAGCAGTATTCCGTTGTGTTTTGTGTGCACTGTGTCCAATGCATTTAGAAGAGGAAGTGTGACTGTAGGGGAGGAGCGTAAAGATTGTGGAACAAGAAAAAGAATGAAGAAGAAATCAAAAAGAGAAGTGAACACCGAAATCAGATAAATCGTCTGTTTATACCTTCTTATTATAAAAATAGAATTTGTTTCCGTAACGTTCATCAGTAAATAATGCCGCGATAAATAGCACTTTGTTATTCCTTTTGTCCTAGATATCGTGATAAAGATCCTAATTTAAGGAATTTTGACTCTCCATGCCAATACAGAGAGGGTCGTTTTTATTGCTCGTCTATCCTAGCAATCATTTTACGTAGAACCAAAAAAATGTGTTTTCTGCACCAAATAAAAAACACAAAGATCAAAAAACATCGTATCTCCAGGATGTAAGCAGTCCAAGCGTCGGCGCATTAGCAGAGAAAGTGGCAAAGTAAAATCAACAGATGTTACAGTGAAATATCACGTAAGTTGGGGATTTAATACAGATTCGCACTATTTTTCATTTTAATTTTTCGTCTTAATGAAGTGTATCTTTGAACCAATACTAAACAGAAAATGACCCAAGAGACTGGAACACTTGCAATTAATATTCCAACGTGCTATTCTAAACAAAGAACATTATTATTTCACAAAGTAAGTAACTATGCTAATAAGTGTTTTTCTAAATTGCGAGTGAAATCACGGAGTGAGAAAATTCCTGTATATGCTGCATTTTTAGTAAACTCTTTGGTATTGGATAAACAAGATTAAATACCATTGTGAAAAAAATTGCATCTGGTAGAGATAAAAGAGGGAATGATGATAAGATTCCGAAGTATGAAACTAAAGGAAAGCATGTGGTAGAATTCTTATCAAAATTGAAAGCCACCGAAAGTCAGTACAATAGGAACAAAAGCCAAAGACTGTACCTCCCGTGTGAATTAAATGCAAACAAGCTTTTACAATTATAAAATAACTGAGCAGCAATTTATCTCAAAATTGAAAAATAATTCTTCACCAGAATTTTCAACTCCAAAATCAATTTGGGTTTAGGCTCCACTGCCAGTGATAGACGCAGTTATTGGCTTCGAACGCAGCATGTAATTCAAAGTGCTGTAGATATAAATCAAAAAAAGAAGTTAGTGAGTAACTTTGTGCTCATAGGCTGAAAGCTCGAGCTTTTCATAAATTAATAAAGCAGTCGCCACAGGGAAGTAAAATCTTTGCATATGACTTGCAACAAGTCCAGCCTCTGGCAAAACTGAATAATATTGGAGAAGCATTTTACGCCAGACAAATTGCATTTTATAACTTCTGTGTAACAAATATAGAAACCACACACACTGTATTCTATGCATGGAATGAGGCTCAAGCTGAAAGAGGACCACAAGAAATTGAATCAGCCATCACAGATTTTCTTTGTGAAACAACCTTTGACCGGACTACCACATCTCTCGGACTCTTTGCTGGTGCGTGTGGTGGCCAGAATAAAAATCAACATCTGATTCATGCTATTGTATTCTGACTACTGAAAAGTACTCCATTACATATAAGTGATGTGTATCTATATTTTCCAGTTCGAGGACATTAGTTTTTACCTGCAGACGGGATCTTTGGACGAGTTGAGAGAATACTGCACCAAATTCCGGAAATTTTGAATCCAGAGAAGTATGTACAGATTATAATGAAGTTGGGAAAATGTGGGTAATTGGAAAAGACTGGGAGCTTAAGAACGATAAAGAACTCTCAAAAGAATTGAAAAAGATAGATGGTAATTTTGAAAAAGTCAAAACTGAAGAGTGTCAGTAAAGTTTAAAACTGAAATTCATTATTATTTCGATGACTCTTCTAAATAATTCAAAACATTGGCAAAACGTGGACATAAGATGTTCTCTGCTACTGAAAGACCAATACTAGCGTTGTCAAACATGATAAAGGAAGAGAAAAGAAGAGATGTGAAGAAACTGCACACTTTAAGATTCGGACTTTAGAGGTTCCATGCAGCAGCTTCAATCCAGAAAATTTCTAATGTGATTGTTTACACCGAAGAACCAGGAATGGACACAATTTAGTTAATTCTGCCTGTAACAAATTATTGTGTTGAACTGTTTTTTATGTAATTTAAGGCTTTGTAGCGTTAGTTCAAGTAAATGTTAATGTTACATTGTTCTAAGTTTTGTAATTAATGAAAAGCAATTGAAAATTACTGTAGATTAATAATTATTTTCAGGTATTAAAATTCGTGTGAATTAATGAAGATTCATACTGAACACCCATGAAAATATGTAATGTTCTAGGTGACCGATCAACACGTATATTGTCCAAAACATAAATTGATTTTATAGCCACCCTAATCAAATTTTGATCCGATGCAAAGTGGGATCGAATTCAATATTCCAACATGGAATTAATTATGAAAACAGCCTTATGTTCCATTGAATAGTTTAGTAGATGTCAGTTTTTCACTTTTCCTGAAAAATTTGAATCAACAGACATTATACGTTTTGATTAGTTGCTCCTCATTTCTTTGTTTAGTCTGAAGAAATATATGAGCTTGTAGAACTACCACACAGTAGCACTGACCATTGCAAATGAAAAAATAAAATGTCTCTACTTCGAAGAGCACATCACATGTACTACATGTCTGTGAAATGCATGTCACTCTCATTAAGTTACCACATCACCATAGAAAAGGCTGTTTTTCACTATTGCTCATATTACCTAAATATATCCTTCCAAAGCAGATGTTATTGCTTCACAGGTTTCTATAACGGTTTTATTTATAACGTTAGCAGACAAAACTGTATTGAACTTTAAACATTCAAATGACCTGCCTGTGGCCAAACATCTTAAAGTCACACCTAATTTTTCATCGGCGGGAACTGCGGGTCTGGTAGGTATGTCTTGTTTTTCGATTTTGTCCCGCAACATCATAAGTAATTTGTCACATGATTCAGGGCTCGTTGAAAAATAGTTTAATAAGAAATTTTTTTGTGTCAATGGTTCGGATTTCCGTCAACAGATTCACATGTGAAAAATCATTCCTTTCCTTTGAGCACTTACGAACCTATTTCTTCTTCTTTTTAATTGTTTTTCTTTTTCAGTCAGTGCTAATATAGTTATGGCACATGCTTTCGCCTGGTTCGACATGTTTTCTTCCCGAAATCGTATCGCCAACTGAAAATAATGACAATATTATTGATGGTGGAAGTGTCACTAAAATATGTCAGCATTTAGTCAGATCGCGTTGCGCAATTTATTTCAGAGGGCGAGAAGTTCGATACGAATCAATACCAGGCCAAACTCAGAGAGTTAGTTAAGGATGCAGATATTCTTGTCAATCGAAACTTTCAATTGAATAAGAAAAATGATTTTGACAATAAATTTTGTACATATTTATATGTAAATACTTTTTTTTCTTTTTTACAATCCCCCGCCCCTCTCCCCTTCCAATGTTTCTTTGCACTTATTAAACGAATTCGATCGTCCTGGATTTTCAGAAAACTTCAAGTGAGTAACTAGTAAATTAAGTTAAATTTTGTTCAAAGAACTACCTGCAATGCAATAGATAATTATAAACATAGAAATATTAAAAATAAGATTTTTTTTGTAAAATATCTCGGTGTTAGTTGAGGGCCACACCAAGTATATATTGAGGTGAAAGAGAAAACAAACACATTTTTGTAATCTGAATATTATGTACTTCAAAAATGCTATATGATTACATTTATTTTTACCAGTCTGTATTATTGCGCAATGATTCCACGTAATCACTAATTGATCCTCCTGAGATGCGAGCACCTTTGAATGTACATAAATTTTTCGCAGTGTACCCAGCTGTCCTCGTTCACTATTCATACACACACACACACACACACACACACACACACACACACACACAGACACACAGACACAGACACACACACACACACACACACACACATACAAACACACACAGGTAGCATCTCCAGAATCAGGCTGAACAGTGTGTATTCCCCAAGGCTGGTCATGAGATGGAACACAACTGATTTCACCATTCCCCGTCTTTCGTTTTCGTCTGCTCTATTCTGACACTGGGAGGCACATACAGCACCACTCTGTGCAGGTGTTATGTGTCGCTACTGTCTGGAGTGTGCATAGACAGTAGATAGTGTGTCCCTTTGACCGGTGAGTAAAATGTCTATTACATACTACTCGGTATACATCATCTGATCTGGCCTCCTATTTTTCAGTTTTGATGCCCAAAATTTTGCAATAATGTCTTCATCAGATTCGCGTTTCGTCAAGAACTGGCAGGCCCTGTTTAGCAGCTCATCTGAACTGTTGTCTTGACTCAAACTTTTCAGTTGGTTGCGGGGTACCTATGAGGATGTGGTTTCAGGTGCTGATGTTGGTGAAGAAGCCGTGGACAGCACTGTCGTCGAGCAGTCTTCTTCATCGTCATCATCTGTTTCAAGTACCAGCAGAAAGAAACAGTCCATTTATTTTGTCATATTCTAATTTACAACATAACACATTATATGTTTCAGGTACCAAAAACAGTAGAAGGATGGAAGAATGTAGCACCAAAACTTGGCATCAGATGGAATTTTCACAACTGCCTGGGGGCCATAGATGGGAAACAGAATTAGAAAACCTATGAACTGAGGTTTTCTTCGCCACAACTACAAGGGCTTTTTCAGTAGGGGGCTAATGTCTGTAGTGGATGCCCACTACAGATCTGTCGGTTGACGTTCGAGTCAGTGGCAGAATTTCAGATGATGATGCCTTTCAGCATACAAAATTTTGGGAGTTGTTTGAAAACGGAAAGTTACAAATCCCTGAACGAAACTTCCTCCGAAACAGCGGAGAGAAGTATCCTTCTCAAATTGTGCCTGGCGATGCCTTAGCATTAAAAACTATTTACATCAAGCCTTGTAGCATTAAGACACTGGATTGCACGAAACGAGTTCTTAGTTACGGCCTTAGTGGAGCATGGAGAATAGTTGAAAATATTTTCGGTTTACTGGTGTCTAATTTTGGTGTGTTTCAAAGAGACGTCAACCTGGAGCCAGAAAAAGTAAATTTTATTGTAACAGCGTGTTGTCATTTACACAACTATGCTGTGCAGGAAAACTCGGTGAGTTATATGAATGGGTTTGTAGGCTGAGGGCACAACCTCTGGCAACGTCACCCGAGCTCCAGATCGTGCAGGCATATATCTTTTGCAGCTGCAGAGGCGGAGATTTTGCAAAAGCAAAATAAATTAGGAATACATTTGCAAGCTATTTTGTTAATGAGGGGAAAGTACCTTGGGAAGATAACATATCATGTGATACCTAATATACAACATAATGTTTATATTAATGTTTTTGGCGAGTAAAATTAATTTCAAATTTAAATAAACATTTTTGCAAGTTGTGTTGTTAATGAAAGGAAAGTGCCTTGTCAAGATTTTTTGTTTTGTTTTTGGGCGCCAAAGGGGGTCATACGTGCCCAAGAGGAAACTATAGAACACGGAGAGGAGTTAAAAAATGACTATACGTCAATCCCAACTGACGCAAGAGAAGACAGCTAAAAACAAGGACGTGGAGAAAGAGGTATAAAAGACACCATACAGAAATAAAGGTCCAGAAATAAAAAGTAAATGGCCTTCGCCATAATGCTACGACGGATAAAAAGTAAAACGCGGTCGACAGACCGTGCGTCATTTGCTAAAACGGCCGATAACTCAGATGGCAAACGCAAGCGGGAACGTAAACGGTTAAAAAATGGACATTCCGTCAGGAAATGGTGGACGGTTAAAACTTCCGCGCAATTCGTACAAAGTGGCGGGGGAGCGCCACTTAGCAAATGACGATGTCTAAAAAGGCAGTGCCCAATATGTAACCTGGTGACAATGACCTCCTCCCGGCGGGAGGGACGAGAAGAGGTCGGCCAAGCCTCTGGGAGAGGCTTAATAATCCGGAGCTTATTCTCACGAAGGGAGGACCAGTGGTGATGCCAAAGTGACACCACCTGCTGACAGACGGTAACACAGAAATCATTGGAGGGAATATAGGAACTAGTGGCGTCAGGTACGGGGACTGCAACCTTGGCAGTAGCGTCAGAGCCTCTTTTCCTGGCAGACCGACATGACCAGGAACCCACATTAACATCATAGTGGCTCCACCAAGAGCGAGCAAGGGACAGTTTTCCTGGACCCACTGCACTAAGGGATGGGCGGTGTGTACTGTACCAACTATAATGAATATAACGAATTCTGAAATGAAACAAGCATTTTTCCAAGTTATGTTGTTAACTAAAAGGAAGTAGTTAACATAGATGCTTACAGTATTGTACTAAATATAATGAACTTTGAAAGGTAATAAACATTTTTACAAGTTATGTTGTTAACGAAAGGAGGGTGCCTCGTCAATATACCTACATTACTGTACTGAACTAAATACAAGGAATACTGAAGTGAAGTAAACATATTTGTAAACTATGTTGTTGATGAAAGGAAAGTGCTTAACCAAGATGCTTTCATTACTATACTGTGCTAAAACCGCGAATTTGGAAACGACATAAGATTTCTGCAAGTTGTTAATAAAAGAAAGAGGCCTGGCACGATATAATCCCTTTTAGGCTAAAGCTTATCAACAAAATACTCTTACAGAGATATATTATGCTATAGAAAATAACTTTCGAAATGAAATAAACAATGCTTTTCACACTGCCACTAGTTGTTTTGTAGCGTACCTGTTCGGACACAATAGATGGTGTCACGTATCTCTCTGTGACAGTCAGGAATCTAGGCTCGCAGGATGCCCAGTACTTCGGTGCATAAATGTCTGACGTCCCAGCATCTGAGTGCTTGCTACCCTCCATTTTTTTCAGCTCCTCGCAGAATTTTGCTCCCAATGTATTAATTTTGTTTTTCACGTCATCTATTTTGGCTTCCGAATACTACTACTACTACTACTACTACTACGTGATGAGGCCCAGTGGACCGCACGGATCTACAAGTTTCCTCCTCCACTGTATTCTGCCCATTGCTGCTATCGGCCATTCGTCCACATCTATTGACATTTTTTTTAAATCTTCATGGAGTCCATCCCTCCAACGCTTCTTGGGTCTCCCTGGCGGTCTCTTTCCTGTAGGTGTGAAATCCAGGAGCTTCCGAGGCCATCTGTGATCCTCCATCCGGGCCACATGGCCGGCCCACTGCATTCGTTTGGCTTTGACAGTTCTTGCTATGTTGGGCTGCTGGTATAGTTCCTCAAGCTCTCGGTTGTATCTGATCCTCCATTCCCCTGTATCTGCATCCAGAACCGGACCGAAGATCTTCCGAAGCACTTTTCTCTCAAAGACAAGGAGCTTATGGAAGTCCTGTTTCCGGATACTCCATGTCTCACAGCCATATAGAACAACAGGCTTCCGAATACTGCAAGCGATAAATGTCTAGTAACTGCTGATAACAAAACGTTTTTTGCTCCTGTCTACGTAATCTGGTGACAGTTGATTCCATCGACAAGAATTATTCCTGTAACATTCGATAATCTGCAACATTAAATGCCTGTTTATTTCTCTACCTAACTCTCAACGTGGATTCAGGACTGATAGTAAGTTCCAACCTAAACAGTAGTTCCGTCGTACACACTAGCGCCCTGCGACTGTTTATACATCTACATCTACATCCATACTCCGCAAGCCACCCGACGGTGTGTGACGGAGGGTACCTTGAGTACCTCTATCGGTTCTCCCTTCTACTCCAGTCACGTATTGTTCGTGGAAAGAATGATTGTCGCTATGCCTCTGGGTGGGCTCTAATCTCTCTGATTTTATCCTCATGGTCTCTTCGCCAGATATACGTAGGAGGGAGCAATATACTGCTTGACTCCTCGGTGAAGGTATGTTCTCTAAACTTCAACAAAAGCCCGTACCGAGCTACTGAGCGTCTCTCTTGCAGAGTCTTCCACTGTAGTTTATCTATCATCTCCGTAACGCTTTCGCGATTACTAAATGATTCTGTAACGATGGGCGCTGCTCTCCGTTGGATCTTCTCTATCTCTTCTACCAACCCTATCTGTTACGGATCCCACACTGGTGAGCAGTATTCAAGCAGTGGGCGAACAAGTGTACTGTAACCTACTTCCTTGGTTTTCGGAGTGCATTTCCTTAGGATTCTTCCAATGAATCTCAATCTGGCTCAAATGGTTCAAATGACTCTGAGCACTATGGGACTTAACTTCTGAGGTCATCTAACTAACCTAAGGACATCACAGACGTCCATGCCCACGGCAGGATTCGAACCTGCGACCTTAGTGATCGCGCAGTTCCAGTCTGTAGCGCCTAGAACCGCTCGGCCACTACGGGTGGCGAATCTCAGTCTGGCACCTACTTTACCGACGATTAATTTTATATGGTCATTCCATTTTAAATCACTCCTAATGCCTACTCCCAGCTATATTGTAGCTAAATGATAAACGATCTTTCTTTCTATGTATTCGCAGAACATTACACTTGTCTACATCGAGATTCAGGTGTTATCCCCTGCACCATGCGTCAATTTGTTGCAGATCCTCTTGCATTTCAGTACAATTTTCCACTGTTACAACCTCTCGATATATTACAGCATAATCCGCAAAAAGGCTCAGTGAACTTCCGATATTATCCACAAGGTCATTTATATATATTGTGAATAGCAACGGTCCTACGACACCCCCCTGCGGAACAGCTGAAATCACTTCGGAAGACTTCTCTCCATTGAGAATGACATGCTGCGTTCTATTATCTGGGAACTCTTCAATCCAGTCACACAATTGGTCTGATAGTCCATATGCTCTTACTTTGTTCATTAAACGACTGTGGGGAACTGTATCGAACACCTTGCGGAAGTCAAGAAACACGGCATCTACCTGGGAACCCGTGTCTATGGCCCTCTGAGTCTCGTGGACGAACAGCGCGAGCTGGGCTTCACACGATCGTGTTTTTTGAAACCCATGCTGATTCTTACAGAGTAGATTTCTAGTCTCCAGAAAAGTCGTTATACTCGAACATATACGTGTTCCAAAATTCAACACTGGTCGACGTTAGAGATATAGGTCTATAGTTCTGCATATCTGTTCGACGTCCCTTCTTGAAAACGGGGATGACCTGTGCTCTTTTCCAATATTTTGGAACGCTCTGCTCTTCTAGAGACCCACGGTACACCGCTGCAAGAAGGGGGGCAAGTTCCTTCGCGTACTCTGCGTTAAATCGAACTGGTATCCCATCAGGTCCAGCGGCCTTTCCTCTTTTGAGCGATTTTAGTTGTTTCTCTATCCCTCTGTCGTCTATTTCGATATCTACCATTTTGTCATCTGTGCGACAATCTAGAGAAGGAGCTACAGTGCAGTCTTCCTCTGTGAAACAGCATTGGAAAAAGACATTTAGTATTTCGGCCTTTAGTCTGTCATCTTCTGTTTCAGTAGCATTTTGGTCACAGAGTGTCTGGACATTTTGTTTTGATCCACCTACCGCTTTGACATAAGACCAAAATTTCTTAGGGTTTTCTGCCATGTCAGCACACAGAACTTTACTTTCGAATTCAATTGAACGCTTCTCGCATAGCCCTCCTCACACTACATTTCGCAAAACACGGCAAACAACTGAACAGCAAATGTTGTCAAATCGGAGTACTTTTTTGGGCCCAGCAATACTGCTGTGCCACTACTTCTGGTATTAACAGTACGTCTCTACTCATCCTCAGACAGGCAGTTTATTGGCCCATTGTCAGTACATTGCCAACAGCACCGAACGGGCGAGGGCGCCTTAACGTTCACGTGATCGTGGACTGGAGATGTGACCTCACGAGAGACGGTGTTGTCTGCACACGGTACAAGCTCGTTGAAGTAATTTTGCGCTCTCTGCACTCTTCAAGACCAGTTATCGGCGTTATTTGGCTCGCAAACAATACAGTTTGTTCACGAAAATGGCCGAGTGTAGAGTTCCTATGTTAGCTCTATTAACACCCAAATTTCCTTTTTTGACTCTACGCTAGAAATATTGTTCTGTCTGTGGTATACGTAATTAAAACTTCAATATCCATGAGCGCCGGCATTTGTGACCGAGCGGCTCTAGGCGCTTTAGTCCGGAACCGCGCTGCTGCTACGCTGGCAGGTTCGAAACCTGCCTCGGGCATGGATGTGTGTGATGTCCGTAGGTTAGTTAGGTTTAAGTAGTTCTAGGGCCAGGACATGTATATCCACAGGACATGTGCCCTGTATTTGAAGAAGTGTCATAATGATCTCTCCATTGGCAAAAGATTCCGGAATAGTCCCCCATTCTGATCTCCGGGAGGGGACTGCCAAGGGGGAGGTTACCATGAGAAAAGATTGAATAATCAACGAAAGGATAACGTTCTACGAGTCGGGGGGTGGAATGTCAGAAGCTTGAACGTGGTAGGGAAACTAGAAAATCTGAAAAAGGAAATGCAAAGGCTCAATCTAGATATAGTAGGGGTCAGTGAAGTGAAGTGGAAGGAAGACAAGGATTTCTGGTCAAATGAGTATCGGGTAATATCAACAGCAGCAGAAAATGATATAACAGGTGTAGGATTTGTTATGAATAGGAAGGTAGGGCAGAGGGTGTGTTACTGTGAACAGTTCAGTGACCGAGTTGTTCTAATCAGAATCGACAGCAGACCAACACCGACAACGATAGTTCAGGTATACATGCCGACGTCGCAAGCTGAAGATGAACAGATAGAGAATGTGTATGAGGATATTGAAAGGGTAATGCAGTATGTAAAGGGGGACGAAAATCTAATAGTCATGGGCGACTGGAATGCAGTTGTAGGGGAAGGAGTAGAAGAAAAGGTTACAGGAGAATATGGGCTTGGGACAAGGAATGAAAGAGGAGAAAGACTAATTGAGTTCTGTAACAAGATTCAGCTAGTAATAGCGAATACCCTGTTCAAGAATCACAAGAGGAGGAGGTATACTTGGAAAAGGCCGGGAGATACGGGAAGATTTCAATTAGATTACATCATGGTCAGACAGAGATTCCGAAATCAGATACTGGACTGTAAGGCGTGCCCAGGAGCAGATATAGACTCAGATCACAATATAGTAGTGATGAAGAGTAGGCTGAAGTTCAAGACATTAGTCAGGAAGAATCAATACGCAAAGAAGTGGGATACGGAAGTACTAAGGAATGACGAGATACGTTTGAAGTTCTCTAACGCTATAGATACAGCAATAAGGAATAGCGCAGTAGGCAGTACAGTTGAAGAGGAATGGACATCTCTAAAAAGGGTCATCACAGAAGTTGGGAAGGAAAACATAGGTACAAAGAAGGTAGCTGCGAGGAAACCATGGGTAACAGAAGAAATACTTCAGTTGATTGATGAAAGGAGGAAGTACAAACCTGTTCCGGGAAAACCAGGAATACAGAAATACAAGTCGCTGAGGAATGAAATAAATAGGATGTGCAGGGAAGCTAAGACGAAATGGCTGCAGGAAAAATGTGAAGACATCGAAAAAGATATGATTGTCGGAAGGACAGACTCAGCATACAGGAAAGTCAAAAGGACCTTTGGTGACATTAAAAGCAACGGTGGTAACATTAAGAGTGCAACGGAAATTCCACTGTTAAATGCAGAGGAGAGAGCAGATAGGTGGAAAGAATACATTGAAAGCCTCTATGAGGGTGAAGATTTGTCTGATGTGATAGAAGAAGAAACAGGAGTCGATTTAGAAGAGATAGGGGATCCAGTATTAGAACCGGAATTTAAAAGAGCTTTGGAGGACTTACGGTCAAATAAGGCAGAAGGGATAGATAACATTCCATCAGAATTTCTAAAATAATTGGGGGAAGTGGCAACAAAACGACTATTCACGTTGGTGTGTAGAATATATGAGTCTGGCGACATACCATCTGACTTTCGGAAAAACATCATCCACACAATTCCGAAGACGACAAGAGCTGACAAGTGCGAGAATTATCGCACAATCAGCTTAACAGCTCATGCATCGAAGCTGCTTACAAGAATAACACACAGAAGAATAGAAAAGAAAATTGAGAATGCGCTAGGTGACGATCAGTTTGGCTTTAGGAAAAGTAAAGGGACGAGAGAAGCAATTCTGACGTTGCGGCTAATAATGGAAGCAAGGCTAAAGAAAAATCAAGACACTTTCATAGGATTTGTCAACCTGGAAAAAGCGTTCGACAATATAAAATGGTGCAAGCTGTTCGAGATTCTGAAAAAAGTAGGGGTAAGCTATAGGGAGAGACGGGTCATATACAATATGTACAACAACCAAGAGGGAATAATAAGAGTGGACGATCAAGAACGAAGTGCTCGTATTAAGAAGGGTGTAAGACAAGGCTGTAGCCTTTCGCCCCTACTCTTCAATCTGTACATGGAGGAAGCAATGATGGAAATAAAAGAAAGGTTCAGGAGTGGAATTAAAATACAAGGTGAAAGGATATCAATGATACGATTCGCTGATGACATTGCTATCCTGAGTGAAAGTGAAGAAGAATTAAATGATCTGCCGAACGGAATGGTCTAATGAGTACACAGTATGGTTTGAGAGTAAATCGGAGAAAGACGAAGGTAATGAGAAGTAGTAGAAATGAGAACAGCGAGAAACTTAACATCAGGATTGATGGTCACGAAGTCAATGAAGTTAAGGAATTCTGCTACGTAGGCAGTAAAATAACCAATGACGGACGGAGCAAGGAGGACATCAAAAGCAGACTCGCTATGGCAAAAAAGGCATTTCTGGCCAGAGGAGTCCACTAAAATCAAATACCGGCCTTAATTTGAGGAAGAATTTTCTGAGGATGTACGTTTGGAGTACAGCATCGTATGGTAGTGAAACATGGACTGTGGGAAAACCGGAACAGAAGAGAATCGAAGTATTTGAGATGTGGTGCTATAGACGAATGTTGAAAATAAGGTGGACTGATAAGGTAAGGAATGAGGAGGTTCTACGCAGAATCGGAGAGGAAAGGAATATGTGGAAAACACTGATAAGGAGAAGGGACAGGATGCTAGCACATCTTCTAAGACATGAGGGAATGACTTCCATGGTACTAGAGGGAACTGTAAAGGGCAAAAACTGTAGAGGAAGACAGATATTGGAATATGTCAAGCAAATAATTGAGGACGTAGGTTGCAAGTGCTACTCTGAGATGAAGAGGTTAGCACAGGAAAGGAATTCGTGGCGGGCCGCATCAAACCAGTCAGTAGACTGAAAAAATTCTAGGGGACTGATGACCTCATATGTTAAATCCCATAGTGCTCAGAGCGATTTGAACCATTTTTTATCCATGAACGTGTAATAAGAGAAAAATGAAACATACGTGTCCTCTCAGTAAGGACGTTGACCCCTAATGGAGCAAACTCACTCGACCTTTTAGAAAACGGGAAAAAAATGTTGTACACAGGAAGACGTGAAAGCTGTACCAATCCACCCTCGGTTCTGTATTATGAGACCTCATCCAGCTACACTATACTGCAAACGGCTTTTAGCGAACTTGTACGCTATTTACAGTCTTGTAAAGGCTTTAACCGCTGAAATGTTTTAAACTGACATTTAATTGTAACAAACCCAAGCAAGAACGCCACGTTTTCATGAATCTTCAATGAGTCGTTGCCTCAAAGCGGCTTACTGTCAGAACGCGAGATTCATACCGCGAAAATAACCAAGCATGAAGATTCTTTAACTGCCAATATGACGTTTCTCATCATTTTAATGCAAGAAATCGTACCAATAGCGATTCGTTCTGGATACATTCAATGTGCTGGTGCTTGGAAACAGCATGTATTCGTAGCATGTGACGTATAATACAAAACCCACCGAATATGGGTTCTACTAAAAACTAAACTCCACCTGAGCAAGCCACGAAGGCCGAAGGGATCGACCGGTCGCCGTGTCATTCTCGGCCCACATGCGTCTCTGGATGGGGATAGACAGGGCCACTCTCCCGCCCGTATGTCAGTTTACGAGATCGCAGCATGGGTTCTACTGAACACGTCAAATACATTACAGCGTCTTGCCTTCTGCTTGTGATGTAGGGAGCGTTCTTGCTTCCTGTTAGTTCTACTTTACGTGGCGCGTCGCTGAAATATTACAGAACTTATTTAATGTTTCACGCGACGAAATGTCTCCTCAACATGAAATGCCAGGAAGTGACTTCACAAAACCCGTAGAGCGCCACATCAATGCTAGCTAACTCGCCCTGCGTGCCGATGTTTTTATGAAACTGGGAGCACGTAAAATAGCAGCATTAAGTTTGTTAGCGACTGTCGAAGAAGAGGAGCGAAAATCACGAAGAAGACTCTGGACTTGTCGATGGCTCGACCAGCGAATTGCTGGCAGAGGAACGCTAACAACATAATGCTGTACAACGATCCGAGATACATACTGGTAGAAGCTGTTCGTTATCTCAATTCAATTTTCATCCAACTTTCGGTTTTAAATTGAATATAATTAAAGTATAGCGTCTAATGTCAGTTTGAGTAACCACAATATCGGTATTCTCGACGATTCACTGACCACTACCACTCTGCAGTAACGTGCTTCGTCACGTAGATTTCAAGATCGACATTCGTTTCGTAATTTCATTCGAATGGAAGAATTTTTTAAGCTTTTCACTGAAAAAGATATTTTCCGGCAAGATACAAACACGAGCCAGTCCATAAGCCCAGAGGTAGGTGGATATATATTTTACAGAAATCTGTTATAGTTGAATGTTCCTTGAGGCATATGAATCTCAGATTTATTTACGATAATGATAGAAGCTGAGGTAATGAGACCAGAGTTCAAGTCCCGGCCGTGGCACTAATTTTAATTCATTTCTTCAGCTATCACTATCGCAGATTTTACAGAAAGTTTAATAATAGCAAGAACTTCCAGTGTGTAACTCGTGTTTACTTTTTGACAGACTGGCAGTCACGTTTAAAATTTCTGGCCACTGGTGAAATATTCCAGTCGTTGGCCTTTGCAACAAGAATTACAGAAAACAGATTATTGATAATAAATAACGTCGACTTTAGAGATAATACTTCGTTCCCACCCTTTAGGAACCAAGGAAAGCGTAGGGAACGTGGAGTAGCGGTACAATGAACATGAATGATTTATGTTTTTAATTAACATTAATACCACCGAGAAAGGCAGGAAAACGGCGTCGCGAGGATGAGGGCGCGGCAAGACGTCAGACTCATTGACAATATCAACATATAGTTTTTCCAAGAACAACAGTCCAATGAGCGGGGAATATATCGGTTGTAAGTTTGTGAGAGGCGGGGATCAACCCCTCATGACAGGGACACCCCAGTGGGGTTGTTTAAGGAAGACACTGCAAAGGAAATTGGAGAAAAATTATCTGTATTTTCGATGGCGGACACCTGCACAATGGCGTTCATTAAGAAACTGCCAAAAATCAACGATACTTTTCTCGACATCAGCAAACAAGTAGTGAGCTGCGTGTCCACAAATCCACTTCACAGAGTTCGTCTTCGCTTTCGGGAAGTATCCCGCTTCCGTAAAAAGGAGCAGTTGAGTAGGTATCTGATGTGGAATCATACGGGTAATTAGGGACAACATCTGTCGCACCAAGAACCAGACACACCTTGCCGAACTGCACACCAGGCGGTGCTCGTCTGTGTTCGAAAATCACAGGCGGCACAAAACGGGGTGTCTGCGAGGTGAATACCGCGAAGGCGTGGCCGGCATACTTGCTTCCCATTGACAGTGGGGTACCATGCAGACTGGATGCTAGTGTCGAGATAAGGTGCGCACACCGATGGCCAAACGGCACGACAGTCGAAGTGGGGAAGCTTCCCCTCATCCACATTCGGTGACCTATGCTGCTGAAGGAAACCGCAGATCGCCTTCGTGGATGTCAAGTGTGGTGGCAGTATCAGTACCGACGTAACTCAGTTCAACGAAAAATTAGCGGAAGTAAAACAAGGGCGTCGGGACTTCCGAAAGCTGGATAGGTGCTGAGAGAGATTGTGGCGCAAGG
Source organism: Schistocerca nitens (assembly GCF_023898315.1). NCBI lineage: Eukaryota > Metazoa > Arthropoda > Insecta > Orthoptera > Acrididae > Schistocerca > Schistocerca nitens. Next base: position 78,056,133 of record NC_064623.1, on the reverse strand, counting down.
GCCTCCAGCAATAGGCCGGTAAGGCACGTACAGGGTGTTTCAAAAATGACCGGTATATTTGAAACGGGAATAAAAACGAAACGAGCAGCGATAGAAATACACCGTTTGTTGCAATATGCTTCGGACAACAGTACATTTTCAGGCGGACAAACTTTCGAAATTACAGTAGTTACAATTTTCAACAACAGATGGCGCTGCAAGTGATGTGAAAGATATAGAAGACAACGCAGTCTGTGGGTGTGCCATTCTGTACGTCGTCTTTCTGCTGTAAGCGTGTGCTGTTCACAACGTGCAAGTGTGCTGTAGACAACATGGTTTATTCCTTAGAACAGAGGATTTTTCTGGTGTTGGAATTCCACCGCCTAGAACACAGTGTTGTTGCAACAAGACGAAGTTTTCAACGGAGGTTTAATGTAACCAAAGGACTGAAAAGCGATACAATAAAGGATCTGTTTGAAAAATTTCAACGGACTGGGAACGTGACGGATGAACGTGCTGGAAAGGTAGGGCGACCGCGTACGGCAACCACAGAGGGCAACGCGCAGCTAGTGCAGCAGGTGATCCAACAGCGGCCTCGGGTTTCCGTTCGCCGTGTTGCAGCTGCGGTCCGAATGACGCCAACGTCCACGTATCGTCTCATGCGCCAGAGTTTACACCTCTATCCATACAAAATTCAAACGCGGCAACCCCTCAGCGCCGCTACCATTGCTGCACGAGAGACATTCGCTAACGATATAGTGCACAGGATTGATGACGGCGATATGCACGTGGGCAGCATTTGGTTTACTGACGAAGCTTATTTTTACCTGGACGGCTTCGTCAATAAACAGAACTGGCGCATATGGGGAACCGAAAAGCCCCATGTTGCAGTCCCATCGTCCCTGCATCCTCAAAAAGTACTGGTCTGGGCCGCCATGTCTTCCAAAGGAATCATTGGCCCATTTTTCAGATCCGAAACGATTACTGCATCACGCTATCTCGACATTCTTCGTGAATTTGTGGCGGTACAAACTGCCTTAGATGACACTGCGAACACCTCGTGGTTTATGCAAGATGGTGCCCGGCCACATCGCACGGCCGACGTCTTTAATTTCCTGAATGAATATTTCGATGATCGTGTGATTGCTTTGGGCTATCCGAAACATACAGGAGGCGGCGTGGATTGGCCTCCCTATTCGCCAGACATGAACCCCAGTGACTTCTTTCTGTGGGGACATTTGAAAGACCAGGTGTACCGCCAGAATCCAGAAACAATTGAACAGCTGAAGCAGTACATCTCATCTGCATGTGAAGCCATTCCGCCAGACACGTTGTCAAAGGTTTCGGGTAATTTCATTCAGAGACTACGCCATATTATTGCTACGCATGGTGGATATGTGGAAAATATCGTACTATAGAGTTTCCCAGACCGCAGCGCCATCTGTTGTTGAAAATTGTAACTACTGTAATTTCGAAAGTTTGTCTGTCTGAAAATGTACTGTTGTCCCAAGCATATTGCAACAAACGGTGTATTTCTATCGCTGCTCGTTTAGTTTTTATTGCTGTTTCAAATATACCGGTAATTTTTGAAACACCCTGTAGGACTACGGCGCCACAACGTCATGTGAGGGGAAACGAAAAGGGCTACCACTCTGTGAGGCACATGACACAGACCTAAACCGCCCCTGCACCGTGGGAGGGTGAGGGTCTCGTATCTTATCTTGAACAGCAAGCCTTGGCAAACAAATGAACCCAATGCCGCTAGCATACGGCGGGCCGTGGATGGCAGAAAAGGAAGTGTCTGTGCCACGTGACGCCAAATATTCGTTTACGTGTTGTGTCCCTTGCAGAAGATCGGATGCTCGTAAACGGTGATCTAAGAGCCCAGCTCGTAGTTCGGAAAGTAGACGTCGGCAGTTGAGAGCAATTGGCCGCCGCACACCACTTGCGAAATCGAGTCCTAAGCATCGGAGAGTATGAGCCACACGCAAAGGAGCAACACTGCCCGCAGGAAGTCCCGCGCCTATAGCCATGGCGCTAGATTTGCGGACGTTGAGGCAGCTACCAGAAGCTTCGCCGTAGGTTGTAACTCGTGCCAGTGGTTCCCTGACCTCGGCACCGCTACGAAGAACGATGACGAGATCGTCTGCATGTGCAGTGCTGCTGAATACATGGTCACCGAGAGACATCACAGACAGGCGTTTACAGAGGCCGCAGAGCTACGGTGCCGTGGAGAAAGCGTACAACAGGGCAGAGACGGGCAGCCTTGACGCACTGATCGACGGATCGAGATGGGAGTTGTGAGACGCAGATCCACGAAGGAGACGCATTACGACGTCGACGGTAGTATCAGGGTAGCCCATATTGCGGAGCATCCCTTCCAGGTACTCCGAGTGGATCGAAAGTCTTGCTGAAGTAAAGAGCTGCGAAAAGTGCAAGCATATGACGAGCGTGAGGAATAGCGATTATGTCCCGACAGCGGCAGAGGGCAATGACGTACCGAGCTGTCCGTTTAAGCCGTACAGCCAAGGGCCGGGTAAAGATCTTTGTGTCGCTGTTGAGTAGCGTCAAGGAGCGGTAATCGCTTCAAGTGGCTCTGAGCACAATGGGACTTAACGTCTGAGGTCATCAGTCCCCTATAACTTAGAACTACTAAACCTAACTAACCTAAGGACATCACACACATCCATGCCCGAGGCAGGATTCGAACCTGCGACCGTAGCGGTCACGCGGTTCCAGACTGAAGCGCCTAGAACCGCACGGCCACACCGACCGGCTCGTCATCGGTCCTAAGAGCATTAATTAAAGTACTCCGACGGTGGCGCTGTTCCACTATCACATGATACATAGATCGACGCTCCTACATTAACCCATCGTCTGCGCGCCTCCTGACCATAGCTCCTACAAGGTGGCGGCGAGAGAGGTATATCAGCTGTGCCTTGGCACGATTCGCCATCGCCTGGTGCTCTGGCGAATACGGCATCATAGTAAATTCCCGGTGAATGAGAATTCGTGAGTCCGTCGCCGCCAAGCCACAACTTCCCTTCCCTTAACAATTAAGGCCTTGCGAAGGGGCAGGCATTGCAGAGAGCACCCACAAAGACAGGGCAGACTGAAAGGCGTCACTGGGTGTACGACAAGCTGTCCACGTGGTATCGATGAGCCCCTGGCAGTCGGACGAAGTAAGGTGGATCGTGTTCAGTTGCCATGGTCAACGGGTGCGCCACATCCTTTTGCGGCAGAGACTGGTGGTGCATATAAATGCGCCATGGTCAGAGAACGCAACGGGCCAGACTTCAGCAGCCAGACAATATCGCGGGAGGTGTAAACGCGATCGAGTCGGCTGGAAATGTTGTTGTTGTTGTTGTGGTCTTCAGTCCTGAGACTGGTTTGATGCAGCTCTCCATGCTACTCTATCCTGTGCAAGCTTCTTCATCTCCCAGTACCTACTGCAACCTACATCCTTCTGAATCTGCTTAGTGTATTCATTTCTTAGTCTCCCTCTACGATTTTTACCCTCCACACTGCCCTCCAATACTAAATTGGTGATCCCCTGATGCCTCAGAACATGTCCTACCAACCGATCCCTTCTCCTAGTCAAGTTGTGCCACAAACTTCTCTTCTCCCAAATCCTATTCAATACCTCCTCATTAGTTATGTGACCTACCCATCTAATCTTCAGCATTCTTCTGTAGCATCACATTTCGAAAGCTTCTATTCTTTTCTTGTCTAAACTATTTATCGTCCACGTTTCACTTCCATACATGGCTACACTCCATACAAACACTTTCAGAAAGGACTTCCTGACACTTAAATCAATACTAGATGTTAACAAATTTCTCTTCTTCAGAAACGCTTTCCATCCCATTGCCAGTCTATATTTTATATCCTCTCTACTTCGACCATCATCAGTTATTTTGCTCCCCAAATAGCAAAACTCATTTACTACTTTAAGTGTCTCATTTCCTAATCTAATACCCGCAGCGTCTCCCGACTTAATTCGACTACATTCCATTATCCTCGTTTTGCTTTTCTTGATGTTCATCTTATATCCTCCTTTCAAGACGCTATCCTTTCCGTTCAACTGTTCTTCCAAGTCCTTTGCTGTCTCTGACAGAATTACAATGTCATGGGCGAACCTCAAGGTTTTTATTTCTTCTCCATGGATTTTAATACCTACTCCGAATTTTTCTTTTATTTCCTTCACTGCTTGCTCAATATACAGATTGAATAACATCGGGGAGCGGCTACAACACTGCCTCACTCCCATCGCAACCACTGCTTCCCTTTCATGCCCCTCAACTCTTATAACTGCCATTTGGTTACTATACAAATTGTAAATAGCCTTTTGCTCCCTACATTTTACCCCTGCCACCTTTAGAATTTGAAAGAGAGTATTCCAGTCAACATTGTCAAAAGCTTTCTCTAAATCTACAAATGCTAGGAACGTAGGTTTGCCTTTCCTTAATCTAGCTTCCAAGATAAGTCGTAGGGTCAGTATTGCCTCACGTGTTCCAACATTTCTACGGAATTCATACCGATCTTCCCCGAGGTCGGCTTCTACTAGTTTTTCCATTCGTCTGTAAAGAATTCGCGTTAGTATTTTGCAGCCGTGACTTATTAAACTGATAGTTCGGTAATTTTCACATCTGTCAACACCTGCTTTCTTTGGGATTGGAATTATTATATTCTTCTTGAAGTCTGAGGGTATTTCGCCTGTGTCATACATCTTGCTCACCAGATGGTAGAGTTTTGTCAGGACTGGCTCTCCTAAGGCCGTCAGTAGTTCTAATGGAATGTTATCTACTCCCGGGGCCTTGTTTCGACTCAGGTCTTTCAGTACTCTGTCAAACTCTTCACGCAGTATCATATCTCCCATTTCATCTACATCCTCTTCCATTTCCATAATATTGTCCTCAAATACATCGCCCTTGTATAGACCCTCTATATACTCCTTCCACCTTTCTGCTTTCCCTTCTTTGCTTAGAACTGGGTTTCCATCTGAGCTCTTGATATTCATACAAGTGGTTCTCTTTTCTCCAAAGGTCTCTTTAATTTTCCTGTAGGCAGTATCTATCTTACCCCTAGTGAGATAAGCCTCTACATCTTTACATTTGTCCTCTAGCCATCCCTGCTTAGCCATTTTGCACTTCCTGTCGACCTCATTTTTGGGACGTTTGTATTCCTTTTTGCCTGCTTCATTTACTGCATTTTTATATTTTCTCCTTTCATCAATTAAATTCAATATTTCTTCTGTTACCCAAGGATTTCTACTAGCCCTCGTCTTTTTACCTACTTGATCCTCTGCTGCCTTCACTACTTCATCCCTCAAAGCTACCCATTCTTCTTCTACTGTATTTCTTTCCCCCATTCCTGTCAATTGTTCCCTTATGCTCTCCCTGAAACTCTGTACAACCTCTGGTTTAGTCAGTTTATCCATGTCCCATCCGCTTAAAATCCCACCTTTTTGCAGTTTCTTCAGTTTTAATCTACAGTTCATAACCAATAGATTGTGGTCAGTCCACATCTGCCCCTCGAAACGTCTTACAATTTAAAACCTGGTTCCTAAATCTCTGTCTTACCATTATATAATCTATCTGATACCTTTTAGTATCTCCAGGGTTCTTCCACGTATACAACCTTCTTTTATGATTCTTAAAGCAAGTGTTAGCTATGATTAAGTTATGCTCTGCGCAGAATTCTACCAGGCGGCTTCCTCTTTCATTTCTTAGCCCCAATCCATATTCACATACTATGTTTCCTTCTCTCCCTTTTCCTACGCTTGAATTCCAGTCACCCATGACTATTAAATTTTCGCCTCCCTTCACTACCTGAATAGTTTCTTTTATCTCATCATACATTTCATCAATTTCTTCGTCATCTGCAGAGCTAGTTGGCATATAAACTTGTACTACTCTAGTAGGCGTGGGCTTCGTGTCTATCTTGGCCACAATAATACGTTCACTATGCTGTTTGTAGTTGCTTACCCGTACTCCTATTTTTTTTTATTCATTATTAAACCTACTCCTGCATTACCCCTATTTGATTTTGTATTTATAACCCTGTATTCACCTGACCAAAAGTCTTGTTCCTCCTGCCACCGAACTTCACTAATTCCCACTATATCTAACTTTAACCTATCCATTTCCCTTTTTAAATTTTCTAACCTACCTGCCCGATTAAGGGATCAGACATTCCACGCTCCGATCCGTAGAACGCCAGTTTTCTTTCTCCTGATAACGACGTCCTCTTGAGTAGTTCCCGCCCGGAGATCCGAATGGGGGACTATTTTACCTCCGGAATATTTTACCCAAGAGGATGCCATCATCATTAACCATACAGTAGAGCTGCATGCCCTCGGGAAAATTACGGCTGTAGTTTCCCCTTGCTTTCAACCGTTCGCAGTACCAGCACAGCAAGGCCGTTTTGGTTAGTGTTACAAGGCCAAATCAGTCAATCATCCAGACTGTTGCCCCCGAAACTACTGAAAAGGCTGCTGCCCCTCTTCAGGAACCACACGTTTGTCTGACCTGTCAACAGATACCCCTCCGTTGTGGTTGCACCTACGGTACGGCCATCTGTTTCGCTGAGGCACGCAAGCCTCCCCACCAACGGCAAGGTCCATGGTTCATGTGGGGAGGGGCTGGAAGTATGGCTAATGAAATGCGTAAACCCCGGACGATTGCCATGAACGTGCTTCCAAGAATCCACTAGGCCGGGTTGCTGGAGAACTGTCGCTAGCGTCGCGCACGGAGAGTGACGTAGTAGTTAGTGTTTGGTTGCCTCTTGGGTGCAGTTGAAATCGCCGCCCACGATCAATGCGTCCTGCCGACCCAGGAAGGGAGGCGTGACTGTCTCTGAGAAGAAGGTGGCACGTTCACGGCTGTGCCCAGAACCAGATGGCGCATAGACATTGACGATCCCGACGCCACTAACAGTGAGAGCCACACCTCTGGCATCAGGGACATGGGCAACTGCATCAGTATGGATACTGTCACGTAAGAGAATCGCCACCTCACTACCAATAGGGGGAGCATGAGATACATGTGCTGTGAAACCATAGAGAGCACGGAAAGTTGCAACATGTACCTCCTAAAAGAGAGCTACGTCAACATCGGCATACGGCATGTCATGGAGTAAAGCCAGTTTGTGGCGTACGCGAATAGTGTTGGCTTTGATCGCGTTTATGCGATAAGTCTGGAAAGCTGCCATGGGCAGGAGGACAGGCGATACAAACATGGGGGAAGCGCAGGGAACTCCCTGTCAGTGCGCGGCGGAAGGGCACATCATTGGGACGGGGAGGGAGCCGACCCCACCAAGGGGGTACTTCTTTAGGACGTCCATCTTCAGCATCGACGTCGTCCGCCCAGGAGACAGACGTCTCACGGTGCCGGTCAGACACAGAAAGTGATGCAACCGCATCAGACGCAGGCGGAGGAAGGTCGGTGTCCAGAGGTGGACGCTGACTGCAGATGGAGGCAGGGAATGACGTCGCGTCGTCAGGTGGCAGAGCGTCAGAGGACAGCGCAGCAACAGTAGCAGTGCCGTCATCCTGTGCAGACTCCCGATGGACGCAGTCATCAGAAGAGGTACGGCGTTGTCTCTTCTGTTTCCTCGGCGACCGTTGCTTCGTAACATGTTGTTCCGTGTCGGTGGCGGGCGGCTATCTTTCGACATGTGGCCAGATGGCAGAAAAGCGGAGGTAGGTACAGCTCTTTGATCTACAACCGTGGCGTCGGGACAGACAGCTTGTGCCTCCTGACGGTCGTCATTCATTTGTACTGCCTCCGGCAGGGGTGTAGGTGAGACAGGAGAAACGTCCATCGCGTCATCGAGAGGAGTCGACCCCGGTACCGAGTGATTCAGAGAGGGCGTACCAGGCAGCACCGCCGCAGACGCGTAAAGTAGAGGTAACACAGTGGGCGCCCCTGGAAGAGCGACGTCTCCGATCGCTGTCTGAACCAGTGTAAGTCGGAGAACTGACACGGCCTTCCTGGCCACAAGCTGAGCAGGTGCGCGGCTGGCCATCGTACATCACGACAGCCCTGCAGCCGGCAATAAGCAAGCAGGAAGGCGCGTGTCTCTGTAGTTCAATTTTTATCTGACGGACACCATTGAGGACACGGTATGTTTCGAACGTCTTCCACGTTTCGGCCACATGACTGACGACGTTATCGTAAGGTTTAAATGCGGCTACCACATAGTCTGAAGGTACTTGAAACAGGTGCCGAAAACCCGCAACGTTCAGAGGCCAAAACCAGCATGGTAAACTACGACAGTTCCTGCATGTCCGTAATAGTATCGAAACTTGAGAGCGTTAGCGTGGCGCCACACAACGTTGGCGTATCGCTCGTCATTTGCCAGCTTTATATGTACACAGTAGTTCTGAGGATCGAGAAATGAATCCAGAGAACATCTTGTGGCGGGAGACGCATTTCACCCCGTATAAGACGTTCTACTTCATACGCCTTCGGTCGTTCGTGATCCAGTGGAAAAGTTAATTTAATTGTGGCTTGGCGGTAAGAAAACGCCATGATGGTCGATGAAGTCGGACTCTGAGACAAGCCGATACGCGGATGTAAACAAACGCGGGCTCGCTCACAAGCAGCGCAACAGGCGAGACGCAAGCAATGCGTGCGCGCCTCACCACAGCCAAAGGCCGACTGAGCACTCCGTTCACGACGCTATCAACTGCGCTACGGTTTCAACATGGCAGCGCAGCCTCCGAACATAAGATGCATTTAAAAAAAAAAAAAAGTCGTGTGACTAGGGCCTCCCGTCGGGTAGACCGTTCGCCAGGTGCAAGTCTTTCGATTTGGCGCCACTTCGGCGACTTGCGCGTCGATGGGGATGATGGTTAGGACAACACAATACCCAGTCCATGAGCGGAGAAACTCTCCGACCCAGCCGGGAATCGAACGCAGGCCCTTGGGATTGACATTCTGTGGCGCTGACGACTTTTTTTTTTTAATCTCATTTTGTATGTTTTTGTTCGTTGAATCTGATCGGGGCGGACGTCGTAAGACACCCTCTTAGGTTCGTTGTTGATCCATTAACTCAGTTTTTTTATTACAGAGGGCAGCTAACTCTCTGTCCGAACACGCTGAGCTACAGTGCCGGCACCACTCAGCTACCTGGGGCGGACGTAAGATCCACTGCAGGAAGCCTTTACCTACCGATACGCAGTTACCTGTCATTTTATTATAACAAATCGTAGGTAGAATTAGGCGTTTTCGAGAGATCCTCTGTTTGCTGATGGTTCGAAACAGCTTATATTCATACCATGTACTTTGCGATAAAGCAAATCATCAGATACGTAGCTCAATGTAATATGGCGGGTCCGTCCTCTTTGTGGCGTAAAAGCGATGTCGCACCTCATTCGTCGCGTTTCTCTCCACGAGGCAAAAATCTGACACACCGGATTCTTCATTTCACGCCCCACAGTTCACTGGAACGTGGAATTCCACGGTGTGACGTCACCAGCCCCTAGTCCACGTGCGTTTTCACGTTACGTTGGAGGACGGCTTAAGGCCTCCGGCACACGGCCCATGCTTTCGAACGTCAACGTGAAGCGTGTCGAGTTCTACGTGCTGCAGAACGCCCAGAAACGATGCGACTTGTGTACACAGTACGCATGCCTCAACGTGGTACACGCGAGTCCTCACTCGGGCATGGTTGTTTGTGTTTGTCCTTAGGACAATTTAGGTTAAGTAGTGTGTAAGCTTAGGGACTGATGACCTTAGCAGTTAAGTCCCATAAGATTTTACACACATTTGAACATTTTTTTGCTATACTCGACAGTAGCGCCCACGGCGGCAGTTGTCAACATTAACTGGCTGCCACGAAATAGACGTTTGAGAAAGTTCTGCCGGCCGTGGTGACCGAGCGGTTCTACGCACTACGATCTGGAACCGCGCTACCGCTACGGTCGGAGGTTCGAATCCTGCCTTGGGCATGTATGTTTGTGATGTCCTTAGGTTAGTTAAGTTTAAGTAGTTATAAGTTCTAGGGGACTGATGACCTCCGAAGTTAAGTCCCATAGTGCTGAGAGCCATTTTTGAAAAAGTTCTACGTTTTCTCTGTTAAACCCCACATTTACTCCTTTGTCCATATGCTAGTCGTGTTGCTCTATGTGTAGTGTAGATTAAAACTTCGCTATCCATCAACACACTATAAGGCAAAAAGAAAAGTACCGCCGGCCGGGGTGGCCGAGCGGTTGTTGGCGCTACAGTCTGGAACTGCGCGACCGCTACGGTCGCAGGTTCGAATCCTTAGGCTAGTTACGTTTAAGTAGTAGATGACCTAAGAGGTCAAGTCCCATAGTGCTCAGAACGATTTTTGGAAAGTACCACTTTTTATCAATAGGGACATCGGCTTATAAAAGTACTATCATAAATACTGCGATACAAATTTGCAATAAGATAAAATTATTTCGTCAATCTCAATTTTTAGTGAACCCCCCCCCCCCCCCAAGGTTATTTTTACTTGATCACTGTTCATATTCGGTAACAAATCTTTACAACATGTGAAAACTTGAAACAAGAAATGGCAAAAAATCTTACTGTAAATAGTGCAAGCTGTCTTGTAGATAAAGCGAATCGAAATTACTCACACCCCAGAAAGAACGAACTTATATTTACATTGTTTGTTGTTGTGGTCTTCAGTCCTGAGAGTGGTTTGATGCAGCTCTCCATGCTACTCTATCCCGTGCAAGCTTCTTCATCTCCCAGTACCTACTGCAGCCTACATCCTTCTGAATCTGCTTAGTGTATTCATCTCTTGGTCTCCCTCTACGATTTTTACCCTCCACACTGCCCTCCAATGCTAAATTTGTGATCCCTTGATGCCTCAAAACATGTCCTACCAACCGATCCCTTCTTCTAGTCAAGTTGTGCCACAAACTTCTCTTCTCCCCAGTCCTATTCAATACCTCCTCATTAGTTACGTGATCTACCCACCTTATCTTCAGCATTCTTCTGTAGCACCACATTTCGAAAGCTTCTATTCTCTTCTTGTCCAAACTATTTATCGTCCATGTTTCACTTCCATACATGGCTACACTCCATACAAATACTTTCAGAAACGACTTCCTGACACTTAAATCTATACTCGATGTTAACAAATTTCTCTTCTTCAGAAACGATTTCCTTGCCATTGCCAGTCTACATTTTATATCCTCTCTACTTCGACCATCATCAGTTATTTTACTCCCTAAATAGCAAAACTCCTTTACTACTTTAAGTGTCTCATTTCTTAATCTAATTCCCTCAGCATCACCCGATTTAATTTGACTACATTCCATTATCCTCGTTTTGCTTTTGTTGATGTTCATCTTATATCCTCCTTTCAAGACACTGTCCATTCCGTTCAACTGCTCTTCCAAGTCTTTTGCTGTCTCTGACAGAATTACAATTTGGATTCGTGCCCTTTTTTGTGTAGCGGCAGGGAAGAGTGGACACAGCCGGCTTCAGGCAGGGTGGAGACAAGGTGGGCAGCAGTCGAACTTCGAGGCCTGGTCACGACGCCCCCTCCCCCACCTCACCTCCCTGCCTGCCAGTGTGCTGGTCCCACAAATGGTACTGGCCTTTTTTTAGTGAATTAATTCATTTATTTTTATTGAAACCTTAAAACTTGCTATCCAAAAAAGAAAGAAACATAATCGGACTTAATTCTACACGGTTTCTGTAACTTAAAAAGGAAAAAGAATCAGACAAAAATGAAATATACTGTTTAACAGTAGACCTGAAAAGGGACCATAACCAAAATACCAAGAGGACCAGTTAAGTCAACACCGTCTTCTTTTTTTGTCAAGTTTAACAAAATCAAGAAACTGGAATGAAACATTCGAACAGAAAACGGATTCTACACTACGTTTAACTTCTTGACGATTAAATACCAGATACAGCATATTCGCAAAAAGCTCAGTATGGCATGGCATCCTTTGCCACGTGCAATGGGCCGTGACCACGTACCTGTAAAAGACACAAGGATCTGGATCATAGCTGTTCCCCACCATATAATACATAACCGTATTCTTCTTCGTCCTTGGAAAGAAGGTTAAACCGCGACGCAGGAGGCTCTCACTGGAGATTGCCGCTTCCGGCAGCTTGGCAAGAAAGGCTAATTTCGACGGAGCCAACTCCAATGACTGTGTCTGCAGGCTACCAGCCAGTGACGTAATACAGTCGTTTCATGGCAATGTTGGTACGCACATTCCGATGCTTGTAGCGCAATCTACTGGCAAATTTTCAATATTTTTTTTCTTGTTCCATGAGACTTCCCCTGCGTCAATATGCTGTTCAAATTTGGCGTCATTTTGAGCAGTGGCTCTCTTTTCTGCAGCGTTTTGAAACTGTAACTTTGATTATGGATACCCTGTACGTTGTAACGTAACATTGTCTCAAAGATTAATAAAATTATCTTGGATTAAAGTGTCTGGAGAAAGAGACGCTCCTTACTTTTCAGATGGCCCCCTTAACAATATACTGTAGTGACCATAAGTATGAAACTAACCACAACATTTAAAATCTTTGTCAGTGCACAACAATGAATTACTCCCCAAAAAAGTAGGGGAGACCGGGACACATTGATGCGGATTTCTTTACGAAATTTGTAAATTGTTTCGTTAGATTTGTTATGTATAGTCCCCAGCTCGTGGTCTCGCGGTCACGTTCTCGCTTCTCGAGCACGAGGTCCCGGGTTCGATTCCCGGCGGGGCAAAGATTTTTTCCCCTGCCTCTAGATGACAGGGTGTTACTGTTGTCCTGATCACTTCATCCTCATCCTCAGTTGAGCGACCCACAAACCAAACATCATTTTATCATGTTTAAAATTGTTTTGCCTTATAACACGTTTACTAAAGTATATCTTGGTATATAATAGGAAATTCATCATTACATTTAAGAGTGCAAACTAATTATATATAGGCCCATGTCAAGTTCGAAAACGTGCCCCAGGTATGGGGCAGGTCTACGAACGATTGGGGGCAAGTTTATGCATATCATAGAACATAACAATGACTAAACAAAACACTCTACTAGAATTTTAAAAATGTGTCTTATTGGTAGTAAATAAAATTACAGGCTTACTCATACCAATTAACGTGATACACTACAAGTATTTTAATGGCAGTAAGCAAATCTTTTGGCGAACTCTCACCTGTTAGCGTAACATAGCCTACACAGAAGTTTGAATGTTAATTAAAGGTCTATTCATCATCAGCGTTCGAGTTGCAATTTATGCGTACAATAATAATGCGTTCCCTGTGGCACAATCGTCCTTAGCCCACCTTTTATATCTAAGGCACTGCGCATGTTTCTTGATTTCTTTTTGATTAGTTTATCGTTTCAAGCAGAAAAAAATTACAAACAATTTTCATTCTCTTAATCAGATTGCTGCCGGTTATGAGAGAGAGGAAGAAGAACTGGATGGGGCATTGTTGAGATGAGAGTGATTGCTAACAGACGCTTTGGAATGTCTAGTCTGTGAGAGGAGATTGAGAGGAAGGAGGAGGTACAAGAGGATAAGCGACATAAAGAGAAGCGGAAATTACGCAGACCTGAAGATGACAGCAGAAGACGGGAGAGAGCCGGCCGGGGTGGCCGTGCGGTTCTAGGCGCTACAGTCTGGAACCGCGTGACCGCTACGGTCGCAGGTTCGAATCCTGCCTCCGGCATGGGTGATGTCCTTAGGTTAGTTAGGTTTAAGTAGTTCTAAGTTCTAGGGGGCTGATGACCTCAGATGTTAAGTCCCTTAGTGCTCAGAGCCATTTGAACCAAGAAGACGGGAGAGCGTGGAGAGTTGCAACGTGAAAACCTGATTATATCGGAACACTAATGATGACAACAGAAGTGTTTTTGCTTGTTCTTGCTTTCAGCAATTTCTTGTCCTTATCAGCCCTTGATCTGATAGAATTAATTCTTTCTGTTTGAAATTCATTTGGTTGAAACAGCTTATTTAGCAATTTCTACCTTGTATTCTCCCGTGCCTTCATTTTTCTCTCGTTTAGAATGCGTTGGAAACTGCTGTTGTCTTAAAGTTTCCTTGACTGGGGTATCAGTTAGGATGGGAATGCAAAATAGCGCGTAAAAGTGCCTCTTCGTTGTATATGAAATAGTTTCAAACCTACAGTAGTAACTTTGAGGCCTGCAAATTGTACAAATGTAATATTTAAAGTAGAATAATCTCGTGTGAACGAACATATATTTATCTACAGTAATGGTAGAAGCTGAAGAAGTGAATTAAAATTTGTGTTACGGATGAGTCATGAACCTGGGTGTCTTGCTTACCTCCTCACAGCCGTAGAGTTCACCCAGCTGCGCGGACTACTCTAGTTCAATACTTCCCCTAACACAAACTTCAATTCACACCTTCAGCCTATTTTCCCCTTCTTAAATCATCAGTATTGCTCGGGGGTTATTCTAATAGCAGAGAGCCTCAGCAATACTGACGACTTAAGAACGGAAAAATAGGCTGAAGGTGTGAATTGAAGTTTGCGTTTGGGAGGGCATTGCATTAGGGTAGCCAGTGTATCAGAATGAGATTTTCACTCTGCAGCGGAGTGTGCGCTGATACGAAACTTCCTGGCAGATTGCCGGCCAGGGTGGCCGAGCGGTTCTAGGCACTACAGTCTGGAACCGCGCGACCGCTACGGTCGCGGGTTCGAATCCTGCTCCGGGCATGGATGTGTGTGATGTCCTTAGGTTAGTTAGGTTTAAGTAGTTTTAAGTTCTAGGGGACTGATGACCTTAGAAGTTAAGTCCCATAGTGCTCAGAGTCATTTGAACCATTTGAACCTGGCAGATTAAAACTGTGTGCCGGACCGAGACTCGAACTCGGCAAAGGTCTCGAGTCTCGGTCCGACACACAGTTTTAATCTGCCAGGAAGTTTCATATCAGCGCACACTCCGCTGCAGAGTGCAAACCTCATTCTGGAAACATCCCCCAGGCTGTGGCTAAGCCATGTCTCCGCAATATCGTTTCTTCCAGGACTGCTAGTTCTGTGAAGTTTGGAAAGTAGGAGAAGAGCTACTGGCGGAAGTAAAGCTGTGAGGGCGCCGCGTGAGTCGTGCTTGGGTAGCTCTGATGGTAGAGCACTTCCCTGAGAAAGGAAAAGGTCCCGAGTTCGAGTCTCGGTCCTGCACAGGAAGTTTCAACCTGTGGATGTGTGTAACGTATACTGCTGTTGTTGTATAATTTCTAGCACATCTGCCTAGTAATTAGGACACCTGGGTTCGAGTGCTGCTCATGGCCTATCCTTCCAAGTTTTCTTTATACGCGTGATACTAGACAGATTATGTGATAACTTTCACATCTGTCCGCTCTTACTTTGTGTTTATTTAAACATATGTTGCAAATGACGTTTTGTAGACTGCGAGTACAACAGTTAGTACTGCTCTGTCGTGTAAATCACTTGGGTTCAGCTGGATAAAGCGATTTGCCTTCAGAAGCATCTCTCTTTGTTTTGAGCTAAAGATAAGAGTGTTTGCTTATTTACTCCCTGTTGTGTAATGGGATTGTCCTCTGTTGTAGTGTACATAAAGTAAATAATGTGTTTGTTCAGGAGAAGCCGGCTGTAAGAATATTGTGTAAAGTACTTAACCTAACGTCTTCCAAAAGCCTCTTTGACGACATTTGAATTATCACCCTCCTTTCCCAATACATTTGATCCATAACTTTTTTGGTGCTGACCATAAAATTCAATCTCACTTTAACTGTGATATAAACAATCACAGCACAAGAGACAAAAAATCATGTAGACTTCGCCTCCTCGTTCAGGGTTCAGAATAAAATTACGTACTCTCGTGGCAAGAAATTTAAGGGGAGACGGTGGTAGGTATCATTAAAAAGCCACGTTTTTATTTGCTTATTCGAAAGTAAATATAATTGAGATTATAACCCCAATTTTTTCTTAGAAATTCGAACTACAAATGGTATAAAAGTTAAAACCGTTTGCATTGTAATGCGTCAAGCCCACGTTTCAAGGTATCCAGTGGAGGCAAAATTTTTTTGCTCAATTTTGCATGTGAACCTGAAAATATAGCCTTAGTAGGCTGTGATTTTTTTTTGTATACAAACACAGGCTGAGTGCTTAGGCCACATTCAGAAGGAGGGGTGAACGACTCAGAAGACTTTTTGCAGACAGTAAAGGCAAGCTACTAGAGGATAGGAAGTCACTGTGAGGTAAAAACAAGGAAGAGAAATGACAGCGTGCAAGTCTATTATGGTGCTGCAATTAGAAATAACCTCACAGATTTGGATAGTATGAGGAAGGCATTATGAGCTGGACACTACACCTCAACATGGGCTATGTTCTAACAAATGATGCAAATTTCAGAAAAGCAGGGAAAGTGGAGAAGTTTACAGCCGTAAAAATACTTTCCTTATGAGTTTGCAATGGCCGTTAAGCCAACTTTTCGAGCACTGGCTTCGCCATAACTGACAGAAAAACGTCCGCATGACAAAACGCAGAACCGAAATGAAAGTTTCAATGCTCTTATTTGGAAGAGACGCTCAAAGACAGTGTTTGTTTCCAATTTTGGTAGTGAAGATTCCTGCATTGGAAGCTGCAGCAGTGTTTAATGATGGGAATGTAGCAAGACTTCACATCCTCAGCAAGTTGGGCTTCACACTTGGAGTCTTGACTGAGCAGACACTGCGGATCATGGATGAGCAACGAATCGCGAAGGCGGAGACTTTAGTCCAGAATACAGAAAAAAAAAATTCTAGGCAAAGGAGCAGAGAAGCTAAAAGAGCTGTAGAGGATGATGATGAAGAACTGGAATATGGGTATGGGCAGTTTTAGGTAAAATATGGTTAAAAGAAAAATTAAAACATTTGATCCAAACTTTAAAACGTTTTTTCTGCAACTTAAGGTTTTCTCCATTCAGGGACACATATATCGGAAACTATTGGAAGGATTTCGATGAAATTTGGCACACCTATTCGTTTACACGGAATCAATGTTCAAGTGGAACAAATCTAGACTTTATAAAGAGTTTTAAGGTTAGTAATATATGGAAAATTTGTCCATAAAAATGTTCAAATCCAAAAACCAAAGAAAATAATAGAAATAACTTACCTAAATGTCACTGTATTTAATTGTACATTTATTAATGTAGATTGCTTTATCATAGAAAAAATTGCCAAATTTCCCTGGACTTAATGAAGAAGTGTACATTAAAACAATAATGTAACAAAAAATTCTAAATTCTCTCACAGCATTAAAATTTATTAAGAAGTCTGTAAAAATTATTTGAAGCATATTGGATCCCTATACATAAGTGTGCAAAATTTGGGAGAGATTTGACAAGAAATGACAGAGATATGGGTTTACAATATTGCCACCATCTCCTCTCAACATGTTTGAATACTGGTAACAGTGTTATTTCTATTCGCCCGGCCGGTGTGGCCGAGCGGTTCTAGGCGCTTCAGTATGGAACCGTGCGACCGCTACGGTGTCAGGTTCGAATCCTGCCTCGGACATGGATGTGTGTGATGTCCTTAGGTTAGTTAGGTTTAAGTAGTTCTAAGTCTAGGGGACTGATGACCTCAGATGTTAAGTCCCATAGTGCTCAGAGCCATTTGAACCATTTTCATTCCTGTTCGCCCTGTTGTGTATTTCTTCCAGTTGCCTTCTGTACTACACTGTAGCAATTATTTGTATCTATAGGCCAAGATTCATCGAGGTATGTTACATGGCAGTGGCGCATCATGCGGAAGTTACTTATGGTCCTAAGTTTTGCACACCGGTCTGACTCCTTGTTTACTGGAATATTTTCTTCTTTTGGTACATACTGCCACCTCTCAAAATACGGAACACTTTCTTTCAACATCCTGCATACCTTGACTCGTTCCATCTCCCTCAAGGTCCTCTTTCGTGACGTTATGTACGGAACACGATGAATGAACAAATGAAAACAGTCTTATTGATTACAGGGATGTTATCTTGCAAGACCTTTCTCAGGAAAGCTCATGACGCCTGGAACTGGTTATGAATGCTGTGTTCGTTACATCTGCGGTGTTCGACGCTTTGATTCATATTTTACCATCATAGGCACAGCTATCGCTGCGGCGTGTAGGCAGGCGGAGAGGTTTCCATACCTTCTGTCTTCTATACTGTCTCATGAATGAACGTTGTCCCTCAAATCTCTCCTCGACCTCAACGCTCTTGTCTGAAAAACACAGCAGAAACACCCTTTCCCATCAGGGCAAAGTCCTTCCTGTCCCATTCCATAGTTCAGCCACTTTATCGAAGTCCTTCCTAGCTGCAGGAACCCGGCTGTGAAGTAACCTCCCGCATTATATTACAGAACTGCATAATATCTTCAGCTTCAGAAGACAGTTAATGACGTATCTCCTAAACCAACAATAATGACTATCGTTGTTCCTGTACGCACACGTTACCCTTGTTCCTCCGTCTTTCCAACGAGATCTTCGTTGTTTCCCAGTATTCTTTGCCGCTGCAGTCTCTTTAAATTTCCTTTCCCCCGGCACTCACAATATTAGAAACAATATATTTTGCCGTTCTATAAATTCTTCTTTTGTCTACCACTATCATTATTGTTATTATTGTCACAGTAATTCTCATTATTATTATGATTTTTATTACTATATTATCATTGTTAGTGACTGCAGCTGCAGCAGTACAGGTAATGCCAGTATTACTTTCGTCAGTTCATAGTTACTATAATTTACTCACAGCACCACTGCAGACACTCAAGTCATTTTAATATTTTTCCAAAGAAAATTCCGCACTGGCTGTATCAATGATTTTTATTAAATGTGCGACGGATTTCGCACCACTTATCGGTGCATCCTCAGGCAATATACGCTATTCTAACGTGGTAACGTTGAACATTGCCCTGTAGCCACTCCCCAGCGTATATTGCCTGAGGATGCACCGATAAGTGGTGCGAAACCGGTCGCAGATTTAATAAAAATCATTGATACACCCAGTGCGGATTTTTCTTTGGAGAAATGTCGAAGTTTGGCTGTGGTTGCCCGCCCTACAAACAACAATTTAATACTGTCACACTAAAATTGTTCGGTAAATATGACGTAATACGGGGTGGGGCAAATAAGAGTGGCCTGGAGAACAGAGTTCTAGGGTACAAAGAAAAACAGTAGAGGAAAGAAAATGCAGTACTAACCTGACTACAGCACATGTTGAAAGTGAGCACCATTCATCTCTAGGCACTTTTGGGCCCAGGTCAGCAAGTTGCCTAAGGCGGACCGAAACTGGACTGCTGGAATTGCTGCAGTCTCATCCGAAACGTTCTGCTGCAATTCTTGAAGTTTGTTGCGATACACAGACTTGAGGGCTCCCCATACAAAGTAGTCGCACACTGACAGATCACGTGACCTGGGTGGCCAGCTTGTGCCGCGACCAGCCTGGCCTCTGCTAACAACTCTATCAGGCGTGGAGAATGTGTAAATTTGCTCCAAGGTTCGTCCAGCTGTATGGGCAGTTGCTCAATCCTGTTGGAAGTAACTGCAAGTCTTTCCCACCTCGGTTAATGCTGCCGCAAATGGTTTCAAAATGTATCCACTCGTCCAGGCCACTTTTATTTGCCCCACCCTGGAAAATTTGGGAATTTGTGCTAAGTTCGTGTGGGACCAAACTGATGAGGTCATCGGTCCCTAGCCTTGCACACTCCTTAACCGAACTTACGTTAAGGACAACACCCATGCCCGAAGGAGGACTCGAACCTCCGACGGGTGGAGCCGCGAGAACGGTGTAAAACGCCTCAGACCGCACGGCTATCCCGCGTGCCCCATCCTTTGTGTACCGTTAGGTAAATATGATCTAATATATAGTGTAAGTGTGAAACCCTGACCAAGAGAGGGCCTGATGGTGTAAGGTGCCAGGACATGGGCACTTACAGGTTAGCTTACCAACATTAGTATTAATAATAAAGGGACTGGCAAGGCCATCAGCTCATCACTCTATTGAATTATGACAAATATGAGGCACTCGAGCAGTATTCCGTGCGACTGAGCCACTAACTTAAAGCGTTGGTGAAAAGTGTCGGAAGTTGAGAATTGTTGAATATAAAGTCTGCAGATGGCCGTAGCTCGCCGGGCTGCCGTGGGCGGCAGGTAGCGCTCACCGGAAACGTGGGACAATACGGAGCTTTTGGGTGTAGCCCGGCATCCGGAGCCACCTGTGCTGGGCAACACGTGGCGAAGACGGGAATTTCGTTTGCCTAGGGGCGTTATGACCTACTCGATCATTGGGCAGAATCTCAGTGGAGGGATTTCGGCGATGATAGAGCGTTCGACATTTGCCGAAACTGAATATCCTTCCGCCGCGTGGGAGACGGAGAGAGTGGAAATGGTTCAAATGGCTCTGAGCAATATGGGACTTAACATCTGAGGTCATCAGTCCCCTAGAACGTAGAACTAATTAAACCTAACTAACCTAAGGACATCACACACATCCATGCCCGAGGCAGGATTCGAACCTGCGACCGTAGCGGTAGCGCGGGTCCAGACTCTAGCGCCTAGAACCGCTCGGCCACTGCGGCCGGCAGGAGAGAGTGGACTTCACCTTCAGCCATCGTGCGGTACGGACTTGGAGACGGCGTCTTGGCCATCGTCGTCGAAGGGAGATATACGGTCTATATCGCAGCACTGCACCAACGCGTGTTCCGTACAGAATTCTGCGGTTAGATCTCTTTCTCAGTAGTGAGATTTTCACCAACGCCTGACCACTTCCAACAACTTACCTAATATTCTCGATCTAGAAGTTATCCTTGCGAGGTGCCGAGTATTTATCAACGCAGCTGCCGGTAATAGCGGCGCGTAATTGGAAATTGTAAATGTGCCATTCTCAAGAGTGTGTGGGTGGACAAAGAATTCACATTTTTTTGAAAATTTTGTCAGTTGCGGAGAATATCAAATTAACATGCGAATATTACGACCGAATTATCGACTTCATTGTAGCTAGCATTTACCCTGTCCCAGTAAGCTTTACATGTACTCTAGTCACTGCACAGCTTGCCCAGACGAGGAGGAAAGAAGGTTTGCAGTCTTCTATGTCAGCGACGGACAAATAAGCTTACAATGGGCCTAATCAGACCAGGTTAAGTAAATAAATAAAGTAAGAAGGCCCATTGAGCCCCTGCCCAACCCCAACTACGCTTTTCCTTTTGGGAGCACGTTAGAACGTAGCCTTGCTGCCCCCTTTTGCCTTCCTCACTGATCTCCACTCAGTTGTGCTAAACAGTGCAGTGTACCACAGAGGGACCGCTCCGCACGACACGCGAAGGAAAAACAGCTGAGAGCGGAACGCAGGCGAAGCGCTGCGCTGTGCCCGCCGCTCTCCCCTCTGGAAGTCCGACGTCGTATTTGACATCTGACCCCGGCCACCGAGGCGGTCGCTATTAATACCTCTCGCGCGTTTCCCAAGACGCCAGCCCAGAAATAACAATCGCTGGACACAGATAGCGGGACGGAAATCATACGGGCTGCGTCCTCTCACGCCCAAGCGGGAGCTCAGGAGAAGAAACCGACACCTCTGAAGGACGTGTCACACGTCTGACAGGTCCGCAGTTGGGAGAAAATGCACTCCTCGCATCTACATCGTGCAAGCCACCATGCGGTGCGTGGCGGAGGGTACGAGGGATACCCAACAAAACCGGAATAATGTTTTAAAAGGTCTACACAGGGTGGTCCATTGATCGTGACCGGGCAAAATATCTCACGAAATAAGCGTCAAACGAAAAAACTACAAAGAATGAAACTTGTCTAGCTTGAAGGGGGAAACCAGATGGCGCTATGGTTGGCCCGCTAGATGGCGCTGCCATACATAAAAAACGGATATCAACTGCGTTTTTTAAAATAGGAACCCCCATTTTTATTACATATTCGTGTAGTACGTAAAGAAATATGAATGTTGTAGTTGGACCACTTTTCTCGCTTAGTGATGGATGGCGCTGTAATAGTCACAAACATATGGCTCACAATTTTAGACGAACAGTTGGTAACAGGTAGGTTTTTTGAATTAAAATACAGAACGTAGGTACGTTTGAACATTTTATTTTGGTTGTTCCAATGTGATACATGTACCTTTGTGTACTTATCATTTTGAGAAGGCGTGATGTTACAGGGTGATTACCTGTAAGTACCACATTACTGCAATAAATGCTCAAAGTGATGTCCGTCAACCAGAGTGCATTTGGCAATACGTGTAAAGACATTCCTCTCAACAGCGAGTAGTTCGCCTTCCGTAATGTTCGCACATGCATTGACAATGCGCTGACGCATGTTGTCAGGCGTTATCGGTGGATCACGATAGCAAATATCTTTCAACTTTCCCCACAGAAAGAAATCCGGGAACGTCAGATCCGGTGGACGTGCGGGCCATGGTATGGTGCTTTGACGACCAATCCACCTGTCATGAAATATGCCCCTCAATACCGCTTCAACCGCACGCGAGCTATGTGCCGGACATCCATCATGTTGGAAGTACATCGCCATTCTGTCATGCAGTGAAACATCTTGTAGTAACATCGGTAGATCATTACGTAGGAAATCACCATACATTGCACCATTTAGATTGCCATCGATAAAATGGGGGCCAGTTATCTTTCCTCCCATAATGCCGCACCATACATTAACCCGCCAAGGTCGCTGATGTTACACTTGTCGCAGCCATCGTGGATTTTCCGTTGCCCAATAGTGCATATTATGCCGGTTTACGTTACCGCTGTTGGTGAATGACGCTTTGTCACTAAATAGAACGCGTGCAAAAACTCTGTCATCGTCCCGTAATTTCTCTTGTGCCCAATGGCAGAACTGTACACGACGTTCAAAGTCGTCGCCATGCTATTCCTGGTGCATAGAAATATGGTACGGGTGCAATCGATGTTGATGTACCATTCTCAACACCGACGCTTTTGAGATTCCCGATTCTCGCGCAATTTGTCTGCTACTGATGCGCGGATAAGCCGCGACAGCAGCTGAAACACCTACTTGGGCATCATCATATGTTGCAGGTCTTGGTTGACATTTCACATGTGGCTGAACACTTCCTGTTTCCTTAAATAACGTAACTATCCGGCGAACGGTCCGGACACTTGGATGATGTCGTCCAGGATACCGAGCAGCATACATAGCACACGCCAGTTGGGTTCAAATGGTTCAAATGGCTCTGAGCACTATGGGACTCAACTGCTGAGGTCATAAGTCCCCTAGAACTTAGAACTACTTAAACCTAACTAACCTAAGGACATCACACACATCCATGCCCGAGGCAGGATTCGAACCTGCGACCGTAGCGGTCGCGCGGTTCCAGACTAGCGCCAGAACCGCTCGGCCACCAGCGGCCGGCACGCCAATAGCCATACATCAACACGAATTGACCTTTTCCGCAGTTGGTAAACGGTCCATTTTAACACGGGTAATGTATCACGAAGCAAATACCGTCCGCACTGGCGGAATGTTACGTGATACCACGAACTTATACGTTTGTGACTATTACAGCGCCATCTATCACAAAGCGAAAAAAGTGGTCCAACTACAACATTCATATTTCCTCACGTACTACACGAATATGTAATAAAAATGGGGCTTCCTATTTTTAAAAACGCAGTTGATATTCGTTTGATCTGTGGCAGCGCTATCTAGCGGGCCAACCATAGCGCCATTTGATTTACCCCTTCAAGCTAGACAAGTTTCGATCTTTGTAGTTTTTTCGTTTGTTGCTTATTTCGTGAGATATATGGCCCAGTCGCTATCAATTGACCACCGTGTATTTTCAAGTAGTTTACAAAACAACCTTATCCACTTCAAAATACTCTCCATTACTTCTAATACATTTGTCCCACCGGTGCTTATACAGCTTGAAACATTTTTTGTAGTCATCTTCAGAAATGGCTGACAGCTGATCCCTCGTTTCTTTCTTGACTTCTTCAGCGTTGTCAAATCGGTGTCTTTTCATGCCCCTTTTCCTGAGTGGAAATAAGGAAAAGTCGCACGGAGCCAGGTCATCGAGTAAGGTGCGTTGGGCAACGGAACCATTCCATTTTTAATCAAAAACTGTCAAACAGAGACGGCTGTGTGCGCAAGTGTGATGTGGTTGTGGAAGAACCAGTCACCTGTCTGCCACAAATCGGGTCTTCTACGACGGACACTGTTGCGCAATCTTCTTAAAATTTCCAAATAAATGGTTTGATTGACTATCTGACCTGGACGAACAAACTCTTGGAATTAGAAAAGCAAATCAGCATCGTTTTGATGTTTGTTTGACTTGGCGAAATTTTTTTGGATGCGGTGACGATCACATCTTCCATTGGCTTTGTTGCTTCGTTTCTGGGTCGTGACCATAGCACCATGACTCATCAACAGTAATGATCTCTGACAGAACATCTGGATCAGTTTCAAGCTGTTGTTTCAAAGCACAACATGTTTCAACTCGACGTTCCTTTGGTTGTAAGTCAGAACCCGTGGAACAAACCTGGCAGCAACCCTTTTCTTTCTCAAATCTTCTCTTAAAATTCTCTGAACCAGGCTCCAAGGTAACCCGCTAATCTCAGACAGTTGATCAATTGTCTGTCGACGGGCTGTGAGCACAAGCTCTTGAATTTATTCAATATTTTCGTCGATTCGGGCGGCTGATGGACGTGCAGAACGAGGTTTGTCAGCAGTCACCATGTCGCCAGTTTTAAATCGAGCAAACCACTCCTACACTTCAGTTTTTCCCGTAGCGTCTTCTTGGTAAGCTGTTTTTCGGCATTAAAACAGCTTCAGCAACATTTTTACCGAGCAGAAAACAAAATTTCACAGCTGTACGGTGCTCACTTAAGCTCGCCACCATAAAAAACGAAACCAGAACAAAAGAACGCTGGCAGAAACCATCACTGCAGATGAACAAAACAAGCCAGGTCGACAACACGGGCGCCATCAAACTGACAATGAGCTGCAGTATACACACCTAGCGGCAGAAATGTGTACTACGCAAGCTCCGCCCACGGCAGTGTTATTCCGGTTTTTTTGGGTTCCTCCTCGTAGTTTACCACTGTCACTTCAATGATGCCTCCGTTTTTGTTCCAGTCGCGAACCGTTCGCGTGAGTAACGATTGCTGGTAAGTGTGGTGTCACCGCCAGACACCACACTTGCTAGGTGGTAGCTTTAAATCGGCCGCGGTCCATTAGTACATGTCGGACTCGCGTGTCGCCACTGGCAGTGATCGCAGACCGAGCGCCACCACACGACAGGTCTCGAGAGACGTACTAGCACTCGCCCCAGTTGTACGACGACGTTGCTAGCGACTACACTGACGAAGCCTTTCTCTCATTTGCCGAGAGACAGTTAGAACAGCCTTCAGCTAAGTCCATGGCTACGACCTAGCAAGGCGCCATTTGTACCATTGCATGTATCTCAAGATAGTCTCACTTGTATCATCAAGAATGCTGTATACCAAAGGACGATATAAGTGTTCTAGTAGCTACGTTCTTTTCTTTATCACATTCATTACGAATCCTGTTCCAGACTTCGCGCCAGTCGGCGTGTGTGTATGTGTGCCCTTTCGGCTACCCGTCACTGTGGACTGGCTGCCTTGTCAGTCCACTACATTGATTTGCGTGCTTTCGCGGGACACGTGGCGGTGCCGGCGGGAGAACAGGCGGCGGCGGCGGCGGCATGTCGCCATGAGGCAATAGGGAAGGCAGCGTCGGTAACACCTGGGGATGAGGCGAGCCAGTAGATGGGTCCCCAGGGCGCTGACCGGACGGCACCGTCGCTGAAAGCAGACGGGGAGCGGCAGAACCCGTGCGACGACAGAGGCGCAGCTGATTGAGATGCCGACGCACATCACCAGAGGCCCCCAAAACCAAATACATAGCGCGGCCGAGGCAGCGAAGAATGCGCCCTGCGAGCCAACGCCGTGAACCTCGATAGGTGCGATAGAAGACAACGTCGCCAGGAGCAAAAGCAGGAGTCTGCTGCTGCACAGGAACCTGATGCGGCGGATGCAGCAAAGACATCAACGTTCGATGAGGACGACCAAGGAGCAACTCAGCCGGCGAGCGATACGAGGACAAAAAGAGCAATAACGCGTTCTTTCGTACAAAACGTATGGCCGGTCAGACTAATAGGGAGTGGGTTGCAACTTTGCAAGGACTTACTAAGGATTGTGCATTTGAATGTGACTGTGGACTCCCTTATTCAGATACTATGGTGCGTGATGCAATAGCACTGAACGTTTCAGATGTTCGCATAAGGGAACAGATTTTGAAACTCGTCAATCCCTCCCTTCAACAAGTGATAGACATATTGGATAGGCAGGACACACTTTGCTCAGGAATCATTTGAAACTTCGCCAGCCGTGTGTCACATTAACCGGCCCGCTGGGCGCGCTGCACGGGCCGCTAAACAGCCCTCGCGCACGTCCGCGCAGCTGCGGCCTAGCTCTCAAACTCGTGTGCCGCGTAGGCAAGCAAATGCAGTGAAATCATGCCCGCGGTGTGTAACTCGACATTCGCGTGACAATTGCCTGTCACGCCAAGCTATTTGCTTTTACTGTCATAAGAAAGGACATGTTCAAAGTGTTTGCCAGAAAAAGCTCAGATCAGACACTCACAACCATTCCAGGCCCTTTGCTTCGCGCCAGTCGGCATGTGTGTACGTGTGCCCTCTCGGCTACCCGTCTCTGTGGACTGGCTGCCTTGTCAGTCCACTACAGTAAGTATTTGTATGACCTCGAATTATGCCCACTAGCAACTACATGTCGTGATTCGTTTGTGTCTTGATTGATAATGGCTGCGGGATCAAAACAGTGTGTGCTCTATTGGACATGTCCGAAAGAACCGACACCACACATGTAACAGCCCGCTCCGTTGCAGCAAGTCATTCTCGTTACCAGTTGCTGCGGAGAGAGAGGCGAAAATGCTTCACGCCACAGAGTGTTCAGGAACGTCATCGGTATGGCCTAGGCTGTGGTATGGGCAGGCATTGTGCACAATGGCAGAACACTGCTGCATATCTTTGCACTAGGTGGCATTACAGCACGGCTGTATTGCTGCGACATTATTCTGGATCGTGTCCGCCTGTTTAGGGATGGATTAGGTACCGACATCCTGTTTATGGACGCCAATTCCCGCACAGATGGACCACTGAGGTGTGTCGGACACAGTGGAAAGCGTATTGAATGAAGGTATAGAACGAATATTGTAGACGATATAGAATGGCCTGAATATTCTCCGGACCTAAACCCTGTAGAGAATGCACGCAGACGTGTTTGTCAACGAACACTGCCTCCGTGAACCGTACAAGAAATAGAATCGGCTTTAGAGTCGAGTGGAACAATATTCCTCAAGGACTCCTCAACAGTTTGGTAGCCAACATGAGCAAGAGCTTGTGCATCAGTGCCCAAGGAGGGAATATTTTTAACTGAGAGTTCGACATCGACCTTAATGTTGGGAGTCTGACGCGTGTCAAACATTATTTATGTATGTTATCCTGTTTTCCTATGTGGTGAAATCTGTACCATTTTTGGTTATACTCGTAAATATCCCACGCAACCTCTATTACGTATGGACTGCGTTTCATGTCGTACATCAATGCCTGTGGTTACTGCTGTTCAACAATGTCTGTTCCCTAGCAACTGACAAGAGTGTAATGAATTAATACGTCATACAGGTTGCTGAAGTTTTACTGCATGAATAGCGAAGATGCAGTAAGCGATAAACTGTTTTCCTTTCATCATTTCGTGGGGTGTGTCGGCGAGAGAACGATATGTAAAAGTTTGAAATTACGTGAAAGGTTTGCTGGACTCGACTATGTACTCTAGAAATGATTATCATTTGGAGACTTGACCATGATTTATGGTAATCTCTCAAATCTTTTTTAGAAATTTTTTGCTTCTGTAAATATAAAAAAAATTGTTCTCCGTAATTTCAGTTTTAACAGAACTGAATTCTTTACCGTTTGCAACTTTGCTATGCACCGCTACTGCACGCACGTCAGTGGCTTCAGTCAGCGGAGAAGAAAACAATTGGAACTAGAGCCACATCTTTACAATACGAGAGATAAGCAAGTTGCCTCCAGTTATGTTAGGGATAGCGAACAGGATTATTATATACTGAAATCCACCGTGTTTGTAAATCCTGGCACGTTTTCTTCGCATGGAGTGTTATATTCTGGAACCGACTGGTAGTAGTTGAGTGTGACAATTTGCATCTCTTGGGAATTATACACTACTGGCCATTAAAACTGCTAGACCACGAAGATGACGTGCTACAGACTCGAAATTTAACCGACAGGAAGAAGATGCTGTGATATGCAAATGGTTAGATTTTCAGAGCATTCACACAAGGTTGGCGCCGGTGGCGACACCTACAACGTGCTGACATGAGGAAAGTTTGAAACAGATTTCTCATACACAAACAGCAGTTGACCGGCGTTGCCTGGTGAAACGTTGTTGTGATGCCTCGTGTACGGAGGAGAAATGCGTACCATCACGTTTCCGACTTTGATAAAGGTCGGATTGTAGCCTATCGCGATTGCGGTTTATCGTATCGCGACATTGCTGCTCGCGTTGGTCGAGATACAATGACTGTTAGCATAATATGGAATCGGTGGGTTCAGGAGGGTAATACGGAATGCCGTGCTGGATCCCAACCGCCTCGTATCACTAGCAGTCAACATGACAGGCATCTTATCCGTGTGGCTGTAACGGATCGTGCAACCACGTCTCGATCCCTGAGTCAACAGATGGGAACGTTTCCAAGACAACAACAATCTGCACGAACAGTTTGACGACGTTTGCAGCAGCATGGACTATCAGCTCGGAGACCATGGGTGCGGTTACCCTTGACGCTGCATCACAGACAGGACTGCTGCGATGGTGTACTCAACGACGAACCTGGGTGCACGAATGGCTAAACGTCATTTTTTCGGATGAATCCGGGTTCCGTTTACAGCATCATGATGGTCGCATCCGAGTTTGGCAACATCGTGGTGAACGCACATTGGAAGCGTGTATTCATCATCGCCATCCTGGCGTATCACCCGGCGTGATGGTATGGGGTGCCATTGGTTACACGTCTCGGTCACCTCTTGTTCGCATTGACGGCACTTTGAACAGTGGACGTTAGATTTCAGATGTGTTACTACCCGTGGCTCTACCCTTCATCCGATCCCTGCGAAACCCTACATTTCAGCAGGATAATGCACAACCGCATGTTGCAGGTCCTGTAAAGAAAGGGTACTTCGCAGATGTGGATTAGCCACAGCGTGGGGGATGCTTCCATTCTGGTTTCATCTGCCAGGAAGTTTCATTACAGCGCACGCTCCGCTGCAGAGTGAAAATTTCATTCTGGAACCTTCTTACACTTTACAAGGTGTCCCCTTTACTCATGTTAACTTTTCACCTAAAACATTTTTTCTGAGTCGTTTTCGGTATATTTAGTTGGCTCAAGTTAAACAGCTCTTTTTTCAGCCAGACATAGCTTATGCGTTCCTCATGGGCGTCAACACGGCAGGCGGTGCTGAGCGTGGGTGTATCCTAGGCGGGGACGCGACCGCGCGCCCCGGCCGGTGATTGATGCGGGGTATAGGGGGTGGGGGTGGCGCGGCCCGGCGCAGGGCGCAGCAGCCAGCCCGCGAGTGATCGATACTCGACTCCGGCGGCCGCCGGCTGCGCGCATGCGCGCCGCCAGAACCAGCCAGCTCCCAGCTATCAGCTCCCTGGCTACCCAGGCGCCCTGCCCACGCTCCGTGCGGACAACTCACGCCCACACACTCCTTACTCCCAGCAGGTAGCTAGGGAACCACTTCCCCAACGTAACATCTTAGATTTCCCACAAAAAATAGGTAGGACCCGGAACTGCGCGACTGCTACGGTCGCAGGTTCGAATCCTGCCTCGGGCACGGGTGTGTGTGATAGATTAATTAGGTTTAAGTAGTTCTAAGTTCTAGGGGACTGATGACCTCAGATGTTTTAATTCCCATAGTGTTCAGAGCCATTTGAACAATTTTTTTGCATCTTCTAGTCATGAACCTGAGAAAGAAGGGCCGAGACGTGGAGGTAAATTGTTTCTTTCCCCAAAGAAGAGAGTAAGGAGTGATTTGAGGTCCAACTCTCCATCAGAACGCGAGGAAGAAGCATAAGCTATCTTAAAAGCAGCAGCTGCGAGAGATGAGTTTGCAACCTACGGCGAGCATGTTGCAAACGAGGTACGGCGTTTGTCGCGTAGGGAACAAACTCTAGTGAAACACCACATAAATAATATGTCATTCTATGCGGCTGTGGGTAGATACGATGCATAAAATCGTCCCAATAGTCCTGCAATAGTATTCGTTTCTGATAACAGATTGGAAGTACACAGTCCTTCATTGATTCACTCTGAAACCTCTGCTAACACGACAGAACAACACCACGAGGATTCTGATTTACGAATACTGACTGATCTTTGTTGATTTGACCTAGCAGCATCGTGAACTCAAATGAAGATATACTACAATGTAATTTGAATAAAATTTAAAAAATATGAACGTGCAGTACGGCATTTCAAACTCAATATGTTATTTCTTCAGGATGTTTCGATATCAAAAGTGTACTACACTCAAGCATAAGTTTGTTATGACACTATTTTCTTGCTTACCTGTACAAAATCCTGTAGAAAACGTATTGTAGCTGTGCATACTTGTGGAATAATTCTGGAAATACTTGGTTCTAAAATCCAGAACTCGTCCATCAGTTAAGGATAGCTATCACCTGTAGCTAAATATCTCAAAGTCACTAATAGTCTGACATCAGCCGGTATTTCCTCACGAAAGTTGGTGTGTGATTTTCTTTTTAGTGGCGTGCTTTTATGTAGCAGGTAACTAAAATCTTCTTAAGTTATAGGTAGGCTATTTTGGTATGTATGTAGGCTGTTTAGGCTTTTATGTTAGTAACACCGCGTAGCGCTCTGTATGAAAATCGCTGACTGTGCTGGGTGAAGTCTGTGGTTGGTTTGCGGTGTTGGAATAGTCGCTATTGTAGTGTTGGGCAGTTGGGTGTGAACAGCGCGTAGCGTTGCGCAGTTGGAGGTGAGCCGCCAGCAGTGGTGGATGTGGGGAGAAGGATGGCAGAATTTTGAGAGCGGACGATCTGGACGTGTGTCCATCAGAAAGAGTAAATTTGTAATACTGAATATCATGAACTGATATATATATGATGACTTTTGAATATTATTAACGTAAATACATTGTTTGCTCTCTATCAAAATCTTTCATTTGCTAACTATGCCTATCAGTAGTTTGAATGTTTCATTTAGCTGGCAGTATTGGCGCTCGCTGTATTGTTGTAGTTCGAGTAACGAAGATTTTTGTGAGATGAGTGATTCATGAAAAGTATAGGTTATTGTTAGTCAGGGCCATTCTTTTGTAGGGATTATTGAAAGTCAGATTGCGTTGCGCTAAAAAAATATTGTGTGTCAGTTTAGTGTTGATCAGAATAAGTAAAGAGAGAAATATCTGAGTACGTTCAGTTCTGGTCAGCTGCTTGAAAATAAAATAACGTAGAGGTTTTTCAGCATTGTCATTTATAAATTTTTCTAAAAGAATGTTTCAAAGTCATTCAGGTAAAATTTTTAAACAAAGTTTCATCGTCACTCTTTAGGTTAAGTCCCATAGTCCTCAGAGCCATTTTTTTAGGAAGGACCCACGTTGAATAAACACAATTTTTTCTTCTTCTTTTTACCCCCTTCGACGCGCAAGTCACCGACATGGCGTCAAATCCAAAGACTTGCACCTGGTGAACGGCCCTTGTCACACGACATTTACATTTACATTTTTTTTTACCCCACACGTTTCGCTGAAATTACTGCATCATCAGCGGGCTTTTTATTTTTCTTACAGAATGTAACCAGAACGTGCGGTAATCATACACCCGTTTTTTGAACCTTCCCCATTACATGTAAACTTCGCACGGCTGTGGAACGATCACAGTTCATCACATCTGCCAGTTATTGAGTACAATGGCGTGCATCATTGTGGATTAATGCGTTTAAACGATCTTCACGAAATCCTAAAAGGTCTTTATGAACGTGGAGAGTCACTAATGTCAAAATGATCCTACGTAAAACGAGAAAATGGGTGTTACGTTTTTAATATTGATGAAATAATATTGGAAATATCGCAGACATACATAACATGACATAGGATAGTGATTTTTCATTCTGTGTAGTACCGACAGTGGCCGCGAGAGGCGGTGCACTATCAACAAAGATGGCCGATCGCCTTACAATTAGATAATGAGCACAGATTGATTAGATTAGATTAGATTAGTACTTGTTCCATAGGTCATGAATACGACACTTCGTAATGATGTGGAACGTCTCAGGTTAATAAAAGGTGTCTATACAAGATATTACATTAGACAAAATATTACATGACACTCAATATTTTTAATTTTTTAAATTTTTTTTTTGTGGTGTTGGGAAATTACCCACTTACTATATTCCAAAATTATCTAATGAGTAGAAGGAGTTGCCATTAAGAAATTATTTCCTTTTAAATGCTGTATGGCTATCTGTCAAACTTTTGATGCTATTATGTAAGTGACCAAAGACTTTTGTGGCAGCATAATTTACCCCCTTCTGAGTGAAAGTTAGATTTAACCTTGAGTAGTGAAGATCATCCTTTCTCCTAGTGTTGTAGCCATGTACACTACTATTACTTTTGAATTCGTTCGGATTCTTAACAACAAATTTCATAAGTGAATATATATATTGTGAGGCTACAGTGAAGATTTCTAGCTCTTTAAATGTCTGCAGGATGATCTTGGATGAGCTCCAGCAATTATTCTGATTACACGCTTTTCTGCAATGAGCACTCTTTTACTCAATGATGAGTTACCCAGAATATGATGCCATACGAAAGCAGAGAATGAAAATAGGCGTGGTAAGCTAATTTACTCAGATGTATATCGCCAAAATTCGCAATGACCCTAATAGCATAAGTAGCTGAACTCAAACGTTTCAGCAGATCCTCAGTGTGTTTTTTCCAGTTCAACCCTTCACCAACACATACACCTGAAATTTTGAATATTCTACTTTAGCTACCGATTTCTGATCGAAGTCTATATTTATTAATGGGGTCATTCCATTTACTGTGTGGAACTGTATATACTGTGTTTTGTCAAAGTTTAATGAGAGCCCATTTGCAGAGAACCACTTAATGATTTTCTGAAAAACATCGTTTACAATTTCACCAGTTAATTCTTATCTGCCGGGTGTGATAGCTATACTTGAATCATCGGCAGAAAGTACCAGCTTTGCATCTTCGTGAATATAGAATGGCAAGTCATTAATATATATTAAGAATAGCAGAGGACCCAAGACCGAACCTTGCGGCACCCCATTCTTGATTGTTCCCCAGTTTGAGAAATCCCCAGTTTTTTGCATATTATGTGAACTGTTTATTTCAACTTCACGCTATGAGGTATGGAATTCGATCGTTTTTGTGCACATGGCGAAGGGAAGGAGTGCCACAACTCGTCCGGACACAACAAAAAATAGTCACACGAAGCCATTCACCACAGTTACGGTAAAGGGTGCAGCTAAAACAGGGTGTCCATCCACGTCTCGGTGTCCTGAGAATCTGGCGATTGTTCTCAACATGTTCAATCGTAGCCCGGGGAAATCAACACGCCAAACAGCTCGTGAGAGCGGATTCACAAAGCACGCTTTGTGTCAGGTGTTACATTAAGAATTAAACTTGAGAGCAAGGAAACCCCACTACATGCAGCAGCTGAGACCAGAAGACAATGATCGCAGAATGGAGTATGGGGAATTGATGTTGAATTGGCACAAAGATTGGCCTCAATTGATTCACAACATCCGGTGGAGTGACGAGGCCGTATTACACCTGGGGAGATTTCGTCAGTCGGCACAACTGCCATTACTGGGCGGCACAAGATCCTGGAATTACGGCGGAGAAGATGCATTTTAGTCCAAAAGTGACCCGTGTGGTGTGGAATAACAACTACAAATGTCATCGGCCCATATCTCCTGCGTGACACAATGAACGGGGAAATGCTCCGGGATTGTATTTGTCCCACACTAACTGGACGGGAAAATACTGCCTCACTTTGCAAAGATCGTGCAGAACTGTTTTGATGAGAAGTTTCCAGAACGTTGGCAGGAGACGTGTACCTCATGAATGACCTGCAAGAAGTCCACATTATGACATTTTTTATGGGGCGGGTTAAAATAGGAGGTGTACCAAACGAAACCTCGCACACTGGATGAACTGCAAGCACGGATTCGCGAAGTTCTTATCAAAATCCCACAAACGACTTCCTCCAGAAAGCTGTGGATTCCATTCCAGATCGTTTCAGAAGATTAGTCATAGCCACAGGTGCCTACACAAAAATTTAATGAACTTTTAACGTATACAATTACTTCCATATTATAACAGTATACATACTGCATTAGTTTCAAATAAATAACTCTACAAAGACAAAAGTTATGCGTCAATTTCAACACCTACTTACTTCCCGCCAACCCTGTATTTAATATTTTACACGACGGCCATCAATGGGCTTAATTTCTATTATCAAAATGGTTCAAATCGCTCTAAGCACTATGGGACTTAACATCTGAGGTCATCAGTCACCTAGACTTAGAACTACTTAAACCTACTAACCTAAGGACATCACACACATCCATGCCCGAGGTAGGATTCGAACCTGCGACTGCAGCAGCAGCGCGGTTCCAGACTGAAGTGCCTAGAACCGCTCGGCAATTGCTATTACCAAGTCACGTCTAGTCGGAAGTCACGACCATATTGCATCGTACGTACTAATGAGTGTCAAAATACTGACCTGGTAAAACATCTCTCAAAAAAAATTTTTTTTTTTTTCGTTTTATATCTATTACATCTACATCTACATCTACATGGATACTCCGCAAATCACAGTTAAGTGTCTGGCAGAGGGTTTCATCGAATCACCTTCACAATTCTCTATTATTCCAATCTCGTATAGCGCGCGGAAAGAATGAACACCTATATCTTTCCATACGAGCGGTGATCATTCCTCCCTATGTATGTGGGTGTCAAAAAAATATTTTCGCATTCGGAGGAGAAAGTTGGTGATTGGAATTTCGTGAGTAGATTCCGTCGCAACGGAAAACGCCTTTCTTTTAACGATTTCCAGCCCAAATCCTGTATCATTTCTGTGACATTCTTTCCCATATTTCGCGATGATACAAAAGGTGCTGCCTTTCTTTGAACTTTTTCGATGTACTCCGTCAGTCCTATCTGGTAAGGATCCCACACCGCGCAGCAGTATTCTAAAAGAGGACGGACAAGTGTAGTTGGTGCATAAATTCGTACTGTCTTCCCATAACTTTAATAAACACAATAAATACACACAATAGAGACTTTATTCATCAAAAATACATTCTCCTCCACCATTTACAATGGTGGGGTAAATTTTCGATTCCGAGACTGTAAAAATCACGTGGTTTTCAGGTGAAGAACTCATCGAGCCATGTTTGGAGCACATAATCATCCGGAACGGAAGTTCCTCGAAGGCTGTTCGATAGAGAGGGTAAAAGAGAAAATCTGAGGACGCAAGATCGGGTGAATAAGGTGTCCTCAATGACTTCCTAACTCAACTCCTGTATTGTGTGTTTGGCAGTGTAGCAGAGTGGGGGCGGCCACTATAGTGGAGTAGCATCACTTCACGCAGTCTTCCTGATCGTTGTTCTTGGACTGCGTGTACAAGACGTCTCGCTTGTTGACAGTAAATGTCGGCTGTGTTGGTTACACCTCGGGGAAGCAATTCGTAGTTCTCCACATCGCCGCTGTTCCAACACACGCATGACATTACATTTTCCCGATACGCGCATGTCGTTGGGAGCTTCTGCTTTGTTTGGATTGAGTCATTCCTTTCTTTTCCTGACGTTAGCATAGAGATACCGTTTCTCGTTACCAGTACCAATGCAGTACAGGAACGGTCGCTGCTGTTCACGAGACAATTGACCAGCAAGCAGAGATCCACATACGGCCATCCGCTGATTTTTGTGATTTTGGCTTGGAGCATGTATCTACATCTACATC
Source organism: Schistocerca nitens (assembly GCF_023898315.1). Taxonomy (NCBI): domain Eukaryota; kingdom Metazoa; phylum Arthropoda; class Insecta; order Orthoptera; family Acrididae; genus Schistocerca; species Schistocerca nitens. The sequence continues at coordinate 78,020,096 of NC_064623.1, read as the reverse complement.
CAAACTCCGCAAGCCACCTGACGGTGTGTGGCGGAGGGTACCCTGAGTACCTCTATCAGTTCTCCCTTCTATTCCAGTCTCGCATTGTTCGTGGAAACAAAGGTTGTCGGTATACCTCTGTGTGGGCTGTAGATTTTATCCTCATGGTCTCTTCGCGAGGTATACGTAGGAGGGAGCAATATACTGATTGACTCCTCGGTGAAGGTATGTTGTCGAAACTTCAACAAAAGCCCGTACCGAGCTACTGAGCGTCTCTCTTGCAGAGTCTTCCACTGGAGTTTATCTATCATCTCCGTAAAACTTTCACGATTACCAAATGGTCGTGTAACGAAGTGCGCTGCTCTCCGTTGGATCTTCTCTATCTCTTCTATCAACCCTATCTGGTACGGATCCCACATCGGTGAGCAGTATTAAGCAGTGGGCGAACAAGTGTACTGTAACCTACTTCCTTTGTTTTCGGACTGCATTTTCTTAGGATTCTTCCAACGAATCTCACTCTGGCATCTGCCTTACCGATGATTAATATTATATGATCATTCCATTTTAGATCACTCCTAATGCCTACATCCAGATAATTTATGGAATTAACTGATTGCCGGCCGCGGTGGTCTCGCGGTTCTAGGCACGCAGTCCGGAACCGTGCGACTGCTACGGTCGCAGGTTCGAATCCTGCCTCGGGCATGGATGTGTGTGATGTCCTTGGGTTAGTTAGGTTTAAGTAGTTCTAAGTTCTAGGGGACTTATGACCACAGCAGTTGAGTCCCATAGTGCTCAGAGCCATTTTTGAACCAATTAACTGATTCCAGTTGCTGACCTGCTATATTGTAGCTAAATGATGAAGGATCTTTCTTTCTACGTATTCGCAGCACATTACACTTGTCTACATTGAGATTCAATTGCCATTCCCTGCACCATGCGTCAATTCGTTGCAGATCCTCCTGCATTTCAGTAAAATTTTCCATTGTTACAACCTCTCGGTATATTACAGCATCATCCGCAAAAAGCCACAGTGAACTTCCGGTGTTATCCACAAGGTCATTTATATGTATTGTGAATAGCAAGAGTCCTACGACACTCCCCTGCGGCACACCTGAAATCATTCTTACTTCGGAAGACTTCTCTCCATTGAGAATGACATGTTGCGTTCTGTTATCTAGGAACTCTTCAATCCAATCACACAATTGGTCTTATAGTCCATATGCTCTTACTTTGCTCATTAAACGACTGTGGGGAACTGTATCAAACGCCTTGCGGAAGTCACGAAACGCGGCATCTACCTGGGAACCCGTGTCTATGGCCCTCTGAGTCTCATGGACGAATAGCGCGAGCTGGGTTTCACACGATCGTCTTTTTCGAAACCCATGCTGATTCCTACAGAGTAGATTTCTAGTCTCCAGAAAATTCATTATACTCGAACATAATACGTGTTCCAAAATTCTAAAACTGATCGACGTTAGAGTTATAGGTCTATAGTTCTGCACATCTGTTCGACGTCCCTTCTTGAGAACGGGGACGACCAGTACCCATACACCCGAAGTTGACCTCTCCATTGAATGGTGGTGGAATGATCACAGTTCATAACATTTACCAGTTCTTGAGTACACTGATGAGGCTCATTGTGAGTTAAATTGTTTAAAGGATCTCCATCAAGCCTCTAAGGTCTTCTTGGACGTGAGGAATCACTAACATCAAAACGATCCTCTTCAAAACATGAAAACTATTTTCTCGCCGTTCTCTGTCCAGCGACGTTATCCCCATACACTGCGGAATGTTTCTAACTGCCTCTGCTGCTGTCACCCCTCTATTGACCTCAAACAGAAGAATATGTCGGAAATGTTCCGGTTTCTCTTCTTAGCTCTCCACTTTCTAGCGCCCACAGCTCCACTCACTATTTCCAAATGACAAATGGTTCAAATGGCTCTGAGCACTATGGGACTTAACATCTGAGCTCATCTGTCCCCTAGAACTTAGAACTACTTAAACCTAACTAACCTAAGGACACCACACACATCCATGCCCAAAGCAGGATTCGAACCTGCGGCCGCAGCGGTCACGCGGTTCCAGACTGAAGCGCCTAGAACCGCTCGGCCACTCCGGCCGGCTCTAAATGACAAAATGACAGTATGCAAAATCTTAAAAATAACACTGAACTACAAACAAAAAATGATAATCGATCAATAAACCCATAGCAAACGGAAAGCTAACACGCAAAACAAAAACGCTACGAACCTATGGATAACCTAGTCCAAAAAATATTATATTTACCAAGGCTTGACAGAAAAAAATTATTATAGATTAATATGTAATATGGTCATCACTTCCAATTAGACGTTACCTGGTAATGGCAACTAAGTCGAAAGAGGCCTGTATTGTAAAATACCAAATATATTACCTCACTGCAGCTAGTTTTAGAGCTTTCATTTAGACTGTGTCTTATGACGACGTATACTACGCTGCGAGCCCAACGGAACGTCAAATATTTTCTATGTGTTAAATAATTGCAAAATTGCTCTTCACTATCTGTACATACACAAATTTTCGGCGTGGAAGAAAAGCATCCACGAGCTTGAAAACAATTTATTTTATATACAGGGACAAAGTAACGTCGATCTGCAGTAAGATTTTGGAACAGAGAGTGACGAACATTATGGGTTATCCCGAAAAAAACAAACAAGCGATTTATTGTGTATCCTCCCAACAGATAAAAATATTTATGTATAGCGTTCACATTTGTTGTAACCTCCCAACAGATAAATTTCGTAACCTACAAACAGTTTATTATTCCGTAACCTCACATTAATAACCTGACTAAACTCTCAATGAAATTGTGGCTCACTTATAACCTTTCAATAATTGACTGTGAATTTAAACTGGTAAATTTTGGGCGTCAGCAGTGCTGCGTCATGGCACTGAAAATTCATTATGAATATACTGAAAGTTCTTACCTCAATAAAGTCGCCGGGTAACGTGTATATATCTGCTCCTACAAGAAATTTTTCTGGCACAGCCCAGTGCAATGCTGGCCGATAGATTTTTCATGTATAAAAAGAAACAACTGATTTTTCTTTACAATAATTGGGATGACCATGGATGGGAGAAAGTAGTAAATTCTTTAAATTGAGATGAATGATTGTCAAAAGTTAAATTTTTTAAGACAGATTATTATTAAGAGATTTTTTAAAAACATCTACATGGGACTTGATATAACAATAATACATATGCGCGAGGCTACTTTTGCCTTATACCACATCGCTCAGGCACCGCCATCTCTCCCCACGACCGGCCCAGCCAACTCGATACACCAGACTGCTAGCAACTACTTACTCCTACTATTACAGACACTGCTCTTACTGCATGCAACACTGCTCTCTGGTCTGAGATTCTCTTATAGCTTACATATCGCAGACAGCGCGTGAGCAATCCATCGAAACTACATCTGCTCGAGTGCGCTGTCAACAAATTCCTTAATCATGGACCTCTTACAATACCCTCCACTGGGGGGGGGGGGGGGGGGGGGGGGCAAAAATTTGGCAGCGATGGTGAGTCAATTGGACTTGCCATGAGCAACCAATTTTTCTATAAAATATTTAGTTAACTAAGTCTACAGTCACAGAGTATATACATTATTGATAAGTGCAGAACATAGAATGCACACGCACTGAATTCAGTACATATTAAGAAATGACAAAGTGTATACGCAATGAGTACAAAATATATAAACAGATGAGTCTTTAGCATTTTTTTTACAAGAACTGAATACATTAACAAATGAAATAAAGTGCACACGCACTGTATAAGGCTTTACCATTTTACAAGAATTTAAACATATTGCGAAATGAAATAAAGTGCACACGCACTGTTGAGTCTTTAGCATTTTTACAAGAACTGAATACATTAACAAATGAAATATAATGCACACGCACTGTATAAGACTTTACCATTGTACAAGAATTTAAACATATTGCGAAATGAAATAAAGTGCCCATGCACTGTATAAGTCTTTACCATTTTACAAGAATTTAAACATATTGAGAAATGAAATATAATGCACACGCACTGTATATGTCTTTATCATTTTACAAGAATTTAAACGCACTGTATAAGTCTTTACCATTTTACAAGAACTAGGAAAGGAATGGGAAGGACAGCATCATGGTTGTAGCACAGTGAGTTGCACGTAGCTGTGCTGAAAGTCCATATCTTTCTACAGCTGCTCAACACCAAGGGAGACAATCTGAAGTTCTCTTCCCTGAAGTATTTATCAGTGCAGCCAAGACACTGAAATGTTGCATTAATATTGTATGTTATCATTTTATTAGTACATTAGGTACGCCAAACTGTAGGACCATAATAACATCTCCATCGTTCAAGGTGGTGGAAAGCTTGATATGTCAACACCATAGTCTTGTAGAATGCATAATCTTACATCAAGGTAGAATTAGTGCAAAAACCAAATCATGATCATGTGGATGGACAGGACATACGGATATTGCAGTACTTGGTGGTAATTAGGTCAGAAGGTGAAGGATACATTAAGTCTTATGCTAGTCATCATTCAGAATAACACTAGTGCATCAACCAATTTGAATAATTATTGGCACTCATTGGCTAGTTACTAAACTTGTATGTGCTATGTATGGAGTATTACAAAACATTATTCGTAAGTTACCTAATTAAAGTAATTATTGGCATAGCATTTATGCATAAGTCATCTCATTACAGTAATCATTGATATAGCATTTATGCATAAGTCATTTCATTACAGTAATTATTTGCATAGCATTTATGCATAAGTCATCTCATTACAGTAATCATAGGCATTCATCTATAGAGTATAACAAAACATTATTAAGAAGTCATATCATTGCAGTAATTATTGGCACTCATTGGCCATTTGCAAAACATTTATTATCCATTATTCAGAAGTCACCTCATTACAGTTATTATTGACATAGCATTCATGCATAAGTCATGTCATTACAGTAATCATTAGCATCATAAGACATCTGATTACAGTAATTATTGGCATTCATTGGCCAGTTACAAGGCATTTATTATGCATTATTCAGAAGTCATCATTCAAAACAGGAGTTAACTGGGTGTAGCATCAAGCTGTTAGTGTTTATATATGATATCATGTAAGTGACATAAGAATATTTAAAATGTAAGACATTGGAACTATTACTCAAGGTCTGTAGTCCAATAATACATAGACATAAGCGAATAAATACATCAGAAAAATTTGCATTATATTTAAGACTAGAAATATATCTTAAACTGGTAGGATTATTTAGTTGTATACTGGTAATAGTTGGGACTGGTAATATTTTTTTTGTGCTAGCAGTGCATTGCGTTGGGATCGATAATTAATTGCTGGGGCATGAAAATATTTGCTTTTGACTTATTGCTGGAAATAAGGATTAATAACGTCATTCGTCATGAGTCAGCTGTAGCAAGGTTCTGAAACAAGTAACTATGTGATCACATTCATAAATGATAGACACAACTGGGTAAAAAAAATGCAAGTACTAGAACAGGTTTAATAACTAACTGCTTATTGCATATTAATATAACGAAAAGCTTCTCCTGGAAAAAATACAAAATGGATTATTGACCTGAAAGAAAAAATGTATATTATGCTCAAAAGTAGTAAACTTCAAATTAACAGGTAATGAAATGTGTACTTAATATGTATGCACTCTAGCTGTCTTTCCCAAAACATTCAGTCATGATACTATACGACATACTGTCAAAAGGAACTGCAACAAATACTTAAATAACTACATAGCATTTCTTAACTAATAGAAAATATATAAATTTCATCATTATCATCATCTGCAAAGAGAAACTGTATTATTCATATTACCATATTCTTCATGTGACTATTCATCATCATTTATTATATCTGCAAAAAATAGACACTCCATTATTCATATTAATATTACCATTTTCCTCATACAACTATTCATTATCATTCATTACTTCATATATTATAGAGTTTTTTACTTCTAGCATATTTAATCACTAAAATTAACGTGTGTAGTTCTGTCAGACAGCCTGCATCTATTGCCTCGTGTTCTGAAAGAAAAATTATTAGTTAAGACTGCTATTATACAGCATGTATAGTATAGTCTTGATAATACTTGTTAATTCTGATCCATTTACTCTTCATAACAAGGTATTGCATTTTCTTTCTTTCATTCTGATGGTAAAATTTCCATTTCATAGTAAACCACTGTGGTTGTATAATTTATTTCTTTTACATGGTATTGCTTTCTGAAAATAATGAATAAGGATTAATATCTTGCATTTAAATCATATTAAATAAAAGCTTGATTCTAATGATATAACTAATCATTGAGCATAGCATGACAGAAAACGTATTAAGTCAAAAACATAGACAGTTTTCAAGTGCGAAAATGTACACACAATACCATAATGTAGTAGCAAAAATATCTAGAATAGCCAAGATATTGAGATATCATAAGGCAAAAAATGTCGAAGTCAACTGGTGTTTGTTATATCTTAAGGATTTCATAGTTCATACAGAGAAAATTCTACTTTCGATAGGAAAACAATCATACATACACCAAAAAATTGAAAATGTGCACGGTCTGATATATAAAGACAAGAAAAGCGACCTGCTAACCTTACCTTGCCAGGCACTTGCCAAGAAAAAATATGATCATCATCAGTAAGTAGTCACATAGATATAATTGCATAAGTGGTCATATAAATATCAGGAAATGGCATTACAGGGTGATAAATCGTAAAGTATGTTCATTCAATAAAGGGTTTAATATTGGAAATATGGTGGTTGCCCTTGCTTTTTCTGGTTCTCAAAGTTTCGACGTGTACTACATTGGGGTGAGGAATGCTGCGAATTCTATATGGACCTGAGTATAGAAGCTCAAATTTACTGCATCTACTCTTTCCTGTGTTGGATAAATAGTGTGTGCGTACTAATATCTTCTGTCCAATGTGAAAATCACGGCGTGTACAAACCTGTTTTTGCTGTCTTCTCCGGCGCTCTGCGGCACGTTTGATGTTGCTGAGCGCAATGTCAATTATTTCATGGTGGCGTAGTCGGCGAGATGTAGGAAAGGATACTAATTCTTTAATTTTATTAGGTGGTTCAACATTTTTCAATACAACAGTCGGAGATAGCATAGTAGATTCATTTGGTATGGAGTTAATTACATCCTGGAATGAGAGTATGTTTGTATCCCAATCAATACGTCTTTTATGGCAGTATATTCTACATAGTTTACCTATTTGTTTCATCAGTCGTTCAGGAGGGTTCGAAGAAGCGTGATACCTGGATATACAGATCGGAGAAATGTTTCTAGCTCGTAACATACGTGTCCATATCGCAGATCGAAATTGTGGTCCATTGTCGGAAATTGCTTTCAATACATGCCTTACATGAAATAAAAAATGTTTTACAAATGCATTTAGCAGTAGCTTTGTGTAACGGAGTGAAGGTAACAAATTTCGAAGTGAGTTCAACAGCGACAAAGATTTAGCAAAAACCTCTATTAGTTCTGGGAATCGGACCAAAAGTCTACAGCGGCCATGTGTCTCAATTTAATGGGTACAATGGGATGTAACGGAGGAATATGTGAAGTCGTGTCTGTTTTAGCTTTCTGGCAGATTTTACATGGCGCTAAAACTCGTCGACTACGTTTCTCCGCGTTGGCAAAATAACAGTTCTGTCTCAGTATAAGAAAACATTTTCTGGCTCCATAATGTGCGTAACTTAAATGAGTATACCAAATTAATTTGTTAACAAGCTCATCAGGAATACATAATAACCAATTGTTGCTGTAAGGGTGAGAGCGGCGAAACAGAATGTTGTTGCGTACAGTATAATAGTTTCGAATGCTCTTGTGCTATTTCTCGTAATGACGACGAAATGAAATTTTCAAATGCAACTCGTTGAATATACATGACGCTGAAATTTGCTTGGCACAAGTTGGTTGCGATGTCTTGCTGATTGTTGTTGAGAGAACGGGATAGTGCGTCTGCTACAATATTTTGTGTACCGAGAATGTGAACAATTGTAAAATTAAATTCCTGTAAATAAAGTTTCCATCTGCTTAATCTCTCATGTGTAAATTTAGAGGAAAGTAAAAACTGTATAGCTCTATGATCTGTCAAAAGTAATAACATTTTCGTGAACAAGATTCTGTGTGTCAAAAGTATTGCTTACGTTGCTGGAAGATGCAACCTGTACTATATCTAGTCAAATTCTTTCTGACGTGCTGTTATTTGCGGGAGGTTTCTGTGGCATTTCAACTATTTGTACTGTTCTGTTATTTCTACCTGACGTATTAGGTTCGGGATTATACCGACTGTCTGGTTCATTCATGATAATCTGTTGTTGTGGATAATTCTGCTGCTAGTAAGACCGACTTTTATTAAATGTACGATGAAAACTGTGCTCATTAGTTTTACGTCTGTCATAATAGTCATTACTATACGACGCGTTGCGATAGGAATTGAAATGATGTGTTTTCTGTACGTACTGATTTCCTTGTTGTTGTGCGTTACTATTTGGAGGAGGCGACGCTATACGTGTAGGTGGCGAAACGTTAAAGCTTGGTTGACCTTGTACATTAGGTTGTTGGTTAGGTATGCTAACCGGCTGGTTTTGTTGCTGTTGTGGTGAAAAACCTCCATTGTTAGCAAAATGTGTTTGCTGTTGTTGATAATTTTGAGGATACTGCTGATTGAAATTTTGTCTGTTATTAAAATTATGCTGGTATTTCTTGTCATTTCGGGAGTGTCTAATGAAAACTGTCACTTTCGGTAAAAATTGTCATATTATGTTCTTTTTTACTCATTCCTAATCCTAGATATATCGATAGTTGAAGAGCTGTTTTGATAGATATAAAGGATAGTATAAGAGAAGGCAGCAGTGCAGAAAACTAAAGAAGAAATAGCACTACTACGGCTCGGGGCCCTGTGCACGCTACGGCACATATTCATTGAAGTGTAATGAATCCCCTGAAGTCTCTTATACGCTGCAAACAAATTTTAGTTTCTGCATTACAGGCAATGCCGGTGAAAATTCAAAAGCAAATTGTTGTATCCAGTCCAAAGAGTGTATCTGTGTTCTATCATTCTTAAATACCTTAAATTTTATCACGGGTAGAAAGTGCTTATAATCAAAATTATCATCTCTGTATGTTTGAGCAAGTTCAGGTTTGTATGATAATCTGTCTGTGACTGTTCGGAATCTAAGTCACGTACTTTCTGTAAATTACCTAAATTATACTGGCTATGTGAGTGTGAGAAATGTTTGGAATGTGGCGTATGGTGTGTCGTGTTAGAGGCTGAAACATTTTTCATCTCTGTCACTTCTTGCTGTAAAGATGACAATTTTCTACGTAATGTGTTATTGGACGAACCTATCTCACTGATTGTCTGCTGTAAATTTTGGAATTCGGATGTTTGATTGAACGAAACTGATGACGTATCGTCTGATTTGGTGTCATTGTTATTTTCGATAACGTCAATACGACTGGCAAATTCATCAAATTTTTCAGTGCTTTTACCTGATCGTTATTTTTAGTGTCACAGGCATCGATTTGTTTTTGCATTTTACGTGTGGTTTTGTTCAATTCCTTAACGTCTACTTTAATGGCATCGGGATCCTGTATTAATTCCAACTTTTCAAGTCTGCTGGTCATTGTCTGAAAGTCTACTGTGTGTGTGTCTGTTTTTGTTTTAAGATCAAAGATTTCATCATGCAGTTCGGTGTTCAACTGTTTGATTTCGTCTGATACCGAAGCAATGTTGTTGTCTACGTATGTTTTTGCTTTCGTAAACAACTTACGCTTATCCTCTGGTCTCTGTGCAGTACTTGTGTCCATGACTTGTTTCTTTACTTTATTCTGTTCCTGTATAAATTTACGGTAACGCGTTTCATTGTTTTGTAGGTGGTGATTAAAACGTTCGTCAGTTTGGCTGTTCTGTTGGTCAAATTTAGTGTCTACTTTCGAATCCAGTGTGCGTGAAAGTTCTGCTGACATTAATTTAAACTCGTCGCGTAATTGTGTTGCGTTTCTGAACATTGTTTAGCAACGGCACTAATTTCATATCTAAGTAGTTTAGTTGTGGCAGCATGTGTATTGTGTATCTCTTCACTATTATTCCTGGCACAGGCCTTAATTTCCTCACGTAATTGTTTTTTAGTTTCATTACATTGCTCCGCAACGGCTGTAATCTGTTCAGTAAGCTGATCAATAGAGGTGTCAAGTTTTTCATTAATTTGTTTGAACAACCTGTCGTGGTTTTCATACGACGGTTTGAAACTTCAATTAAGTTGTTTGAAATTGTTGTCTTGTTTTTCATTTGACTGTTTGAGATTTTCATTAAGCTGTTGTTTGAGATTTTCATTAAGTTGTTTGTTCGATTCATTAAGTTGTAGCAATAATGCCATAACTTGATCCACGCCAAAATTACCTACTCTATTCTCTGTGCTGTGTGGTGGAGTATCTGCATTTATCACGTACTGTGTAAAAATTTGGTCATTCTCTGATTCTTGAAAAGGTTTGCCCATTGGATGTGCGCTGTTGGTCACGACACCGGAATCTAATAAATCTGACGTACTTTGAGTACATTGTTCACCTTCGTTAGAAACATTTATCTTTTCACTATGTAAATTTTGCAAATCAGGCGTGTCAAACTGGTCAGCGTTCATTGTATCGGAACGTGCCGCGTCATCTATTGTCGTTAAATTTACTGTGGACATAATTGAATTTGTTTGTTCATCATTTGGATTAAAATCATTATTGGTGGTCGGCATGCACTGATTATCTGTAATTGGAGGTTTATCATTGTAAAACTGTGTGTCGCTAGTATTATCGGTCAAATGATTCGAGTCGGATTTTTCACTCATTGCGCATCGCGATGTACTGTTGGCAGTTTTCGCGGCATTTTCACACGTCAAAAGTAGGTACAAAATCTAACTAAGACGAAGCAAAAATGAAACAAGAAACAATAACAACAAAGAGCAGTAAATCGCCGATAATCTGTGAAAGAAGGAGTTACAAATTAGTAAATGCGTTGCGCCAGATGCAAACTACATTTAACATTAAGTGAATACGAGCAGATATATAACTGACTACTTCTCAGAAACTCACAAAAAATACGATCCTGGCAGGGTCGGCAAGTGAAACCTCCCAACAGATAAAAATATTTATGTATAGCGTTCACAATCGGTGTAACCTCCCAACAGATAAATTTCGTAACCTACCAACAGTTTATTATTCTGTAACCTCACAATAATAACGTGACTAACCTCTCAATAAAATTGTGGCTCACTTATAACCTTTCAATAATTGACTGTGAATTTAAACTGGTAAATTTTGGACGTCAGCAGTGCTGAGTCATAGCCCTGAAAATTCATTGTGAATAAACTGAAAGTTCTTACCTCAATAAAGTCGCCGGGTAACGCGTATATATCTGCTCCTATAAGAAATTTTTCTGGCACGGCCCAGTGCAATGCTGGCCGATAGATTTTTGATGTATAAAAAGAAACAACTGATTTTTCTTTACAATAATCGGGATGACCATGGATTGGAAAAATTAGTAAATTCTTTAAATTGAGATGAATGAATGTCAAAAATTAAATTTTTTAAGAAATATTATTATTAAAAGTTTTTTAAAACATTTACATGGGACTTGATAGTACAATAATACACATGCGCGAGGCTGCTTTTATCTTATACTACATCGCACAGGCACCGCCATCGCTCCCCACGACCGGGCCAGCCAACTCGATACACCAGACTGCTAGCAACTACTTACTCCTACTACTACAGACACTGCTCTTACTGCCTACAACACTGCTCTCTGGTCTGAGATTCTCTTGTAGCTTACATATCGCAGATAGTGCGTGAGCAATCCGTCGAAATTACATCTGCTCGAGTGCGCTAGCAACAAATTCCTTAATCATGGACCTCTTACAATTGACATACAGCCAACATGAATTCAGCAAATATCGTTCTTGTGAAACATTGCTATCTCATTATTCTTACGAAGTAATGAGCGCTGTTGACAGGCGATGTGAAATTGATTCCAAATTTTTAGATTTCCATAAGTCTTTTGGCACAAGCGCCTTATAATAAAATTGCGTGCCTACGGACTATTGTCTTAGTTATGCCACTGGATTTGTGATTTCCTGTCAGAGAGGTCACTGTCAGTAATAACTGACAGCAGCTGATGGTGTAAAACAGAAACAGAATCTGGCGTTCCCCAAGAAAACGTCATAAGCCCTTTGCTGTTCCTTATCTATATAAAAGATTTGTGGGACAATACGGGCAGCCCTCTCAGATTGTTTGCAGATGCTACTGTCATTCACAGTTTTGTAAACTCGTTAGATCATCGAAACCAATTGCAAAATGTTTTAGACTATAGTGGAAAGTGTGAAGTCATCCACATGAATACTAAAATGCATCCGCTAAATTTCGGCTAAACTGCAAATCACACAAAACCAAAGGCTATAAAGTCAAATAAATTCTTAGGGATTAGACTTACGAATAACTTAAATTGGAACGATCACATAGATAATGTTGCGGGGAAAGCAATCCAAAAAGTGAGAATAACTGGCGTAGCGCTAAGAAAATGCAACAGGTCTACTAATGAGACTGCTTACACTAATCTTGCCCGTCCTCTTCTGGAGTAATGCTGCGCCGGCCGTGGTGGCTGAGCGGTTCTAGGCGCTTTATTCCCGAACCTCGTGAGTGCTACGGTCGCAGGTTCGAATCCTGCCTCGGCGTGGATGTGTGTGATGTGCTTAGGTTAGTTAGGTTTAAGTAGTTCTAAGTTCTAGGGGGCTGATGACCTCAGATGTTAAGTCCCACAGTGCTCAGAGCCATTTGAACCACTGAAGTAATGCTGCGCGGTGTGGAATCCGCATCGGATAGAATTGACGGAGGACTCGAAAAAGTTCAGAGAAGGGCAGTTCGTTTTGTATTACCGCTAAATAGGGGAGAGAGTGCCATGGGTTTGATACACGGGCAGGGGTGGCAATCATTAAAACAAAGGCGTTTTTCATTGCAGCAGGATCTTATCATAAAATTGCAATCACCAGATCTCCCCTCGGAATGTGAAAAAATTTAGTTGTCGCCCATTTACATAGTGAGAAACGGCCATTGTAACAAGAAAAGAGAAATCAGAAACACGGAATGATTTCAGTGTTCGTCATTCCCGCGCGCTCTTCAAGAGTAGAATAGTAGAGATATAGCTTGAAGGGGGTTCGATGAGCCCTCTGCCAGACACTTAATTTTAAACTGCAGAGTAATCACGTAGAAGTAGACTGCTATCAAGTCCGCAGTTACTGCCGGAAAACCGTTATCATTCCAAGTACACTGTTGTATGTTGTGCCACGAGTTTTCACACGTAAACCATCCAGAATTTACACGTCCAAACTGTATAAATTCCACGATGTTAAGTCATTAAACCCACAGCTATCCACGAGTGACAATATCCCGTCTTTCAGTGGTCTTCTTTTAAAAAAGATGCTCGTCATTATATTCCGTAAAGTCCACGAAACACGCCACGAGGAGTTTGTTAATCGACCAGAAGTTTCACACGCAAATAAACTCCAAAGTAGTTCACTTAAAAATCTCAGAATTTCACTATCTGGTTTAAAATTGCAGAAGCTTCACATTTATGGTGTAAGTACCGTGATTTTCTTCATCTTAGTTAGCTGACATTGGCGTGGCGCGGTTCCACACGTTCTGCTCACTAAGACGGCTACCAAAAAAAATGGTTCAAATGGCTCTGAGCACTATGCGACTTAACTTCTAAGGTCATCAGTCCCCTAGAACTTAGAACGAATTAAACCTAACTAAACTAAGAACATCACACACATCCATGTCCGAGGCAGGATTCGAACCTGCGACCGTAGCGGTCGCGCGGTTCCAGACTGTAGCGCCTAGAACCGCTCGGCCACAACGGCCGGCGCAGCATTACTCCGGAAGAGGACGGGCAAGACTAATGTAAGCAGTCTCATTAGTACTCCTGTTGCATTTTCTTAGCGCTACGCCAGTTATTCTCACTTTTTGGATTGCTTTCCCCGCAACATTATCTATGTGATCGTTCCAGTTTAAGTTATTCGTAAGTCTAATCCCTAAGTATTTATTTGACTGTATAGCCGTTGGTTTTGTGTGATTTGCAGTTTAGCCGAAATTTAGCGGATGCATTTTAGTATTCATGTGGTGGACTTCACACTTTCCACTATAGTCTAAAACATTTTGCAATTGGTTTCGATGATCTAACGAGTTTACAAGACTGTCAATGACAGTCTGTTAAGACCCTTTGCGTCTGAAACAGCGTGATGTATCAAGTTCCAATTTATTTCACGTACAAAGGTCCGCGCCGGCCGAAGTGGCCGTGCGGTTCTAGGCGCTGCAGTCTTGAACCGCGAGACCGCTACGGTCGCAGGTTCGAATCCTGCCTCGGGCATGGATGTGTGTGATGTCCTTAGGTTAGTTAGGTTTAAATAGTTCTAAGTTCTAGGGGACTAATGACCTCAGAAGTTAAGTCCCATAGTGCTCAGAGCCATTTGAACCATTTTGAACAAAGGTCCGCGGTCACTTGAAGACGTAAAAATTTTAAACCTCTACATCACTTCAGTCAGAAGATTTATGTCACGTACTTTCAGACTCGAAAACCCACTCAGCAAAACCTATGGGGTACTTCCCGTTGACCTATAACCATAAATTTGGGAAGAAGCAAGGTTTCACAGTACATGTAAAAGGAAAATCCTAAAATTGTTTTTTTTAATTGTATCACAGGAAAAAAATATTTTTTTCGTCTTCTTTGATTTTAAACTTGAGGTTAAAACGTTCTCGAAAGTCTTGGAATTTCTGGGACCGATATCTTGCCAGTAACAATGTCGATAACAGGTAAACACTGTAAAGCTTCTCGATTCCTGGAATGGATGAACTGTCTAGATACATAATTAAGTGTGTACGGGAACCTCAGTCCACGGGTTGTGACGGTACGTCACATAAATATTGACATTTTTATCGGTTGTAAACAGTGAACAATATTGTTAAGGGTGAACCAAAAATTATTTGTATTTTATGTATTTGTATTTTATAAATATAATTAGTATAAAAGATACAGTTAATGTTCTTGAAACAACTGATATGCAGCGATAATTGAAGAGTAGCATTTTTATCTAAAACATGTCTATGAAAAAAAAAGAAAAGATCGAAAAGAGACGATCCGGCCGCTGTGCCCGTGCGTTTCTAGGCGCTTCAGTCTGGAACTGCGTGACCGCTACGGTCGCAGGTTCGAATCCTGCCTCGGACATGGATGTGTGTGATGTCTTTAGGTCAGTTAGGTTGAAGTAGTTCTAAGTTCTAGGGGACTGATGACCATAGATGTTAAGTCCCATAGTGCTCAGAGCCATTTGAACCATTTGAAAAGAGACGCGATTGTACGGCCGAGGAGGAAGGACGTTCTTTATGGTACAAACACTGTTTTGTTTCGCGATACAGAAGGCAGCGGCTACACATATTTTATGTAACTTATTCGGTATTCTGCTAAAATAAACTAATTATTGTTATCACAAAATGAATTTCTTTGTAATAGTTGTTACCTCAAATGGTCGCAGCGGCTAATTATTTTTAATATGCATTTTTTCAGTAATTTGCGCTGCGGGAAGCTCATCTTCCCATGCAGCCTCTGGTCGGCCATTACGCGCCGAAGTATTAATTTATTTTTCAAAGTGTTAACAGTAACTGTAAATGCGACAGATTTCGTTGTAAGAACCTTTTTTAATTGCAACATATAATTAATTTACGTTAAAGTTCTTTTTTTTAAATTATACAGATTCCACGAGTTCAGTAAGTTTTATCTTGGCCGCTCCACGGCAACAATCGAAATTCTCTCGAGCCTTGCTTTGCAATCAATAAATAGAAATTAACAAAATTACATTCAATTGAAGCAGGAAAAAAGGAATACAAACGTCTCAAAAATGAGATCGACAGTAAGTGCAAAATGGCTAAGCAGCCATGGCTAGAGTACAAACGTAAGGATGTAGAGGCTTACCTCACTAGAGGTAAGATAGATACTGCCTACAGGAAAATTAAAGAGACCTTTGGAGAAAAGAGAACCACTTGTATGAATATCAAGGGCTCAGATGGAAACCCAGTTCTAAGCAAAGAAGGGAAAGCAGAAAGGTGGAAGGAGTATATAGAGGGTCTATACAAGGGCGACGTTCTTGAGGACAATATTATGGAAATGGAAGAGGATGTAGATGAAGATGAAATGGGAGATATGATACTGCGTGAAGAATTTGATAGAGCACTGAAAGACCTAAGTCGAAACAAGGCCCCTGGAGTAGATAACATTCCATTAGAACTACTGACAGCCTTGGGAGAGCCAATCCTGACAAAACTCTACCATCTGGTGAGCAAAATGTATGAGACAGGCGAAATACCCTCAGATTTCAAGAAGAATATCATAATTCCAATCCCAAAGAAAGCAGGCGTTGACAGATGTGAAAATTACCGAACTATCAGTTTAATAAGTAACGGCTGCAAAATACTAACGCGAATTCTTTACAGATGAATGGAGAAACTGGTAGAAACCGACCTCGGGGATTATCAATTTGGATTGCGTAGAAATATGGGAACACGTGAGGCAATACTGACCCTACGACTTACCTTAGAAGCTAGATTAAGAAAAGGCAAACCTACGTTTCCAGCATTTGTAGACTTGGAGAAAGCTTTTGACAATGTTGACTGGAATAATCTCTTTCAAATTCTGAAGGTGGCAGGGGTAAAATACAGGGAGCGAAAGGCTATTTACAATTTGTACAGAAACCAGATGGCAGTTATAAGAGTCGAGGGGTATGAAAGGGAAGCAGTGGTTGGGAAGGGAGTGAGATAGGGTTGTAGCCTCTCCCCCATGTTATTCAATCTGTATATTGAGCAAGCAGTAAAGGAAACAAAAGAAAAATTCGGGGTAGGTATTAAAATCCATGGAGAAGAAATAAAAACTTTGAGGTTCGCCGATGACATTGTAATCCTGTCAGAGACAGCAAAGGACTTGGAAGAGCAGTTGAACGGAATGGACAGTGTCTTGAAGGGAGGATATAAGATGAACATCAACAAAAGCAAAACGAGGATCATGGAATGTAGTCGAATTAAGTCGGGCGATGCTGAGGGAATTAGATTAGCAAATGAGACACTTAAAGTAGTAAAGGAGTTTTGCTATTTGGGGAGCAAAGTAACTGATGAAGGTTGAAGTAGAGAGGATATAAAATGTAGGCTGGTAATAGCAAGGAAAGCGTTTCTGAAGAAGAGAAATTTGTTAACATCGAGTATAGATTTAAATGTCAGGAAGTCGTTTCTGAAAGTATTTGTATGGAGTGTAGCCATGTATGGAAGTGAAACATGGACGATAAATAGTTCGGACAAGAAGAGAGTAGAAGCCTTTGAAATGTGGAGCTACAGAAGAATGTTGAAGATTAGATGGGTAGATCATGTAACTAATGATGAAGTATTGAATAGGATTGGGGAGAAGAGGAGTTTGTGGCACAACTTGACAAGAAGAAGGGATCGGTTGGTAGCACATGTTCTGAGGCATCAAGGGATCACCAATTTAGTATTGGAGGGCAGCGTGGCGGATAAAAATCGTAGAGGGAGACCAAGAGATGAATACACTAAACAGATTCAGAAGGATGTAGGCTGCAGTACGTATTGGGAGATGAAGAAGCTTGCACAGGATAGAGTAGCATGGAGATCTGCATCAAACCAGTCTCAGGACTGAAGACCACAACAACAACAACATTCAATTCAGTTAACGGCAACTATATTTTATTACAATGAAATGAACACCCTTAGCTGGTTACTGGTGTTGACATACGTCAACGGGGACAGATGAAAATGTGTGCCCCGACCGGGACTCGAACCCCGGATCTCCTGCTTACATGGCAGACGCTCTATCCACTTTTTTTTTTTTTTTTTTTTTTTTTGTAATCTCATTTTGTTCGTTTTCGTTCGCTGCATCTGGTCGGGGCGTATGTTGCAAGACATCCGTTTCTTTTATTACAGAGGGTAGCTACCCCTCTCACCGAACACGCTGAGCTACCGTGCCAACATCTGAGACACCGAGGACACAGAGGATAGCGCGACTGCAGGGATTTATCTCTGGCACGCCTCCCGCGAAACCCACATTCTCAACGTATTGTCCTGCACTACATTCGTAGTGCCCCCGCCCATTATACTCATTACTCGCGGCGCGTTGCCGATTCCCGTAAGAGTTCGGGCACTGTTTGTGCATTCGCACAGAAGAAGAAGATGGTCAAGTGACCAGTGAGCCTTAACTATATATGTACTAAGATGGTATCTGTTGTTTCGGACATGTCCGAAAGAACAGATATCATCTTAGTATAACAATATAATTTGGTCATCACGTTCAAAATCTGAAGTTGGTACATGAATAACAGCGGTCCTTCAATAACCCCTTTCATATTTACTTATGCACGTACGGAAAAGTGATAAGAGAAGATAATATCCCTGGGAGAAAGAATCATGTTCTAACAAAAGAAAAATTCATGCAGATAAAAATAAAGAATAAAAATTATATATAAAACAAATGGCAACGTAACAGAGTCCTACTTGCACCTGGCCAATTTTTTAAAGCTTTTCCACTATCACAATACAAAGTCCGAATCTGTCCAAAATGGGTGTTGTGTGCTGTCCTTAGGTTAGTTAGGTTTAAGTAGTTCTAAGTTCTAGGGAACTGATGACCATAGATGATAAGTCCCATAGTGCTCAGAGCCATTTGAACCATTTTTTGTCCAAAAATTGTTAATTCCGTAAAATATTTAAATCTTCACACGAAGTGACGTTAAAGTCAGATAGATTATTATCACCTCCCCGTTCCTCTAATATGACGAAAGTTCTAATTCTGATGTGAAATTAATGCTTCCCAAAAAACGATCTCGTCGCGATTTATTCTTGCACCCTGGTTTAATAAAGCTCCTGTTGTTGCTTCCTGAAGCTCTACGTCCTAATTGACTTCGAACAGACTAGAGGATAGAGACTGGAGTATCATAATTGCATTGTATGTCTATTTAGTAAACACTATCTTTGGTGTTCAAGATCTACGTTCTGTGTCTATAATATTGATTTTCTCATATATAAGAATAACTAATAATTTAACCAGTTCTATTGTCCCCCCCACCCCACCCCCTCCCATGCTTCCAAAATTTATGATTAAAATTCTTTTCTTTTTCTATTATTTTTCTACTATAGATTTCCCTCTATTTGTCTCTTATTTCTATTTCGTAAATTACTACTTGTGGAGGGGCTTGGGACATTTTCTGAATTTATATTTCGAGGGCATGGGAGCGAATTTGGGAGCTATTTTGGTTTATTAACACCGAGAGGCGTTGGCAACGTAACAGAGTCCTACTATATATATATATATATATATATATATATATATATATATATATATATATATATATATATACAGGGTGAGTCACCTAACGTTACCGCTGGATATATTTCGTAAACCACATCAAATACTGACGAATCGATTCCACAGACCGAACGTGAGGGGAGGGGCTAGTGTAATTGGTTAATACAAACCATAAAAAAATGCACGGAAGTATGTTTTTTAACACAAACCTACGTTTTCTTAAATGGAACCCCGTTAGTTTTGTTAGCACATCTGAACATATAAACAAATACGTAATCAGTGCCGTTTGTTTCATTGTAAAATGTTAATTTCGTCCGGAGATATTGTAACCTAAAATTGACGCTTGAGTACCACTCCCCCGCTGTTCGATCGTGTGTATCGGAGAGCACCGAATTACGTAGGGATCCAAAGGGAACGGTGATGGACCTTAGGTACAGAAGAGACTGGAACAACACATTACGTCCACATGCTAACACCTTTTTATTGGTCGTTTCACTGACGCACATGTACATTACCATGAGGGGTGAGGTACACGTACACACGTGGCTTCCGTTTTCAATTACGGAGTGGAATAGAGTGTGTCCCGACATGTCAGGCCAATAGATGTTCAATCTGGTGGCCATCATTTGCTGCACACAATTGCAATCTCTGGCGTAAGGAATGTCGTACACGCCGCAGTACATCTGGTGTAATGTCGCCGCAGGCTGCCACAATACGTTGTTTCATATCTCCTGGGGTTGTAGGCACATCACGGTACACATTCTCCTTTAACATACCCCACAGAAAGAAGTCCAGAGGTGTAAGATCAGGAGAACGGGCTGGCCAATTTATGCGTCCTCCACGTCCTATGAAACGCCCGTCGAACGTGTACCTCACCCCTCATGGTAATGTACATGTGCGTCAGTGAAACAGACCAATAAAAAGGTGTTAGCATTTGGACGTAATGTGCTGTTCCAGTCTCTTCTGTACCTAAGATCCATCACCGTTCCCTTTGGATCCCTACGTAATTCGGTGCTCTCCGATACACACGATCGAACAGCGGGGGAATGGTACTCAAGCGTCAACTTTAGGTTACAATATCTCCGGACGTAATTAACATTTTACAATGAAACAAACGGCACTGATTACGTATTTGTTTATATGTTCAGATGTGGTAACAAAACTAACGGGGTTCCATTTAAAAAAACGTAGGTTTGTGTTAAAAAACATACTTCCGTGCATTTTTTTATGGTTTGTATTAACCAATTACACTAGCCCCTCTCCTCACGTTCGGTCTGTGGAATCGATTCGTCAGTATTTGATGTGGTTTTTATATATAGGGTGGTCAGAAAATGACTGAAACGCTTGTCGTGATGTTGTAGGGCATTTTGTACTGAGACATAAATGTTAAGAAAAAAATTCGATACGTTGCTCCGTTTCCAAGTTATTTAGCATAGAATTTAGCCAATCGGGGCGTCACTCGCTCACACTCAAGCGGCCTGCCAGGGGCGGCGTTGGCCAACGAGTGATTTGACTCGTTAGCTGAAACATGAATTTACGCGCGCGACGATCTGATTGGCTAACTTCAATACTTCAATGCTAAATAACTCGGAAACGGCGCAACGTATCGAATTTTTTTCTTAACACCTATGTCTCAGTACAATCGCAAGACTTTTGACGGAAGAGTGTGGAAGCAGCAGCACACGGCGACGCCGCCGTATCAGCCGTCATACAACTGGCTGTGGCGTAGCCGTAGCTACACGTGGGAACCGGCTTAAAGCCGTCGCCACACGGACCGTGAATACGAACGTTGAGCGTTGAGAGTGCCGAGTTTCTGACGTCATAGCGTGGAATAGCACGTTCGGGAGTCTTTCCGAACGTGCAGAGCAATATCTGGCATGTCAGATATTCTGAGCGTGCGTCTGAGCGTTGACCATTTAGATGGCACAACGCCATCTACGTCACATGTACGCCATCTCCCTTCAGCACGAAAGTGTGAGGCGCCATATTGGCATTCATTTCAAACCTACACGTATATATATGTCGTTTCTGAGCACCAGAAAATTGAGAATCACTGGAAAACCCGTTGTTAACTGTGTGATTCGTTCCAATAAAATAATGAGACACATCATATTCGTGGCAAAAGAATTATTGTAACTTGCGTATTATGAGAGTATGCTATTTGAAGGCAGCAATACACTAAGGATGCATCCAAAACGCATTGTTCTTGGTACAATTTGATCTAATTAAATTTCAGTTAGTAACATAGTATACGATTAAAGCTTTCAGCAAGTGCTAAGATTGGTAAGATCCTAGGAATGGCAAATAACTTGAAAATGTTACTTTAGCGTGGTGAGTAGTAGCTGACACGGTGGCTCAGCGTGTTCGGTCAGAGGGTTAGCTGCCCTCAAAAAAAAAAAAAAAAAAAAAAAAAAAAAAAAAAAAAAAAAAAAACCTGAGTTAATCGATCAACAACGAACTTAAATGGATGTCTTACGATGTCCGCCCCGAGCAGATGCAGCGAACAAAATGAGATTTAAAAAAAAAGTTGCGTCACTGACTGGTCAAATTTTTATGTTTGGACGGTGGTTCGCGGCTCGCCAGTATGTAAATTTTTTTCCTAACATAGGCGTTTTTACTACGTTCTTTTACTTTATTATTATTTAAATATAAATATATACTATAATTTATAATGTTATGTAAATATAATTTCACCGCCGGCCGCGGTGATCTAGCGGTTCTAGGCGCTCAGTCCGGAGCCGCGCGACTGCTACGGTCGCAGGTTCGAATCCTGCCTTGGGCATGGATGTGTGTGATGTCCTTAGGTTAGTTAGGTTTAAGTAGTTCTAAGTTCTAGGGGACTGATGACCACAGATGTTAAGTCCCATAGTGCTCAGAGCCATTTGAACCATTTTTTTATAATTTCACCTTTCTTTGGGTGTTCGATTGGCTTGATCTACATGACACCTTGCGCTACTTGTGTAAAGCTATTTTGCTCCTTTTTCTTTTACGCTTCGTAATTCACGCGTTGCGAAGATTCTGCTACTGGGTAGGAACAGTGATCAATTAAGACTGACCTTGGGGTTTTACTAAAATGTGGAAATTATGAAATAATGTTTATCTTACACTGAAAAGTATTCCAAATTTGTACTGCACTGTTTGTAATGGAACTTTTATAAGCCTGTGTCCTTATTGATTGGACATGGTACTTTCCTTTTCGTGGACAATGGAGGAAATGTGCGCTTTAATAGAGTTAACGTGGCAATTTTACGCGCGCCCGTTGAGTAATGAGTGTGATTTACGAACTAGAAACATTCCTCAACTGCCGCCGGAGTGCGTCGCGATCGCGTGTACCACGTTGGGGCCCACGCACCGTATGAACAAGTCGCATCGTTTCTGACAAGGGAACCTCCCCATCGCACCCCCGTCAGATTTAGTTATAAATTGACACAGTGGATAGGCCTTGAAAAACTGAACACATATCAATAGTGAAAACAGGAAGAAGTTGTGTGGAACTATGAAAAAATAAGCAAAATATACAAACTGAGTAGTCCATGAGTAAGATAGGCAATATCAAGGACAATGCGAGCTGATAAGCGTCGTGGTCCCGTGGTTAGAGTGAACAGCTGTGGAACGAGAGGTCTTTGGTTCGTGTCTTTCCTCGAGTGAAAAGTTTACTTTCTTTATTTTCGCAAAGTTACGATCTGTCCGTTCATTCATTGACGTCTCTGTTCACTGTAATAAGTTTAGTGTCTGTGTTTTGCGACCACACCGCAAAACTGTGCGATTAGTAGACGAAAGGACTTGCCTCTCCAATAGGAACCGAAAACATTTGATCCCAAGGTCATAGGTCAACCGATTCCTCTACAGGAAAACACGTCTGATATATTCTATACGACACTGGTAACGGCATGTGCGCCACATGACAGGAATATGTTGTCGACCCACCTAACTTGCACACTTGGCGAATGGGTAAAAAGATTCTTCTACCTTGCCCGATTTAGGTTTTCCTGTGGATGTGATAATCATTCCCTAAAGTGATGAAAACATAAGAGTTTGTCACATAAACTGCAAGAAATGAATGCAACAGTTTCACAGTCGCACAGTTTTCCCTGTGCTCTGTCAAAACATATGTTTTTTACGTTTTCAAATGTTTCCGTGTGTAGACCGTCAAATCCTGCATATGTCCAAGCAAATCTGAACATGTCCTGGAATTTTGGAGAGCGAAGTTGATTATGTGTGAGTGCCTGAACTTTGATAATTGTCTGAAAATAAAAAATTAAAATATTCACTCGAGAGAAGACTTGAACCAAGGACCTGTCGTTCCGCAGCTGCTCACACTAACCACGACGCTCCAAAGCTCACACGCTCCTTGATGTTGCATAGCTTACGCATGGACTACTCAGTTTGTATATTTTGCTTTTTTTTTTCATAGTTAACTTCTTCCTGTTTTCTCGATTGATCTGTGTTCAGTTTTTCAAGGCCGATCCCTATGCCAACTTATAACTAAATCTGAGGGGGATGAGATGGGGAGGTTCCCTTGTGAGCGTTCAGCAGCACGTTGAACTTGGCACGCTCAACGTTAACGTCTGACAGCACAGTCCGTGTGCCGACGGCTTAAGGGGCGCCGGAACGCTCAATACCTGCAATGTTAAAATAACGCTTATAAATTACATCTTTCCTCACAAAGTATTTGAGGTAGGAAGTTGAACTTTTTACAGATTATTTATTGGAATATGGGCTACAACGTAACACAGGGATTTTACAAAATTTTAGTTCAGTTATTAAAGATGATTTTTTTTCAATTCTAATGAAAATTCACAACATTTTTTTGCAATTTTTTATTTATCTATTCAAAAATATACAGTTTTTTGGAAAAAGGCTGTGTTAAATTATGCAGAAGGTACTGTGTAACATTTACTGAAAGTTTGAAACAAATATGTTTGGAAGATCCTTAGAAAACATGTAATTAGTATGAGAAAATAAAAGTTTTGGGAATCGGGCGACAAAGATTGGATTAACGTTTTAGTGCATTCCAGGTCCATAGGATGGATTATCTTCATTCTCTGCAAACTCCTCCTCCAGCTTCCTCTTGTTCCTCCTCCTGTTTACTCTTGCTTGTATTTCTAGACTCTTTACAGCCCTGTCTGCAGCCCGAAGGCGTTCCTTGTCTAAAGCAAGCATCGCTCGTACCATGTTAGAACCTATCTTCATTCCCATATTTCTAAATACCTTTGGCTTTCCAACATTTCTCCTTTTCTTAAAAGCCTTCAGAGGATTTCTAATAACTTTACTTTTACTCTTTATTATACTTCAACAAAACAGAGACTCAAGAAACAGAATTAATTACGAATATTTTCGAGATAACGACAGAGTAAATAAACATGAAACAATCGACAATCACACCAGCGATATATATTGAACCATCACAGGTTAGCCACAAGACATACTTTATCTCACATCACTAAAATTTACCTGATGAACACGGACGTTAATAATAACACCATTTGACAGCAGTTTAACAGCGCCACAGTGGGTCACGCCCATGTAGAACACATTTCAAAAAAAAAAAAATTTAAAAATAGTTGTAGTCTTCGGAATTGAATAAATTATATATCTATTAAAAGGTAATAGTCTGCAGATTCAGAAAACGCAAAAAAGTAAAAATTGAACTTTTCATGATTTTGAGCCTTTCCGGAGCCCCTTAAAGCTCTGCCGCGGCCACGGACAGAGCCACGTGGAGCGTGGCTCGGGGGGGCTGCGCGGTGAGTTGTGTCGGCGGCTTCCCCCGACCCCGGTCTGGGGCCTGTTGTGGTCTTCACGGACCTCATCTGCTTTAAGTGGCGTTGATTTGTCGCCTGTCTCGTCCTGCCGCCGCTCCGTGTGTGTGTGTGTGTGTGAGTGGGCGCGTGGCGTGTTCCGTGTCTCAGTGCATGCCTGACCACGCCGGAGTGTACATGCACCACCGTATCTCTCTATACTGCGATACGAGGGACACACCGAAAATGTTTACAGTTCCATGGTTCTCAAAACGGACGATTTTTTTAAAGCACTGATGGAAAAAAATCGTAATCCCAAAACATGATTACATAGAGTAATGAAATTTCTGGAATATACACTACTGGACATTAAAATTGCTACACCTTGAAGATGACGTGCTACAGACGCGAAATTTAACAGACAGGGAGAAGATCCTGTGATATGCAAATGATTAGCTTTTCAGAGCATTCACACTAGGTTGGCGCCGCTGGCGGCAGCTACAACGGGCTGACGTGAGGAAAGTTTCCAACCGATTTCTCATACACAAACAACAGTTGACCGGCGTTGCCTGGTGAAACGTTGTTGTGATGCCTCGTGCAAGAAGGAGAAATGCGTACCATCACGTTTCCGATTTTTATATAGGTCGGATTGTAGCCTATCGCGATTGCGGTATATCGTATCGCGACATTGTTGCTCGCGTTGGTCGAGATCCGATTACAATGTGGAATCGGTGGGTTCAGGAGGGTAATACGGAACGCCGTGCAGGATCCCAACCGCCTGGTATCGCTAGCAGTCTAGATGACAGGCATCTTAACCGCATGGCTGTAACTCATCGTGCAGCCACGTCTCGATCCCTGAGTCAACATATGCGGACGTTTCCAAAATGGTTCAAATGGCTCTCAGCACTATGGGAATCAACTTCTGAGGTCATCAGTCCCCTAGAACTTAGAACTGCTTAAACCTAACTAACCTAGGGACATCACACACATCCATGCCCGAAGCAGGATTCGAACCTGCGACCACAGCGGTCTCGCGGTTCCAGACTGTAGCGCCTAGAACCGCTCGGCCACACCGGCCGGCGGACGTTTCCAAGACAATAACCATCTGCACGAACAGTTCGACGACGTTTGCAGACCGTGGCTGCGGTTACCCTTGACGCTGCATCACAGACAGGAGCGCCTGCGATGGTGTACTCAACGACAAACCTGGGTGCACGAATGGCAAAACGACATCTTTTCGGATGAATTCTGGTTCTGTTTACAGCATCATGATGGTCGCATCCGTGTTTGGCGACATAGCGGTGAACGGACATTGGAAGCGTGTATTCGTCATCGCCATACTGGCGTATCACCCGCGTGATGGTATGGGGTGCCATTGGTTACACGTCTCGGTTACCTCTTGTTCGCATTGACGACACTTTTAACAGTGGACGTTACATTTCAGATGTCGTATGACCCGTGGCTCTACCCTTCAT
Source organism: Schistocerca nitens (assembly GCF_023898315.1). Taxonomy (NCBI): domain Eukaryota; kingdom Metazoa; phylum Arthropoda; class Insecta; order Orthoptera; family Acrididae; genus Schistocerca; species Schistocerca nitens. Next base: position 77,993,425 of record NC_064623.1, on the reverse strand, counting down.
TCGATTCCTGCGAAACCCTACATTTCAGCAGGATAATGCACGACCGCATGTTGTAGGTCATGTACGGGCCTTTCTGGATACAGAAAATGTTCGACTGCTGCCCTGGCCAGCACATTCTCCAGATCTCTCACCAATGGAAAACGTCTGGTCAATGGTGACCGAGCAATACGCCAGTCACTACTCTTGATGAACTGTGATATGGTGTTGAAGCTGCATGGGCAGCTAGCTGTACCTGTACACGCCATCCAAGCTCTGTTCGACTCAATGCCCAGGCGTATCGAGGCTGTTATTACGGCCAGAGGTGGTTGTTCTGGGTACTGATTTCTCAGTATCTACGCACCCAAATTGCTTGAAAATGTAATCACATGTGAGTTCTAGTATAATATATTTGTGCAATGAATACCCGTTTATCAACTGCATTTCTTCTTGGTGTAGCAATTTTAATGGCCAGTAGGGTATTTAAGCGGTTAACATTGCAAGATCACAGGTTAATGTGAGCCAGAGATAAGCCATTGCAAATTTGAATTGCTGGTACACTAATAACCTGTGTAACCGCCAGTGTGTTGACTGCGACCACGCAAACGTGCATGCATTGTGTTTACGGGCTGCTCAAAAACTCTCTGCAGTGCCGTATGATTGTTAGCCGCGCGTGCCGTATGCCGCAGTGAATTTACCGAAATGAAACTCAGTGAAATACGAGTTATTGGGCCGGCCGATGTGGCCGTGCGGTTCTAGGCGCTTCAGTCTGGAACCGCGTGACCGCTACGGTCGCAGGTTCGAATCGTGCCTCGGGCATGGATGTTTGTGATGTCCTTAGGTTAGTTAGGTTTAAGTAGTTCTAAGTTCTAGGGGACTGATGACCTTAGAAGTCAAGTCCCATAGTGCTCAGAGCCATTTGAACCAATACGAGTTATTAATTTATTGAATATTCATTCTTACTTACAAAATTTCCACATTGAATGTTGAAAGTGTCCCTCGTGTTGTTGAATACACAATTCAATTCGTCTAATCATGCCCCAAACACAAGCTGTAACATTTGTTCTGTAACAGAAGCAGTGAAAGTGGATATTGAAGTTTTCTATTCATCGATGGATTTTGGACGGTTTTTATAGACAGTTGCTTTCGTTGTGCCCCAGAAAAAAAAGTCAGGTAGTGTTAGGTCAGGCGATCGTGGAGGCCAAAGTCCCTGTGAAATTATGCGATCACCAAAAGCATCAGCAAGCAGTGACATTGAAACGCGAGGCGTATGCGCGGTTGCACCAACTTGTTGAAAATAACCGTTCAGTATTTCTCTTAACACAATTTCTCCTATGAGTGGGTACAGGATATCACTGCAGTATCGTTGTGCGTTTATTGTTTCGTTGAAAAATCGGACCCATAAGCCAACGTCTAGAAATTGCAATCCAAACTCCTATTTTCACAGAATGAAGTGGTTCCTCATGAATACACAATGGATTTTCAGTATTCCACATATGAGAATATTGCGGGTTCATGTACCCGGATAAATGAAACCACGCCTCATCAGTGAAAAACGTTTCATTAAGAACATCCCTTCCATTTTGTTGAACGGAACTTTTGAACCATTGACAATAATGCAGTCTCTTGCCATGATCAGCATTTCTCAGTTCTTGCACGACTGTCACTTTGTATGGGAAAAGTTCTAATTTTTTCCTTACACCTGTGTGGGCCGTTCCGACATCAACATCGATTTCCTGGGCGAGTTTTCTTACTGAGTTGTTCAGACTCCAGGACATTTCATTGGAAATATCGAGTAGTTTATCCTCAGACGAAACGCTAGGACGACCACTTCTCGGTGCATCTGTCGCTGAACCTGTGCTTCGAAATTTGTTAATCAAATTTCGCACAGTATCGCGATGTGGGAGTGTTGTCTCCGGGAAAACTGAATTAAATGTTTGACGAACTGAAGCTGTGTATTTACCGCCAGCTTTGAAAACTTGTTCGACTAAAAACACACGTTCTTCAATGGTTAGCATTTTAACAGTTACAAAAACGAATCAAACGAACAAAGGAACTAAAACGTTCACGTCAACACGTAACGACACACACCAGCGTTACTACTGACGCTGGATGAACTAAACGAAACAGTGGAATGTTGGGAGAGTAGCCCAGGCAGGCGAACAATCATAAGGCAGGCGGGGCTAACAATCATACGGCACCGCGGAGAGACTTTTTGAACACCCCGTACATGTGCCGGATGTCAGTTTATGGGACGGACTTCCATGCCTGTTGCACTTGGTCGGTCGATACAGGAACGTTAATCCTGTTTGTGGATGACGCTGGAGTTATCGTCCGGCCATGTGCTCGACTGGAGACAAATCTGGTGATCGAGCAGGCCGAGGCAACATGTCGACACACTGTAGAGTACGTTGGGTTACAACAGCGGTATGAGGGCGAGCGTTATCCTGTTGGAAAACACCCCCTGGAAGGCTGTTTATGAATTCCAGCGCAACAACTACATCTACATCCATACTCCGCAAGCCACCTGACGGTGTGTGGCGGCGGGTACCTTGAGTATCGGTTCTCCCTTCTATTCCAGACTCGTATTGTTCGTAGAAAGAAGATTGTCGGTATGCCTCAGTGTGGGCTCTAATCTCTCTGATTTTATTCTCGTGGTGTCCTCGCGAGATATACGTAGGAGGGAGCAATATACTGGTTGACTCCTCGGTGGAGGTATGCTCTCGAAACTTCAACAAAGCCCGCACCGAGCTACTGAGCGTCTCTCTTGCAGAGTCTTCCACTGGAGTTTATCTATCATCTCCGTTACGCGTTCGCGATTACTAAATGATCCTGTAACGAAGCGCGCTGCTCTCCGTTGGATCTTCTATGTGTCTTCTATCAACCCTATATGGTACGGATCTCATACCGGTGAGCAGTATTCAAGCAGTGGGCGAACAAGTGTACTGTAACCTACTTCCTTTGTTTTCGGACTGCAATAAAATGGTTCAAATGGCTCTGATCACTATGGGACAACTTCTGAGGTCATCAGTCCCCTAGAACTTAGAACTACTTAAACCTAACTAACCTAAGGACATCACACACATCCATGCCCGAGGCATAATTGGAACATGCGACCGTAGTGGTAGCGCGGTTCCAGACTGTAGCGCCTAGAACCGCTCGGCCACTCCGGCCGGCTTCGGACTGCATTTCCTTAGGATTCTTCCAATGAATCTCAGTCTGGCATCTGCTTTACCGACGATTAATTTTATATGGTCATTCCATTTCAGATCACTCCTAATGCCTACTCCCAGAAAATTTATGGCATTAACTGCTTCCAGTTGCTGACCTGCTATATTTTACCTAAATGATCTTTCTTTCTGTATATTCGCAGCACGTTACACTTGTCTACATTGAGATTCAATTGCCATTCCCTCCACCATGCGTCAATTCGTTGCAGATCCTCCTGCATTTCAGTACAATTTCCCATTGTTACAACCTCTCGATACACTGCAGCATCATCCGCAAAATGCCTCAGTTAACTTCCGATGTTATCCACAAGGTCATTTATATATATTGTGAATAGCAACGGTACTACGACACTGCCCTGCGGCACACTTGAAATCACTCTTACTTCGGAAGAGTTCTCTCCGTTGAGAATGACATGCTGCGTTCTGTTATCTAGGAACTCTTCAATCCAATCACACAATCGGTCTGGTAGTCCATATGCTCTTACTTTGTTCATTAAACGACTCTGGGAAACTGTATCGAACGCCTTGCGGAAGTCAAGAAACACGGCATCTACCTGGGAACCCGTGTCTATGGCCTTCTGAGTCTCGTGGACGAATAGCGCGAGCTGGGTTTCACACGATCGTCTTTTTCGAAACCCATGCTGATTGCTACAGAGTATAGTCTCCGGAAAAGTCGTTATACTCGAACATAATACGTGTTCCAAAATTCTACAACGGGTCGAATCATGAGACTGACTTAAAATTTTCAGTCGGGGTGTGTAGATAACCACGACAGTGTCCCTGCTGTCACGCGAAACTGGAGCCCAGATCATAACTCCAGGTATAGGTCCAGTGTGTCCAGCACGCAGCCAGATTGATTGGAGGCCCTCAATTGGCCTCTTTTTCACCAACAAACGATCGTCACTGACACCAAGGCAGAACCAACTTGCATTAGGAAATACAACAGACCTTCCTTCCGGTCCTCCAACGAGCTCTCGCTCGACACCACTGAAGTCGCAAATGGCGGTGGTTTAGAATCTGTGACAGGCACGGTACAGGGAGTCTGGCTCAGAGCTGTCCTTGAAGTAACCGACTTGTACGAGGGTCACTCCAAAAGAAGTGCACACTATTTTTGTAAAAATACAGTTTTCATTCTGCATGTGTGAAAGTTTTACAGTGTGTAGATACATCCTTCCCGTTTGTTTACAAACTTAGTTCAACCTGTTCCCGTGAGTGGCGCCGTCACAGCATGTCTTCAAGATGGCTGCTACACTTGACGTTCGTCAGAAGCAAACTGCTCTCATAGAATTCCTGTGCTGTGAAAAAGAGACAGTGGGAAACATCCACAAGAGGTTGAAAAAAGGAGTATGGAGATGCTGCTGTCGATCGCAATACAGTTAGTCAGTGGGCAATAAGGTTACATTATGAAAGCGGGCATGGCAATATTGAGGATCGTCCTCGCAGCGGTAGGCCTCGAACTGTACGCACTCCAGACAATTTGCAGAGAGTTAACGAATTGGTGACTGCTGACAGACGCATCACAGTGAACGAATTGTCACGCTACCTTGGGATAGGGGAAGGAAGTGTTTGCAGAATACTGAAAGCGTTGGCGTTAAAAAAAGGTTTCTATCAGGTGGGTTCCCAAGATGTTGACAGTGGCTGACAAAGAAACAAGAAAAACGGTATGCAGCGAACTTTTGGAACAGTACGAGAATGGTGGAGATGAATTTCTTGCGAGAATTGTGACAGGTGATGAAACATGGCTCCATAATTTTTCACCAGAGACGAAGAGGCAATCAATGGAGTGGCATCATGCAAATTCACCCAAGAAAAAAAAATTCAAAACCACACCTTGTTGTTCTTGTGGTCTTCAGTCCTGAGACTGGTTTGATGCAGCTCTTCACGCTATCCTGTGCAAGCTTCTTCATCTCCCAGTACGTACTGCAGCCTACATCCTTCTGAATCTGCTTAGTGTATTCATCTCTTGATCTCCCTCTACGATTTTTACCCTCCACGCTGCCCTCCAATACCAAATTTGTGATCCCTTGATGCCTCAGAACATTGCCTACCAACTAATCCCTTCTTCTAGTCAAGTTGTGCCACAAACTCCTCTTCTCGCAAGTTCTGTTCAATACCTCCTCATTAGTTATGTGATCCACCCATCTAATCTTCAACATTCTTCTGTAGCACCAGATTTCGAAAGCTTCTATTCTCTTCTTGTCCGAACTATTTATCGTCCATGTTTCACTGCCATACATGGCTACACTCCATACAAATACTTTCAGAAACGACTTCCTGACATTTAAATCTATACTCGATGTTAACAAATTTCTCTTCTTCAGAAACGATTTCCTTGCCATTGCCAATCTACATTTTATATCCTCTCTACTTCGACCATCATCTGTTATTTTGCTCCCCAAATAGCAAAAGTGCTTTACTACTTTAAGTGTCTCATTTCCTAATCTAATTCTCTCAGCATCACCCGACTTAACTCGTCTACATTCCATTATCCTCGTTTTGCTTTTGTTGATGTTCATCTTATATTCTTCTTTTAAGACACTGTCCATCCATTCAACTGCTCTTCCAAGTCCTTTGCTGTCTCTGACAGAATTACAATGTCATCGGTGAACCTCAAAGTTTTTATTTATTCTCCATGGATTTTAATACCTGTTCCGAATTTTTCTTTTGTTTCCTTTACTGCTTGCTCAATATACAGATACACCTTCTGCTGGAAAAATTATGGCGACGGTGTTTTTCGATTCCGAAGGACTCTTGCTTGTGGACATCGTGCCAAGTGGAACCACCATAAATTCTGATGCATATGTGACGACACCAAAGAAACATCAAGCTCGAACGATTCGTGTTCGACCACATCGGCAAAAGCAGGATGTTTTGCTGTTGCACGACTATGCACGACCACATGTCATTCAAAAAACCATGGAAGTGATCGCAAAACTCGGATGGACAACACTGAAACACCCGCCTTACAGTCCTGACATGGCTCCGTGTGACTATCATCTCTCTTGGAAACTGAAAGACTCTCTTCCTGGAACAAGGTTTGAAGATGATGACTCCCTTGTGCACGCTGCCAAACAGAATTTTACCATGCGGGTATACAGGCGCTGGTTCCAAGATGGCGTAAGACAGTTGAGAGGGATGGAAATTACGTGGAGAAATGAAAATATTGTTCCTGAAGGATGTATGTAGACACTGTAAATCTTTCAAACGTGTAGAATAAAAGATGGATTTTAAAAAAAAATAGTGTGCATTTCTTTTGGAGTGACCTTCGTACGAGTTCCTTGCATCGCTGAGGTGTCACCTGCTGATCAAACTGTTGCTGCAGATTCTGTACGATGCGTCGGAGTCATATGCCGAACACGATGGTCTTCCCTTGCGGCGATGCCAAGTAGTCGTCTGGAGTGCGGGCTTCTTGCAACCGTTCCTTCTCATGACCACCGCTGTCAGCGATGATGTTTAGTGGCTATGTTCCTGCCAAGTCTGTCTGCAGTATCGCAAAAGGGAAATCCAGCTTCTCGCAGCCCTATTACACGACCTCGTTCAAGCTAATGAGATGGTGATAAAAGCGTCTTCGTCGCCTTAAAGGCAGTCTTGACGAACATCAACTCGCCACGTCCAATCTCAAAGGTAACTAAAGCCCACGACAGTTGGAGCGTGTATTTAAAGCAAAGCTGACTAGAATCTTCATAGTACAGCTACTAGCGCCACTCTTATACGAATGGAGCGAAATTTGGGATAGACATCGTTTTCACACGTAGAAACACGCCTACCAACTTCCGTTTATGTCGCACAACTCCCTCTTGGTGTTGCGCTTTTAGCGTCAGGGTATATCACAGCTATCTAATTTTTTCCGAGCTGAAAAGCTGAACGAAGTGAAAATGAACGTAAGGAGAGCAATGAGAGAAATGTTTAATGACGTTGAAAGAAAAATTATGTTGATCGACCTGACTAAACAGTGTAACATGTTTTGGTCTTACGTAAAATCAGTAAGGGGTTCGAAATCATCTGTCCAGTAACTTAGTGATCATACTGGCAGCGAATCGGATGAGAAGGCCGATACTGAATTTAGTCTTCCAAAATTGTTGCACCGCGGTAGGGTTGCCATACGTCGCGGATTTCGCGGACAGTCCGCGATTTTATGCTCGAAGGCGGATGTCCTGCAGAAAGAGGAAAATGTCCGCGAAAAAAGTGGGTAGTAAGTAAAGAAAAATTTTTTACGAACATTTTGCCACTGGCCACCGATCAAGTGTTTCATAACTCCTGCAAACTTGACGATAGCCGTTGAAACCTGTGCTGATATTCCGTGTCCCTTTAGAATCGCTCGGCTATTTTCAGAACAGACTGTGGAAGCAGGGTTCAGAGAAATATGACTGGTTTAAAGCATAAAGTGAAAGATATATATCAATTGTAGCAACATGAGTGTGTACATGTTAATAATTTGTGTTCAGTGGTTTAATTAGAAAGTTATTTAATGTCAATTGCAATTAATTTTCTTCGTCATTGACCACTCCTTTATAGACACTATTAATGCTTGGATTAATTTTCCTTGTTAATTACAGATTCTTTACTGACAGAATTACTGTTTGAATTATGGTAATTATGAAGATTTGGCTTACATGCAGAAAGGTGAAAGGACATCATGTGATTCCAGGTTTCAACCACATCTTCATAATTACCACTGTAAAGTAATGATGAAGATTTCGACCACATCCTTATAATCACCGAATTTTGTCCTTGAATTTGCGTCCTTGGATTATGGCAACCCTACACCGCGCAAGATCGTAACATGGTTCCTCCTTTCAATTATCGTACGAACTCCGAAATGGCAGATAATGAGACAGCAAATCGTGGAATAGAAAAGCAACTACAATCGGAAAGAGGTGAGGACCAGATAAGCTACCTGTAAGATTCTACAAAGATTATGCGAAAGAACTTTCTAGCAGTAATTTATCGTAGGTCGCTGGAGCAACCAAGGATACCTAGCGAATGAAACAAAAGGCAGAGGTAATTTTAAAGAAGAGTCGTATGAAAGATGCACATAATTGTAGACCTATATCGTTGTCATCAATCTGCTATACAGTTACGGAAGATATTTTATGCTCAAGTATTATGACGTTCTTGGAAATCTCATCTATAAAAATCACCATGGATCCCGCAGGGATCTTGCGAAACTCAGCTCTCTCTTTTCCTCCGTGAGAGATATAGCGCTGTAGAGAAAGTCACTCAGGTTGATGCCATGTTCCTTCAGGAAGGCATTTGTCCCTGACCCACACTGCAGTTTAGTGAATAAAATGCGAGATTACCGAGTATAGGGCCAGATCTGCGACTGGATTCAAGTCTCCCTTGCAGATAGAACTCAACACGTCACTCATAATGGAACAAAATCGTCAGATGTAGGCCTAAAGGTAATCTCTGGAGTAATCCAAGAAAGTGTGATAGAACCGTTACTGTTTACAATGTGTATAAACGATCTAGTAGAGGGTATCGGAAGCTCTTTAAAATTGTTCGCAGGTGATGCGGTTGTCTATAAAAAGGTAGCAACGCCTGAAGACAATATCGATTTTCAGAATAGAACACTGATGTCAAGAATTATCATTGGGGCACTAGAACGTCCTACAGAGCATTGATGAATGGTGCAGGCTGTGGTAGTTGTCAAGTAACATATTGAGCATACGTAGGAAGGGAAATGCACTGCTGTACAATTACACTAATGATGACAAATTGCTGGAGTCAGTATCTAGCGTAAACATCTAGGAGTACCTATGCAGACTGACGTTAAGTGGAATGGCCACATAAAACAAATATGAGGGGCGTTTGAAAAGTCCGTGCGAAGTCCGAGAGCTGGCACCACCGGCGCGTATAGGGGTCATGTCTTCGACCATAAATATAATAGACTGGCCCTGACGTCATTTTCGTGGCTCCAACATCTCTGGGCTAAAGTCACGTGAATGTTGGCAAAACGTGGTTGTTTCGTGTTGCGCTTATGGCTGTACTCAGCGTTTTGTCGGGGGAAATGGCATTACATTTCACGTGTGTTTCTATGATAGTGCAGATGCGTTTATTGAAATCTCTGAAGTGACTTTTATGTGTTTTTTACACTCGAAATAGAGTATCACGAAAAATTAAAGTGCTGAAAGCGATGCCTGTAAAGTCAGACTCATATTACATTTTGGAAAGTATCTGTGATAATTCGGTTACAGAAGTAAGTATAACTGTTTCTCGTTCCTACTCATAGGTTCACTAAGAATGAAAACCGAAGGCAGCTTTGGATACAGGCCCTGAAACGGAAAAACTTTAAGCCATCTACACATACGCGCTTTTTGTATATACAAGTGAGATTATAATAAGGTAAGAGCACCTATAGTCGACACATGAAGAGAATTTTTTTCTACCTTCTAATACTATTAAATAAATGTAGGCTCCAAAATTATTTCCTGAAACTTCAAAGTCTCACCGTTCATCTAAAATATCATTTTTTTTAACTGATAGTTTAAACTTTTGTAGGCCGGCCGCTGGTGGCCGAGCGGTTCTGGCGCTACAGTCTGGAACCGCGCGACCGCTACGGTCGCAGGTTCGAATCCTGCCTCGGGCATGGATGTGTGTGTTGTCCTTAGGTTACTTAGGTTTAAGTAGTTCTAAGTTCTAGGGGACTTATGACCTCAGCATTTGAGTCCCATAGTGCTCAGAGCCATTTGAACCATTTTTTAAACTTTTGTAAAAATAGTAGGAACTGAACCTTTGAAGTGCACCTAAAATTGATACTCTAAAATGAACCTGCTCCTAAAGTTGACAATTTTGGCACCTATAATTGACATAATTCCCATATCCCATTTTCTTTTATAAGTGACTAGAGCTCAAAACGCGGCGAATCCAATATTTAAAGTTTTGACACGAGCCCACTCTCATTGTTTAAAAGAATTTTAACGACATTTTACTTTAATTGATAGTTTATAGTAATTTCTTCCCGCTGCCCACCAGAGGGGCGTTCGATGTATTTGTTAGATTTTATAAATGGTACTGTGAACAAATCCAGGTCAAATGTAGTTCTGACATAATTTTTCGCAAATAAAAAAGTAATTTTTGTTGGAAGCATTTGGCAGTCAATTGAGAGATGTGGGTAAAATACGATACAAACATAGGATGGCAGACCGCTGATTTGAAATCCCGCCACGTTTTACCAACAGTCATGTGGTATATGTTGGAGCCACACCAGCCCTATAGCTTCTGCACAGCAAGGCCAATCTACTATATCTATGGTCGAAGGGTCATGTTTAGTTACTAGCATCTTTGGAAAGAAGGCACACCAAGTTTCAGCCATATTGGCCTATTTGGCATTTGTGTGAATCAAGGAAGTCGAGTGATTGTCAAAACATGGACGAAAAAGAATTTCGTGTGGTGATTAAACATTATAAAAGGCAAAAAGCCTCAGGAGACTAAAGAGAAGCTTGATAAACATTATGGTGACTTGCACCTTCGATTAGAACAGTTTATAAATGGTTTCAAAATTTTCGGGGTGGCCATATGGGCACAAGTGATGCTGAACGTTGTGGACGCCCTGTGGAGGTTACGACTCCAGAAATCAATGATAAAATCCATGATATGGTGATGGATGACAGAAGAGTTAAGGTGCGTGAGACTGCTAGTGCTGCGGGTATCTCGAATGGACGGTTACATAATATTTTGCATAAACATTTGGACGTGAGAAAGCTATCCGCAAGATGGATTCCGCGATTGCTCATGCTTGATCAAAAACGAAACCGTGCGAGGTGTGGCAAGGATGGCTTGCAGCTGTGCAGGAAGAATCCGCAGGACTTCAAGCGTCGTTTCGTCACTGTGGATGAAACATGGATAAATTACTATACTCTTGAGAGCAAACAACAATCTAAACAATGGGTTACCAAGGGAGAATCTGCACCAAAAAAGGCGAAGACCATTCCTTCGGCCCGAAACGTTATAGCGACTGGCTTTTGGGATTCGCTCATCGACTATCTGGAAAAGGGTAAAACTATTACAGGTGAATATTATTCGTCGTTATTGGACCGTTTGAAAACTGAGCTGCAAGAAAAACGCCGGCGATTGGTACGCAAAAAAGTCCTTTTCCATCAAAAATTAGAACAGCATTGGACGAAGTGTTTAAATCTACCAGGAGACTATGTCGAAAAATAAAAACGGTTTACCCCAAACACTTAAGTAGTTTTTATTTTTGCACGGACTTTTCAAACGCCTCTCGTACGTAGTAGGAAAAGCAGATGCAAGACTGAGATGAATAGAAACAGTCTTAAGGAAATGTAACTCATCCACTAAGGAGTGACTTACAAAACTCGTGCGACGGATTCTTGAGTACTGTTCATCAATCTTCGACGCCTACCAGGTAGGAGTGACAAAAGAGATAGATAAGATATCACGAAGAGCGACGCGTTCCGTCAGGGGATCATTTAGTCGCGGCGAGGGCGTTACGGAGATGCGTCAACAAACTCCAGTCGCAGACGCTGCAACAGAGGTGTCGTGCATCACGGAGAGGGTTACTGCTGAAATTTCGAGGGAGTATTCTCCTGCTACAGCCGAGCAACAAATTACATCCGCTAACGTTCATATCGCGAAATGACTACGACGTGAAAACTCGAAAAATTAGAGCTAATTCACTGGCTTACCGACAGTCATTCTTCCTACGCGCGATTCACGAAGGGAAAAGGAAAGAGGGAACCATTTCCAGAATTTTTCACTCTGCAGCGGAGTGTGCGCTGGTGTGAAACTTCCTGGCAGATTTAATCTGTGTGCCGGACCTTTGCCTTTGGTGGGCAAGTGCTCTGAGCACTTGCCTGCGAAAGGGAAAGGTCCCGCGTTCGAATCTCGATCCGGTACACAGTTTTAATCTGCCAGGAAGTTTCAAGGGGCGATCTGTTCGTGGTACCAGACGTATCCACCATCACTCGCCGCCACGTGGCTTGCGGACTACATCTACATGTAGATGGAGAAGCCGAGTGGTATATTCGATTTGCTCTAATTCATAAATATTACAAATTTGCCTGCCAAATCTGGTGTTACCCGGGTATGTATTTATAGCTGTGCCAAAGATATCGTACACGTAGAGAGTGTTTTTGACTTGTAAATCTTCTTTGTATACAACGTTTGAAGCAGTTCGATTCGGACCATGAACAAAGATCTTGTCTGCTTCACTAACACGGAGAGAGCCACCTAGTGCTGGCCGTGCGAGAAGCAGCTGACACGTAAGCTCACCGAGAATTTCACGCGTTTAAAGCGAAAAGGTAAATTGTTGGGAATAAGTGGGGTTCATGGTATAAAAACTCGTTTGCCTGAGCCACTTTCCGTCAGAGTCTCCGCCTATACATCTACATCTACATGGATACTCTGAAAATCACATTCAAGTGCCAGGCAAAGGGTTCATCGAACCATCTTCACAATTCTCTATTATTCCAATCTCGCAGGAAGGATGAACATCTATATCTTTCCGTACGAGCTCTGATTTCCCTTACTATATCGTGGTGATAGTTCCTCCCTATGTAGGTCGCCGTCAACAAAATATTTTCGCATTCGGAGGAGAAAGTTGGTGATTGGAATTTCGTGAGAAGATTCCGTCGCAACGAAAAACGCCTTTCTTTTATCGAATTCCAGCCCAAATCCTGTATCATTTCTGTGACACTCTCTCCCACATTTCGCCATAATACAAAACGTGCTGCCTTTCTTTGAACTTTTTATGTACTCCGTTAGTCCTATCTGGTAAGGATCCCATAGCGCGCAGCAGTATTCTAAAAGAGGACGGACAAGCGTTGTGTAGGCAGTCTCCTTAGTAAGTCTGTTACATTTTCTAGCGTCCTGCCAATAAAACGCAGTCTTTGGTTAGCCTACCCTACAACATTTTCTATGTGTTCCTTCCAATTTAAGTTGTTCGTAATTGTAATACCTAGGTATTTAGTTGAATTTATGGCTTTTAGATTAGACTGATTTATCGTCTAACCGAAGTTTAACGAGTTCCTTGTAGCACTTATGTGAATGACCTCACACGTTTCATTATTCAGGGTCAACTGCCACTTTTCGCACCATTCAGATATTTTTTCTAAATCGTTTTGCAGTTTGTTTTGATCTTCTGATGACTTCATTAGCCGATAAACGACAGCGTTATCTGCAAACAACCGAAGACAGCTGCTCAGATTGTCTTCAAAATCGTTTATATAGATAAGAAGCAGCAAAGGGCCTATAACACTACCTTGGGGAGCGCCAGAAATCACTTCTGTTTTACTCGACGACTTTCCGTCAATTACTACGAACTGTGACCTCTCTGACAGGAAATCACAAATCCAGTCATATAACTCAGACGATATTCCAAAAGCACGCAATTTCACTGCTAGCCGCTTGTGTGGTACAGTGTCAAAAGCCTTCCGGAAATCCAGAAATACGGAATCGATCTGAAATCCTTTCAACACTTCATGCGATTAAAGAGCTAGTTGTGTTTCACAGGAACGATGTTTCCTAAACCCATGTTGACTGTGTGTCAATAGACCGTTTTCTTCGAGGTAACTCAGTATGTTCGAACACAATATATGTTCTAAAATCCTGCTGCATATCGACTTCAACGATACGGGCCTGTAATTTAGTGGATTACTCCTACTACCTTTCTTGAATGCTGGTGTGACCAGTGCAACTTTCCAGTCTTTGGGTACGGATCTTTCGCCGAGCGAACGGTTGTGTATGATTGTTAAGTATGGAGCTAATGCATCAGCATACTCCTAAAGGAACATAGTTGGTATACAGTCTGTACCAGAAGACTTGCTTTTATTAAGTGATTTGAGTTGCTTAACTATTCCGAGGATATTTACTTCTACGTTACTTATGTTGGCAGCTGTTCTCGATTCGAATTCTGGAATATTTACTTCGTCTTCTTTTGTGAAGGCATTTCGGAAGGCTGTGTTTAGTAACTCTGCTTTGACAGCAGTCTTCGATAGTATCTCCATTGTTATCGCGCAGAGAGGGCATTGATTGTTTCTTGTCGCTAACATACTTCACATACTACCAGAATCTCTTTGGATTTTCTTCCAGGTTTCGAGACAAAGTTTCGTTGTGGAAACTGTTACAGGCACTCGCATTGAAATCCGCGCTAAATTTCGAGCTTCTGTAAAAGATCGCCAATCTTGGGGATTTTGCGTCTGTTTAAATTTGGCACGTTTGTTTGGTTGTTTCTGTAACAGTGTTCTAACCCGTTTTGTGTACCAGGGAGAATCAGCTCCGTCGTGTGTTAATTTATTTGGTATAAATCTCTCAATTGCTGCCGATACTATTTCTTTGAATTTAAGCCACATCTGGTCTACATTTATATTATTAATTTGGAGTGAGTGGAGAGTGTCTCTTAGGAAGGCATCAAGTGAATTTTTATCAGCTTTTTTTAACAGGTATATTTTTCGCTTATGTTTCGAGGATTTGGGGATTACAATATTCAATCTCGCTACGACAGCCCTGTGTTCACTAATCCCTGAATCGCTTTTGATGTTCGTTATTAACTCAGGATTATTTGCAGCTAAGAGGTCAAGTGTGTTTTCACAACCGCTTACCATTCGCGTGGGCTCATGAACTAACTGCTCGAAATAACTTTCTGAAAATGCGTTTAGCACAATTTCGGATGATATTTTATGCGTACCTCCGGTATTAAACATGTATTTTCGCCAACATGTTGTTGTTGTTGTGGTCTTCAGTCCTGAGACTGGTTTGATGCAGCTCTCCATGCTAATCTATCCTGTCCTAGCTCCTTCATCTCCCAGTACCTACTGCAACCTACATCCTTCTGAATCTGCTTAGTGTATTCATCTAACCAAACAGTAAAGCTGCATGGCCTCGGGAAAAATTACGGCTGTAGTATCCCCTTGCTTTCAGCCGTTCGCAGTACCACAACAGCAAGGCCGTTTTGGTTAATGTTACAAGGCCAGATCAGTCAATCATCCAGACTGTTGACCCTACAACTACTGAAAAGGCTGATGCCCCTCGCCAACATATTGAGGGTAAATTAAAGTCACCACCGACTGCTATCGTATGAGTCGGGTACGTGTTTGAAATCAAACTGAAATTTTCTTTGAACCCTTCAGCATCTGTGTCATCTGAATTGGGAGGTCGGTAAAATGATCCAGTTATTATTTTATTCCGGTTGCCAAAAAGGACCTCTGCCCATATTAACTCACAGGAAGAATCTACTTTAATTTCGCGACAAGATAAACTACTTCTGACAGCAATAAACACGCCACCACCAACCGTGTTTAGCCTATCCTTTCGGAACTCCGTTAGGTTCTCGTAAAAATTTACGCTGAGCTTTTATCCGGCTTTAGACAGCTTTCAGTGCCTATAACGATTTGAGCATCGGTGCGTTCTATTAGGGTTTGGAGTTCTGGTACTTTCCCAACACAGCTACGACAACTTATAACTCTTATACCAATGGTTCCTGTATCTACGTTCTTCCTGTGTTCAGCCTGCTCCCTTTGTGACTGAAGCCCTTCTTGTGTTTTCCCGAGACCCTCTAACCTAAAAAACCGCCCAGTCCACGCCACACAGCCGCTGCTACCCGTGTAGCCGCATCCTGATCCTGCGTATAGTTGACACCTGACGTATTCAGCGGAACCCGAAACCCAACCACCCTTTCGCGCAAGTCGAGGAATCTGCAGCCTGCACGGTCGCAGAACCGTCATCTCACTGATGACGTAAAAAAAAAAGATCCACAGCCTGTCCAGAGACCTTGTTATAATACCTGGAGGAATGAGTTCTATATTAGAGCCTCTGGGCGTTAGTATAAATCAACCTTTCAAAGGTTACGTTCAGGAACAGTACGAAAAATGGTTTTGCGAACCAAATCGTGAACTGACTCTGACAGGAAAAATTAAACGTGCTGCACCCTACATTATTGCTCACTGGCTTTCGGCTGCCTGGAAAGGCATCGAAGCACCTATGATAGTAAAATCAATCAAGAAATGCTTTATTTCTAATACTCTGAATGACAGTGAAGATGATGCGCTCTGGACGACACCGAGGATGGCGGGGAAGGAGGAAATGAATCTATTTCTGATGTAGACTCTTAGGAGGAGCCGGCCACTGTGACCGAGCGGTTCTAGGCGCTTCATTCTGGAACCGCGCGACCGCAAGTTCGAATCCTGCCTATGGCATGAATGTTTGTGACGTCCTTAGGTTAGTTATGTTTAAGTAGTCTAAGTTCTTATTTTTGAAATTTATTTTACAATGCTAACTTTATTTCAAACAATTGAAATGGAAATGAAGTCCCATGCTCCTTGACAGAGCGAGGGGAACGATGGGGGACACCCTCACCGCCGTACTAGGCAAGATCCTAATGGAGTTGGTTTGCCTTCCTCCACCCGTAATGGGGATTTATTATGATGATGAAGACGACACAACACCCAGTCATCTCGGAGCAGGTAAAAATCCCTGAACCCGCCGGGAATCGAACCCAGGATCCCGGACTCTGGAAGCGAGAACGCTATCGCGAGACCACGAGCTGCAGACATTTCAAGCAATAGTGAATGTGTACATGAACTATAAAAAACAACAATAATTTATGTTTAAGTGACTCATTAGAGTAATAAGTGACATTTTCATTATTAAAAAACAACATCTAACTTGGTTACCTTCATGACATACAAAGAAACATACTGTACAGGCGTTACTCATCATTATTCGCTAATGTCATCATTACTGGAATCCTTGGAAGAAAATGGCTCTGAGCACATCTCACACATCGATGCCCGAGGCAGGATTCGAACCTGCGACCGTAGCGGTCGCGCGGTTCCAGGCTGAAGCGCCTAGAACCGTTCGGCCACACCGACCGGCTTACGATGTGTGCAATCAATTCCCGATATTCTAATTTTAGATCATGCGCTCCATTTGCTTAATAAATTCAACAGCAGCGAGTTTTAAATCGAAAAATCGCTCCATACATGCCGCTTGACTTAACCAACGTACTTTACAGTAATTTATAAACTCTCCACACTCTTCGTTCAACTCCATCGAAGACTATTGCAACTGACAATGAAATAATGCATGCGACTTACGAAATTCGTACCTCTAGTATCTTCATATGCTCCACGTCTACAAACTTAGCATAGAGTGCTTCTTGATGTACAAAACAATGAAGCCCATTTGTCGATCGTTGTAATTTTTTGTTCTGTCATTTTCAACAAAATCCTTAAATTCTTTCTGCATGGTACTGTAATGTTGCTTCATAGTATAATTGCAGCACCTGTCGCTTATGCCACTGCATAATGTGTACTGAGAATTCTCATCTCTCTCTTCTGTCATTACCATTCTTTTTTAAAGTCTTGTGACGATAGATAAGGCGCGCGGGGTACCCGCTTGATCTGCGGCGAGTTGCCACGGTTCGCGCGGCCCTTCCCGCTGGAGGTTCGAGCCCTCCCTCGGGCATGGGCGTGTGTGTTGTCCTTAGCGTAAGTTAGATTAAGTAGTGTGTAAGCCTAGGGTCCCATAGGAACCTGCCACAAATTTCCAAATTTCTTACGGTAGATCGCTGGACTGCCTCTTTCTGTGTAAACAGCAACTGCAGCTATGAACGTCCTTTGTACCAAAACAAATAACAAAAGGTAAATACCGATGACACCACAATTCTGCCGAACTGAAGAGAGTCTATGGCAACCGCAAAAAGCCGCACCTCAGCGCCAAATGAAATGTCACGTTTTTCCGGGCGCTTCCGAGAAGGGTAGAGGAAAACCGAGATAGGCCGGGCCTTGGCACGCATGCCAACCGCACGCGTGGAGTCTGGCACGCTAGATGCCGCCCTGCACGTGACTTCACGCAACTTCAAACAAATACTCTTTTTAATTTATTGTATCAAATCTGTCCCGCAGAATTTAAGGCGAACAAGTCTTAGACCGCAAGTTGCTGTGGTTATTTGTTACGCAATATAATGGAATAAGGAAATATTTATTGAAAACACTAGCTGTGTTACTTAATTACGTAGCATCGCTGAAACAAAATCTGCAGTTTGCTAATGAGACAGACCATAAAACCCCTTCCTCCAGGCGCACACATCGCGCCTACACAAGATATCTTCCAAACTTGATCGTGCAAACTGGATCTTAACCATGTGTACAGAAACCAACAAGATGTCATTCAGCGCTAGTGTCTCAGAGCAGTTAAAACAAACCGTGAATAAGTGGTTTTACTAAAATACAAAAATGGTTCAAATGGCTCTAAGCACTATGGGACTTAACATCTGAGGTCATCAGTCCCCTAGAACTTAGAACTACTTAAACCTAACTAACCTAACGCCATCACACACATCCATGCCCGAGGCAGGATTCCAAACTGGGACCGTAGCAGCAGCGCGTTTCCGGACTGAAGCGCCTAGAACCGCTCGCCCACAGCACCAAAATATAATACTATGGTATAAAAAGTGTGCAAAACGTTTGTACAGTGCAAACGAATCATTGAAACAACAGGTGTGCAGCTCACCAATTAAAACAAAACTAAGACTTTTTAAATGGACAGTCTGCATCCGCATAATCCACTCGCCACTCGGTAGCACATAAGCCGGTTCAATTACATGCAGTGAGATGTAAAAACGACTGTGACTTCGGACATAATCATGGTATTTGTTACACCTAGCACTTGAGCTTCAGGTGAACTAGTAGGTTGTAATGTGCAAGGAAACTTTTTTAAAAAATACAGTACTAACTACGTTACACAATTAACAGTACAGCTGTACAACACAATTGGGAGTATGACTGTATCATCTACACTCATGTTCATAAATTAAGGATAATTGCAAAATGTGGTGCCACACAACACGGCACTACAGAAAACTGGCGCTAATAGCATAGACACAAAGGGAACACACACGACACAGATCCGTAAGTCCACGGTATTGGCGATAAGTTGAGAAAACCGTCCCGAAACACATGTGCTGCAAAACGCCACTGTTTCCTGCGCATGTACCCCGACATCAATGTGGGATATGCTCACCATACACACGTACACAGGCCGCATAACGGGATGGCATACTCTGGATCATGTGGTCGAGCAGCTGCTGGGGTATAGCCTCCCATTCTTGCACCAGTGCCTGTCGGAGCTCCTGAAGTGTCCTAGGGGTTTGAAGACGTGCAGCGATACGTCGACCGAGAGCATCCAAGACGTGCTCGATGTCGTTTAGGTCTGGAGAAAAGGCAGGCCAGGCCATTCACCTGACCTGTTTCAGGGTATTCCTCCATGATAGCAGCTCAGTGGGGCCGTGCGTTATCATCCACCAGGAGGAAGGTGGGACCCACTGCACCCCCAAAAGGTGGACATACTGGCGCAAAATGACGTCCCGATACACCTGACCTGTTACAGTTCCTCTGTCAAAGACATGCAGGGGTGTAAGTGCACCAATCATAATCCCGCCCCACACCATCAAACCACGACCTCCATAAAGGTCCCTTTCAAGGACGTTAAGGGATTGATATCTGGTTCCTGGTTCACGCCAGATCAAAACCCGGCGAGAATCACTGTTCAGACTATACTCGGACTCGTCCGTGAACATAACTTGGGACAACTGTTCCAATGACCTTGTAGTGTGTTCTTGACACCAGGCTTTACGGGGTCTCCTGTGACCTTGCATGTTTCCGAGCGAATAAACAGTGTCTGTTCAGTCGTCTGTAGACTGTGTGTCTGGAAACAACTGTTCGAATGGCTGCGGTAAGGTCCCGAGCAATGCTACCTGCAGTACTCGGGGGCCGTCTGCGGGCACTGATGGTGAGATACCGGTCTTCTTGCGGAGTTGTACACTGTGGACGTCCCGTACTGTAGCGGCTGGAAACGTTACCTGTCTGTTGGAATCGTTGCCATAATCTTGAGATCGCACTTTGTGGCACACGCAGGGCCCGTTCTACGACCTGCTGTGTTTGACCAGCCTCCAGTCGCTCTAGTATTCTACCCCTCATAACGTCGTCAATATGTGTTCTTTGAGCCATTTTCAACACACAGTCACCATTAGCACGTCTGAAAACGCCCGCGCACTTACTTGCTGCGCCGTACTCTGACATGCACCAACACACCACTGCATATGTGGACTGCTGCCAATGCCACCGTGCGCAGATCAAATGCACCGCATGGTCATACCCCGAGGTGATTTAAACCTGCAAACCTCCCACCAGAGCGTTGTTTCACCACGTATCAGCATTATCCTTAATTTATGAACATGAGTGTATATAGAAAATGACACGAATTATGTAATGTGCTGGATTCAGGTACGAAAATACTGATTGATTCCTGGTTACATATTTTATGTAATTTGAAGACGTTGTGCATCAAATTACCTTCGTATGTTATTTTTTAGGTCTGAAGGTCACAGCTTACGCAAATTAATTAAGTGGGCAATAAAGTTTTTGTGATAAATGACTGAATTTATAACAAAATAAAAGTTTCCTAGATCGGTGTGAAATCTTGTTGCTAATATGGTGCAACTCGTGAATACCATTAATCTTAATACGTATCGGAATGGTTGCATTGACAACCTTGTAGCACCACGACCTGGAATCTGTTGTTAGTTGATGGTTATTAATAATTTTCCAGATCTCAGCTCGGTTTAAAAAAGAGTACTTGCTTGGAGATGATGTTTTTGTAAAGTGGCCGTACCATTTCGTTACAGCCAAATTTCCCGTTCAAGAAATCGTTCACACAGGAGAAACCTACAAACACACCGTCGTTTGACCATCTAACAGACCACGTATGGACCACGTAGTGATAAGCATCCCCGGCGTAAAGAAACAACTGAAAGAGTTGAAAGCAAATAAGTCACCAGATCCGGATGGAAACACAGTTCGATCTTTCTAGAGTACTCTACGTCGTGGACTCCATACCTAGCGGCGGCCGCTGTGCCGAGCGGTTCTAGGTGCTTCAGTCTGGAACCGCGCTGCTGCTACGGTTGCAGGTTCGAATCCTGCCTCGGGCATGGATGTGTGTGATGTCCTTAGGTTAGTTAGGTTTAAGTAGTTCTAAGTTCTAGGTGACTGATGACCTCAGTGCTTAGAGCAATATTCGTCGTTATTGGACCGTTTGAAAACTGAGCTGCAAGAAAAACGCCGGCGATTGGGACGCAAAAAAGTTCTTTTCCATCACGACAATGCACCTACACACACCTCAGAAGTTGTGGTCGCAAAATTAGTGGAAATAGCATTCAGACTCGTTTCACGTCCCCCCTATTCTCCAGACTTGGCTCACTCGGACTACTATTTGTTCCCCAATTTGAAGAAATGGCTGGCGGGACAAAGATTTTATTCAAACGAGGAGGTGATTGCAGCAACTAATAGCTATTTTGCAGACTTGGACAATTCTTATTATTCGGAAGGGATAAAAAATTAGAACAGCATTGGACGAAGTGTTTAAGTCTACCAGGAGACTATGTCGACAAATAAAAACGGTTTACCCCAAACACGTAAGTAGTTTTTATTTTTGCACGGGCATTTCAAACGCCTCTCGTACGTAGTAGGAAAAGCAGATGCAAGACTGAGATGAATAGAAACAGTCTTAATGTAACTCATCCACTAAGGAGTGACTTACAAAACTCGTGCGACGGATTCTTGAGTATTGTTCATCAATCTTCGACGCTTACCAAGTAGGAGTGATAAAAGAGATAGATATCACGAAGAGCGACGCGTTCCGTCAGGGGATCGTTTAGTCGCCGCGAGGGCGTGACGGAGATGCGTCAACAAACTCCAGTCGCAGACGCTGCAACAGAGGAGTCGTGCATCACGGAGAGGGTTACTGCTGAAATTTCGAGGGAGTATTTTCCTGCTACAGCCGAGCAACAAATTACATCCGCTAACGTTCATATCGCGAAATGACTACGACGTGAAAACTCGAAAAATTAGAGCTAATTCACTGGCTTACCGACAGTCATTCTTTCTACGCGCGATTCACGAAGGGAAAAGGAAAGGGGGAACCATTTCCAGAATGAGATTTTCACTCTGCAGCGGAGTGTGCGCTGGTATGAAACTTCCTGGCAGATTTAATCTGCGTACCGGACCTTTGCCTTTGGTGGGCAAGTGCTCTGAGCACTTGCCTGCGAAAGGGAAAGGTCCCGCGTTCGAATCTCGATCCGGTACACAGTTTTAATCTGCCAGGAAGTTTCAAGGGGCGATCTGTTCGTGGTACCAGACGTATCCACCACCACTCGCCGCCACGTGGCTTGCGGACTACATCTACATGTAGATGGAGAAGCCGTGTGGTATATTCGATTTGCTCTAATTCATAAATATTACAAATTTGCCTGCCAAATCTGGTGTTATCGGGGTATGTATTTATAGCTGTGCCAAAGATATCGTACACGTAGAGAGTCTTTTTGACTTGTAAATCTTCTTTGTATACAACGTTTGAAGCAGTTCGATTCGGACCATGAACAAAGATCTAGTCTGCTTCACTAACACGGAGAGAGCCACCTAGTGCTGGCCGTGCGAGAAGCAGCTGACACGTAAGCTCACCGAGAATTTCACGCGTTTAAAGCGAAAAGGTAAATTGTTGGGAATAAGTGGAGTTCATGGTATAAAAACTCGTTTGCCTGAGCCACTTTCCGTCAGAGTCTCCGCCTATACATCTACATCTACATGGATACTCTGAAAAACACATTCAAGTGCCAGGCAAAGGGTTCATCGAACCATCTTCACAATTCTCTATTATTCCAATCTCGCAGGAAGGATGAACATCTATATCTTTCCGTACGAGCTCTGATTTCCCTTACTATATCGTGGTGATAGTTCCTCCCTATGTAGGTCGCCGTCAACAAAATATTTTCGCATTCGGAGGAGAAAGTTGGTGGTAGGAATTTCGTGAGTAGATTCCGTCGCAACGAAAAACGCCTTTCTTTTATCGAATTCCAGCCCAAATCCTGTATCATTTCTGTGACACTCTCTCCCATATTTCGCGATAATACAAAACGTGCTGCCTTTCTTTGAACTTTTTCTATGTACTCCGTTAGTCCTATCTGGTAAGGATCCCACAGCGCGCAGCAGTATTCTAAAAGAGGACGGACAAGCGTTGTGTAGGCAGTCTCCTTAGTAAGTCTGTTACATTTTCTAGCGTCCTGCCAATAAAACGCAGTCTTTGCCTAGCCTACCCTACAACATTTTCTATGTGTTCCTTCCAATTTAAGTTGTTCGTAATTGTAATACCCAGGTATTTAGTTGAATTTATGGCTTTTAGATTAGACTGATTTATCGTCTAACCGAAGTTTAACGAGTTCCTTTTAGCACTTATGTGAATGACCTCACACGTTTCGTTATTCAGGGTCAACTGCCACTTTTCGCACCATTCAGATATTTTTTCTAAATCGTTTTGCAGTTTGTTTTGATCTTCTGATGACTTCATTAGCCGATAAACGACAGCGTTATCTGCAAACAACCGAAGACAGCTGCTCAGATTGTCTTCAAAATCGTTTATATAGACAAGAAGCAGCAAAGGGCCTATAACACTACCTTGGGGAGCGCCAGAAATCACTTCCGTTTTACTCGATGACTTTCCGTCAATTATTACGAACTGTGACCTCTCTGACAGGAAATCACAAATCCAGTCACATAACTCAGACGATATTCCAAAAGCACGCAATTTCACTGCTAGCCGCTTGTGTGGTACAGTGTCAAAAGCCTTCCGGAAATCCAGAAATACGGAATCGATCTGAAATCCTTTCAGCACTTCATGCGATTAAAGAGCTAGTTGTGTTTCACAGGAACGATGTTTCCTAAACCCATGTTGACTGTGTGTCAATAGACCGTTTTCTTCGAGGTAATTCAGTATGTTCGAACACAATTTATGTTCTAAAATCCTGCTGCATATCGACGTCAACGATACGGGCCTGTAATTTAGTGGATTACTCCTACTACCTTTCTTGAATGCTGGTGTGACCAGTGCAACTTTCCAGTCTTTGGGTACGGATCTTTCGCCGAGCGAACGGTTGTGTATGATTGTTAAGTATGGAGCTAATGCATCAGCATACTCCGAAAGGGACCTAGTTGGTATACAGTCTGTACCAGAAGACTTGCTTTTATTAAGTGATTTGAGTTGCTTCACTATTCCGAGGATATTTACTTCTACGTTACTTATGTTGGCAGCTGTTCTCGATTCGAATTCTGGAATATTTACTTCGTCTTCTTTTGTGAAGGCATTTCGGAAGGCTGTGTTTAGTAACTCTGCTTTGGCAGCACTGTTTTCGATAGTGTCTCCATTGTTATCGCGCAGAGAGGGCATTGATTGTTTCTTGTCGCTAACATACTTCACATACGACCAGAATCTCTTTGGATTTTCTTCCAGGTTTCGAGACAAAGTTTCGTTGTGGAAACTGTTACAGGCACTCGCATTGAAATCCGCGCTAAATTTCGAGCTTCTGTAAAAGATCGCCAATCTTGGGGATTTTGCGAATGTTTAAATTTGGCACGTTTGTTTGGTTGTTTCTGTAACAGTGTTCTAACCCGTTTTGTGTACCAGGGAGAATCAGCTCCGTCGTGTGTTAATTTATTTGGTATAAATCTCTCAATTGCTGCCGATACTATTTCTTTGAATTTAAGCCACATCTGGTCTACATTTATATTATTAATTTGGAGTGAGTGGAGAGTGTCTCTTAGGAAGGCATCAAGTGAATTTTTATCTGCTTTTTTTAACAGGTATATTTTTCGCTTATGTTTCGAGGATTTGGGGATTACAATATTCAATCTCGCTACGACAGCCCTGTGTTCACTAATCCCTGAATCGCTTTTGATGCTCGTTATTAACTCAGGATTATTTGCTGCTAAGAGGTCAAGTGTGTTTTCACAACCGCTTACCATTCGCGTGGGCTCATGAACTAACTGCTCGAAATAACTTTCTGAAAATGCGTTTAGCACAATTTCGGATGATATTTTATGCGTACCTCCGGTATTAAACATGTATTTTCGCCAACATGTTGTTGTTGTTGTGGTCTTCAGTCCTGAGACTGGTTTGATGCAGCTCTCCATGCTAATCTATCCTGTCCTAGCTCCTTCATCTCCCAGTACCTACTGCAACCTACATCCTTCTGAATCTACTTAGTGTATTCATCTAACCATACAGTAAAGCTGCATGGCCTCGGGAAAAATTACGGCTGTAGTTTCCCCTTGCTTTCAGCCGTTCGCAGTACCACAACAGCAAGGCCGTTTTGGTTAATGTTACAAGGCCAGATCAGTCAATCATCCAGACTGTTGCCCCTACAACTACTGAAAAGGCTGCTGCCCCTCGCCAACATATTGAGGGTAAATTAAAGTCACCACCGACTGCTATCGTATGATTCGGGTACGTGTTTGAAATTTTCTTTGAACCCTTCAGCATCTGTATCATCTGAATTTGGAGGTAGGTAAAATGATCCAGTTATTATTTTATTCCGGTTGCCAAAAATGACCTCTGCCCATATTAACTCACAGGAAGAATCTACTTTAATTTCGCGACAAGATAAACTACTTCTGACAGCAATAAACACGCTACCACCAACCGTGTTTAGCCTATCCTTTCGGAACACCGTTAGGTTCTCGTAAAAATTTACGCTGAGCTTTTATCCGGCTTTAGACAGCTTTCAGTGCCTATAACGATTTGAGCATCAGTGCTTTCTATTAGGGTTTGGAGCTCTGGTACTTTCCCAACACAGCTACGACAACTTATAACTCTTATACCAATGGTTCCTGTATCTACGTTCTTCCTGTGTTCAGCCTGCTCCCTTTGTGACTGAAGCCCTTCTTGTGTTTTCCCGAGACCCTCTAACGTAAAAACCGCCCAGTCCACGCCACACAGCCGCTGCTACCCGTGTAGCCGCATCCTGCGTATAGTTGACACCTGACGTATTCAGCGGAACCCGAAACCCAACCACCCTTTGGCGCAAGTCGAGGAATCTGCAGCCTGCACGGTCGCAGAACCGCCATCTCACTGATGAGGTAAAAAAAAAAAAAAGATCCACAGCCTGTCCAGAGACCTTGTTATAATACCTGGAGGAATGAGTTCTATATTAGAGCCTCTGGGCGTTAGTATAAATCAACCTTTCAAAGGTTACGTTCAGGAACAGTACGAAAAATGGTTTTCCGAACGAAATCGTGAACTGACTCTGACAGGAAAAATTAAACGTGCTGCACCCTACATTATTGCTCACTGGCTTTCGGCTGCCTGGAAAGGCATCGAAGCACCTATGATAGTAAAATCAATCAAGAAATGCTTAGTAAAATCAATCAAGAAATGCTTTATTTCTAATACTCTGAATGACAGATGATGCGCTCTGGACGATACCGAGGATGGCGGGGAAGGAGGAAATGAATCTATTTCTGAT
This sequence comes from Schistocerca nitens, assembly GCF_023898315.1. NCBI lineage: Eukaryota > Metazoa > Arthropoda > Insecta > Orthoptera > Acrididae > Schistocerca > Schistocerca nitens. The sequence goes on along the minus strand of NC_064623.1, from coordinate 77,966,911 downwards.
GTAGACTCTTACGAGGAGCCGGCCACTGTGACCGAGCGGTTCTAGGCGCTTCATTCTGGAACCGCGCGACCGCAAGTTCGAATCCTGCCTATGGCATGAATGTTTGTGACGTCCTTAGGTTAGTTATGTTTAAGTAGTCTAAGTTCATATTTTTGAAATTTATTTTACAATGCTAACTTTATTGCAAACAATTGAAATGGAAATGAAGTCCCATGCTCCTTGACAGAGCGAGGGGAACGATGGGGGACACCCTCACTGCCGTACTAGGCAAGATCCTAATGGAGTTGGTTTGCCTTCCTCCACCCATAATGGGGATGAATTATGATGATGAAGACGACACAACACCCAGTCATCTCGGAGCAGGTAAAAATCCCTGAACCCGCCGGGAATCGAACCCGGGACCCCGGACTCTGGAAGCGAGAACGCTATCACGAGACCACGAGCTGCAGACATATCAAGCAATAGTGAATGTGTACATGAACTATAAAAAACAACAATAATTTATGTTTAAGTTACTCATTAGAGTAATAAGTGACATTTTCATTATTAAAAAAGAACACCTAACTTGGTTACCTACATGACATACAAAGAAACATACTGTAAATTACAGGCGTTACTCATCATTATTCGCTAATGTCATCATTACTGGAATCCTTGGAAGAAAATGGCTCTGAGCACTATGGTACTTAACATCTGAGGTCATCAGTCCGACTACTTAAACCTAAGTAACCAAAGGACATCTCACACATCGATGCCCGAGGCAGGATTCGAACCTGCGACCGTAGCGGTCGCGCGGTTCCAGGCTGAAGCGCCTAGAACCGTTCGGTCACACCGACCGTCTTACGATGTGTGCAATCAATTCCCGATATTCTAATTTTAGATCATGCGCTTCATTTGCTTAATAAATTCAACAGCAGCGAGTTTTAAATCGAAAAATCGCTCCATACATGCCGCTTGACTTAACCAACGTACTTTACAGTAATTTATAACCTCTCCACACTCTTCGTTCAACTCCATCGAAGACTATTGCAACTGACAATGAAATAATGCATGCGACTTACGAAATTCGTACCTCTAGTATCTTCATATGCTCCACGTCTGCAAACTTGGCATAGAGATGCTTCTTGATGTACAAAACAATGAAGCCCATTTGTCGATCGTTGTAATTTTTCGTTTTGTCATTGTCAACAAAATCCTTAAATTCTTTCTGCATGGTACTGTAATGTTGCTTCATAGTACAATTGCAGCACCTGTCGCTTATGCCACTGCATAATGTGTACTGAGAATTCTCATCTCTCTCTTCTGTCATTACCATTCTTTTTTAAAGTCTTGTGACGATAGATAAGGCGCGCGGGGTACCCGCTTGATCTGCGGCGAGTTGCCACGGTTCGCGCGGCTCTTCCCGCCGGAGGTTCGAGCCCTCCCTCGGGCATGGGCGTGTGTGTTGTCCTTAGCGTAAGTTAGATTAAGTAGTGTGTAAGCCTAGGGTCCCATAGGAACCTGCCACAAATTTCCAAATTTCTTACGATAGATCGCTGGACTGCCTCTTTCTGTGCAAACAGCAACTGCAGCTATGAACGTCCTTTGTACCACAAACAAATAACAAAGGGTAAATACCGATGACACCACAATTCTGCCGAACTGAAGAGAGTCTATGGCAACCGCAAAAAGCCGCACCTCAGCGCCAAATGAAATGTCACGTTTTTCCGGGCGCTTCCGAGAAGGGTAGAGGAAAACCGAGATAGGCCGGGCCTTGGCACGCATGCCAACCGCACGCGTGGAGTCTGGCACGCTAGATGCCGCCCTGCACGTGACTTCACGCAACTTCAAACAAATACTCTTCTTAATTTATTGTATCAAATCTTTCCCGCAGAATTTAAGGCGAACAAGGCTTAGACCGCAAGTTGCTGTGGTTATTTGTGACGCAATATAATGGAATAAGGAAATATTTATTGAAAACACTAGCTGTGTTACTTAATTACGTAGCATCGCTGAAACAAAATCTGCAGTTTGCTAATGAAACAGACCATAAAACCCCTTCCTCCAGGCGCACACATCGCGCCTACACAAGATATCTTCCAAACTTGATCGTGCAAACTGGATCTTAACCATGTGTACAGAAACCAACAAGATGTCATTCAGCACTAGTGTCTCAGAGCAGTTAAAACAAACCGTGAAAAAGTGGTTTTACTAAAATACAAAAATGGTTCAAATGGCTCTAAGCACTATGGGACTTAACATCTGAGGTCATCAGTCCCCTAGAACTTAGAACTACTTAAACCTAACTAACCTAACGCCATCACACACATCCATGCCCGAGGCAGGATTCCAAACTGGGACCGTAGCAGCAGCGCGGTTCCGGACTGAAGCGCCTAGAACCGCTCGCACACAGCACCAAATTACAAACAATACTATGGTATAAAAAGTGTGCAAAACGTTTGTATAGTGCAAACGAATCATTGAAACAACAGGTGTGCAGCTCACCAATTAAAACAAAACTAAGATTTTTTAAATGGTCAGTCTGCATCCGCATAATCCACTCGCCACTCGGTAGCACATAAGCCGGTTCAAATACATGCAGTGAAATGTAAAAACGACTGTGACTTCGTACATAATCATGGTATTTGTTACACCTACCACTTGAGCTTCAGGTGAACTAGTAGGTTGTAATGTGCAAGGAAACTTTTTTAAAAATACAGTACTAACTACGTTACACAATTAACAGTACAGCTGTACAACACAATTGGGAATATGACTGTATCATCTACACTCATGTTCATAAATTAAGGATAATTGCAAAATGTGGTGCCACACAACACGGCACTACAGAAAACTGGCGCTAATAGCATAGACACAAAGGGAACACACACGACACAGATGCGTAAGTCCACGGTATTGGCGATAAGTTGAGAAAACCGTCCCGAAACACATGTGCTGCAAAACGCCACTGTTTCCTGCGCATGTACCCCGACATCAATGTGGGATATGATCACCGTGCACACGGCCGCACAACGGGATGGCATACTCTGGATCAGGTGGCCGAGCAGCTGCTGGGGTATAGCCTCCCATTCTTGCACTAGTGCCTGTCGGAGCTCCTGAAGTGTCCTAGGGGTTTGAAGACGTGCAGCGATACGTCGACCGAGAGCATCCCAGACGTGCTCGATGTCGTTTAGGTCTGGAGAACAGGCAGGCTACTCCATTCGCCTGACCTGTTTCATGGTATTCCTCCACGATAGCAGCTCAGTGGGGCCGTGCGTTATCATCCATCAGGAGGAAGGTGGGACCCACTGCACCCCCAAAAGGTGGACATACTGGCGCAAAATGACGTCCCGATACACCTGACCTGTTACAGTTCCTCTGTCAATGGCATGCAGGGGTGTAAGTACACCAATCATAATCCCGCCCCACACCATCAAACCACGACCTCCATACAGGCCCCTTTCAAGGACATTAAGGGATTGATATCTGGTTCCTGGTTCACGCGAGATCAAAACCCGGCGAGAATCACTGTTCAGACTATACTCGGACTCGTCCGTGAACATAACTTGGGGCACCAGGCTTTACGGGCTCTCCTGTGACCAAGGGTCAGTGGAATGCACCTTGCAGGTCTCCAGCCAAATAAACCATGTCTGTTCAGTCGTCTGTAGACTGTGTGTCTGGAGACAACTGTTCCAGTTCCTGCGGTAAGGTCCCGAGCAAGGCTACCTGCAGTACTCCGTGGCCGTCTGCGGGCACTGATGGTGAGATATCGGTCTTCTTGTGGAGTTGTACACTGTGAACGTCCCGTACTGTGGCGCCTGGACACGTTTCCTGTCTGCTGGAATCGTTGCCATAATCTTGAGATCACACTTTGTGGCACACGGAGGGCCCTTTCTACGACCTGCTGTGTTTGACCAGCCTCCAGTCGCTCTAGTATTCTACCCGTCATAACGTCGTCAATATGTGTTCTTTGAGCCATTTTCAACACACAGTCACCATTACCACGTCTGAAAACGCCCGCGCACTTACTTGCTGCGCCGTACTCTGACATGCACCAAGACACCACTGCATATGTGGACTGCTGCCAATGCCACCGTGCGCAGGTCAAATGCACCGCATGGTCATACCCCGAGGTGATTTAAACCTGCAAACCTCCCACCAGAGCGTTGTTTCACCATGCATCATCATTATCCTTAATTTATGAACATGAGTGTATATAGAAAATGACACGAATTATGTAATGTGCTGGATTCAGGTACGAAAATACTAATTGATTCCTGGTTACATATTTTATGTAATTTGAAGACGTTGTGCATCAAATTACCTTCGTATGTTATTTTTTAGGTCTGAAGGTCACAGCTTACGCAAATTAATTAAGTGGGCAATAAAGTTTTTGTGATAAATGACTGGATTTATAACAAAATAAAAATTTCCTAGATCGGTGTGAAATCTTGTTGCTAACATGGCGCAACTCGTGAATACCATTAATCTTAATACGTATCGGAATGGTTGCATTGACAACCTTGTAGCACCACGACCTGGAATCTGTTGTTAGTTGATGGTTATTAATAATTTTCCAGATCTCAGCTCGGTTTAAAAAAGAGTACTTGCTTCGAGATGATGTTTTTGTAAAGTGGCCGTACCATTTCGTTACAGCCAAATTTCCCGTTCAAGAAATCGTTCACACAGGAGAAAGCTACAAACACACCGTCGTTTGACCATCTAACAGACTCACGTATGGACGACGTAGTGATAAGCATCCCCGGCGTAAAGACCCAGCTGTAAGAGTTGAAAGCAAATAAGTTACCAGATCCGGATGGAAACACAGATTGATTTTTCTAGAGTACTCTACGTCGTGGACTCCATACCTAGCGGCGGCCGCTGTGCCGAGCGGTTCTAGGCGCTTCAGTCTGGAACCGCGCTGCTGCTACGGTTGCAGGTTCGAATCCTGCCTCGGGCATGGATGTGTGTGATGTCCTTAGGTTAGTTAGGTTTAAGTAGTTCTAAGTTCTAGGTGACTGATGACCTCAGTGCTTCTACATCTACATCTACATTTATACTCCGCAAGCCACCCAACGGTGTGTGGCGGAGGGCACTTTACGTGCCACTGTCATTACCTCCCTTTTCTGTTCCAGTCGCGTATGGTTCGCGGGAAGAACGACTGTCAGAAAGCCTTCGTGCGCGCTCGAATCTCTCTAATTTTACATTCGTGATCTCCTCGGGAGGTATAAGTAGGGGGAAGCAATATATTCGATACCTTATCCAGAAACGCACCCTCTCGAAACCTGGCGAGCAAGCTACACCGCGATGCAGAGCGCCTCTCTTGCAGTCTGCCACTTGAGTTTGCTAAACATCTCCGTAACGCTATCACGGTTACCAAATAACGCTGTGACGAAACGCGCCGCTCTTCTTTGGATCTTCTCTATCTCCTCCGTCAACCCGATCTGGTACGGATCCCACACTGTTGAGCAATAAGTATATGTCGAACGAGTGTTTTGTAAGCCACCTCCTTTGTTGATGGACTACATTTTCTAAGGACAAGAGCAATTTGAACCATTTGAACCTTACCTAGCTTGTACTTATCGCGAATCTCTCGCCAAGCACAAAGTCCCAAGCGACTGGAAAAGGGCGCAGGTGACTCCAGTATATAAGAAAGGTAAAAGAATGGACCCGCAGAATTACAGACCAATATCCCTAACTTCGTTTTGCTGCAGAATCTTTGAACATATTCTCAGTTCGAATATATTAAACTTTCTTGAGACTGAGGAGTTCATAGTTTTAGAAAGCATCAGTCGTGCGAAACTCAGCTTGTCCTCTTCTCCCATGATATACTGTGAACTATGGATGAAGGGCAACAGCCACATTCCATATTTCTAGATCTCCGAAAAGCATTTGACACGGTGGCCAATTGCAGGCTGTTAACAAAGGTACGAGTGTATGCAGTAAGTTGAGAGATATGCGAGTGGCTCGAAGACTTCTCCAGCAGTAGAAACGAGTATATCCATCACAGAGAAGAGCATCGCCAGGAGTACCCCAGGTAAGTGTGATACGACCATTGTTGTTCTAGGAGAGAGTGGTCATCTGTAAAGAAGACTGCATGTAGGCTGCTGGTGCGACCTCTTCTTGGGTACTGGCTCTGAGCACTATGGGACTCAACTGCTGTGGTCATTAGTCCCCTAGAACTTAGAACTACTTAAACCTAACTAACCTAAGGACATCACACACATCCATGCCCGAGGCAGGATTCGAACCTGCGACCGTAGCAGTCGCACGGTGCCGGACTGCGCGCCTAGAACCGCGAGACCACCGCGGCCGGCTCTTGGGTACTGCTCGACTGTTTGATCTGTAAAAGGCTGGATTGAAGGAAGACATCGAAGGAATTCAGAGACGGGCTGCTAAATTTGTTACAGGTAGAGACAGCGGAGTAGCTATGCAGATGTAGATGTACAGTGCACAGTTTATGCAGCTACTATCAGTTATTGCCACTTTAAACAAATTATTTTATGGATGTATTTTTCCAACATTAACAAGTGCTATACAGGTAGGTTCGAATAACACGTAAGTGTTACGGAGATGCTTCAAGAACTCAAATGGGAATCCCTAGAGGGAAGGCGACATTCTTTTCGAGAAAAACTTGTGAGAGAATTTAGAGAACCTATGTTTGAAGCAGACTGCCGAACGATTCTACTCCCGCCAAGATACATCGCGCATAAGGACCATGAAGATAAAATTCGAGAAATTATGGCTCATACAGAGGTACATAGGCAGTTGTTTTTTCCTAGCTCTATGTGCTGTTGGAAAGGAAAGGTGATGGCCACTAGTGACACAGGGTACCCTCCGCCACGCATCGTCCGGTAACTTGCGGAATAGCTATGTACGAGGGTGAGCCAAATGAAAACCTTAAATTTGTAATAAATGGAAATTTCGCGCCGTTATCCTGTAAGTTGGTAAGCGTGCTACAAACAGCTTGCAGAATTGCCTGTAGGTGGCAGCATAGTGCAGATGCACACATACCGTCGCAGTATCAGCATAAAACTGGCCGCCACACTTGCGACTTGCACAGGGGAAGAACAGCGTTCTGTTATTCGGTTTTTGCGTCGTGAAGGTGTGAAACCTATTGAAATTCATCGGCGAATGAAGTTTCAGTACGGTGATGCATGTTTGTCACAGCAGCAAGTCTACGAATGGAGTAGGAAGTTCGCAAATGGTGTGACTTCAGTGGAAGATGCTCCTCGTCCAGGTCAGGCACAACGAGTTGTGACTCCACAGAACATTGCAGCAGTTGAAGCCATAGTGAAGGAAAACCGCCGAGTGACACTGAATGACACTGCAGCATGTTTACAGATTAGTCATGGGTCAGCACACCACATTGTGCAGGATAAGCGCCAGTTTCACAAAGTGTCTGCAAGATGGGTGCCACGGCAGCTGACACCTGAAATGAGAGAACGACGTGTTGATGCTTGTGAAGAACTTCTTCGGAGCTTTGCACGAGAAGGTGATGGCTTCCTTGCAAGAATCGTTACTGGGGATGAAACGTGGTTTCACTTCCACCAACCGGAAACGAAGAGAGCGACCAAGGAATGGCGCCATTCCTCATCACCAAAACCAAAGAAGTTTCGAACAGAACCATCAGCAGGGAGGGTTATGCTGACTCTCTTTTGGAACGAGAAAGGAGTGATTTTGGAGCATTACATGCTTAGAGGGACCACTGTCACCAGTGAATCATACACAGATCTCCTAAAGAATGATCTGCGGCGAGCAATCAAATCAAAGCGACGTGGATTGGTGTCAGCAGGTGTCCTTTTGCAACATGACAATGCAAGGCCCCACTCTGCCCGTACAACAGTCGCAACAATCACAGACCTGCATTTTGAGTGTCTTCCTCATCCACCATACTCACCAGACCTTGCCGCAAGTGATTTCCATATGTTTGGACCACTCAAAGACGCAATGGGGGTAAAGAATGGGAGGAAGAAGCACCGTTCTGATGAAGAGGTACGCCACGCGGTGCATGAGTGGTTGCGCGGACTACCAAAAGAATTTTTCTAACGGAATTTATTCACTTTGTAAGCGATAGAGGACTTGCATTGAGCGTGGGGGAGATTATGTTGAAAAGTGATACGGCTTTGTACCACTTCTGCACTATAAATAATATTTAAAAAAATATTTAGGGTTTTCATTTGCCTCGCCCTAGTAGATGTAAATGTACAGTGCACAGATTATGCAGCTACTCTCAATTATTTCCGCTTTAAAGAAATTAAGTTACGGATGTATTTTTCCAACATAACAAGTGCTATATGCCTTTCGCAGCTGGTATAGTTCATACAAACAGGCGTGAATACCGTAAACAAGATGCTCAGTAGAACTGGCTCAGTGAGTCGCCAGCGTTGTACGTGTTGTAATCGAGCACTCGAATAGTAAGTACTGTGAGAGAACACAATACAAAGCCAGTTACAGGGCTACGTAATTCACAGTGAAACACGCGAAGTGGCTCTAAATGTCTACCGGTTTATGTAGAAACAAGCAGTGCTGGATGATCCATTGAGACTAAAATCCACATTGAAACGAGTGGGGGTAGTAACTGGTGTCTCGTTTACTTCCGTTCGGCGAAGCAACAGAGAACTATAAAACGTCCAGGCAGGTGAATCATCGACATTTTCAACACATCATGGAGAAAGACTGAGAAGATCTTGGAAGGCCAGTTTAGACCATTTAAACGAGCTAGTCGTTCGCCGCATGGTGAATAGTGAGATTAACACGTAATCTACTACCTCATACTGTTCTCTTTATAGACAATGCCTTGCTACAGTAAGCAACTGACTTTTGTTCCAGGCTCAAACTCCACGAGGGATGAAGTGATGTCTCGGTTAACAGAAAGGGTAATTCCTTTCTACAAACATATCCTGAGACACCAGTAGTATTTATTCAACAAAATGATCAAACTGGGCCACATCTCTTATCACTGTTAGTTGGTGAATGACGCAACCAGCCATAAATACTTTTTAAATGTTTTATTTTAGTGCCATAACCGGTTTCGGACTATCATGCCCATCTTCAGATGGCTATTTTTTTTTCATGGCTATTTTTTTTTCATTACACAGATGTTTTGATGAGCAACATGACGTTTGCTCCACACTACACAAGAATATTTGAGTATTTAATACCACTTTATCAGTTGTTTCATTAATAAAAATACGATAAAGTGCTTGCATTTTTGATATATATGATGGAAAATTGTTCTGTTTACTTACATACGTTCCAGTAGATGGCGATTTGTTTTGTTGTGCTCTGTGTGGTTTTCTAGCTCGATGTGTATGTTCTGGAATCCACCACAGCACACATATTGCAAATAAACTACTGTGGCACACTTCATAATATTTTTAAAACGCGTGTTGAGCATCGCGCATATGTTGTACACTTCAAGGTTTTGCGTACAATGCAAAGATTATTATTAAGCAAAGATCCAAAGATATCATTCTTTAAATATTGACTAAGGATGTAAACAGAGCAAAGATGATGTGTGGGATGTGCAAAATGTAACACGTTAATAACAGAAGAAAGTTTCCACCTTAAATGTGAACTTATTATTAAAAGACAGTAGGATTTTAGTGGGATTTTTTTTACTGTCAGTGGAAATTATTGACGAAATACTTCACAGCCAACAGTCTGCATATTATAAAGTAAATATATATGTACAAACATTTATAAGTACATATATATGATTGTCACTACAGTTCATAAGTTAATTGCAGGCAATACAAAATTAAAAAGCTGGAGGGTGGGATGAGAGCAACACATTCGTTCATCATGGTAGTTTATATTTATACAATTATATCCTGGTAGGAATTTGTGGTAAGTTCCCATGGGACCAAACTGCTGAGTTCATCGGTCTCTAGGCTTACACACTACTTAATCTAACTTAAATTAACGTACGCGAAAGACAACACAGACACCCAGGCCCGAGGGAGGAATCGAACCTACGACGGGGAGAGCCGCGCGAACTGTGGAAAGGCGCCTCAGACCTCGCTGCTACCCGCTCGGCAATTATATACCGTTTTCTTACACGGCAGTGGTGTGACTGTGTTAAGACTCCCTCCAAACCACCAAGGATTGAATCATATAGAGCTGATGTGGGCAAGAGTAAAAAGCTCTGTTTCTGAACGTAGTGTGACGTTGAGAATGGAGCCGTTGTTAACACAGGACCAAGCGCTGGATATTACCATACATGTGAGACGTTACGCACTCTCGAATAGTGACAGTCATAGTGATGGAAGCAATACTGATTCCGCAAGTGAAGGAGAAAGTGAATCAACTGATACTGCCAGTCCAAGTGAAGCAGATACGGTTACTGAAAGTGAAGAAAGGTAGGTTGGAGTATTGTTTAAATGTATTTTTTGTTCGGAAATAGTGACAGTGAAAGATCCGTAGTATTACGTCAAATGATGAACTGGGTTATTTGTAATGTGCAAACTTGTCTGTTACTCTAGAGATCTGTGTACGTTTTCTTATGTAAGCGAATCAGAGCATTCACACAAGGTTGGCGCCGGTGGCGACACCTACAACGAGCTGACATGAGGAAAGTTTCCAAACGATTTCTCATACACAAACAGCACTTGACAAGCGTTGCCTGGTGAAACGTTGTTGTGATGGGTCTTGTAAGGTGGAGAAATGCGTACCATCACGTTTCCGGCTTTGATAAAGGTCGGATTGTAGCCTATCGCGATTGCGGTTTATCGTATCAAGACATTGCTGCTCGCCTTGGTCGAGATCCGATGACTGTTGGCAGAATATGGAATCGGTGAGTTCAGGAGGGTAATACGGAACGCCGTGCTGGATACCAACGGCCTCGTATCACTAGCAGTCGAGATGACAGGCATCTTATCCGCATGGCCGTAACGGATCGTGCAGCCACGTCTTGATCCCTGAGTCAGCAGATGGGGACGTTTGCAAGACAACAACCATCTGCACCAACAGTTCGAAGACGTTTGCAGCAGCATGGACTATCAGCTCGGAGACCATGGCTGCGGTTACCCTTGACGCTTCGTCACAGACAGGAGTCTGTGATGCAGGAGCGCCTGCGATGGTGTACTCAACGACGAACCTGGGTGCACGAATGGCAAAACGTCATTTTTTCGGATGAATCCAGGTACCATTTACAGCATCATGACGGTCGCACCCGCGTTTGGCGACATCACGGTGAACGCACATTGGAAGCGTGTATTCGTCATCGCCATACTGGCCTATCACCCGGCGTGATGGTATGGGGTGCCATTGGTTACACGTCTCGGCCACCTCTTGTTCGCACTCACGGTACTTTGAACAGTGGACGTTACATTTCAGATGTGTTACGACCCGTGGCTCTACCCTTCATTCGATCCCTGCGAAACCCTACATTTCAGCAGGATAATGCAGGACCGCATGTTGCAGGTCCTGTACGGGCCTTTATGGATACAGAAAATGTTCTGCCCTGGCCAGCACATTCTCCAGATCTCTCACCAACTGAAAACGTCTGGTCAATGGTGGCCGAGCAACTGGCTCGTCACAATAGGCCAGTCACTACTCTTGATGAACTGTGGTATCGCGTTGAAGCTGCATGGGCATCTGTACCTGTACACGCCATCCAAGCTCTGTTTGACTCAGACGTGTACATTATTTCAAATTTTCTTGTTTTTATGATTGCACATATTAGTGAAATAGGAAGTCCTTTTGGCTGCTTCGCAGCTGTGCATGTAATGTTAAAAGGCAAAAATCTGCCCTGCAGATGTGTACATTATTTTATATTCACTGCCTGCTAAGGTTATGGACGTTAATGAAATAGCAATTCCATTTGGCTGTGTTACAGCCGTGCACATCAAGTTATAATTTTTTTAAATCTGTGTAACTGATATTTTTTGATCCAAAAGTCAAAATGCTTCATATGGCTCTAAGCACAATGGGACTTAACATCCGAAGTCATCAGTCACCTAGACTTATACCTAACTAACCTAAGGACATCACACACATCCTTGCCCGAGGCAGGATTCGAATCTGCGACCATACCAGCAGCGTGCTTTCGGACTGAAGCGCCTACAACCGCTCGGCCACAACGGTCGGCTCTAAAAGTCCGCTTCATAGATGTGAACTTTATTTTAAATTCTGTTTTTTTTTTTTTTTTTTTTTTGCTGATGTTTATTGATGCTTAAGTCTGTTTCGCAGATGTGAGCATTATTCTTAATTCTCTAGTTTCTATGAATATGTGCTTATATTAGTGAAATAGCAATTCCTTTTTACTGCTTCACAGCCGTATATGTAAATCTTTAAAATTTCGATACTAATTTTCTCATCCTGTGATTGATATTTATTGCTTCACAGACGAGTATATTATTTCAAATGTCTGCTTTTCATGGTTGTGCAGACTAGTGAGATAACAATTCCTTCGCTTGCTTCTCAGCTGTATTCCGTATTTTGTTTTTTTTTTTTATTTTTTAGTATCTATTGATGCTTATATCTATTCAGTATTCGGTATGCTTCACAGACGTATATACACTGTGGTCAGAAAGAGTGCAAAAAAAAATTGTAAGGGTGTTTCAGGGCAGGCTGTGCTGTAAAATAATTGTTAAGGAAAAAATCGGTGCCTTGCGCCGTTTCCAAGTTAATCAGCAATGATGTTTGTCAATCGGGCCGTTAACTACGTAGATTCAAGAAGAGCGCCAAATGCAGTTAGTGTCAAATTTTCTCACAGCGTAGAAGGCAGCGAACGAGATAGGTCAACTGAAACGTCCCCTTTTGAAAAATTATACATGACTGTGCTTAATCTGTCACACAATATTTTTAGCGCAACGCAATCTGACTTTCAGTAATCCCTACAAAAAAATGGCCCTGACTAACATTAACCTATACCTTTCACAAATCACTTACCTCACAAAAATCTTCGTCACTCGAACTACTGCAATATAGCGAGCGCCACTACTGCCATCTAAATAAAAGATTGTAACTACTGAGGGCACTAACTACTGATAGGCATAGTTAGCAAATGAAAGATTTTGATAGAGAACAAATGATGTATTTATCTTAATAGTCATAATATATATAGCAGTTCATGACATCCAGTCTTACAAATTTCAAAACTCCGCGATCTCTCTCCCCACATCCACCACTGCTGGCGGCTCACCTCCAACTGCCCAGCGCTACGCGCTGTTAACATCCAACTGCCCAACACTACAATGGCAGACAACAATGCAAACTGGCCACAGACTGCACACAGCACAGCCAGTGATTTTCATACAGAACGCTACGTAACGTTGCCAATAAGAAAACATAAACAGCCTACTTACATAGCCCCCATGCTCCCCGGGCTACCAGAGGTGCAGACCCACTGTAGTCCTTGTAGAAATAATGGTATTGATGAATCATCAAAGGTGTAGACCCACTGTAGTCCTTGTAGAGATGGCCAGCAGCCGTCTGCTACGACTGTGGACGTGCAAAATCACCATCGAAGAGTCTTGCGGACAATATGGCAAGTCCATAACCACCACTTGTGCACTCACAAAGTTTTTGGAATTGTCCTTAGAACCAGCAATGCTGTTATCCAGTCCCTTGCTGAATTATTAACACACGTGTAAACACTAACAGTCCCTACTTCTCACATATTGTCCATATACTATGACCAACAGAAACGTGTGCAGTGGAATGGAACTTACAAGTTAATAGTATGATGAACTGGTGTCAATTACAATTTTATAACATAAGAATACAATTACAAAGGTACAAAATACATCATTAAAGAACATAACAATACAGATAACATTTGTAGTACAGGCTTTACAAAAGAATCGAAATAACATATACGTCAGTGTTACAGGAATTATGACATGAGTACATACATAAAAGATCAGAATAACTTTTGAAACATCAACTTCACACATGAGCATTAAAACAAAACAGAATAAATAATGTCTAAACACCTTTACAAAGTAAATAACATATTATTAGAAAAATTCTACAACATAACTCTTATTAGCTAAACACATAAAGACAGGAAAAACACAAATATACAAGAGTACACAAACACATAGGGGGATAACAGAAGGAAAGGACAGGGTTTGTTTTACTGCAGTATTTTGCAAACAAAACTTTCTTTACTTCTCGGAGATCTCCCTTCGTTCTTCATTATTTCCAAAAAGTCCTATCTATAGCTGCTTTCTGTACTTTTCTCGTATAGCCTCTCAGTGCATTTCTTCAAATTCATCGCAACTCATTCTCTTATAGGCTACCCCCTCTTAAGCTAACTTAAATCTACTGAGCTCAGATGCTAAACTAAGGGACGAGGCAATGCAGCAGCACAAAACAATTAACACAAACAGCAATGACAAAAAAAAAAAAAAATGGAAAATTGCAAAGCAAGCTACAGTAAATCTAAATTACCAAACAATGCAACATTACAACTAATATGAGCCAATGTGCAGCAGTCATAATATATATAGCAGTTCATGACATCCAGTCTTACAAATTTCAAAACTCCGCCATCTCTCTCCCCACAACCACCACTGCTGGCGGCTCACCTCCAACTGCCCAGCCCTACGCGCTGTTAACATCCAACTGCCCAACACTACAATGGCAGACAACAATGCAAACTAGCCACAGACTGCACACAGCACAGCCAGTCATTTTCATACAGAGCGCTACGTAACGTTGCCAATAAGAAAACATAAACAGCCTACTTACACAACCTTTGACTCTGGTTCGATCCTTACTACCGTCCCATGTCCAATTTTTGTATCGATCTCTTGTTCGTTATTAGGAAACCAAGAAGAACAAGTTTGGCGACACCGTCTCTGGCGTACCATCGGAAACGGAGCAACGTAACGAATTTTTTTCTTTATAATTATTTCGCTGCACAACCTATCCTACTATATTCTTACAAGTTTCGCATACTATTTCTGACCACCCTGTGTATTACTTCACGTGTCAGCTGTTTGCGAACGTGTTTTGCAAAATCTGTTCTTCGAGTAAAAGTTTGATAAATTTTTGGGTACTTCTCAGAACCTAATGATTCGTTTTAAAACTTGGCCTAGTGACGAACAGATATCACTTGTTTTTGTAATTTTTAAAATAGCCCTCTCAGGTAAATCAATAAATAATTGACTTTAAACATTATTTTATTTTCGTTCAACACCTTAGTACTCCCAGATCCTAGCTTCCTACCACTTCACTTACATCACAGCTATCCAAGAAACAGTTAGTGTCATAACGTTTAAAGTCCGTCCACCCATGTACGTCCAAGTTATGTTCTTACTGTAAACGTAATACGTCTGTATGGTGGGTTATATCGTACACTTGGATACGGCTACACAACCGGAACTGTGCAACAGAGAAAAAGACGAAGCAAAACGATGTTCTAAACCAAGTTACGACAGCTGATAGGGCAAGTTATGATAATTCAGAAAACTACAATGTCAAAGGCAGAGGTTAAAGTTTTTATATCCTATCTCTGGGCCGCAACTACTTTGTCAGTTTCTTTTTTCTTGGTTCCCTTTTCTGCTTGTCCAATGTACAGATTGCGTAACATCGAGGAAACGCTAGAACGCTGACTCATTTCCTTCTCAACTGCAGCCAACCTTCCTTGACCTTCGACTCTTGACTACTGGCGTTCATACAAGTTGTAGATAATTTTTCACTCTCTCTATTTTGTTGCTGACAATGTTTGAATTTTAAAGAGTACTCTCTACTCGACTTTGACAAATCCCTTTCCTAAGTCGAACAATGCAGTAAATGCGTCATCTTTAACTTTTTTCGTCTTATCGTCCTCAGGTGTATTATGTTGAAAAACGTCACGTTTTGGTTCCTCTTTTTGCAACTGAATAAAACTTATTTCATTGTGTCATAACCATTTCACTTTTACTTTTTAAAAAGTACCATTACTGGAGTCAAATAAGTTATTATAAATGATGGACCTATTTTCAAAATTTCGTATTTATTCAAGTACAAATCCAAAATTATGCCAATGAAAAGAGGAAGCTTCAATTTTTTTTCATAATGTTTTATATCAACTTAATAAATTTAATAATTTGTAATTAATTAATTTTTAATAATTATTTAATAATTAGAATTGTGATAAATGTTATAAATGTTCGATGTGGCCACCGTTGGCTGCACAGCAAACATCGATGCGGTAGCCAGACTCGCCCTACACACGCGAAAGAGTATCTGCTGTTACCGAATG
This sequence comes from Schistocerca nitens, assembly GCF_023898315.1. NCBI lineage: Eukaryota > Metazoa > Arthropoda > Insecta > Orthoptera > Acrididae > Schistocerca > Schistocerca nitens. Next base: position 77,950,731 of record NC_064623.1, on the reverse strand, counting down.
TACGGCAGCAGTGATACGGTTCCGTAGATCGTTCAGAGTGGTTGGTAGAGGCGGGAGCCGGCCAGTGTGACCGAGCGGTTCTAGGCGCTTCAGTCTGGACTACGGTCGCAGGTTCGAATCCTGCCTCGGGCACGGATGTGTGTTACGTCCTTAGGTTAGTTAGGTTTAAGTAGTTCTAACTTCTAGGGGACTGATGACATCAGATGTTAAGTTTCATAGTGCTCAGAGCCATTTCAACCATTTGAAGAGGCGGGATGTAAACAGATACCTTCATATAACCGGACGCTTCTGGGACCATCACCGCCAGCCCGCCACAAACTTCGAAACTTCTTCTTTTCATTGGTATACAGCTTGTTCATTTTGGATTTGTTCTTGAATACACACGAATTCTTTGTAAATGGGCCCATCATTTAGAGTAACCCTGTACCTGCATACATATTAATACACTATTTTGTTTTGCAAACTAGAGAGGTTGAAACAGTTCTGCCACTTTCTGACTTACTATAATGTAATCATAGCACAATTCTTTTTTAACTTACGACGTTTGTAGCTGCTGCTTTGTAGGAGTTCCCGATTTGCTGGTTTTAAAGCTCCTGTTCTACTTCCAGTCTTTCGTATAATCACTACAACAGCACTGAGAACACGAACGACTACACGTAGTCTTCATGTTTCATTCTGAGTGTTGTTGCCAACTATTGCGAATCAAAAATTAAGACTATTATTATGTAAAGCAACTCAGAAAGGAACAGAATTGTTTCTAACTTGTGTATATTTCCGTCCGACATTGTTTGCGTTGTGTCTCACCAGTAAATGGAATGAAGCAGATGTTCAAATGTGTGTGAGAGCTAAGGGACCAGACTACTGAGGTCATCAGTCCCTAGATTTACACACTACTTAAACTAACTTATGCTAAGAACAACACACACACACCATGCCCGAGGGAGGACTCGAACCTCCAGCGGGAGGAGCCGCGCAATCCGTGACGTGGCGCCTCAAACCGCGAGGCCACTGCACGAGGCGGATTAAAAGCTAATGGACACACAATACAATCATCAGGCACATGGTAGGAATGATTTACCTCTTGTAATTATGCAATAACTAACGATTAAAGTTCCGATATTTCCAAGTCATAGAGAGCCAGCTATTTTTTTTTTGTTTTGAAGCCAGAAATTGTTTGAATCCATAATAAAAATATGATTCGATGAAGAATCAATCATACTCATATTTTAATTGGTGTTAATTAATTAATAATACCTAGAACTGAAATTACAGCCATATAGAAATGTAGACTGCTGGCCATTAAAATTGCTACACCACGAAGATGACGCGCTACAGACGTGAAATTTAACAGACAGGAAGAAGATCCTGTGATATGCAAATGATTAGCTTTTCAGAGCATTCACACAAGGTTCGCGCCGGTGACGACACCTACAACGTGCTGACATGAGGGAGGTTTCCAACCGATTTCTCATGCACAAACAGCAGTTGACCGGCGTTGCCTGGTGAAAGGTTGTTGTGATGCCTCGTGTGAGGAGGAGAAATGCGTAACATCACGTTTCCGACTTTGAGAAAGGTCGGATTGTAGCCTATGCCGATTGCGGTTTATCGTATCGCGACATTGCTGCTCGCGCTGGTCGAGATCCAATGACTGTAAGCACAATATGAAATCGGTGGGTTCAGAAGGGTAATACGGAACGCCGTGCTGGATCACAACGGCCTCGTGTCACTAGCAGTCGAGATGACAGGCATGTTATCCGCACGGCTGTAACAGATGGTGCAGCCACGTCTCGATCCCTGAGGCAACAGATGGGGTCGTTTGCAAGACAACAACCATCTGCACGAACAGTTCGACGACGTTTGCAGCAGCACGGACTATCAGCTCGGAGACCGTGACTGCGGTTACCCTTGACGCTGCATCACAGACAGGAGCGCCTGCGATGGTGTACTCGACGACGAACCTGGGTGCATGAATGGCAAAACATCATTTTTTCGAATGAATCCGGGTTCTGTCTACAGCATTATGATGGCCACATCCGTGTTTGGCGACATCGCGGTGAACGCACATTGGAAGCGTGTACTTGTCATCGCCATATTGGCGTATCACCCGGCGTCATGGTTTGGGGTGCCATTGGTTACACGTCTCGGTCACCTTTTGTTCGCATTGACGACACTGTGAACGGTGGACGTTACATTTCAGATGTGTTACGACCCGAGGTTCTACCCTTCATTCGATCCCTCCGAAACCCTACATTTCAGCAGGATAATGCACGGCCGCATGTTGCAGGTCCTGTACGGGCCTTTCTCGATACAGAAAATGTTCGACTGCTGCCCTGGCCATCAAATTCTCCAGATCTCTCGCCAATTGGAAACGTCTGGTCGATGGGGCCCGAGCAGCTGGCTCGTCACAATACGCAGGTCACTACTCTTGATGAACTACGGTATCGTGTTGAGGCTCAATGGGCAGCTGTACCTGTACACGCCATCCAAGCTCTATTTGAATGAATGCCCAGGCATGTCAAGGCCGTTATTACGGCCAGAGGTGGTTGTTCTGGGTACTGATTTCTCAGGATCTATGCACCCAAATTGCGTGAAAATGTAATCACGTGTCGGTTCTAGTATAATATAATTGTCCAATGAATACCCGTTTATCATCTGCATTTCTTCTTGGTGTAGCAATTTTAATGGCCAGTAGTGTAAATTTTACTCGTACAAAAATTAATTAGTTTGCGTCTAGGCGTTTCATTCGATCAAACTTATCATTCTGTACACCTGAAACTTTAGCAAGATTTTTCTTTGAGTAAATTAAATACCATATGCAAATTAACGAAATATATTGTTGCAATGATAAAACATGTAATTTATAGTCTTAAAAGAAACGGATTCTTTCCTGTCTTTGTATGCAATTATTTACTTTTATTCTACGTAAATTTCTATGTAATTTGGAAGATGTATGTAAAAACTTTAATTCGTCTTATGTAAAATTCAGTATGTAACAGTCATAGTAATTGCTTAAAACTATATAAATAGAGGCGATTTGTATTCCGCCATACTTCACTCTTAGGCCAAATTTTATATCAACAGCATGTAATCAGAATTTGTTTTGTCACTGGAAGATGTAAATTCTACGGTGTAAAACACGTTCGGCGCCGAACATCTTGCGTGCGAAATAAAAACCTTTGCAAACAAGAAAATATTCTAGTAAATATTGAACTCTTTCATAATATCCATGTGACTGTGCAGTAACATCAAAATGAAGCTATGGCAGCACCAAGGAGCAGCACCCCGGATTACACAAGATACGTATAGTTACTTGCAATGCTTATACCAGCCTAACTGAACTTTGTTTAACCGTCGACATTTTGCAGTTAAATCGGTAAAAAACCAATCAACAAACTTGTGAAGGGTTATCTGAATGCTGGTAATGTGTTGTAAAACACGGCATGAAATACGAGGTACGTCCACAGAGTAAGTTCTGTTTGGTTATATCAAACAAACGTGTATAGATACAAAAAAAAATATTTATTGTACAAAAATCTACAACTACTTTTCTACATAGCTTTCTAAATTCTGTAGGCACTTGTCATAGCGTGGCACAAGTTTTTGTATGCCTTCTTCACAGAAGGTTGCCGCCTGTGTATTCACACACGTGGTAACATGTTCTTTCAGCTCGTCATCATTGTTGAAGTGTTGACCACCAAGTGCAGATTTTAGGTGTAAGAAGAGATGAAAGTCGCTAGGAGCGAGGTCCGGGCTGTTCGGAGGATGATCGAACGCGTCCCAGTGAAATTCCCGTGAGAGTTGTTTGGTCACATTCGCCGTGTTAAGGGCGGGCATTATCGTGGAGAAAAACGACACCTTTTCACAGTAATCCTCGGCGCTTGTTCTGTATTGCGCGGCGTAATTCCTTAATGGTCTCGCAGTTCTTCTTCTTCTTCTTCTTCTTCCGTGTCCGGATGCACCAATTGTATCTTCCCTTCCCAGTAGTTAGCAACGTAGAGTCCGCAGCTCGTGGTCGTGCGGTAGCGTTCTCGCTTCCCACGCCCGGGTTCCCGGGTTCGATTCCCGGCGGGGTCAGGGATTTTCTCTGCCTCGTGATGACTGGGTGTTGTGTGCTGTCCTTAGGTTAGTTAGGTTTAAGTAGTTCTAAGTTCTAGGGGACTGATGACCATAGATGTTAAGTCCCATAGTGCTCAGAGCCATTTGAACCATTTTGAGCCAGCAACGTAGATTGCTTTGTCATTGACTTTCAAAATACCATCTTTAGTGCATGTTATAGACATATCTGGGCAGATCAGTAGGTGGTCCAAGTCCTGTATTGCTCCGCATTCACACCTATCGCTATCACTGTAACCCCATTTAAATAGGTTCGATTTGCACCCACTTACTCCAGTGCGCAGCCGGTTTAATGACCTCCAAGTTGTAAAAGGTAGTTGAAATCCTGCAGATCCCTCCTCAAGTAGTTCCATTGTGGAGTGTGGCACCATTTCTTCCCAAAGAGATAGCCGCCTTGCGACGGGCTTGGTGGCGAGCTCTTCAGTAGTTTCAATGAAGCTCCTGCGGGATTTCAGCCGGACACGTTGTTTTCGGTGCATATGCATCGGGTGTCGAGGATCATTCTTTTGTTTTGATCTTTCGATCTCGGCGGCTACTTGTCTGCGGATAGTGGGTGGTGCTATGCCTATGATGGGGTAAATGATGTCTGTAATAGTTGGTTTGAGGCATCCTGTGGCAATACGTACAGTTTCGTTTACGGCGGCATCAACTTGCTTAGTGTGAGCAGAGTTCCTCCAAACTGGCGCCGCATATTCCGCTGCTGAGATACTCAGCACCAGACCCGTGGTGCGCAAAACGTGTGGTTGAGCTCCCCACAATGAACCTGTTAGCTTCCGCAGTATGTTGTTCCTGGCACAGACCTTTTTTTTAGTGTTGTGACAGTGCTGCTTAAAAGTAAGTGCTCTGTCCAATGTTACTCCCAGGTATTTTGGGCTGTTTGTATGTTTCAGCTCTTCCCCTTGCCACATGACTCGGAGTTTCCGTTTGGCTTGTTTGTTCCTGTGCATTTATTGTTTGGCCTCGTGGTAAGAAACCAATCAGCAAAATGCATTTTCCGTCCCAAAAAACTGGTGCACATGACTTTTCGAGGTGTCAAGATTTGCTTAGGCTTAACCTTCGTTGGGGATGAGGTGTGCCTCCATTTCATTGATAGCCGTTTTGTTTCCGGTGTATCCTACCATACCCAAGTTTCATCCTCCGTGACTATCCGAGAAAGGAAACCATCGCCTTCTTCATTGTAGCGTGTAAAAAACTAAAGTGCACTGCCCGTCCGTTGTTCTTTGTTTTGTTCAGTAAGAATTATGGGTACCCAACGTGAGCAAACTTTTCGAAATTTCAGTTTTTCAGTAACAATTTCACGAATTAGTGATCGTGAGATTTGCGGAACTTCCATAGCAAGGGCACTAACTATAAACTTACAGTTGTGCTTCATCTGCTCTTCAATTGTATGAACCAGTTCATCAGCAACCACAGACGGTCGTCCACTTCGTTCTTCATTCTGCACTTGATCACGTCCTTCATTGAACAGTCTGACCCATCTTCTAATCATTGAATCTCTCACAGCATTTTGTCCGTAAACCTCGCAGATTTTCCGATGAATTTCCTTTGGTTTTACTTTCTTTGCATTCAAAAAAAAACGAATCACAGATCTGATTTCACACGCGGCGGCATTTTCAATTACGGCTGACATTATAAAGAAGCATTACAAAGCAGACGTCGGCAGCAGCGATCCGAAAATGGCGTGCATGTCTTCCCCTTGAGTCAGAGTAACTGCCGCGCATGCTGGGAACTGCGATCGTAAATGGTTCAAATGGCTCTGAGCATTATGGGACTTAACATCTGTGGTTCAAATGGCTCTCAGCACTATGGGACTTAACATCTGAGGTCATCAGTCCCCTAGACTTAGAGCTACTTAAACCTAACTAACCTAAGGACATCACAACCATCCATGCCCGAGGCAGGATTCGAACCTGCGACCGTAGCAGTCGCGCGGTACCGGACTGAGCGCCTAGAACCGCTCGGCCACAACGGCCGGCACTGCGATCGTAGCGCTGGCGCGGATACAAATAGAAACGGAATTTACTTTGTGGACGACCCTCGTAATTGTTTTTCTTGTGTTAAACTACGAAATACACCCAAACTTCACATAAACAATTTCGCCACGTTTTATTACATAGTCCGTATGTGTGGGACAACGGTAGACAGAATGCCCTAATGACCGATCCAATTTCCCACTAACCAAGACTTCCAAAAACGCTGATCAACCATCCTTCTCTATTTCCATCGTAAATTTGATGTTCTCGTGCATTGAATTAAGATGTTGCAAGAAACATGTCGGTTTTTCTTTTGTTGTCATTTACATTGTCTCTGAGCTGTGATTGCCTTCATCAGAAAGTTGTCTGTAGTGTAGACTAACTCAAAGCTTCAAGAACCACCGTAATAAAGTTATACGGCCATCCTCATTTAGGTGAGACCGATGACCTCGCTGTCTGGTCTCCTTCCCCAAACAACCCAATCCAATAAAGTTATAAATGATGCTTTTCCTTTAATCATTCTAGATTTAATTAGGTAATGACAATAAAATATGACACAATGGACGGTACAAGTTGCGATGTGCATTTTTCGCAATGTGGCGCAGTTCTTTGTGAGGAAATTCTGTGTAACAGGCGTAATGTCCAGTCAAGCATCTAGCTCTTCAGGCTGAGAAACACGGATGCGCACGCTTCCCAGAAGAGGAGCGTCGGCGTCAACGTATGTGCAGATACAGCAGTAAGGCAGGAATCCAAGCCCCCCCCCCCCCCCCCCAGCCGTGGTGCGTGTCGCTCGCCTCACGCACGGAGACGCACCCGCGTGACGCAGCGTCAGCGACCTGACGCGTGACGCACAGCGGCCTTCGTCCTTTTATGTTAGTCACAGGCGTGACTCTGACTGTGACTCGACGAACCCAGAGTGGAGTCCCAGCCAGCACGAAAAAAAAAAAAAAAACCCTAATGCTAAACAGCTGCTCCCATCTCCGGCTGCATCGCATTGCTGTGGTTACACGCCGCTAGCTGCTTTCCTGCCTCCTGTTTTCATTCTTACGATTCAGTCGTCTGTTAACCACACTCATCCAACTGTTTTGTGGTGTCACTGCCAGACACCACACTTGCTAGGTGGTAGCCTTTAAATCGGCCGCGGTCCGGTAGTATACGTCGGACCCGCGTGTCGCCACTGTCAGTGATTGCAGACCGAGCGCCACCACACGGCAGGTCTAGAGAGACTTACTAGCACTCGCCCCAGTTGTACAGCCGACGTTCATAGCAATGGTTCACTGACAAATTACGCTCTCATTTGCCGAGGCGATAGTTAGCATAGCCTTCAGCTACGTCATTTGCTACGACCTAGCAAGGCGCCGTATTCAATTGATATATTGTGAAGCATGTATCATCAAGAGCGATGTTCTACAATTATGGATTAAAGTTAAGTATTACAGCAACTGCGTCCGTTTTTCTAAGTTCTCATTTCTCTGACGTGTTCCAGACCTCAGATGCACACATACTGTCGCAGTATCAGTATAAAGATGGTCTGCCAACACAGCATGTTTAACCTTGAGCTCTACGGGAGTGAGCTAACAACTCAACCTTGCACACACACACACAAACAGACTTGTTCACCTTCGCTACTGTGTAACACATCTCATCTACTGAACAAGTGCCCATACCTCTTAAGGTATGCGTTTTAAAGCCCATATTTACTAGACATGCATACTACCACCTCTGAAAGTTGCCTGCGCTACAGTCTTGGCAACAGCAGTACCGGTACATGTGTTCCTTTGTCAGAGGTATCAAAACGGTTTTCTCTTTGCAATTTTCGATCCAATCGTTTCCAGACAGAGGTCCCTCACCTCAGATTGATACATTTACCTTTCGCAATCATCCCTGAAAGTTTGTAACGTCACTGGAACGTGAAATTTACAATTCTTCAACAGTCACCAAGAGCAGACACAAGAAAACACAAACACAGGTTTGTGCTACATAAAAATTTATTATATGATGGTGAGTCAACTGAAAACAAATTTGTAATAACAAATCGAAATTTCGCCCCGTCATCCTGTAAGTTGGTAAGTGTGCTACAACAGCGTACAGAATGGCCTGTAGGTGGCAGCATAGTGCAGATGCACACATACCGTCGCAGTATCAGTATAAAGATGGCCGCCCCACTTGCGACTTGCACCAGGGTAGTACAGCGTTCTGTTATTCGGTTTTTGCATAGTGAAGGTGTGAAACCTATTGAAATTCATCGACGAATGAAGGTTCAGTACGGTGATGCATGTTAGTCACAGCAGCAAGTCTACGAATTGAGTAGGAAGTTCGCAAATGGTGTGACTTCAGTGTAAGATGCTCCTCGTCCAGGTCAGGCACAACGAGTTGCCCCTCCACAGAACATTGCAGCAGTTGAAGCCATAGTGAAGGAAAACCGCCGAGTGACACTGAATGACATTGCAACATGTTTACAGATTAGTCATGGGTCAGTTCACCACACTGTGCATGATGTACTCCAGATTCACAAAGTGTCTGCAAGATGGGTGCGACGGCAGCTGACTCCTAAAATGAGAGAACGACGTGTTGATGCTTGTGAAGAACTTCTTCGGCGCTCTGAACGAGAAGGTGATGGCTTCCTTGCAAGAATCGTTACTGGAGATGAAACCTGGGTTCACTTCCACCAACCGGAAACGAATAGAGCGAGCAAGGAATGGCGCCATTGCTCATCACCAAAACCAAAGAAGTTTCGTACAGAGCCATCAGCAGGGAAGGTTATGCTGACTCTCTTTTGGGACGAAAAAGGAGTAATTTTGGAGCATTACATGCCTAGAGGGACCACTGTCACCAGTGCATCATACACAGATCTCCTAAAAAATCATCTGCGGCCTGCAGTCCAGTGAAAGCGACGTGGCTTGCTGTCAGCAGGTGTCCTTTTGCAAGGCCCCACACTGTCCATACGACAGTTGTAACAATCACCTGCATTTTGAGTGTCTTCCCCATACACCATACTCACCAGACCTTGTCTCAAGTGATTTCCATATGTTTGGACGACTCCAACACGCAATGGGAGGAAGAAGTACCGTTCTGATGAAGAGGTACGCCACGCGGTGCATGAGTGGTTGCACAGACTACCAAAAGAATTTTTTTCTAAGGTAATTTATGCACTTTGTGAGCGCTAGAGAACTTGCATTGAGCGTGGGGGAGGTTATGTTGAAAAGTAATACAGCTTTGTACCACTTCTGCACAATAAATAATATTTAAAAATATTTAAGGTTTTCATTTGACTCACCCTCGTACATATCCCCAAAACGGTTTTACAAAATCTTTTACAAAACCGGCTATCCAGTAGCCACCAATAACAGGGATAATCAGAGCCCTTATACATACTTAACATCAGTAGATAGAATGACACAAGTAAAGATCCTTCCTTTTTAATTAAACAGTAAACGGACCCCAACGAATATGAATGACATTCGTAATTCCCCACAAAGGCAACAGGAGTTTACCGGGACAAAATTGCATTAAGCAACAGTATAGGAAATTTAATAACAACTTGTTAAAGAGCAATTTCAACAATGGGAAGTTTAATCCATTAAACAATCAAAGGGATTCCAATAATAATATATCCCACAGAACTCACTCGTCGAATTCCTTCCAAGTATAACACCAAATATGTACAAAAAAGTTATTTAAAAGTCATTTTAAACTTCATGTAACAGCGGGCACACCCCGACGGATGACCCACACAAATCAAAGAGAAACAAGTTACTAGGAACAGGGGACGCACCTTGGTGCAACTGGAACACCCTGACGAAAGAAATCCCCAAATAATAGGGAGAGAAAAATACTCAACTTCTGTTAACTACTGGGTCGATCAGCGTGACTGGCAGGATACAGCCAAGTTGCGTGCAGCATCATCAAAACGTAACTGGCCGAGCTAACAGCGTCCGAACAAAAAAATGGTTCAAATGGCTCTGAGCACTATGGGACTTAACTTCTGAGGTCATCAGTCCCCTAGAACCTAGAACTACTTAAAACTAACTAAGGACATCACACACATCCATGCCCGAGGCAGGACTCGAACCTGCGACCGTAGCGGACACGCGGTTCCAGACTGAAGCGCCTAGAACCGCACGGCCAACAGAGGCCGGCGCGTCCGAACACATTTCGCCAAAGGCGCCGCCCCCTGTAACTGTTAATCTGGAACTGGTTGTGGCCACCGCTGGTAGTACACTGGAACATTTTTAAAACAAAACAAGGACAGACAACCAAACAGAAAGAGGCAACACAAAACACTCTAATTTTAAGGTTATGCCCCCTTTAAATTGAACACCCTTGTTGTTGTTGTTGTTGTGGTCTTCAGTCCTGAGACTAGTTTGATGCAGCTCTCCATGCTACTCTATCCTGTGCAAGCTTCTTCATCTCCCAGTACCTACTGCAGCCTACATCCTTCTGAATCTGCTTGGTGTAATCTCTTGGTCTCCCCCTACGATTTTTACCCTCCACGCTGCCCTCCAATACTAAATTGGTGATCCCTTGATGCCTCAGAACATGTCCTACCAACCGATCCCTTCTTCTGGTCAAGTTGTGCCACAAACTCCTCTTCTCCCCAATCCTATTCAGTACCTCCTCATTAGTTATGTGATCTACCCATCTAATCTTCAGCATTCTTCTGTAGCACCACATTCCGAAAGCTTCTATTCTCTTCTTGTCCAAACTATTTATCGTCCATGTTTCACTTCCATACATGGCTACACTCCATACAAATACTTTCAGAAAAGACTTCCTGACACTTAAATCTATACTCGATGTTAACAAATTTCTCTTCTTCAGAAACGCTTTCCTTGCAATTGCCAGTCTACATTTTATATCCTCTCTACTTCGACCATCATCAGTTACTTTGCTCTCGTCACTGAGTAGTGTTTTATATCCTGAACAACACTATTCAGTATATATATATATATATATATATATATATATATATATATATATATATATATATATACCAAGAGTGAATTCCTTGAAACTTCCTGGCAGATTAAAACTGTGTGCCCGACCGAGACTCGAACTCGGGACCTTTGCCTTTCGCGGGCAAGCGCTCTACCATCTGAGCTACCGAAGCACGACTCACGCCCGGTACTCACAGCTTTACTTCTGCCAGTACCTCGTCTCCTACCTTCCAAACTTTACAGAAGCTCTCCTGCAAACCAGCAAGGTTTGCAGGAGAGCTTCTGTAAAGTTTGGAAGGTAGGAGACGAGGTACTGGCAGAAGTAAAGTTGTGAGTACCGGGCGTGAGTCGTGCTTCGGTAGCTCAGATGGTAGAGCGCTTGCCCGCGAAAGGCAAAGGTCCCGAGTTCGGTTCTCAGTCCGGCACACAGTTTTAATCTGCCAGGAAGTTTCATATCAGCGCACACTCCGCTGCAGAGTGAAAATCTCATTCAGTGAATTCCTTATTTCCACCTCAGCAGGGTAATCACAGTCACTGTTTTTGGCTGTAAACACAAATTACGGCCAGATTGATCACCAATGTCACTTCAAAGAAAATAGCGGGTGCCCACCGTTAGCAGCAGCAGGCGACGAGACTCTGAGAGGTTGTAGGGTGAGCCGTGCATGGCTCGCCGTCCCACCATTTGGTGTTTTACACCCTGTTTTGAAGTATTTCCATCTCACCACGTTGATTTAAATTACTGGAGTTACCGAGTTGCTGTTTTGCCTGACCGTCATCGGCACCAGTGGCGCGTATAAAAGTTGTCATCTGTCGTGGAGCCAGTCGGAACGTGCGAGGAGGAGAGTTCACGGCGGCAGTTCGGGTCGTGAGTTGGGCCCTGGCAGTCAGTTGCGACGCGTCTGGGGCGCAGCCCGGGCCAGCCAGTCGCCGGCTTGCAGCAGCAGTGAGCCCTGCGTGGACGTCGCCCGCCCGACCGTCGCCGCCACGCATCACTTAAGCCGGGCCTGACCTTTGGTGGATTGTTGGTCGGTCGGTTGGTCTGAGGACATCTGCGTGCGGTGTATTCGACTGGGCCGCTGGCGATCTCTGCGCAGTGTCGGAGTCAGTCTGGAGCTGCCCGATCGGTGCGAGCATCGTCGCTCGCCGACCCAGGACGTGAATGTTGAGTGGTTTTGAGAATTACGTTGTTGGTTCCGGCGTTACTGTTGTGGAGGTTTTCCTGTGAGAAACAACGAGTGAATTGTTGGAGATAGCCGCCGTCAGGTGGAATTGATTAAATTAATTTATCCATAGTTAATTGAACCAGCGGAATTTTCTGCCTTGTGGCCATTAGTGTTCTGGTTACCTGCCCTGGCCGCTAACGTAATTTTTAGGCAGTGTCTTTTCCTCACCTGTTGTTGCTGTCCAACATGGTGGGTGGTTTTGGCAGCTCAGTTCACATATCCGTTTGTTTGCGGATAGTGAGACTTGTAACTTTTTTGAGGCCTTGAATTCTCGTGTACTCCGTCGTGGCAAGCAAGCGGTTGGTCGGTCGGTCCGTGACTGTCCCTTGGTTGGGTTCTCACGAATTAAGTGTAGTTGGACTCACCACCTGCCTCGCCTAGTTGAACGAGGGCAGACCAAGCCACTGGAGACACCTGAGTGCTGTTCTCTTAATTATCCTTCTGGCAGTGTTAATGTTGTAATCTAACTGTATTTTATATTTTTAATTTGGCAAGGTTAGTTGTGGGCCTTCAGCCCTGGAAACATGTTCTCAGAGTTTCCTTCAAATCTATAAACATTATCGCCTTCTGCTCTTGAAAGGTTACTGTAATTTCCTCTGAAAGATTTTACAAGTTATCGTGGGCCTTCCGCCGTTGGTGTGGCAAAAAGGAAATTTTTAAACTTAATCTATTGTTTTACCGATTATTGAAATATATATATTTCCTTAATTTGCAGAATTGCGGCCTTCAGCCATCTTATTGCGTGTGTTTATCTCTTTCTGTGCACCTTGTGGGCAATCTGCCCGGTTAGCATCTTAAAACATTGTGGCCTTCTGCCCTCAGTAATCATCATAGTACATATTTGGAGTTTTGAATATTTAATCCGGCGGCCATCAGCCGCCCTGCATGCTGATCTCATACATGTATACGACTTATCTTATTCGTAAATTTAACTATGTGTCATGTCTCTTCAAAATTGCTTCAGCCGCGAAGCAAATTTAATTGTTTCAAAAGTGTATTTGTGAACTAAATGATAGTAAATTACAATTGTAAAATGAATCCGACCGCAACTCCCTTGGCCCTTTCCACAATCCTAATTTCCTGTTAGCCCTGCGTGATTTAGCGGGCGTTTCACAGGGCACTCTCACTTCTGATACAGTGTTATGCTGCTTAATGTTCTTAGGGAAGATGATCTTTATTACTTGGTTGCTATACTGGATACGATCTGAGTTCATTCGTATGATGAAATAGTTGGCAGTAGTTAACGCTCTTGCTTGTGTGCTCTAATGAAGGAATAGAGGTAAGCTTTACCTGCATTCAAAGGAAGAGGGTGCCGAGTTAATTGACTGCAGTAAAAGCGTATGACGTCTGAGGGCCGAGGAGAGCGTTTTTTCTGTGGAACCTGGGTGGAAACATTTGTGGACTGCCCAGTCCCTCAGTCTCATTGTGCTGGTCGGTCGTCGGCCATATCCAGGTAGGCTGACTAGCACCGAGGAGTCGCTGCAGCTTCGGGCAGAGCTTTGATGACTGGCAATGAAGCAGAGGATGGGCCCTTGTTAGGTAGGAAGCCAACGAGACGGCTGTGAGGTTCTGCGAATTCCCGTAGGACAGGACAGTGGCGCCCAGGCGTCCAGACTCTGCTACAAAACATATTTGTGAAGGCATAAGGCTTTTAGCGACTCTATGGCCGTTCTTTGGGAAGTTCCAAATGGACACGGCAGGAGAGATAATGATCTTTTTATGGAGGGCTGTAGCTCCATCCACGTCATGCTTTTAGCAAAGACACGACGTAAACATGTGGCAAAGAGGCTGCAAAGCTAAATCTTTTTTCCCTTTCTCCCAATTAATTTTTAAAGTAGCTGGCTGGCCTTGTATGCAGAGCAAGGGGGTGGTCGCCCAGCTTCGAATTCCGTGCTTCAGCTCGTGATTGGCTTGTGCTAAAGTGAGGGAAGTCTAAGATGACCTCACTCTTGTACGGGCACTTCACTAGTAAAGAACAGCAGGTCTCTACCTAGACAGTGAGACTTGTGTGCTTTGCTAGCGTAGAGCCTGTGCCAGTCACCCTCTGAACCGTCAGAGGTACTGCTTGTGACATCACACACACAACGAGTGATGCGTGGGGGTACTTATTTCTCTTGAGTCGTCTGTGTAAACGTTTGACATATTCCATCACGCATAGTCGTGTGACGGAGTCAAATTTGTTTGGCAGACCAGCAAACTGGTCCACCTGCCCACTGGAATCCACCAGGGTTTCAGAGGCTCATAGGGAAGTATCTGCGTTCCGAATCAGCCGAACGCGAGACCCTATACTTGCATATTTTTTCGGTCGCGCGCCATTAATAACACGCTGCTGCCATCCATGACAGTAGTCGCCGAGCGCATCGTGGTGCGCCGCCCTGACCAGCAGAAGAATAAGGCGTAGGGCACCAATATATGCTTCTCAGCGCCCTTTTCTTTGGAACCATATTTTTCTTTCTGGAATAGTATATAGATGCTTGGTAGTGGCGTAGTTCTTGAGCCATACCACACGGATTCACATGAACGAAGTCAGGTAAAGCGACTACTTCCGGTTAGTGTGGTGTGTTGATCCCCAGCTGATCACTTTGTTCACCATAGACCCCCCGTTATTGAACGCGTTTGTCAAATAAAAAAATGTTTATGTGGCGTTTCTTTAGCTATCTTTTCTCATGTGATGTTAAGAATGAATAAATCAATAGTTCCCAGAGTGAGATTTTCACTCTGCAGCGGAGTGTGCGCTGGTATGAAACTTCCTGGCAGATTAAAACTGTGTGCCCGACCGGCAAAGGTCCCGAGTTCAAGTCTCGGTCGGGCACACAGTTTTAATCTGCCAGGAAGTTTCATACCAGAGCACACTCCGCTGCAGAGTGAAAATCTCATTCTGGAAACATCCCCCAGGCTGTGGCTAAGCCATGTCTCCGCAATATCCTTTCTTTCAGGAGTGCTAGTTCTGCAAGGTTCGCAGGAGAGCTTCTGTAAAGTTTGGAAGGTAGGAGACGAGATACTGGCAGAAGTAAAGCTGTGAGACCGGGCGTGAGTCGTGCTTGGGTAGCTCAGATGGTAGAGCACTTGCCCGCGAAAGGCAAAGGTCCCGAGTTCGAGTCTCGGTCGGGCACACAGTTTTAATCTGCCAGGAAGTTTCATACCAGCGTACACTCCGCTGCAGAGTGACAATCTCATTCTGGAAACATCTCCCAGGCTGTGGCTAAGCCATGTCTCCGCAATATCCTTTCTTTCAGGAGTGCTAGTTCTGCAAGGTTCGCAGGAGAGCTTCTGTAAAGTTTGGAATGGTTCAAATGGCTCTGAGCACTATGGGACTTAACATCTGTGGTCATCAGTCCCCTAGAACTTAGAACTACTTAAACCTAACTAACCTAAGGACATCACACACATCCATGCCCGAGGCAGGATTCGAACCTGCGACCGTAGCAGTCGCGCGGTTCCGGACTGAGCGCCTAGAACCGCTAGACCACCGCGGCCGGCTGTAAAGTTTGGAAGGTAGAAGACGAGATACTGGCAGACGTTAAGGTGTGAGACCGGGCGTGAGTCGTGCTTCGGTAGCTCAGATGGTAGAGCACTTGCCCGCGAAAAGCAAAGGTCCCGAGTTCGAGTCTCGGTCGGGCACACAGTTTTAATCTGCCTAGAAGTTTCAAATCAATTGTTATTTAGACCACAACTCCTCCCAGCGTTATCTTTACCATTTTATTAAAGTCTTGATTGCAAGTGAAAGACAGAAGCTTGCAACTCCACATTGCGTACATAGGCATCCAGCATCAAGTCCTACTTTATACACTCTTGCTAGTACATTACAGGCAGTCACCACCAGTCCGGCGCCGACACTCTTCTCAGATCATAACTTGGCGCCACGACCAACCAACGCTCCACGTAACGGTCACTGCGAGACTCCACAACAGAACCAATGCCCATACCACGGGCAAGCACCATCGCTAGCGCCCCGGAGCGGAAAACCAAGACTCACATCGCCGGAAGCGCCGCCCTTAAATAGCGGCCAGAAGAGGAAAACCAAAGAGAAAACAAGTATGTCAGAACAACCTGGATTGCTGCCCCTACTGGGAAGACAATCATTGGCGCCAACGATTCCCCCACGGTTCAATCATCACCGAATCACCCTTTTCGTACAAGGTGATCAAAAGCAGTCTGAAAGGATTCTAAGTGTGTTGCGGGCGACGCTGTGCTCAGAAATAATTGCTCAGTACTTTGCGCCGTTTCCGAGTTATGTAGCATTGAAATAATGTTGGTTGATTGGTTTGGGGGAAGGGATCAAACATCGAAGTCATCGGTGCCATCGGATTCGGGAAGGGTTGGGAAGGAAGTCAGCCGTGCCGTTTGAAAGGAACCATCCCGGCGTTTACCCGAAGTTATTTAGGTAAATCACGGAAAACCTAAATCAGGTGGCCGTAGGCGGGTTTGAACCGCCAATGAGGCCGTTGGAAGCGCAAACTGATGCGGCCCGTCAGACATTGTCTCTCCAAACTTGTTATTCGCTTCGTTCCCTACAACTGAACAAGAGACCGATACGAAAATTGAACCTGGGACAGTAGTAAGGATCGAACCTGAACCAAAGTCTGAGCAGTCTCCTCTGCTGTCACCTACACTATAACAATTGAAAATAGTTGTAGCTGGCGAGCCGCCTGAATTTGCTTCAAACCTAATTAGTTCGGAAATGGCGCAACGTAGCGAATTTGTTTCTTAACAGTTATTTCTCAGCACAACTTATCCTGCAGCACCCTAACAGGGATTCTTACAGCGCATTCGGAAAGCCACTGTGCAGTGGACTATGAACTACGGATGTAGATTATGTTAGAAGTTCGAAATGAAGTTGATAGAACGCGAGTTGCCAAAATTGTTTTTCCGTATAAACGCAAATGTGTTTAAATGTACAATTCGTTTTTAAAATTATGGAACTTTCAACTGAGGAAAGTGTTTTCTTGCTGCACACGGATTTCGAGAAGGCGCTGAATAAATGGATTTGGTGCAGATCTGCCGAAAAATTCCCAGATGTTGCTGTACCTCAAGTTGCTGTACCTCATTGTAATGCGCTTCGTCGACTTACTGAGAAAATTCCAGAGACAGGCTTACATGCCCAACGTAACAAATTCAAGTTCTTTGATATATCTGACTCTAAGCAGCAGAGCCCAGAAAAATCATTGCGGATATTGGCACAAGAAAAACATATCTATCTACCAATCGCACATAAAGCTATTAGGCAAACACTGAAATTGTTCCGGTATAAAGTGACAGCTGTCCATGAATTGAAAGATGCGGGTCGTGAGAAGCGAATCTGTTACTGCAAGTGGTTTATATCTTTTATCGAGAGGAATACCACTGACATTCCTGTCACCTCCTACACTCTCGAGGCTGGTTCCACCTACTGGTCATTTTAACACACGAAACACAGGATTATGGTCCTCTTACTGTGTTTGAAACACCTTGCATGATCACAAAATTGGAGTGTGGATAGCAATTTACAGACGGCGCATTATTGGACCAATATTTTTTGAAGGAACCGTAAGTAGTGAACGTTACTGTTTAATGATCCGCGATTTCATTGACCAACTAAAGAAAGACGAAATCAACTACCCACGGTTTCAGCAAGCTGGCGCTACTGTACGCACAACTAACACTATGCGTCCGTCTTCTGGAAGAGTTGTCTGGGGATCATGTCGACTCAAAAAATCTGTGGCTATCTTGCTCGTCGGATATTACCCAACCACACCCTTTTATTTGGGGAGCAGCAGAATCTATAGTATATTGCAATCGCCCACGCACGCTTCGTGACTTAAAAGCCGAAATAGCTCCGTAAGCGAGAAACATATTACAATCGGATCTGCAGAAATCGTTTTTCAGTAAACTAAGAGCGTTCAGAGTTATATAGTCAGCAGTGAAGTCATTTCCAACATACTGTGTAACTACACAACTTTCACAACACCCTGTATAAACCAATGACTTAAAAATTATTTCAAAGGCATTACAAAAGAGTATCGAGAGATAACTGGGTCAACAATAAGGATATACCAAAGAGCATTTAGAAAAGAACGATCCACTGTGGAGCAACTTTTAAATCTGAAATTCATAATCAGGTTTAGGACAACTGGAGTCAAAGGCATTTATATAGAATCTGTAGACTTCAAAAAAACATTTGACACGATTGACAGAGAAAATATTCAACAGATATAGGTGAATGAGAGCGAAAAGCTATTACATAATTTTTGTAGGCTTCAAAAAAGCATATGAGTATATTATTCAATACGTTAAAAGAGTCTGTACCTCACAACAAATCAGCTGCAATCTTAAAAGACGCACTAACAAATACAAAATGCAAAATTAAATTTCTTTGTTGAAACCTCTAAATCTTTTGAGATCACAACTGGTATAAGGCAAGGGTATAGTTTTTTTCCACTGGTGTTCAGCTGCATTCTAGGAAAGGTAATCAAGGAATTGAGGGAAGATGAAAGAACAAGAAAGACTTCAAAAAATCATAATTAGGAGAAAAGGTCATTATCTGGTAACTGATTGTCTGGTTTTTGTTGACGATATTACCATCTTAGATGAATCTACAGAAAATTCAACAATGCAAATAAATCTCCTAGAAGATACAGCATTAAAAGCAGGCTAACGTATATATTTTGGAAAAACAGCGCATGAAATACGCAAAGGAGGCACCGAAATACATGGAAACTGATTATGGAAGGAAAAAAGGGCTACAGAATTTAAGTATTTAGATGAAATAATAAAACCAAACACTTGTACAAAGAAGATAACTTAGCAAGGGCAATGTAAATGAAAGTGGCTTTTCAATTAACAAAAACTTGTATAAAAAGAAATCTTTATTTATGAATGCAGAACTCCAGCACCACAACACCGTCATTACACCAGAATTCTTCAATGCTTTAGAAGGTCTTAATCGTAATAGAAAAGAAGGAAAGGAAAATAGTCAGGACAAAAATAGTCAGGACAAAAATATGACAATGGTAACTGCAAATTAAGAAGCACTGAAGAAGTTTACGAAAAAATGAAACAAATGTTAGACACAGTGAGGAAGAGAAGAGCTAATTTCCATGGACATCTAAATAGGCTAAATGACGAAAGAATCACAAAAAGAATTTTTTTGTAGGAAAGTTCGAGTAAAAAGTAAATTCTTTTGGATTAAGGGGACCACTAACCGAACAGAACAAATGTTGAGTCGTCGATAGCCACACAGAAAATGAAAGAAACTTAGTAGCTTCGAAAAAATCCTTTTTCGAGCTAGAGTAAGACACACACAAAACACAGACGCAGCATACAGCTGGCTGGAGAAACAGTTTGTCCAGCCAGCACCACGAAGAGGGATAAATGTGTGTGTGTATGTATGTGTGTGTGTGTGTGTGTGTGTGTGTGTGTGTGTGTGTGTCTGTTTTCTGAGTGCATTTTAATTCAAAAGTTAGCAAGTTTTATTTCTTTTTATGTGTGCCTACTGACGAATCAATGCTTCTGCTTTTCGTTGATTGATCTCCTTTAATCCAAAATAATTTATAACAAGAATTTTTCACTTTCTTAACAGAACTCTAGAGACATCAATGGTGTGAAGGAAACAAGTTAAAGCAGACTTGAGGAAAATGGATATAATGGAGGGAGAAATAGGGAAAAGAGAAAGGATCAGAGCAAAAGTAAAAAGTTTCAATGGATTCCACGAGTAAATAAAGACAAAGACAGACGCAACATGAACAGAAGAAAAAAAGAGAACAACATAGAGAGAGAGAATAAAAAACTACTGGAAAAACAGAAAGAAAGGCAGTAGAAGAAAAAGTAGAAACAAGTCACTTTATGTGGTTCCCAGTAGGCTATGGTGAGCCGCCTAATATACACACATCGAAAAAGGTTTTGCATGACCTCAGTTCCGAGAGTTCCGGAACCTGTACAGAAAATTGGAATAGAGATCAACATAAATATAATTTCTGCCCTTTTAATGGCTCATGAAAACCACACATTGCATGTTGTACCACTATACAGCGAGACCATAAGAGGCGGTGGTCCAGATTGCTATACACACCGGTACCTCTAATACCCAGTAGCACGTCCTCTTGCATTGATGCTCGCCTGTATTCGTCGTGACGTACTATCCACAAGTTCATCAAGGCACTGTTGGTCCAGATTGTTCCACTCCTCAATGGCGATTCGGCGTAGATCCCTCAGAGTGGTTGGTGGGTCACGTCATCCATAAACAGCCCTTTTCAATCTATCTCAGGCATGTTCGTTAGGGAGAACATGCTAGCCACTCTAGTCGATGTCGTTATCCTGAAGGACGTCATTCACAATATTTGCCCGATGGGGCGTGAATTGTCGTCCATGAAGACGAATGCCTCGCCAATATGCTGCCGACATGGTTGCACTATCGGTCGGAGGATGGCCATTCACGTATCGTACAGCCGTTACGGCGCCTTCCATGACCAGCAGCGGCCTACGTCGGCCCCACAAAATGCACCCCAAAACATCAGAGAACCTCCACCTTGCTGCACTCGCTGGACCGTGTATCTAAGGCGTTCAGCCTAACCGGGTTACCTCCAAACATGTCTCCGACGGTTGTCTGGTTGTAGGCTTATGCGATACTCGTCGGTGAAGAGAACGCGATGCCAATCCTGAGAGGTCCATTCGGCATGTTGTTGGGCCCATCTGTACCGCGCTGCATGGTGTCGTGGTTTCCAAAGATGGACCTTGGCCGTCGTGAGAGAAGTTGCCCGTCATGCAGCCTATTGTGCATAGTTTGGTCATAACACGACGTCCTGTGGCTGCACGAAAAGCATTATTCAACATGGTGGCGTTGCTGTCAGGGTTCCTCCGAGCCATAATCCGTAGGTAGCGGGCATCCAGTGCAGTCGTAACCCTTGGGCGGCCTGAGCGAGGCATGTCATCGACAGTTCCTGTCACTCTGTATCTCCTCCATGTCCGAACAACATCGCTTTGGTCCACTCAGAGACGCCTGGACACTTCCAGTTTTGAGAGCCCTTCCTTGCACAAAGTAACAATGCGGACGCGATCGATCACCGGTATTGAGCGTCTAGGCATGGTTGAACTACAGACAACACGAGCCGTGTATCACCTTCCTGGTGGAATGAATGGAACTGATCGGATGTCGGACCCCCTCCGACCACTCATGCACGGTTGTTTACATGTTTGGGCGGGTTTAGTGACATCACTGAACAATCAAAGGGACTGTGTCTGTGGTACAATATCCAAAGTTGACGTCTATCTTCAGTTCTAGGAACCGGGCTGATGCAAAACTTTTTTTGATGTGTCTATAAGACACCATGTATTTCGAGCTCAGTTCAACATCCCGATAAGGTCGATCTGTAGAACTTCTCCTCCCTGACGTTTCGTTCTCAACTACGGAGAACATCTTCCGAGGTGAGTCAACGACTTATTGATGAAGACGCCGGCCGTGAAAGCCTACATGGAATGATCCCGATAAGGGTTTTCTACACATTATAGTTAGCCGACACAGAGGATAACATAATTTTTTGCATGGTTAATGAGCCGGCTGTTGTGGCCGAGTGGTTCTAGGCGCTTCAGTCTGGAACCGCGCGACCGCTACGGTCGCAGGTTCGAATCCTGCCTCCGGCATGGATGTGTGTGATGTCCTTAGGTTAGTTAGGTTTAAGTAGTTCTAAGTTCTAGGGGACTGATGACCTCAGATGTTAAGTCCCATAGTGCTCAGAGCCATTTGAACCATGGTTAATGAAATGCCCTGTTTAACCCGCAGGACAAGACAAAAGAATAAATTGTGGAAAAGGGCCAAAATAAGGGGCTGTCAGTTACACTCGAACATACAACTTCATTCTTTGATCAGACATTACAAGATACCAAAAAAATTTTTTTTTAATACACAGCTTTAATCTTTGGGACTTAATTACAGGCTGAAAGCAACTTTAATTTAAAAACGGCCGAAGGCCAATAACTTAAAACGCAAGCATAATCATAAATTTAAAAGGCAAGGCTTATCTTAAAACAGTTCTTTACTTAGGCTGAAGTAAACAATTTAAATTCAAATCGGCTGAAGGCCGAACACTTAAAACAAAAACATTAATTTTTTTTAAAAATACCGAAGCCCTTACGTGGAACCGTACTTTAAACCGGCTGGAGCCCATACAAGTACCAACGACAAGAACAATTTAAAAAAAAGTAAGGCAGTACACCTGAAGGCTCTCAGATGTTCAAGGGTCGGCCTGTAATTCAAACACTAACGCTCGCTTATATGAGAGAGACAGTCGGGCCAACCATTCACGATCCGACGACAACTCAACCGACCGGCAGTCAGCGGACCCACAGACAAGATAACTTCCACTTCACACGACCAGGGCACAACAGGGAGTTCAACGGAACAGCGTAGAAGGTATTGGCGCCCACAACCAATCATACATTGAGCTGCCAAACTACACACATGGTGGACAGCAACCACACGATGAGGAAACTGCCTGAAATTTGCGTCAACGGCCAGAGCAGGAAACCGGAAAGTTAGCGGCCACAATGCAGAAGATTCCGCTGGTTTACTTCAGTTCAGATAACCAAATACAGTGAAACTCCACCCGAGGGTGGCTAGTATTTTCCAACTTGAAAACCACGTTGTTGCTCCCGGGAATATCCCAACAGCCGACAACGAACTCCAAACGACACAATGTGTGAACAGTCTTGACTTGCTGGTAGGTTAAATGAAAACTCAACTTTCGCGTCCAGGGTCGGTGAGCCACGGACCTCGTAGCAATGGCAACAGCGCCACATTCTCCGACACCGCGTAGAGACCGCCAGCGGTCCCCGGCCCAACTACGCCCCGCCGAGAACTGCTCGCTGCTCCACGCCAACCGACCGACTGCTCAGTGCAGTACGCCGACAACATTTAAAATAACCTGTCAGTCAAAATCTCACAAACTACACATAGTTTCACGAACACTTGCATGAAGAACTAGACAGTGCTAACGGCAGTGAGTGTAAAATAACAGGGACCAATCACGAGTCGGCATACACAGCCAACCCATAAGCAGTCACCGGTCAAATACACGTCGTCCGGCAAGACGACCGACCGACGACCGACCAGAGTCGTCGCCATTCCAATCGTGTGTCGGCAACCGTCGGACGAGTCATGGCGGTCTAGACCTCACTGCTGCCGCGCCCCGACTGAACTTGTGCTGCCTGCCGAATCAAACACTGCCAGGTCCGAACTAACTGCTGGTACGTTACAACTCACTTCGTGACACACGATGACCGGGAAGTAATAGCAGTCCAGAAAAGATAATACGGCAGGGCTTATATCGATAAGTGCTGCTACTGACGCTCACGAGCAGGCAAAGCAGCAACTCAGTGACACAAGTAATTGGAACTAACATAACGAGGTGGCAGTAGGGCCAAAAATAAGAGATGGCACGAACACGAGCCACACACGGTTCAGCCACCTCCGAATTCATTCCAAAGTATTGTTGTGGTTACTACAAACGTATTTGATATGTAAGCTATTGGATGAAGATCCCATATACACTGCTGGGGAAAAATTAGCACACCCTTTTAGAGGTTTCCAGTACACTGAAGCTTCATTACTGCAACAATGCGTAAGGGGTACATGAAACGATTGTATTTACAGATCAATAGCACAAGTGGTTCTAAAGTAACAGGTATCGGCTCGTGCTTAAACAGCCATGGGCGGAAATCCAGGTGCTGACTCTGGCATCCAGTCGATCATAAAGATGGTGAATACTGTCCTGGAATAGGCCGGCCGGAGTGGCCAAGCGGTTCTAGGCGCTACAGTCTAGAACCGAGCGACCGCTGCAGTCGCAGGGTCGAATCCAGCCTCGGGCATGGATGTGTGTGATGTCCTTAGGTTAGTTAGGTTTAAGTAGTTCTAAGTTCTAGGGGACTGATGATCTCAGAAGTTAAGTCCCATAGTGCTCAGACCCATTTGAACTGGAATACGTTATGTCACACCTGCTCAACCTGTTCACGTGGTTGGTGGTTGACGAGTTACTGGTTGATTGATTGGTTGATTTGTGGGAGGGGACCAGACAGCGAGGTCATTGGTCCCATCGGATTATGGATGGGGAAGGGAGTCGGTTATGCCGTTTCAGAGGAATCATCCCAGCATTTGATGAGTTGCACGAGTCACTTCTCGTCCCATCATATGTCACACACGCGCGATAAGTGGGGAGATCGTGCTGGACAGGGAAGTTGCTGCACGTGTTGCAGAGCACGCTGAATTTCACGGGCTTTGTGTGGGAGAGCACTGTCCAACTGGAATAACACGTCACTTTCCTGTTGCATAATGGCTGGGATGGGACCAGTGTATGTTGGACGAATGCACTCTACGAGCCAGCGCTCGCCGGGTGTTCGTCGTACGCGCAAACGACCATCACTTGCGTGCAGGCTGAATCTACTTTCATTACTGAGATCCTCTCACGGCACCAGTCGTGCCGTGCACGTCGACGCAGTGGGGTGAGTGGAAGACCAGCTAAAGGTGTGCGTGCCTGTAGTCTCACCGCTAATAACGGGTTCGAAACAATTCGCTTACAGACCCTTTCATCTGTGCTGTGGCAGCAATACGATCTGCCACTTCTCCCCTTACAATACGACAATCCCGGGGCCACCCAGAATCTCCTCTACGGCTGTGAGAATGTTCATGTGACCACTAAAATCGGCATCGTTGCACTGTTGACGCAGTTCTCCGAAAGGATCGTGCCGCCACTCGGAAGGTCACAATTTCAGACTCGCTCAGTCGGCTGCAGGAAGCACGAGCGCATCTCCGTGGCGTGGTTGCCTGCTTGGTTCACACGTTTGCGCCACTCTGAGCCTTCTGGCTGTGTGCCTTTACTATTAAAAGGTAGAGACAAATGGAGCTCTGTTCCACTTCGCTATCTGTCCGCGCACGACGTTGAAACCATTATCAGTAAACCTACTATTCCACAGTGGCATACGCCGTCATCGGATCAAAAAACGATGTCGTCTTTACAGGCCTTCTAATTTTTTTTCCCGATAATGTAATTAGGCTCAAATCTCACCCGTGGTCCATCGTTATGGGATGTTGCACATACATTATGGGGCACCGACACATTTTTATGCTGATGTAAGGCCACGTGTACGCGCCGAAGTGAACAAAGATGGAGAGACAGATCTCCACCATGTAAAACTGAAGTGACATCAGGTGTTCCCCAGGGAAGTGTCCTGGAACCTCTGCTGTTCATGATTTATATAAATGACCTGGGTGACAATCTGAGCAGATGATGCTGTAATTTACCGTCTAGTAAGGTCATCCGAAGACCAGTATCAGTTGCAAAGCGATTTAGAAAAGATTGCTGTATGGTGTGGCAGGTGGCAGTTGACGCTAAATAACGAAAAGTGTGAGGTGATCCACATGAGTTCCAAAAGAAATCCGTTGGAATTCGATTACTCGATAAATAGTACAATTCTCAAGGCTGTCAATTCAACTAAGTACCTGGGTGTTAAAATTACGAACAACTTCAGTTGGAAAGACCACATAGATAATATTGTGGGGAAGGCGAGCCAAAGGTTGCGTTTCATTGGCAGGACACTTAGAAGATGCAACAAGTCCACTAAAGAGACAGCTTACACTACACTCGTTCGTCCTCTGTTAGAATATTGCTGCGCGGTGTGGGATCCTTACCAGGTGGGATTGAGAGGACATCGAAAGGGTGCAAAAAAGGGCAGCTCGTTTTGTATTATCACGTAGTAGGGGAGAGAGTGTGGCAGATATATTACGCGAATTGGGATGGAAGTCATTACAGCAAAGACATTTTTCGTCGCGGCGAGATCTATTTACGAAATTTCAGTCACCAACTTTCTCTTCCGAATGGGAAAATATTTTGTTGAGCCCAACCTACATAGGTAGGAATGATCATCAAAATAAAATAAGAGAAATCAGAGCTCGAACAGAAAGGTTTAGGTGTTCATTTTTCCCGCGCGCTGTTCGGGAGTGGAATGGTAGAGAGATAGTATGATTGTGGTTCGACGAACCCTCTGCCAAGCACTTAAATGTGAATTTCAGAGTAGTCATGTAGATGTAGATGTAGATGTAGATGTAGATGTATGAGGTCATATCAGAAATTTATGGCGCCCCCCCCTTAATACGACTTTAGAAGTAGAGCAGCGATCGGTACAGTCTTGTCACGATTTAAGAATGATTCAGGGGAGATCTTGAATGAATTCGAAACTCTTGCACAGAGGAGTGCAGTATTTCATCCAAATGTGAGGCCAGCACGGCGAGCCGCTCCTGTGACAATTACCAGTTTACAGCAAGTTGAGACATATGCAGTACTGCAGCAGTACTGTACTTATTGCTAACGTACTTCACGAATGAAATTTAACCCTAATTAGATGTGTGGGGTGGAATAGTTTACGTTTCAGATACATTTGTAGTGACTAGGGCAATGTTTCATACTGAGGACAATGGCAGCCTGTAACCAAACTACTTCTTCTTTCTTGGCTCTACAGCTCATGATGAGCCTTAGCCTCTTCTACAATTTCCTTCCATCTCTCTCGGTCCTTTGCCAATACTCTCCAGCTTCTGTATCCCATCTTCCTAAGATCTTGGATTACTCCATCTTCCCATCTGGCTCCTGGTCGACCACATCCTCTCTGCCCTCAATAACTGCCCACGCCGTGTTGTGCCGACTCCACTGTAGCTTGAATGGATTTTAAATTTTGTTTTATATGCCCGACTTCTAATTTCACCACACAAGTCTCCAGGGTTGAGCAGTTATTGACCGATGACGACACGCAATACAGTTCGTTAAAGCGAAGTTCGCCGTTATTAATTATGTTTTTAGATTTAATTTTATTACTCGCACAGAGACTCAACGTTCCTTTATTTAACAGCGCGTCGTCAAAATAAGTATGAAATGCTAATGTCTTTGCAATACATAATGTCGACTATTGAGTTAAAGTTCGTACCTATTTTGCATTTTAGAGAAGAGAAACCTTAAGCGCTTCTGCTACTATAGTCTCAGTATCAAATGTTCACTAATTTCAATTTACTTCCTATCTCAGTTTAGTATTTAGCACAAATTATATATCAATGCCATTTCAGAGATATTACGTCGGTTCCACACTAACGGAATAACACGTAATTGTCATTTAACATCACTTTTATTAATAATCCTTTTTCTTATGACGTAAATGTTAATGAATGATCACTATCTAGGAGGAAAGAGGGATTCATCCTAATCATGAGATAATAGCTTTTAATGAGCCTGCAATCATTAATTAAATAAAAAGTCACGTTCAAGGATGATATGCGAACAACTTTCGTTACGTCCGTTTTCACGTATCTGTCAAAACTAGTCCTGTCGCCCACAATTCAAATTAACACTGACGTTAACCCCTTTTGTCGGAACATCGAATCGTAACTATTATGTGAACGTTTATTCTAGTCCCCGAATTAATTCCTTTCAGATACGCGCATGACCGAACAGCAGAATGTAACACAAACGATTTGTTTTAACAACCGAACAACGCAATGACGTTGCTCACGACAATGTCCGCCCAATGAACATCTCTTTGACTTTATCTCTTCTACTCTGCTTAATTAAATTATTCCTAATTACAATTTATTCAGCTATTTAACGAAAACATCTAACAAAAAATAAAATAAATTTATCCCAATGTAAAAGATCCGTTATACCTCCTGGCTTTCCTTGTAATATTCTTTTTGGTACTTCTGTATCATTCATGCGAGCCACATGTCCCGCCCACCTCAGCCTGGATGATTTCACTATCCTTCTGCTGGGTTGGTCTTTGTGTATGATATACAACTCATCGTTGTATCTCCTCCTCCATCTTCCTCTTTCACAGATTGGGCCGATAATTCGTCTGAGTACCTTTCTTTCAAATGCATCCAGTGTTTCAATATTTTTAGTTGTTTATGTCCCGGCTTCAGAGGCATATGTAAGCACTGGTCGTATAAGTGATTTATAGATAGTTAATTTTGTGGTACGAGTCAGGAGCCTTGTGGACAGAAGTCTTGTTAGGGAAAAATAGGCTCTATTGGCTAGTATTAATCTCTGCATAATATCGCAGGAGGTACCATTTAGATGCTTAATTGTCGAGCCCAGGTACTTGAAATGTTCAACTCTCTCAAACGTATAATTGCCCATTCTTATTGCATTTGGCATCTTGAAATGTTCAACTCTCTCAAACGTATAATTGCCCATTGTTATTGCATTTGGCATATTTTCTTTATGTGCTTTTCCAGCTGGCATATATTTTGTTTTTTGTTCATTAATAATTAACTCCATGTTACTACTAGCCTGTTCGAGAGCTGTAAATGTCTCTTCCATTGCTTTTTGGGTTTTTGATATTATATCTATGTCATCCGCATAGGCCAGTATCTGCACTGATTTATAGAAGATCGTTCCTCTATTCAGAAGGTTTGCGTTTCTCGTCACCTTGTCCAGGCGGCATTAAAGGCAAGACATGCCAATGCATCCCCTTGCCGCACTCCGTTTTTAACACTCAATGTGTTGGACATCATTCCTCCTATTCTTACACTACCTTGTGTTTTGCTCATTGTCATTCTCACCAGCCTTATCAACTTTCTCGAGATTCCCAGTTCATCTATTTATGCTATCATAAGCTGCTTTGAAGTCTATAAAGAGATGATGTGTGCCAACTCCGTATTCGTTTGTTTTTTTCTAGGATTTGTCTTAAGGTGAATATTTTATCAATCCTATAACCAAACATTCTCAGTTATCTGTCCAATGGGCTGTTACTGGCTCATGCTTACTGGAATATGTTTCCCTCAGTTATTATATACTTTGACATGTGTCGTTGTGGAGGACCACAGTCAGTTATCACGACTGAGCGTGAAGCTTTGACAGTGCCAGCCCCTTGCGCTGCTGAAACGCCAGAGAAATCCTCAAACAAACGTCGGCCGAAGAACCTGGGGCGAAAGCCAACAGGTAATATGACAGCAGTGCTACAACTTCGGTTATACGCAATGTGATCGAAAGTATCGGGACACCGCTATGTAATGCTGAGCTGACCACGAGATGTCACGAGAGGAGGACACGCCGGTATAAAATGAGACGGGGAGTACTGCGTTGTCAATAGAGAAGAGGTAACAGCGAAAGGAGTTGGTCGGGTGACCTCTAAGTCTGTCCAAGTCGACTGAACAGAAGAGTGCTACTGAACTGCAACTGGCTTTCTAAATTTCGTGCAGCTCGCAAATATAGGATAAAAACGGAAGCCGATATACAGAGAGGTAAAGACACTGGAAAGCAATAAAAGTTGGTGATTTGGTCTCTCAAATTACGTGCTGCTCAGAGCAGAAGCGGCGCCAGCACTAAAAGAGCGACTCGTTCTCGATCGATTCAGCGAAATGTGCGCCGGGCTGCGTCAAGGCGCCTGTGTCTCTCGCCTTGACCTCTCAGCCACGCGTCACTGCACCGACCCCGCCACACTGACATTCCTCTCCGCTCCCAGAAAACTACGGCTCTGAGGCGAGTGTTTACAACTTCCGCCACAGTGACGACTGACAAGGAGACGGCGCGACCATGGGGTCGGGGATTTGTCCGAAATTTTGTGTGGTGAAAGAGGACCCCTAACACCTCACGTGATTAAAATATTAGGACGCACTACTCGGAAAATCCCGGGAAAAATCAGTCCAAAGTTTCTTACGAGGGAACCTCCCCATCGCACCCCCCTCAGATTTAGTTATAAGTTGGCACAGTCGATAGGCCTCGAAAATCTGAACACAGATCAATCGAGAAAACAGGAAGAAATTGTGTGGAACTATGAAAAAATAAGCAAAATATACAAACTAAGCAGTCCATAGGAAACATAGGCAACATCAAGGACGATGTGAGCACAAGAGCGCCGTGGTCGCGTGGTTAGCGTGAGCAGCTGCGGAACGACAGGTCTTCGGTTCAAGTCTTCCCTCGGGTGAAAATTTTTTATTTTCAGACAATTATCAGAGTTCAGGCACTCACACATAATTAACTTCGCTGTGCAAAATTCCAGGACATGTTCAGATTTGCTTGGACAGATGCAGGATTTGACGGTCTACACACGGAAAAATTTGAAAACCTTAAAAACATATGTTTTGACAGAGCACAGAGAAAACTGTGCGACTGTGAAACTGTTGCATTCATTTGTTGAAGTTTATGTGACACACTCTTATGTTTTCATCAATTTTTTGGAAGTGATTATCACATCCACAAGAAAACCTAAATCGGGCAAGGTAGAAAAATCTTTTTACCAATTCGCCGAGTGTGGAAGTTAGGTGTGTCGACAACATATTCCTGTCATGTGACGCACATGCCGTCACCAGTGTCGTGTAGAATATATCAGACACGTTTTCCTGTGGAGGAATCGGTTGACATATGACCTTGCGATCAAATGTTTTCGGTTCCCATTGGAGAGGCACGTCCTTTCGTCTGCTAATCGCACGGTTTTGCGGTGCGGTCGCAAAACACAGACACTAAACTTATTACAGTGAACAGAGACGTCAATGAACGAACGAACAGATCATAACTTTGCGAAAGTAAAGAAAGTAAAATTTTCAGTCGAGGGAAGACTTGAACCAAGGACCTCTCGTTTTGCAGCCATTCACGCTAACCACGGGACCACGGCGCGCCTGTGCTTACATCATCCTTGATGCTGCATATATTACCCATGGACTACTCAGTTAGTATATTTTGCTTATTTTTTCATAGTTCCCCACAACTTCTTCCTGTTTTCTCGATTGATCTGTGTTCAGTTTTTCAAGGCCTATCCACTGTGCCAAATTATAACTAAATCTGAGGGGGGTGCGCTGGGGAGGTTCCCTTGTTAGGTGCCTTAAGAGTATAAAATGTTAATCCATTGCCGACCCGCCGTCTGGCCTACATGTTTAGCGCTCGGACCCGTACGCCAGAGGTCTTGGGTTCGATTCCTCCTATGGCACTTTTTTTTTCTTGTGTTGCTTGCAAAATTGCAGACCATTGTTACAGAAGAATCGTGAAATTAATTCCCGGGAAAAATTCATTCTATAATTCACCGTCAATTATTGTCACCAATATTGCGAGACATGATTCAGTATGCCTGGTTTGCCTCAAAATTATCAGAAACTCAAATCATTTTCGTAAATGTTAATGGGGCATGTTTTTGTACAGATTTATTGCAAACGCCCTGTGATTGAAAAATATCCGCCTTTATATGTTGCGCAAGATGTCGCAAAAGTTATAGCTTTGTTTGTTTTCACGATAATTACCACTGTGGTTCTTGTTTTATTTATTATATGTATAAAAACTAAATGTTTCCCAATCGACTTTGTTATTCTGATTAAAAACGCAATGTTTCCGCTCATATAATTTACAATTAAAAATGGAAAACCCACCGCCATGAATTGTGTTGTTGGACAAAAAGAAAATAATTTTTATTCAATGATGTAACTAATTTCTTAAAGATAATGTAGGTTTGCAAAACTTTCTGAATTATTGGTGGAATAACAAAAGAAAATGAAAGAGGTGAAAAAAAGTGCCAGAAGAGGAAGACTCCGACGCCTATGAGAGGTGGCATGAGCCCCCTCTCATATTTCTATCTTACGATTCTCCTCTCTAATTGCATGCGGTGGAAAGTTGCTATTCCTTCACACGCGGACTTCCCACGCAGCGTCTCTCGTCACCCGGGTGGTCCGGTGACAGGCGGGCTCTGTTGAACTGGAGAGGGTTAAGCCGACAGGTGTGAGGATGTCGAGTGAATGCTTTGCAGACGCCGACATTGTCAAAAGACACGCCCAGAGGGGTTTGATGTAGCGGCTGGGCTAGAGGTTCCATTACTTCGCAGAATCTTAGCGAAAACACTTTCTGGCGGGCTACCAGCGAGGCGTGAGAATGACTTGTGTACCCAGGCAGTTGTGGCGGGAAAATTCCCGCGCTTTCTGCAAAATAGTAACTGTGATTGGCTTGCTCAGGGCATAGCTCCGTGACGTAGCAAAATCAGCACAGAAATTGGCGCCAAGAATCTCCATTGGTGGAATGGTAGTGCTCCGGCAATGGAGTGGAATTTTCCGCCGGTTTTCGAGTTCCTGATTGGAACGTTTAACCACGGCCACTGTCGTGGGGGCGGGAAGGTTCTGTGTTCGGCCTGTACGGGTGCTCTTGTGGGTAGTCGGCTCTCGCCTTTCGGTCGAGGACGTCGAAGCAACCAGCCATCGCCGCCGATACGCCAGATCGTGTTCTGGCAGTCAAGAAGACAGTTTGGTAATGTATGTCCGCAGCACCGGCAGATAGGGATTTTCCTAGTCAATCAGAGCTCAACAGAGCGCGCCTGTTCGTCTTTTTCTAACTTTGTTCTGTCTTGAGTAGCAGCAATTACTGTTGGGTTAGCTGTGTGTCTCTCTTGAGATTTGAATGGCAAGGAATTGGCTCCACATACCACTTCGTCTTAAACCTCACGATCTAGTTTAGGGACAACTTCACCTTTACAGTGTTTGTATGAGTCTCCAATTTGAGCCAATTTGATGTATTATAAATATTTCATGGGTTATTTTTATTATTTTGTGTTTAGTCTTAATAAATCATATTGTTATTTTGGACAGAACTTTCATTCTGTTAATCGGTAGAGCAACCCATCATTTCCCACTATGTTAATGAAACCATCGTTTATTTAACTTATTTATCAAATTAAATTATTGCAGGTGCCAAACTCTCTTCTACTCCACTGGCAGGGTTGATTAGAGTCAGTTCGCGTGTTTTTTTTTATCCTTGTGCAACAGCAAAAGTCGGAGTTAGAATAGGGGGGGGGGGGGCTTAGAGCATCATTTACATATGTAGATTCAAGAAGAATTGAGTGTCAAATACACTGCTAGCCCCGGCACCTCGCATAATATGGCGACCCTTAGCCTCGGATCTTTCCTGTGAATCGCTGATAAGCAAGTATTATTAGTAGTAGGGACACTCAGAATTTTTTTTGCTTAATTTTTTTTATTGATTAATACTCAAGTTTTTTTTGTTGTAGTTCCGCGTTTAGTTTTAAGTAGCGGCGCATGATTACAGTTTTTGTTTTCAGTGTATTTTTTTTTTTTGTTCATTGTTTTTTTGTGTTTCGTTGATGTGGTGTCCGTACCACATCGCACATTGTCGGATTTGTGTGCGGTTTCTGTACCACATCAAATTGTGCTTGTAATTACAGCGTTGGAACAGCGTTGTTTAAATTTTATGTTTATGTGTAAAAATACAGGGAGTAGATTATTTTTATTGTGTATTTTAGATAAATTTTGTTTCTCATGAATGATCACGAGAAGTAAGGCACGACTATTAGTGAGCGAAGCTAAAACAAAAGTGGATACTATAATGGATAAGAGACACGTTACTGACGGGGATAGGTTCGCAGATGAGATGGGCACATTTTTAGCAGGACAGGACGACAGGGTCATTGATGAGCACGGTGATTTGGACGCGATCTTAGAGCAACGTCGCGGCCATGATTATGATAGTGAATTGGAGGGTGGAACAGAGACAGGCACATTGGTCGAGACGGTAGCAGAAGTTTATAATCAAACGAACGAGTGCAGACAGAGGCCAGCTCGGTCACGTCAGAGCTCTAGCGCCCAGGTGTCCAGAGTTACATCGCCCATGTTTGAAGAGGATCAAAAAGATGACGTAAACCCAATACTGAGCTTCCTACGATCAATGAAAGAAGAAGCTGATGAACAACGTAAGAAGGAGAAGGAAGAAGATGAGAAACAACGTAAGAAGGAGAAAGAAGAAGCTGAGAAACAACGTAAGAAGGAGAAAGAAGAAGCTGACGAACAGCGTAAGAAGGACACGGAGGCAATAATTTCGCATATAGGGGAAATTCGTGGAGAATTATTAACAATAAAGAAAGAATGTGGAGAAGCAAAACAAATGTCAATGGTAGCACAAAAAGTAGCAGGCCTAGCCAAAACTGCAGCAACAGGGGCAATGAAAATCGCAAGAGTAACTTCTCAACTCGCAGGGCGCTTGCGACGTGCGACACAAGTCCACTCCAAATCCCTAGCGGCCTTAAAGACTCAAGGTAATATTGCGGTTACGAACATCACGAAACGAATGAAAGAAGTAGAGAGTCGGATAGCAAAACTAGAGCGAAACGGGCACACGAGCACTGCGCGTTCGGATACCAATGATGGAGTACACAGGATTGTGTCTCCGAGGAAAAGCCCGCCGTGCTCTAGTCCAGTGACAGGGTGCGGAACGAACAATGCACACGCAGAAACAGCGAGTAATAGCTCCAATAATTGCAGTCCACTTAGAAGAGTGAATGCTGAATGCCACCTCCACTGTGATACAGAGGTAGCACATCACAGTTATCAGCAAGATAGATCAGGACACTCAGCAGACGTGCAAGTATCGGAAACGAGTGACAACACCAGTACGAGGATCATACAGGATTTTGATCACAATCACTTCCTGTCGATACTAAAATTCCAGAAGTTCAAAGAAAATGGAGGGTCGATGCATCCGAAGAGCTGGGTGATGCAGTTTACAAATTCATTACCGGCGTCATGGCCAACCCAGGCAAAATTAGAGTTCATGTGTGGACACATCGAAGGCCAAGCAGCGGAAAAGATGCGGGGCGTGGCAGCGACGTGTCGGACTTATCAGGAATTTGTTGGTGCATTCCTGCGGACCTACTGGTCAAAGGAAACGCGAGATAGGATTAAAGAGGAAATAATATTTTGTCCTGAACTGGAAGTGTCCGGGCATAGGAGCGCAACCAAATTTTTTGATGAGTTACTCAAGAAGAATCAGTTTTTAGATAGTCCATATAGCAACGGAGAAATCATTAAATTTTGTTTTTCCAAATTGCCAGTTAGGTATCAACAGACACTTGTCGGGAAGTGTGGATCTGACATAGATGCATTCAAGAGTCTACTGCGCGAACTCGAAGTAGTCTTCGATAAACAAGACGCAAAGGACAGGAAGAAGGGGCAAAATAACAAATACCACGGGCCAGCAAGGGAAGACAACAGATCGCATAATCGCACTGGTCAGTTAGGAAACCAGGGTTACGGAAATCAAGGTTACGCTATTCAAGGTTATGGAAACCAGAGACACAGAAACCAGAACGTCAGGGAACAGGTTCAATCTAGACAAACAATCTGGGACAGGAGGAATGACGAACGGCAAAGCGACCGTAATTGGAGAGAGCGAAATCAGGGGCAACAGGAGAACCAGGAGATTGAAATTAGACCTCCAAATCCTAATGCACGTCAGAGGAGGGGGAGTCTAAGAAGGGATTGACGCTAGTCCATAGGACTCCACCACTTCTCTCACATAAAGGAGTTCGTGGAATAGTAATAGTGTAAGTGGTGTACATAGTAGAATGGGCAAATACATGAACCTTGCTATAGTAGTAGTGTAAGTGGTGTACATAGTAGAATAGGCAAAGATATGAACGTTTCTTCGGGGAACAATAATCGTTGCATTAATAAATTGAGATTGCTAAAGTATTAACACGCTGCGTTTTCTCGCATAAGAATTTACTGCTGTTAAATTTTTTTTGTCTATGTTCGGGATCTCCTCTGTCGTTGTGATAAGAGGCACTACCTTTCCATGAGCAATGTTTTTGTCCTTTCCTATCTGGTGTCCATGTTAAGGGATAAAGATGAGTGACGAGATGTCGCACAAACGGGCGCATACAAGAACGTGCTCTTAGAAGCGTTCTGAGAAGTCGTGATACGCTCCATAGCGGCCACAACCAGTTCGTGAGACGTTCATACCAATGCTTGCAGGC
The DNA here is from genome assembly GCF_023898315.1 of Schistocerca nitens. Taxonomy (NCBI): domain Eukaryota; kingdom Metazoa; phylum Arthropoda; class Insecta; order Orthoptera; family Acrididae; genus Schistocerca; species Schistocerca nitens. The sequence continues at coordinate 77,914,740 of NC_064623.1, read as the reverse complement.
ACGCGTCAGTGCACTGCAAGATTGTGGCATATTGTGTGATTTCGAGGATGAATATGGGCAGTATAGTTTTTACAGTGATGCGCCAGCATCGTTGTCTTGCAAGTCGGGGTGAACCTGTGAGCGTTTGACTCCAATGGTGCCCTAGGGCCTAGACGGTAGAAATGCGGGCATAAAGCCTACCATGCCAATGTGCTGGTTGGGGATTTAGCGTGCTGCTTGTGACTGTCACAGATGAATCACCAAGGAATTATACTTGGAAATTCGTGACATACTGTGTAGCTGATGTGTGGTGGGCGACGGAATCCTCAACAGGAACCAGTCCGGGCTTGGTCAAATTACATTGCCTCTGGAAAGGTGCGCTTTCATTGCTAAAACTGCATCACATACAAAATTAAGTTCAATTATAAATTTATTGTCTTGTATAGCCATGGCTAACCCAGTCTCCGGAGTTTCAGTGAGGCGTAATGAAAACTCGGAGGTCATGTCGTACGGCGCGCACATCACTGTCGTCAATAGCGGTGAGCAGCGAGACATCTCAACGTAACAGGAATTATGTAAGAGTATTGTATAAGGTAAACAAAAAAAATAAATAAATAAATAAAATAAATAAATAAATAAATAAAAGGGAAAGTACGATATACTAGGATAAGTTAAACTGTAGGATTTAACAATAACTAGATTATTATTGTGGGGGCTTTCTACCACAAGTGTGGCGCGCGCCTGTTGAGATGCTATTTTTCAGGTCACCAAACCACAGACCCGAGATGGAGGGACGACGGGCGAGCGAAAGTAGCATAGTTGCATGTTCCTTATAGCACAGTAAAACTTAGACCTGCATAACAACATAATTGAATTAAAGGACATAGAATGTAGATCGTTGGCTAATGGTAGTTAATTCTTGAGCATGTCTACTGTCGATCTATATAATTAATAGTAATATTAGTGCGGGCCCGCACATTTAGTTCTTCATCCAATATAGCGTCACACACCATGTACAATAGTGAGATCGGTCTCTACACAAATATCAAGATAAATTATTTCCATGATTTTTGTTATGATAGCTACAGATAAACAACTATAAAATTAAAATTAGAGTGTCTGAAATGACAGACCATCAATGTATCGTGATGTAAATTTATTATAACATAGAAGGTCATGGGGAAAAGTTAGGCATAAGACTTTTGTAAGAATTGTGCAGATGACGGGGATCGTGGCAATGCAGAGGCCAGCCGGAGGTCATTGGCTACCTGCAAGAAGGGAGCGTCAGCGCGGTACCTGACGTGAAGGGCGCGAGAACATCCGGTCCTACAAGCTGACAGTCACCAGGCCGTATACCTGAGGGATTACGCGGGATCCTCGTCAGGCCACAAGCGAAAGTGAGGCTGGCCGTTGACACTGACACGTGACCCACACGCGACAGCCTGCTAGCTTTCCAGACGCGGCAGCCGTTTGGAGGGATTCCCTGCGGCAGACCACGTTGTCGTGAGTACACGAAGAAGATCACATATCGTGTCAGAACCTGCGCCCCATGTGCCTCAGGACAGAAAGGGACGCTATATACTCACCTGTTTGGGTTTTTACAACTCACTAGCATTGGCCGATCTGCATACACAAAGCAGTATCGTGCCACACTAACAAATGTATGGTCTCATTTCTAACTTCTCCTCTCTATTAGAGAGCTGTTTTAGCAATTGTCACTCCTAGTTCGATCCTGTATGGATGACCTCACACACTTGTGGAGTCACTCCACGTGCCATCATCCCTCGCCGAACTGCAATATTGGGAAACATAAAGTACTGTCCAGCGAGAGAAGAGGCCTAGACTAGTGATGTATCCCAACAAGTAGACCTCAGAGACAATTAATCGACGTGAGGAGAGCCTATCACTGTGTCTTCCTACCATACTGCCGTCATCATATGCGTGGGTCTTGGTCCAATCTCAACAGAGTACTGCAGATGCTCCAGCATACCCTATTGCCGTTGCAACAACGTAGCAACAACACCCGACGTTTAGCCCTATGTGATGTCAGTAATGTGTAATTTGTGAAGTGCTTCGAATATTTCTAACAATGTGATTTAATGCCTCATTCTCAGCACAGTCGTGAACATTGTGCAATGTGCATGCACAACTTGATGCCCCATGAACCTTGTTTTTTTTTTTCTTTTCTTTCTTAAATTTCTTTCTCTACTGTTGTTTTTGTAATGTATGTTATGCCTTGTATGTGTTGTGTTTTACACTGTAATTCTTATTACAAATTACTGTATTGTTCTCCACACCATTTTTTTTGTATTTTGTATTTATTGTTGTGTGTATGCAAACAGTGTGCCTGAAGTCCCCATAAACTGAAGCAGATACCACCACTGTCATTGTGAATGGACCATCAGTTCAGGGAACATTTTGTAAAGGTTATCCTTGCTGCAGGGAGACAGAATGAATCGGAGGTTGTAATTAGATTCTGAAAGCTCACAAAGAGATTGTTAACTTAAATAGTATCATGTGTGAGTGAGTTCAGGTTAGTTTAATGATACAAATTGTTGTAACATCTTGGGCATTTAATTGCGGAGCACTCCAACTCTGATTGTAAACAATAAACTGCTCCATATTTGGCTCAGATGCCCGGGCCATATTTAGAGCGTGAATGTCTGTGTGAATCGGTGTTTGGAAGGGGCTTCCTGGGTATGGATGTGTGATGTGAGTGTTAGTATTCCATATTAAGAACGTGAAGTTGGCTACATCATAAATAATCCTCCCTCTATGAGCTGCATTTTTCAGTTGCAGTGATTTTCTTTATAGAGGGCGGCATGTGGAGTCAGTTTGCGAGATTGTTCTTGGGCGATTGACTCACTACCTTGCTCCTAAGTGAGCCAACCGCTCACCAATTGCAATCTAAAAATGGCGTAGGGGCAATGAGAGGTGGCATGAGCCCCCTCTCATATTTCTATCTTACGATTCTCCTCTCTAATTGCATGCGGTGAAAAGTTGCTATTCCTTCACACGCGGACTTCCCACGCAGCGTCTCTCGTCACCCGGGTGGTCCGGTGACAGGCGGGCTCTGTTGAACTGGAGAGGGTTAAGCCGACGGGTGTGAGGATGTCGAGTGAATGCTTTGCAGACGCCGACATTGTCAAAAGACACGCCCAGAGGGGTTTGAAGTAGCGGCTGGGCTAGAGGTTCCGTTACTTCGCAGAATCTTAGCGAAAACACTTTCTGGCGGGCTAACAGCGAGGCGTGGGAATGACTTGTGTACCCAGGCAGTTGTGGCGGGAAAATTCCCGCGCTTTCTGCAAAATAGTAACTGTGATTGGCTTGCTCAGGGCATAGCTCCGTGACGTAGCAAAATCAGCACAGAAATTGGCGCCAAGAATCTCCATTGGTGGAATGGTAGTGCTCCAGCAATGGAGTGGAATTTTCCGCCGGTTTTCGAGTTCCTGATTGGAACGTTTAACCACGGCCACTATCGTGGGGGCGGGAAGGTTCTGTGTTCGGCCTGTACGGGTGCTCTTGTGGGTAGTCGGCTCTCGCCTTTCGGTCGAGGACGTCGAAGCAACCAGCCATCGCCGCCGATACGCCAGATCGTGTTCTGGCAGTCAAGAAGACAGTTTGGTAATGTATGTCCGCAGCACCGGCAGATAGGGATTTTCCTAGTCAGTCAGAGCTCAACAGAGCGCGCCTGTTCGTCTTTTTCTAACTTTGTTCTGTCTTGAGTAGCAGCAATTACTGTTGGGTTAGCTGTGTGTCTCTCTTGAGATTTGAATGGCAAGGAATTGGCTCCACATACCACTTCGTCTTAAACCTCACGATCTAGTTTAGGGACAACTTCACCTTTACAGTGTTTGTATGAGTCTCCAATTTGAGCCAATTTGATGTATTATATATATTTCATGGGTTATTTTTATTATTTTGTGTTTAGTCTTAATAAATCATATTGTTATTTTGGACAGAACTTTCATTCTGTTAATCGGTAGAGCAACCCATCATTTCCCACTATGTTAATGAAACCTTCGTTTATTTAACTTATTTATCAAATTAAATTATTGCAGGTGCCAAACTCTCTTCTACTCCACTGGCAGGGTTGATTAGAGTCAGTTCGCGTGTCTTTTTTTTTTATCCTTGTGCAACAGCAAAAGTCGGAGTTAGAATAGGGGGGAGGGGGCTTAGAGCATCATTTACATATGTAGATTCAAGAAGAATTTGTCAAATACACTGCTAGCCCCGGCACCTCGCACCTAAACATCTACGCCAGACGGCGGCTCAGGAATTGCCTAACATTTTATACACATAAGGCACCTAAGAAACTTTGGATCGATTTTTCCCGGGATTTTCCTGGTAGTGCGTCCTAATATTTTAACCACGTGAGGTGTTAGAGGTCCTCTTTCACCACACAAAATTTCAGACAAATCCCCGACCCCACGGTCGTGCCGTCTGTGAGCCGTGGCGCGGCTGGTGGCAGTGTTCTCGCACTTACAATGACATCGCTACCATCGATTATAGGGTCACCATCTTTGCCTTCCGCGATTCAGGCCGTTGGTCGGGTGGTTAACGGGGAGAGAAGAGAGACAGCAGAGTGGACATTCGCAGGGTCGGAGGTGGCTTGTTGACGTTTACCGTGAGGCCTGTGGTATGACACTTGTACGCTATGGGCAGGGTCAGCGAAAGATCCCGGCAGTGACTTGATGGGACCTCGGGTTTGGTATCGCGGTAGTGCACTGTTGTGTTTTGGGGCTTTTCTGCTGCGAGGGCAAGTATAGGTTCTTGTTACTGGCCATTGAAATTGAGATGTGTGTATGACGTGAAGGAGGAAATGTGTGATGCTCGCCGCTGTTGCACCTGAAAATGCTTCTTCTGCCTTGTGTTTGTGCAGGAAATTATGTGAAGTAAATAGCTGATACCACGGCGACGTCTTTCTCTCACGCGTTGTTGAATATACTCGTATTTCGGAATTACTGAATGCTGAAGATATCCCACATGTAAAGCAAATGAAGCCATTTGCGCCATACTAGCAAGGGAACCTCCCCATCGCACCCCCCTCAGATTTAGTTATAAGTTGGCACAGTAGATAGGCCTTGAAAAACTGATCACGGATCAATCGAGAAAACTGGAGGAAGTTGTGTGGAACTATGAAAAAAATAAGCAAAATATATAAACTGAGTAGTCCATGTGCAAGATAGGCAACATCAGGGAGAGAGTAAGTTCAGGAACGCCGTGGTCCCGTGGTTAGCGTGAGCAGCTGTGGAATGAGAGGTCCGTGGTTCAAGTCTTCCCTCGAGTGAAACGTTCAATTTTTTATTTTCAGACAATTATCAAAGTTCAGGCACTCACACATAATCAACTTCGCTCTCCAAAATTCCAGGACATGTTCAGATTTGGTTGGACATATGCAGGATTTGACGGTCTACACACGGAAAAATTTGAAAACGTTAAAAACATATGTTTTGACAGACCACAGGGAAAATTGTGCGGCTGTGAAACTGTTGCATTCATTTGTTGCAGTTTATGTGACAAACTCTTATGTTTTCATCACTTTTTTGGGAGTGATTATCATTTCCATTTATAACTAAATCTGAGGGGGCTGCGATGGGGAGGTTTCCTTGTAAGGTACTATTTCATTCTGCTTTACCAGCACCTACCTTGGGTAATAAGTCTTATCCGGATGTTGTCATGGTACTGTAAGTAATTATTATACACAAAACGTTTTATTCTGATTATACTAAATTGGAGATATATGGTCGGTTGTGTGCCGCTGCAAATTACTATTGTCTCCTCTGTGTGGCAGCGTAGCATTGTCAGTGGCTTCAATCATTATTCCTGTCATATTTCCAGTTTTGTATTCGCGGGTTTGCTTAAGCTGACACGGTTGAGTTGTAAGACCTATAAACAGGCAAGTCCAGCTGAGTATTCTATGAGCTCAAGACGATATTCTATTACGTGGTACCTTACTTTGTTATACGTTAGAAGTATTTTACGTGTTATTAATATTCTGCTGTTTGCTTTGTCTAAACAGGAGTTATATCTCCCCCCATGAACCATGGACCTTGCCGTTGGTGAGGAGGCTTGCGTGCCTCAGCGATACAGATAGCCGTACCATAGATGCAACCACAATGGAGGGGTATCTGTTGAGAGGCCAGACAAACGTGTGGTTCCTGAAGAGGGGCAGCAGCCTTTTCAGTAGTTGCAGGGGCAACAGTCTGGATGATTGACTGATCTGGCCTTGTAACACTAACCAAAACAACCTTGTTGTACCGGTTCTGCGAATGGTTGAAAGCAAGGGGAAACTACAGCCGTAATTTTTCCCGAGTGCATGCAGCTTTACTGTATGATTAACGATGATGGCGTCCTCTTGGGTAAAATAATCCGGAGGTAAAATAGTCCCCCATTCGGATCTCCTGGCGGGGACTACTCAAGAGGACGTCGTTATCAGGAGAAAGAAAACTGGCATTCTACGGATCGGAGCGTGGGATGTCAGGTCCCTTAATCGGGCAGGTAGGTTAGAAAATCTAAAAAGGGAAATGGATAGGTAAAAGTTAGATATAGTGGGAATTAGTGAAGTTCGGTGGCAGGAGGAACAAGACTTTTGGTCAGGCGAATACAGGGTTATAAATACAAAGTCAAATAGTGGTAATGCAGGATTAGGTTTAATAATGAATAAAAAAATAGGAATGCGGGTTAGCTACTACAAACAGCATAGTGAACGCATTATTGTGGCCAAGATAGACACGAAGCCCACGCCTACTACAGTAGTACAAGTTTATATGCCAACTAGCTCTGCAGATGACGAAGAAATTGAAGAAATGTATGATGAAATAAAACAAATTATTCAGATAGTGAAGGGAGACGAAAATTTAATAGTCATGGGTGACTGGAATTTGGTAGTAGGAAAAGGGAGAGAAGGAAACGTAGTAGGTGAATATGGATTGGGGCTAAGAAATGAAAGAGCAAGGCCGCCTGGTAGAATTTTGTGCAGAGCATAACTTAATCATAGCTAACTTGGTTCAAGAATCATGAAAGAAGGTTGTATACATGGAAGAACCCTGGAGATACTAAAAGGTATCAGATAGATTATATAATGGTAAGACAGAGATTTAGGAATCAGGTTTTAAATTGTAAGACATTTCCAGGGGCAGATGTGGACTCTGACCACAATCTATTGGTTATGAACTGTAGATTAAAACTGAAGAACCGCAAAAAGGTGGGAATTTAAGGAGATGGGACCTGGATAAACTGACTAAATCAGAGGTTGTACAGAGTTTCAGGGAGAGCGTAAGGGAACAAATGGCAGGAATGGGGGAAAGAAATACAGTAGAAGAAGAATGGGTAGCTTTGAGGGCTGAAGTAGTGAAAGCAGCAGAGGATCAAGTAGGTAAAAAGACGAGGGCTAGTAGAAATCCTTGGGTAACAGAAGAAATATTGAATTTAATTGATGAAAGGAGAAAATATGAAAATGCAGTAAATGAAGCAGGCAAAAAGGAATACAAACGTCTCAAAAATGAGATCGACAGGAAGTGCAAAATGGCTAAGCAGGGATGGCTAGAGGATAAATGTAAGGATGTAGAGGCTTATCTCACTAGGGGTAAGATAGATACTGCCTTCAGGAGAATTAAGGAGCTTTGGAGAATAGAGAATCACTTTTATGAATATCAAGAGCTCAGATTGAAACCCAGTTCTAAGCAAAGAAGGGAAAGCAGAAAGTTGGAAGGAGTATATAGAGGGTCTATACAAGGGCGATGTACTTGAGGACAATATTATGGAAATGGAAGAGGATGTAGATAAAGATGAAATGGGAGATAAGATACTGCGTGAAGAGTTCGACAGAGCATTGAAAGACCTGAGTCGAAACAAGGCCCCCGGAGCAGACAACATTCCATTAGAACTACTGACGGCCTTGGGAGAGCCAGTCCTGACAAAACTCTACCATCTGGTGAGCAAGACGTATGAGACAGGCAAAATACCCTCAGACTTCAAGAAGAATATAATAATCCCAATCCCAAAGAAAGCAGGTGTTGACAGATGTGAAAATTACCGAACTATCAGTTTAATAAGTCACGGCTGCAAAATACTAACCCGAATTCTTTACAGACGAATGGAAAAACTGGTAGAAGCCGACCTCGGGGAAGATCAGTTTGGATTCCGTAGAAATATTGGAACACGTGAGGCAATACTGGCCTTACGACTTATCTTAGAAGAAAGATTAAGGAAAGGCAAACCTACGTTTCTAGCATTTGTAGACTTAGAGAAAGCTTTTGACAATGTTGACTGGAATACTCTCTTTCAAATTCTGAAGGTGGCAGGGGTAAAATACAGGGAGCAAAAGGCTATTTACAATTTGTATAGAAACCAAGTGCCAGTTATAAGAGTTAAGGGGCATGAAAGGGAAGCAGTGGTTGGGAAGGGAGTGAGGCAGGGTTGTAGCCTCTCCCCGATGTTACTCAATCTGTATATTGAGGAAGCAGTGAAGGAAACAAAAGAAAAATTCGGAGTAGCTATTAAAATCCATGGAGAAGAAATAAAAACTTTGAGGTTCGCCGATGACATTGTAATTCTGTCAGAGACAGCAAAGAACTTGGAAGAGCAGTTGAACGGAATGGATGGTGTCTTGAAGGGAGGATATAAGATGAACATCAACAAAAGCAAAACGAGGATCATGGAATGTAGTTGAATTAAGTCGGGTGATGTTGAGGGTATTAGATTAGGAAATGAGAGACTTAAAGTAGTAAAGGAGTTTTGGTGTTTGGGGAGCAAAATAACTAATGATGGTCGAAGTAGAGAGGATAATACTGAAAGTATTTGTATGGAGTGTAGGCATGTATGGTAGTGAAACATGGACGATAAATAGTTTAGACAAGAAGAGAATAGAAGCTTTCGAAATGTGGTGCTACAGAAGAATGCTGAAGATTAGATGGGTAGATCACATAACTAATGAGCAGGTGTTGAATAGGATTGGGGAGAAGAGAAGTTTGTGGCACAACTTGACTAGAAGAAGGGATCGGTTGGTAGGACATGTTCTGAGGCATCAATTAGTATTGGAGGGCAGCGTGGAGGGTAAAAATCGTAGAGGGAGACCAAAAGATGAATACACCAAACAGATTCAGAAGGATGTAGGTTGCAGTAGGTAGTGGGAGATGAAGAAGCTTGCACAGGACAGAGTAGCATGGAGAGCTGCATCAAACCATTCTCAGGACTGAAGACCACAACAACAACATCTGTGAAGTAGTCGTTTATATTTTATTAGTGTGTTACGCGTTGTGCCTTTTCATGTTAATTGTTTTTAAGAAGCTACAAATGACTCTGTGTATGTTGCAGGTAGCTGAAACTGACGTGTTCATGGGGGTCGCGTCCTGACCGGGTTGATAGTGGGCCTTTTTACTACGGCACATCTGGCTATCCTCCTTTAGTACATTTGTCTCGCTTATATCGTTACTACGTTTGTCGAGTGGGATTAGGGCTTACTGTAATCACCTTATACGTCGAAGTATCTCCCTTGCCAGAGCGCGAACCTTCGTGGATATAGTCGTATTCTCATCTGTAAAAATTTATAGTGTTATTCATTTGTTGTTGTCAATTGTATGATTATTTATCTTGTTATATTTAATGTCAGTATAATGTTAGTGAGGTCCGAATTGGGACGTTGCATTCTCCTCTTGTGAAAACAAATTTAAGTGATTTTATTCCTTTTTTAAGAGCCTTTAGATGCGTACATTTTGCCTTCATGTTTGGTGTTTTTATGGCATCCACGTTAATTAAAATTACAATAAAGGTAAATTTGGCAACGCAGGGTTTCGTGTATTTATTAGTTGCTAAGTGGTGCCTAAGTTAAGTGCAGGAACCCTACCAGCGACCAAGAATTCCTCTCAGCCTCCCGAAACACAGGGGGAGCCTGCCAAAACTTCTCTGCTATCGCTTGCAGTAAGCCAGAGATTGGTACACTGTATATGTTGTGTCGCCGCTCATTGGTTCAGACATTTACACTACAGGGCCTACGCCGATACGATGACCCTGCTGGTTGGCTGACATCATCCGAACAGTTAGATTCCAAAATTTTCGCAAACTGAACGCGGCATAATGTCGGTGTCGCACATTGGCAACCGCCGACAGGAAATGCAGATTCGTCACACCGGAAATTCTCAGGCGACCTCTGGTGGCCCTGCTATCTTCCAAGACCGTGCTGCCTCACGACCACCGGAAACCGGACAGCACGCGGCCACAGTGTTTCTGTGAACGAGCAGCCCATCACGGGGCAGCGTGGGCCATCCCGTGTTCACAGCACTGCGACCACCCACGTCTGTCAGTGTACCCTCTCGTGCCTGCCTCAGAGAAGGGAAACGCATGAATCTTGCACCACAACCCACTAATGATGTATTTCTCGCCAGCACACTAAGCTGCCAGTTTCGCTATATGTACGAGAGTATGGAATAAGTTCACAGATATATGAGTGACGGGAAGACTTCTTAAATAATAAAAAATAATTTTTTTATAACACCTAATGAGTTTCATGGCGTTTTGACCTGCTATATTGTGACATACATTGTATAATTACCACTATTTATGTATTTGACTTCTTAGTTTCAATGTAATATTTTACGTAAATTAAGAACTTTATATCTAATAAAATTATAACCAGCCGACCAGTTACAATGGATAAAGATATTCTTTACCTAGGTTTCGACAAACATAAATTTGTCTTCTTCAGAAGGTAGCAATTTTACATTAGTAAGGACTAATGTACCAACGCCGTTTTTACAATTGTCGGCATAAATCCATTAGTCAAAAATGAAAGCCCTAGAATTAAAATAGTTCATGGATCTTGCACAGCTCGCAACCTAGGTAAAGAATTTCTTTATCCATTGCAACTGGTCGGCTGGCTGTAATTTTATTACGTGGAACCGTTGCTGTTGTGCAGCTATGTTCAAAATATTGAACTTTATATCTCTGACTCCCTACGCCAGATGGCGGTTACTGTGTTATAACAAATTCTGAAATTCTGTTGTATTTGATGTCATGTTATTTGTATATTTTTCTTCTTTTCTAGTCCTGTAATCTGACACCATATAAATTCAGCTGTTGATTTTTATTCTGACATGTTTTTTAAGTTATTTGAAAATAACACGCCAGCGTATTTTCGCAAGATGTGCAATTCCCCCCTGTCTTTTTTTCTATGCGTTTTTTAATGTGCAATTTTAAAATTTAAATATTCAGTTAATGATTTGCAAGTGCACTTTGCTATTTTTTGGTAATCTCTTGGCAAATAAAGAATTGTTAAGTCTTCACGTGACACACGCCACATAGAGGGCGTTCCAAGACCCTGTCACACCGTGGTCTGCTGTATAGGTGAATGTAAACAGCGGCTTCAGTTATTGTGATCGCTTCTCAGTTTTGGTTACTGATAACTATATACCAGTGTCTATGAGTTTAATTTGTACACCACAGGTATGTTCTTTCCAACAGTTCGTGTATACGCAGGTGTATTTGTGGTGTTTTTGTTTTTATTCACTGATCGCTGTGTGAAATTTTTAACTTCCAGCATTGAAGATGATCACTATGTGATTGAAAATCGATTTTGCTGTCAATAAACCATCAATATTACGGCCTGACCTTCCTTTTAATTTAAAAAATAAATGGTCAGGAGTCTCCCAGGGAAGTGTGATAGGACCGCTGTTGTTCTGTATATACATAAATGATTTGGCGCCTAGGATGGGCAGCAATCTGTCGTTGTTTGCTGATGCCGGCTTGTACGCTAAGGTACCGAAGTTGGGTGACTGTAGGAAGATGCGAGACAGACAAAATTTCCTGTTCGTGTGATAGATGGCAGCAAACTCTAAATGTGGAAAAATAAAATGTAAGCTAAACCGGATGAGTAGGAAGGTCAAACCTGTGATGTTCGGATACAGTATTAGTAGTGTCCTGCTTGACAAAGTCAAGTCGTTTAAGTATCTGGGAGTAACGTTGCAAAGCGATATGAGATGGAACGAGCCATGGCAGGGAAGGCTAATGCTCGACTTCGGTTTTTTGGAGAATTTTAGGGAAGAGCGGTTCACCTGTGAGGAACACCGCATATAGGACGCTGGTGCGACTGATTCTTGAGTACTGCTCGAGTGTTTGGGATCCGTACCAAGTCAGATTGAAGGAAGAGAGAGAAGCGTATCGGAGGAGGGGTGCTAGATGTGTTACCGGTGGGTACGAACAACATGTAAGGGCTATGGAGATGCTTCCGGTACTCAGATAGGAATCCCTGGAGGGAAAGTGACGTTCTTTTCGAGGAACGCTGTCGAGAAAATTTAGAGAAGTTGAATGACGACTCTATAGTCGTCAACATACATTGCGCGTAAGAACCACGAAGATAAGATACGAGAAATTAGGGCTCATGGAGAGGGATATAGATAGTCGCTTTTCCCTCGCTCCACTTGCGAGTGGAAATAACTGGTTGTGTTACAGGGTACCCTCCAGGTGGGTTGTGCAGTATTGACCGGGCCAAATATCTCACGAAATAAGCATCAAACGAGAAAACTACAAAGAACGAAACTTGTCTAGTTTGAAGGGGGAAACCAGATGGCGCTATGGTTGGCCTGCTAGATGGCACTGCCATAGGTCAAACGGATATCAACTGCGTTTTTTTAAATAGGAACCCCCATTTTTATTACATATTCGTGTAGTACGTAAATAAATATGAATGTTTTAGTTGGACCACTTTTTTCGCTTTCTGATAGATGGCGCTGTAATAGTCACAAACGTAGAGGTAAAGGTGGATAAATGGGCCCCCACTCTGTTTTTTTATATAACACCTTTTATTTTTAGTATAATCACCTGAAATTAACATAAAACATTTCTCTAGTATGTCCTGCAATAGTTACATCATGTTTTGGTCCAACTTTTTAATATTTAAAACAAAATTTTATTTTTTTCCTGATACTCTGCATTTTGTTGCGTCAAGAATTTGTGCTGGTAATATGGGCCCCAAGGTAGTTTGAAATAAAAAGAAACAAAAATTGGAAAAATATAATTTTATTTAATTTTTCTGTACAATGAAAGAAAGATTCACTCTGAAAATTGTTAATTAGTCTACTAGTGGGATGATTTTCACATCCTACGCCTAGCCTATTTACAATAGTCACACACATAAGCATCTTTTTCGCATCCAGCGCATTCGTTTTCAGCCCACATCTCGCAGGCTATATACTGGGCCCAAAGTTCACCTTTTGTGTCCTTTGAAAAAATACCTTCACAAAATAGACATACATCGTCGTCAACATCAGGGACAGAAACACCAACTTTTTATTTCTTGTGCAAAGCTGGTAGGCCATGCGCCTGACGTCATTTCTCGTAAGGCCGTAGAATTTGGATTCCATAATGAGAAGATATTTAACCAGTTCGTCCTCAAGTCCCCGTGGTACAACCGGTGGAGCGTAGAACGAGGGACAGAGTACACTTTAACCGCTGTTTTCAACCCCATTTTTTTCTCTTTAATAGCTACAATAGCATTTGCCATATTTGCTTTGTCCCACGATTGCCGTTTCGATTTTTTTGGGGGTACAAGATGTGTTCGAGGCATCTGAAACATAAAGAGTAGCAATATCTGACTGATTTTACGGGGCCCATAATACCAGCAGCAAAAGGGGCCCATATATCCACCCTCGTCATCTTGGGAAAAACGATCTTGCCTACGGTTAGTTTGGTTCGCAACCGACGTTAATTAACGTAAAACGGTATCCCAACAGCAAGCCAAATACGTACCTTACCTTAGTTATACTAATAACATGTTAGAAATTTGAGTTTTATTCAAGTAAACACTAACCTTTCAAACTTTTGATGACAGCGAAAAAATTCACAGCACAACTACTCACAAACCATGACAGCTACTATGTCTGCGCACTGTACATTCCGCCAGTGCGGACGGTATTTGCATCGTGATACATTACCCGACTTAAAATGGACCGTTTACCAATTGCGGAAAAGGTCAATATCGTGTTGATGTATGGCTATTGCGATCAAAATGCCCAACGGGCGTGTTCTATGCATGCTGCTCGGTATCCTGGGCGACATCATTCAAAAGTCCGGACCGTTCGCCGGAAGTGTTCAGCCACATGTGAAACGCCAACCACGACCTGCAACAAATGATGATGCCCAAGCAGGTGTCTTAGCTGCTGTCGCGGCTAATCCGCACATTAGTAGCAGACAAACTGCGCGAGAATCGGGAATATGAAAAACGTCGGTGTTGAGAATGCTACATCAACATCGGTTGCACCCGTACCATATTTCTATGCACCAGAAATTGCATGGCGACGACTTTGAACGTCGTGTACAGTTCTGCCACTGGGCACAAGAGAAATTACGGGACGATGACAGATTCTTTGCACGCGTTCTATTTAGAGACGAAGCGTCATTCACCAACAGCGGTAACGTAAACCGCCATAATATGCACTATTGGGCAACAGAAAATCCACGATGGCTGCGACAAGAGGAACATCAGCGACCTTGGAGGGTTAATGCATGATGCGGCATTGTGGGAGGAAGGATAATTGGTCCCCATATTATCGATGGCAATCTAAATGGTGCAATGTATGCTGATTTCCTACGTAATGTTCTACCGATGTCACTACAAGATGTTACACTGCATGACAGAATGGCGATGCACTTCCAACATGATGGATGTCCGGCACATAGCTCGCGTGCGGTTGAAACGGTATTGAATAGCATAATATTTCATGACAGGTGGATTGGTCGTTGAAGCACTATACCACGGCCCGCACGTTCAACGGATCTGACGTCCCCAGATTTCTTTCTGTGGGCAAAACTGAAGGATATTTGCTGACGTGATCCACCGACAACGCCTGCGCAGCGCATTGTCAATGCATGTGCGAATATTACGGAAGGCGAACTACTCGCTTTTGAGAGGAATGTCGTTACACGTATTGCCAAATGCATTGAGGTAGACGGACATCATGTTGAGCATTTATTGCATTAATGTGGTACTTACGCCGGCCGAAGTGGCCGTGCGGTTAAAGGCGCTGCAGTCTGGAACCGCAAGACCGCTACGGTCGCAGGTTCGAATCCTGCCTCGGGCATGGATGTTTGTGATGTCCTTAGGTTAGTTAGGTTTAACTAGTTCTAAGTTCTAGGGGACTAATGACCTCAGCAGTTGAGTCCCATAGTGCTCAGAACCATTTGAACCATTTGTGGTACTTACAGGTACTCACGCTGTAACATCATACGTTCTCAGAAAAGATAAGTTCACAAAAGGTACATGGATCACATTGGAACAACCGAAATAAATGTTCAAACGTACCTACGTTCTGTATTTTAATTCAAAAAACCTACCTGTTACCAACTGTTCGTCTAAAATTGTGAGCCATATGTTTGTGACTATTACAGCGCCATCTATCACAAAGCGAAAAATGTGGTCCAATTAAAACATTCATATTTCCTTACGTACTACACGAATATGTAATAAAAATGGGGGTTCCTATTTAAAAAAACGCAGTTGATATCCGTTTGACGTATGGTAGAGCCATCTAGCGGGCCAACCACAGCGCCATCTAATTTCCCCCTTCAAGCTAGGCAAGTTTCGTTCTTTGTAGTTTTTTCGTTAGACGCTTATTTCGTTAGATATTTGGCCCGGTCACGATCAATGGACCACACAGTATAAATGACCTTGTGGATAATATCGGTAGTTCACTGAGGCTTTTTGTGGATGATGCTGTAATATATCGAGAGGTTGTAACAATGGAAAATTGTACTGAAATGCAGGAGGATCTGCAACGAATTGACGCATGGTGAAGGTAATGGCAATTGAATCTCAATGTAGACAAGTGTAATGCGCTGCGAATACATAGAAAGAAAGATCCTTTATCACCTAGCTACAATATAGCAGGTCAGCAACTGGAAGCAGTTAATTCAATAAATTATCTGGGAGTAGGCATTAGGAGTGATCTAAAATGAAGTGACCACGTAAAATTAATCGTCGGTAAAGCAGATGCCAGACTGAGATCCGTTGGAAGAATCCTAAGGAAATGCAGTCCGAAAACAGAGCAAGTAGGTTACAGTACGGTTGTTCGCCCACTGCTTGAATACTGCTCACAGGTGTGGGATCCGTACCAGATAGGGTTGATAGAAGAGATAGAGAAGATCCATCGGAGAGCAGCGCGCTTCGTTACAGGATCATTTAGTAATCGGCAAAGCTTTACGGAGATGATAGGTAAACTCCAGTGGAAGACTCTGCAAGAGAGACGGTACGGGCTTTTGTTGAAGTTTCGATAACATACCTTCACCGAGTAGTCAATCAGTATATTGCTCCCTCCTACGTATATCTTGCGAAGAGATCACGAGGATAAAATCAGAGAGATTAGAGCCCACACAGAGGCATACCGACAATCTTTCTTTCTACGAACAATAAGAGATTGGAATTGAAGGGAGAACCGATAGAGGTACTCAGGGTACCCTCCGCCACACATCGTCAGGTGGCTTGCAGAGTATGGATGTAGATGTAGATGTAGGATAGTTAGTCAGTTGAATGTTTCGTAATGTACGAGAAAAAGATTAAATTTTAAGGTAACTTGTACGATTTAACGTGCCCAAGATGACCACTAATCTTACAGCCAGATACTATTAGGTTCTCCCTATTTGTTACAGGCATTATCTTACATTCATCCACATTTAAAGAGAGCTAACATTCATTAGACCAAGCGCAAATGTCTTCTGTCAGTCCTCAAGACACTTTCCTGCACGCTACAACACCATTACCGAACAATGTAATAATATTGCTGATCCTGTCTGATAAATCGCGCATGTATACTGAAAGCACTAAAGGTACTACAGCGTATTCTTGTGGAAAACATGATATTACTATCGTTTCTGTGGAACACTCGCTGTCCTGTGTATCGTCCTGGTTTCTATTAATCAAATACTCGAGCCAGTTGTAATATTACTGATACTTAAAAAATAGTACTGTAAAACTTTTTTAATCGGGTCTGCTGGGGGGATGGCTTCTTAAATAGTGAAATGGCGCATAGAAAATTTTTACTTCCCTAATAATGAATTGAGCCGGCCGCTGTGGTCGAGTGGTTCTAGGCACTTTAGTCCGGAACCACGCTGCTGCTACGGTCGCAGGTTCGGATCCTGCCTCGGGCATGGATGTGTGTGATGTCCTTAGGTTAGTTAGGTTTACGTAGTTCTAAGTCTAGGGGACTGTTGACTTCAGTCCCATAGTGCTTAGAGCCATTTGAACCATTTGAATAATGAATTTGCATTCCGCCTTCCAGCATCAGATTCCCATCAGACCGACGAGAACGTTGGCCGACGGCAATGTTTAGACGCCAGTGACCGAGCTCAAAATTAAGCAATTTGCGTAATTACATTGCCAGCATACTGATAGAAAAGGTCGCTAAAAACTGTTTCAGGGACGGTGAAATAAAAGATTGATAAAGTAACTGCCGATTGAACACTAGTAGCGCTCGGCTGTGGCCACCAAACAATTCGTCGGCAACTCTCCTTCGCTGCAGCCTCAAAAAGTTCAAAAATGCAACAAAATAAATTGAGTATTAATGTAGGAAAGTAGGTTTCTTGGTTCAAGCACTGCTGTTATAATCAAATTAACGTAATTACTTAACCAACATTTATAGATACGAGAGCGACACTTACCATTGTATGAGGCAGTAATCGAGACAAAGGGGAGAGAGAGAGAGAGAGACAGAGAGAGAGAGAGAGAGAGAGAGAGAGAGAGAGGGAGAGGGAGAGGGAGAGGGAGAGGGAGAGGGAGAGAGAGCAGAGCTCGTGCTTTTATACAGTCAAAACAAATTACGGCGACTACTTTCAACTTGCTTTACAAAGCGTCTTTTATCAGGTTTCGATATATAGAAATTTCTCTGGAACAATCTTTATATGAACAGTATAAAAATACATTTTTATATTAAAGTATGACCGTTTCACCGAGCGAGGTGGCGCAGTGGTTAGCACACTGGACTCGCATTCGGGAGGACGACGGTTCAATCCCGTCTCCAGCCATCCTGATTTAGGTTTTCCGTTATTTCCCTAAATCGCTTCAGGCAAATGCCGGGATGGTTCCTTTGAAAGGGCACGGCCGATTTCCTTCCCAATCCTTCCCTAACCCGAGCATGAGCTCCGTCTCTAATGACCTCGTTGTCGACGGGACGTTAAACACTAACCACCTATGACCGTTTCTCCTTAGTTTACAGATTTATTTACACAGAGAAAATTTATGTTTACTATATTTTAGCATTAATTAAACGTTTGCGGTATATTTTATTAATTATTGAGAAAGCAACATTTCACAGTCACATGTTTGGGGAAATGCTCCTCATGATACCGGTTAGCAGTCCGCAATACGGCGGAATATCAAACGACTTTCGGCAAACTAGCAAGACGCAGTCTGCTTGCCAGCTCATTCATTTTCAGCTGTCCCAGTTAAAATGTGGGCCTACTTATCTTGAAGGCTATACACTTGAAAGCCTGGCAAAAACACAGCCACATGTGGTGAGATCGAGAAAGTGCGCGATATAGCAAACTACCGGCGTTTAACGGCCTGTAGTATAGCTGACGTCAGAACAGTATCAGGAAAAAAAGGGTCTGATACGTTTTACCCAGAAAATTAATCATTGGGAAGCCTCGTACAAATTTCTGGACCTCCAGCACCGTGCAGAAAAAAACAGGTCATCAACTTATTTTGTTTTATTTAAACTACTATTTGCGAAACTGTTTAAGTTACAATGAGAAATAAGAGTAAAATTAAAGGACCAGATAAGTTGCTTAACGAACTGTCGTATTTCAGATGCAATAAGGATTTCGCTTTCTTCAAAAAGAAAGTTTAACATGGTCATATTTTCCGGGTTTAGTGACGTTGAGTTGTACGTCTTCTTTATGAATATGACACTGTATATAATTAAACTTTTGATGATTCACAGTATGTGCGGAATATGAAAATCAATCAGGATGGTCTTCCAGTGAACTTACATACGTGAAAAAAATAATAAAAAAATGAAAATAAATATAAAATATGAAAAATAAGAATTATATAAAGATGCAAGTGGATTGTATGGTTAGTCCCCATTAGGTCTACGTCGTATGACCATTGCTTTTTGATTAATGTATAATGAAATGCTTGTAGTAACACTCCTAAACAGCTGTTGGAAGCTTTATTTTGTAAGTCTGTTCTTGTTCTATATGTTGACAATGCCCGGTATCTTCGGGTTTAATGACCATCTTGATTGTATGTCCTGTCCATGAGAGATTAGACTTTTGACTACTCACTGTCACTGGTCGTGAAAATGTCTACATCAAGTGCTGATGCCCTTCCATTGGTACTCATACAGCGTGAGTCTGGAAAAAATGTACATGCTTTGAAGGGATGATAGTGCTAGTGATTCTGAAAACGTCGTATGGATATATGTCACTGTGCGGCTGGTCCCGGCGGAGGTTCGAGTCCTCCCTCGGGCATGGGTGTGTGTGTTCGTTCTTAGGTAAATTTAGGTTAAGTAGAGTGTAAGCTTAGGGACTGATGACCTTAGCACTTAAGTCCCATAGTATTTCACACACATTTGAACATTTTTGAATATATGTCCTGTTTCCAGAATGAAATTTTCACTCTGCAGCGGTTCCCTGATATGAAACTTCCTGGTAGATTAAAACTGTATGTTACACCGAGACTCGAACTCGGGACCTTTGCATTTTGCAGGCAAGTGTTCAGTCGATTTATTATAAATAAATAAACACTTCTTATGCGTCTGTAAGTGCGCCGTATTATGGCGCTATATACTCAAGTCAGCTGTTGTGTTTAGGACATTCTATGTGTTTTACTAGTGTATTCTGTTGTATTTTATTAGTAGATTATAATTAATGGTAGATGTTAAAAGCAAAAATCTGTTATGCGATTAACGCTATGTAGTAATACCATTCGACGGCTATGTAGTAATACCATTCGACGGCTTCGCAAATAGTAGTTTGTGTTGTACAAATTTGTTGAATTCTGTCCAAAAGCAAACGCAAAAACAACTTGCTCAGCAATGTTTGAACCATTTTTGAGGGAATCCATCTGCTTTTGTGCTCCGATCCGCTACTATGGATGAGACGGGAATCCAGCACTTCACGCCAGGAATGAGGGCACAACCAAAGCAGTGTCGGGATGTTGGTTTCATGTTTTGGAGAGGCAGAGTTTTCTGAAACCAGACATAACATACACATGTTATTACATCGCAAAGTGTCGAATAATGACTGCTGAACACCACACAAGTTTTCTAGAACAAAAGGATAAAAATAACTATGTGGCTGTAAACAAAAAAATAACTGTGTATAATCAGAGCCGGAACCGTCCTCACAGGAGGCTAGGCAGTGGGAAAAGTAGGGACGAGAAGCGTGAATTGTTAGGATATGTACTATATTCACCAGTCCCGACACTCTGATAATCCAATATTCCCACAAATGTAGATACTGGTAGCTGTAGATGTTGTCAGTCCACTGAAGAGATTAGTGCAGAGAAGGAAGGTACAGGGTTTAAACGTCTCATTAGAGGCTGAGCGGAAAAGATGCAGATTGGAAAAGGAATTCGGCGTTGTCCCTTTCGAAAGAACCATTCTGGTATTTCACTTTGGCAATGGGTAGGGAGACCATCTAAAATCTACAGGCTGGTTATAATTAAACTTTCGCTGCTTGAGCCAGTCTAGACGGTAAACCATTTATCGTATGGGTACCCAACTTCATAGGAATCATGTTCAGACTGTGCTCTGTAGGATTATCGTTATTAGTACACTAGTGGCCATTAAAATTGCTACACGACGAAGATGACGTGCTACAGACGCGAAATTTAACCGACAGGAAGAAGATGCTGTGATATATAAATGATTAACTCTTCAGAGCATTCACACAAGGTTGGCGCCGGTGGCGACACCTACAACGTGCTGACATGAGGAAAGTTTCCAAACGATTTCACATACACAAACAGCAGTTGACCGGCGTTGCCTGGTGAAACGTCGTTGTGATGCCCCGTGTAAGGAGGAGAAATGCGTACCATCACGTTTCCGACTTTGATAAAGGTCGGATTGTAGCCTATTGCGATTGCGGTTTATCGTACAGCGACATTGCTGCTCGCGTTGGTCGAGATCCAATGACTTTTAGCAGAATATGGAATCGGTGGGTTCAGGAGGGTAATACGGAACGCCGTGATGGATCCCAACGGCCTCGTATCACTAGCAGTCGAGATGACAGGCATCTTATCCGCATGGCAGTAGCGGACCGTGCAGCCACGTCTCGATCCCTGAGTCAACAGATGGGGACCTTTGCAAGACAACAACCATCTGCACGAACAGTTCGATGACGTTTGCAGCAGCGTGGACTATCAGCTCGGAGACCGTGGCTGCGGTTACCCTTGACGCTGCACCATAGACAGGAGCGCCTGTGATGGTGTATTCGACGAACCTGGGTGCGCGAATGGCAAAACGTCATTTTTTCGGATGAATCCAGGTTCTGTTTACAGCTTCATGACGGTCGCATCCGTGTTTGGCGACATCACGGTGAACGCACATTGGAAGCGTGTATTCGTGATCGCCATAAAGGCGTATCACCCGGCGTGATTGTATGGGGTGCCATTGGTTACGCGTCTCGGTCGCCTCTTGTTCGCATTGACGTCACTTTGAACAGTGGACGGTACATTTCAGATGAGTTACGACCCGTGGCTCTACCCTTCATTCGATCCCTGCGAAACCCTACATTTCAGCAGGATAATGCACGACCGCAAGTTGCAGGTCCTGTACGGGCCTTTCTGGATAAAGAAAATGTTCGACTGTTGCTCTGTCCAGCACATTCTCTAGATCTCTCACCAATTGAAAACGTCTGGTGAACGGTGGCCGAGCAACTGGCTCGTCACAATAGGCCAGTCACTACTTTTGATGAACTGTGGTATCGTGTTGAAGCTGCATGGGCAGCCGTACGTGTACACGCCATCCAAGCCCTGTTTGACTCAATGCCTAGGCGCATCAAGGCCGTTATTACGGCCAGAGATGGTTGTTCTGTGCACTAATTTCTCAGAACCTATGCACCCAAATTGCGTGAAAATGTAATCACATGTCAGTGCTGGTGTAATATATTTGTCCAATGAATACCCGTTTATCATCTGCATTTCTTCTTGGTGTAGCAATTTTAGTGGCCAGTAGTGTAGTATTTGTGTCTTGACCTGCCGTTAGGTACCTGTACTGGTACGGCGACGTAGGACTGAAACACAAGCGTCAGTCTGCATTGCAATTGCAAACAATCATCATCGGTCCGGGTAGGGTGAGTGGGGCTTAATTCACGAAACAACAGTTATAATGCTAGTGCTTTTCGCGAGTATCGAAACACTAAAGGAATACGGAGAGGTCCTCTTCCTGCACCGGAGTTGGAGATCGGGATTCGTAAGTTCCAATTAACTGAAGATTTAGTAATTGCTCTTGGGAGATGAATTTGCGCCATAAATTGTTGAAGAACTTACTGCTGCCATGGCTGAGAATGCCCGACGCAATGTGCGTACTTCGAGCAGTGTGCGAACTGTGTCACGACAGCTGAACATTATCAGGAACGTAAACATGGTGTGAGATAAAAATGTTACTCTCTCATCTGTAACTGCAAGGTGTATAAGCGGACAAGAAAAAAAAATCTCGGATTTCTAGGTTAAAATCACACTTCCTCCTGGGTGGAAATACACTTTTTCCGTGTTAAGTGACAGTATACTTTTCCTCGGAACTGTAAACTTATCAATCCTTTGAATGGTTATGGTTTTATACACCGGCGTAGAATTTCCCTGACCTTTAGAATACCAAACTCAATAACAAAAAAATTTTTTTGATAGATCTTTGATGTGCAGCAACATGTACGCTGCATATTTTCGTATTGCGAAAGTGTAAATTTAAATACCACCAAACACCGCATGTTACTTTCCGGAACATTAAAATCAGGCTTGCAATGCGCTTTTGTAGCGTCATAGCTCGTCACGTGATCTCTCCAGCCGATGACAGCGGATATTCTAGCGTAGTGATGTAGTCAGCCAATAGCAATTTCACTGTTAAATTGCGCGTGCACACAAATAGGAAAAGTTAATGGTTTAAATTAATATACACAGCGTTACTACAAGTAAAGAACAGCTTTCACAGATCGATGACCTCGCTGTCTGGTCTCGTTCCCCAAACAACCCCCAACCCAGCTTTCACATATAATATTGGTCTCGAAGATTAATAAGCTGCAAGAGCAGCTAAGCTTTCACATATAATGTTTATATCTTTTGCGCGTGTTACTCTTTAAGGTACATCACACAAATGTGTCAGTAAAATATTTAATAAAGACATAAATGTCTGATCGTCTAAGCTCGTAATTTTCCTAAATGTACATCGTCAAAGACTTGAGTTTTAAGTGAGAGTCAAACGCTCTGTGATTTAAGAAATTCATCGTACATTCTCGCACATAGTTCATCTTGCATAAAAGGAAATTTACGTTGAAAGTAACGCTTTTCAAAGAACCGTTCGCAATATTTTTCCGAGATGTGTTAGAAATAGGTTCGTTTCAGTAGCTTGCGTAGCTACGATAATGCAGGGAGCCCGTATGTTCGTAGGTGCAAAACACTAAAAGATCTTACATTATGTCATAAAAGAAAGAAGACATCAAAGGATAGTCCATCGGAATTTCGTGACTCATTCTAAAATGCGTAATTCGGCTTAAACTGCACATCCGTATGTTCAGATTCGGATGTAAATTTTCTTGAGTACCAGTACTGGATTATCTCATGTTTGCTTCTTTATTATGGCATAATGCCATACGTGCTAGAAGATGAAAACATGCACTTTTGAAATGCAGCGAACAGTTGAAACTAGCCAATACTGTGGAATTAAACGCTTCGTTTCAACTAAATTGACTGCCTCAGCAGAAAAGATTAATAAAAGACAAATTTATTTAGCAAACCGACAAAAATAACTTAATTGTGCTGCAAGGCGATTAATGCTTGAGTGTCAGAAAGGTGGAAATAAAATCTGAAACCAATAACATATTTTAGCCTGCCGTACTCATGTCAATGTATTTCAATTCACTTGATAGCTCCCGGCCACAGAAATCCATTTTGTTTTCATTTGACGCGAGAGCAATAAACGAAGAGGAAACAGCAAAATCACTAAACGCAAACGCGGGTCACGTGGAGATTATACACCTCCTCACTATAACTCCGACTGCTCTGTGTACCTGAAAAAAAAAACCACGCAATTAATATTAGATGGGATAATTTGTAACCGGGAAACAAGAACTTTTCAGAAAATTTGCATCATTTTTGCCTATAGCTAATAACTTGCTTTTTTGTGTAAAATTAAGTATAGGATACATGAAACCAGTAGAAGAAACAAGCAAGACAGTACACATTTCTTCAATCCTTAAGTCCTAGCATTTTTTTTCTCTCTAAGCTTGCTCCAGCTTTACATGGCGTGCTTCAGTCTCTGGGAAAGAATCCATTACCTCATCAAATTTCGTCAAATGTTTTGCTACATGAAAAAACGAAATGTCGTTTTCTAATACTGAAAAAACTGTTAACACAAACAGTACCAAAGACTGGTGTGGTTTCTCAATCTGATTACGTGTATTTTGTCACTGTCTGCTAGATAACACGAAATAGGCCTGTCTAATATTGCAACAATTGTAACACACACCAAGTAAACGAGATCCTTTAGGCAAAAATGGCCATTTTTAAAACAAGACAGAATATAATTCAAGAAGTACCTATATGAACGGTTTAGTTAGCCCACGTTTATTCTCCGGTTAGGCGTTATTACGTTTTCATACAGTGCGTTTTCCGCGCTGCTCCCAGAATAGATCTTTGGCGACTGCTACCAGGGACAGTATAACTGGTCCTTTTCAGTGTAGCAGTCTGGCCAAAAATTTTCTATCGAAATTCATTTTCTTGGATACACCAAGAAGATAATACATAATCTTTCTTACCTATTATTCCTTTTAATCGTTTATTTCCACTCTGGTACTCTGAATCTATGGATTTCGCTAGTAATTATAACAACGCTGATCATTCGCACACCCTGTCAACCACATAAACAAATAGCGATTGCCATCCGCCCGTTCGGCTTTATTCCGCTCAGCTGGTATAGCCCTGTCCCATTCTGTCTGCAGGAAAGTTTATTTCTGGTTCCGACGGGGATTCTCCTGGCAGAGACATGACGTACACTATGCGCGCATTCAGCGATCAACTTATGATTCATTCAGAAATAAACTTAGGGTATGTTCAAAAATGTTAAAAAACCAACAAGGATGCGTTTCAAAATCATTTGAATAATCGACAGACCAACGTGCGCTGGATACTAGGTGCTTTGTGAAACAAGGTTTTTTTCCTCAAGAATATGAACTTGGCAGCGCCCCTCCCCTTCCTTGAAACTGCCGCCCGGGGTAGATACCCCAGTTTGCTCCCAGTGATTCTGGCAGTTTGCTCGCGACAGTAAAATTTTTCCAGGTAGCTTCTTGCCGCTTGCTGCTGCTGCTTATACAGCTAACAGCCAAACTTCTGTAGCCAGAAGCGGAAGAAGATATTTGTTTTGTTGTTGTATATGGCGCATTTCCTTTGCAACTTAAGTTTTATTTTCTGTCGTTCATGTTTTATTCCTGCAGTATAACTCTGCGGTAGTGGGATACATAATATCTTTTGTTAGAGTGTTGTTTCTTACCAGTCAAAATTACAAAAATTTAACTGAAAACTAAAACAAAAAGAAATTCCTGGTATTCTAAAAAATTCCCGGGTTTATCCCGGTTTTCTCCCGAATGAAAAAATTCCCGGGTTTTTCCTTTATCTCCCGGTTGTCCCGGATCGTATACACCCTGGTAAATTAAAATGTAGTTCTCTTTCGCATGTCCACAAATTTTCATTCTCTTGCGATCACTCGTTTTTCATGGGGGCTATTCTCAAGTAGCGGAAGTTTAGTTACGGTGTAACAATTCTGTGAATTTGTGTGGCGGGACGTGCGGTATTTAAATCGTCAGCCACAGTAATGCTTGTTCCGTGTCCACTCACTCGATCTAAAAGAGAATTACATCAGAAAATAGGTAATTTTTTTCTTAGTGTCAAGCTGCACACCAGTCAGCATAAAAAAGTGCACAGAAATAGACTTGATTGTGTGCTAATGTTTGTACCGCAGTATCCGTGTCGTATCTGCAGTGGACACAGATAATGAATGCGGTGCGGCGACCGCGGTTGGTAGCACTGCACGGTTATTTCCCGCTCCCTCGAGGTCTGTTCGGGGACTGTCCTGGACTACAGTATGTATCTCCCCTGGGATTGCCCTATCTAACTGGGACCTCGTTGGGACGTTCTAAGATCGGAGTGTAGAAATGAAGTAAAAATTTATTTAATAGAATTACTTTTTATCTAGAACACAATTACATGGAACTTGTTGCTTCAGAAGTAGTTATTCTCCCGTATTTCTCGAAAGATTTCACATATATCTGAAAGCCTCTTTTCCATTTTACAACTCCGTGCAAGTCAGATTGTAGTTAAACTGGCACTGTAACACTGATTCCACAGTCTCTGACAGCTGTCGATTTCTTTCATCAGTCCACTGGGTTGACGTCAACGAAAATACACTTTCCACAGTGTCGTTACGTGCGGGAGTAGAAAAGAAATACTCACGTAATTTTAGCAGATGGCATTTCCGTCTAGTATTTTCGGTTTCCTTAAGAAAGTAAATCCACCTTCCTTCCAAGGAGTGTTTAGACTTCCATTCTTCCGAGTCACGCTTTGCCGTAGGGTGACCAGACGTCCGGATTAATCCGGACATGTCTTCCTGTTTTGCTCTTTGTCCGGGGTCCGGGCGAATTTTTACAGTGTCCGGCTTTTTCGCAAAGTTGAGCGTAATACAGTTCAATTTACAATTCGTCCCGTTCTATTGCTCTTTTCTTAAATACTTTAACTATTGGCACAGCCTTCCTGTCGTACACGTATGATTTGTGAGTGTAATTTTTAACCGAGTGAGTTACGTAAAATAGTTGGCTATGCATAAACGAAAGTGTACATTTTCCGATGTCCTTTCCTGCAAAAATCCGGCTTACAAGAAAGGGAGAAATGAATTTGAAGCGGAATGAAAGATATGTGGAGCTGGAACGCACGTCTCAGTGGCCAATAAAGGTAAGAAATAACTTGACAGATTAACTGTCATGGCTTTATTTCATAGTTTCATAGTCATTCAGTTTATTTGTATTCGGAAGGTTAAAGCACACTTTACATGTCGTCAGCTGCTTCTTGAATAGTAGATGTTGGTAGCGGTGCGTCAAATGAAGGGAGGTGAATGGTCTTACGTTTTTCGTTTTGTAAACAAATCCGTGTTGTTGACATAACAAAACAATTGACGCCACACTGTCACCACAATCAACGTTTTTTATTTTTTTTTATGTTTCTCAGTTAACCACCACCTGACCATACGTAACAATTAACTGCTAGTTTTACCGGTAGTTCCGGGCAGTCACGTGACTGGTCCAAAGCTGACGGGTGGTATCCTCATCTGCAGTTGACCCGTTTGATGTGTCCTCTTTTTTCTTCCTTTGTCCTCCTTTTTGAAGCTGTTCGTCCTCCTTTTTAAACAATTGCATCTGGTCACCCTACGTTTTGTTACTAAAAAGCTCTCCACGTACATATATTCGCGAAAATAATTGTCGCCTCAAATCTTCGCACTATTTTAGTCAGGTACGTAACAGTGTTAACAATCGTCATCCAGTCTTCTTTCTCAGATAGCGTCATCGAATCGAATACCTGATATTTATCAAAAGAATTGGCGTTATTATAGTACTTGGGGCAAGCTCGTAGCAGTATTTTCAAAAATCGGGACAAAATTAGGTCTTGTCGGGATGCATGCCAT
Organism: Schistocerca nitens; assembly: GCF_023898315.1. Classification (NCBI taxonomy): domain Eukaryota; kingdom Metazoa; phylum Arthropoda; class Insecta; order Orthoptera; family Acrididae; genus Schistocerca; species Schistocerca nitens. The sequence continues at coordinate 77,886,889 of NC_064623.1, read as the reverse complement.
CCTGTTCTCCCCGTAACAAGCTGCCCGGCCTCACATCGCAGCAGCCGTGGTGGGGTCATCTGCTGATTGAGAGGTTGTGGCACGACCTCTTTTGACGAGCCATTACGCCTACCAAATGCACATTGTGCCAGCGGCGTACGTGATATTACGTAACCTTTTCAGTCCGCCAGACCTCAAATACACTACTGGCCATTAAAATTGGTACACCAAGAAGAAATGCAGATGATAAATGGGTATTCGTTGGACAAATATATTACACTAGAACTGACATGTGATTACATTTTCACGCAATTTGGGTGCATAGATCCAGAAAAATCAGTACGCAGAACAACCACCTCTGGCCGTTACAACGGCCATGATACGTCTGGGCATTGAGTCAAACAGAGCTTAGATGGCGTGTAACAGGTACAACTGCAGCTTCAACAGGATACCACAGTTCAAGAGTAGTGACTGGAGTATTGTGACGAGCCAGTTGCTCGGCCACCATTGACCAGACGTTTTCAATTGGTGAGAGATCTAGAGAATGTGCTGGCCAGGGCAGCAGTCGAACATTTTCTGTATCCAGAAAGGCCCGTACAGGACTTTCCTGCTGAAATGTAGGGTTTTGCCGGGATCGGATGAAGGGTAGAGCCTCGGGTCGTAACACATCTGAAATGTAACGTCCACTGTTCAAAGTGACGTCAGTGCGAACAAGAAGTGACCAAGACGTGTAACCAATGGCACTCCATACCATCACGCTGAGTGATACGCCAGTATGGAGATGACGAATACACGCTTCCAATGTGCGTTCACCGCGATGTCGCCAAACACGGATGCTGTAAACAGAACCTGGATTCATCGTAAAAAATGACGTTTCGCCATTCGTGCACCCAGTTACGTCGTTGAGTACACCATCGCAGGCGCTCCTGTCTGTGATGCAGCGTCAAGGGTAACCGCACCCATGGTCTCCGAGCTGATAGTCCATGCTGCTGCAAACGTCACCGAACTGTTCGTGCAGATGGTTGTCTTGCAAACGTCCCCATCTATTGACTCAGGGATCGAGACGTGGCTGTCCGATCCGTTACAGCCATGCGGATAAGATGCCTGTCGTCTCGACTGCTAGTGATACGAGGCCGTTGGGATCCAGCACGGCGTTCCGTATTACCGTCCTGAACCCACCGATTCCATATTCTGCTAACAGTCATTGGATCTCGACCGACACGAGCAGCAATGTCGCGATACGATAAATCGCAATCGCGGTAGACTAGAATCCGACCTGTATCAAAGTCGCAAACGTGATGGTACGCATTTCGCCTCCTTACACGAGGCATCACAACAACGTTTGACCAGGCAACGCCGGTCAACTGCTGTTTGTGTATGAGAAATCGGTTGGAAACGTTCCTCATGTCAGCACGTTGAAGGCGTCGTCACCGGCGCCAATCTTGTGTGAATGCTCTGCAAAGCTAATCATTTGCATATCACAGCATCTTCTTCCTGTCGGTTAAATTTCGCGTCTGTAGCGCATCATCTTCCTGGTGTAGAAATTTTAATGGCCAGTAGTGTTCATACCTCGCTGAGTCAAGTTCGTTGCGGTGGCTATTTTCGGTAGCAGCTGTCAGAACATTTATTTTCAAGATAAAAGGCCGTAATTTGCTGCAACATTGGTGTTTCTGTTCGCAGGCGTATTTCATCTTTTATGTGAGAATGAAAGGCATTTTGCTCTGGAGCAATATACAACTTTTATGTTTACATATAGGCCTATAGCCACAAATTTAAAATGTTTGTGTCATAAATAACATTACAGTTATCTCTTACAGGTTCTAATGATTTTCTCTCCTAGTAAATGAAACGATCCTACGGCATTATTGGCCAGCAGGTCGTCTCTGGGGTAGTTCGCGAGGTTGGTGCAAATCTCTCTATTTGACAACCACTTCGGTGAATTGAACAGAAACACCAAATCAGAAACACCCAGTCCCTAGGGTAAGAAAATCTCCGATTCGGCTCTTTCCGTCTTTGTGTCACTGGTCGAATGGTTCAAATGGCTCTGAGCACTATGGGACTTAACATCTGAGGTCATCAGTCCCCTAGGACTTAGAACTACTTAAACCTAACTAACCTAAGCACATCACACACATCCATGCCCGAGGCAGGATTCGAACCTGCGACCGTAGCAGTCGCGCGGTTCCGGACTACAGCGCCTAGAACCGCATGGCCACCACGGCCGGCTCACTGGTTGAAAGGCGCACTTGCACGCCATTAACAACTCTCCGTACCGCCCAGCATTCTCGTTCTCATAGACACATTCTTATCAACAGATGAGTGTGCTGCACTTTTGTCCTACCCTTGGCCTAACAACGTAATAGATTTGCTAGTATTAATCTCCGACACTCTGGATTCTCTGATACATGGCCTCCGTGAAGTTAACGGTCACAAAACTGGTATGCATAACGAAACGCTGTCAAGTTGGTGATACGTGAATTAATTAGTATTTAATAATGTCCGAAACAACTGTTATGATGGATAGTAACATATCTACAGTAATATATGTGATCTCATTATTAAATGAAAGTCTGTGATTCAGAATATTACATTTACTTGTAAAAAGATACAATATTAGGGTCGCCACATGTGTCACACGCGCTTGAAAGGAAATCTGTTTTGAATATCTCAGTACAAGATGTAAGTAGACTGTTTAAGTTTTATGGTGGCTATGTAAGCAGGCAGTTTAGCTTTTTATGTTGCTAACGCCACGTATCGCTCTGTATGAAAATCACTGACTGTGCTGTGTGCTGTCTATGGCTGGTTGGCATTGTTGGTATATTCACTAATGTAGTGTTGGGCAGTTGGATGTGAACAGCGCGTAGCGTTGTGCAGTTGGAGGTGAGCCGCCAGCAGTGGTGGATGTGGGGAGAGAGATGGCAGAGTTTTGAGAGCGAACGATTTGGACGTGTGTCCGTCAGAAAAAGGAAATTTGTAAGACTGGATGTCATGATATATATAATATATATATATATATATATTAAGTTAAATACATTGTTTGTTCCCTTATAAAAATCTTTCATTTGCTAACTATGCCTATCACAAGTTAGTGCCCTCAGTAGTTAGAATCTTTTATTTAGCTGGCAGTATTGGCGCTCGCTGTATTGCAGTAGTTCGAGTAACGAAGATTTTTGTGTGGTGAGTGATTCGTGAAAGGTATAGGTTATTGTTAGTCAGGGCCATTCTTTTGTAGGGATTATTGAAAGTCAGATTGTGTTGCGCTAAAATAATTATTGTGCGTCTGTTTAGTGATGATCAGAATAAGTAAAGATAGAAATGTCTGAGTACGTTCAGTTTTACTCAGCTGTCTTTATATCAAATAACGTAGAAGTTTACCAGCACAGTAATTTATAATTTTCCAAAGGGGATGTTTCAAAGAAAAGATATAAATTCAGTAATCGGAGGGAAGCAAACCTAAATTGACATTTGTTCACAATTAGTGGAAGATGAACCGGGATTGAATTAGGGAAGTAACCGGTGGAGGTAGTTGTCTTCTAACTCCACGACACATGCTCTCGCAAATTTGATTCATCAAATGAGTGACCACTTGGTTCTAGCAGAACAAGAAAGGAAAGGTAAAGGATTAGCACCACTGGCCTAAGTTCTGTTCCGCACTGCCCCACGTTTTCTAACTTGAATCCCATCTCCTCTCCTTCCGACGTAAACTCAACGCTTGACATCGTGCAGTGTCCTTGCCGTGCCTCACTCGTTGCACATAACCAGCAGGCGGCGCGGTGTGCTTGCAAGTCACGCCCTCGCTTCATACGCCAGTAACGGATGCAAATATTGATGGTACCGCGGTGCGCGGTCTGCCTGCGCTGCCCATTGATGCCTCTGGGAGAAGACTGCGATACCACCCTTCTCAAATTCGCAGATGTTTGGCTGTAATCGTGGCAGGCTAAGTGGTAATGATCACTTTCTAGTTCCACAAACTGAGCAGTTGCTCATTAGAAGCCAGTTTGCACTCACCTCTCTCAAGTCCTAACACAGAACAGCCTTACTCAGAACGACCGAGTTCGGAAGCTCACACCATAACGACCAAGTAAGATGATAACTGCAGAGGTTGAAGTCTGCCAACACACGAAAAAGTAGCATGAAAGTGGCTGAGCTAGGAGTCTCGCCGCAGCCTGACCACATTTCGCTCTCCTTATTTCGCCACCTAATCTCGGAACAGTTCGCCTATGTTTTCCCCACGACCATCGCTACCCAGACCCGACACGCAGCTCCAAATTAAAGTAATTTACAATAATATTTAAGCTCTCACCAGCGTTTCTAGTATGGAGGAGCCAATCAGTCACGCCCCCACATCAGGTAGAAAGTTCGCAGACAAACCACCCCTCCATCTCCACACGTGGGCGCCAGATTTCCTCTCCTACAAGAATTCAGCCGAATATCAAGGATATAACTCTGAGGACTTACCTCCATCTCATGCCTAACTCGGGAACAGAGGTATCTGGTTTACTCTCGCCCCGCCTTGGCTACTAAAATTTCTGTTTAATAGCTTCGTGCCACGCTTGTGCATTGGCCTGCTAGACCGACCGGACACTGACGAGGGCTACACCCAGAATGAGATTTTCACTCTGCAGCGGAGTGCGAGCTGATGTGAAACTTCCTGCCAGATTAAAAATGAGTGCCGGACCGAGACTCGAACTCGGGACCTTTGCCAGGGAAACATCCCCCAGACTGTGACTAAGCCATGTCCCCGCAATATCATTTCTTCAGGGAGTGCTAGTTCCGCAAGGTTCATAGGAGAGCTTCTGTGAAGTTTGGAATGTAGGAGACGAGGTAATGGCGGAAGTAAAGCTGTAAGGATGGGGCGTGAGTCGTGCTTGGGTAACTCAGATGGTAGAGCACTTGACCGCAAAAGGGAAAGGACCCGAGTTCAAGTCTCGGTCCAGCACACAGCTTTAATCTGCCAGGAAGTTTCATATCAGCGCACACTCCGCTGCAGAGTGAAAATCTCATTCTGGAAACATCCCCAACGCTGTGGCTAAGCCATGTCTCCACAATATCCTTTCATCAGGGAGTGCTAGCTCTGCAAGGTTCACAGAAGAGCTTCTGTGAAGTTTGCAAAGTAGGAGACGAGGTACCGGGGAAGTAAAGCTGTAAGGATGGGGCGTGAGTCGTGCTTGGGTAGCTCAGATGCTAGAGAACTTACCCGCGAAAGGCAAAGGACCCCAGTTCGAGTCTCGGTCCGGCACACAGCTTTAATCTGCCAGGAAGTTTCATATCAGCGCACACTCCGGCGCAGACTGAAAATCTCAGTCTTTAAACATCCCCCAGACTGTGGCTAAGCCATGTCCCCGCAATATCCTTTCTTTCAGGAGTGCTAGTTCTGCAAGGTTCGCAGGACAGCTTCTGTGAAGTTTGGAAGGTAGGAGACGAGATACTGGCAGAAGTAAAGCTGTGAGGACGGGGCTTGAGTCGTGCTAGGGTAGCTCAGATGGTAGAGCACTTCCCCGCGAAAGGCAAAGGTCCCGTTTCGAGTCTCGGTCCGGCACACAGTTTTAATCTGCCAGGAAGTTTGAAGGGCTGCACCCCCAAATACTGGCAGGCCCACGTTCTTCTGAAGCCGCCTCCTGGGTGCCTACATCTATTCATCTGCAATGGCGCACTTTAAGCTAGCTTACAGACAGGGACTCAGTTTTCAGTTCGTCTCGCCAGAATATAATACGCACTGCTGTAACTCTAATGCTAGAGAAAATTATCAAATGAAATTGACTGTCACACGAGAAACAAATTATTGTATCCTTCACTTGCGCATTATAAGAAAAATATTCCTTAGCGAAAGGAAAACAACAATTTTTACATTTTATAACTAAAATGACTTTAATATCCTTTGCTTGAGGCGAAAATGTTAAACAACCACAGTACAAGCATCTCTACCTGTCACTAGCGATCCATATCCCTATAATGACAAGCTACTGATTCATCATGGTGCCTTATGTATAATGTCTATCGAAAAGTTTTGCTTTAATGGGTTTTACATACATACATCAATAAAGTACACTCAACGCACGACATGTAAAAAGAACAATATGACAGATAAAAGTCCACTGAAAAAGAAAAATTAGCTCAACATGAAACTTCATAGCCTTCCAATAAGCTTTACTTTGTTTTACATCACACACGGTTTTGCACTGTCGTTTCACGTAGAGGAATTTCGATTAATGCCATCTGGGTTTCGGCTCCACACGTCCAGCTCGTTGATCAGCTTGTGGTGTTTGGTAAAATAATAAGGTTCATTTAATTAGGCATTGTTGTCTCAGGTGGTCGTGGCTGTTGTTCTCCATATCTCATTGGTATGGCGGTTAGGGTGGCGGTTAGGGCAGGAGGTTAAACTGCATCAAGCCAGGGGAAAAGCTTAGATTATTGACACAGGGTCGGTTGGTCACGAGTGTAGCTCATGTGTCATCGTAAGCTAGTCTCAATCTCTCAGAGAGGTGAGGATGCTCTACTTTACCATGGAGTATCTGCACCTGAAATAAGTAGTTCTCCTGGCGACAAGATGGATTTATTGCCATCAGCCTTGCTAATTTGCGTATCGTGGTTGTTCTCACACAGTAAAAACCTCATACGGGGTGTTCAAAAAGTCTCTCCGCAGTGCCGTATGATTGTTAGCCACGCGTGCCGCATGCCGCAGTGAATATACCGAAATGAAACTCAGTGAAATACAAGTTATTAATTTATTGAATATTCATTTTTGCTTACAAATTTTCACATTAAATGTTGAAAGTGTCCCCCCTGTTGTTGAATACACAATTCGTCTAATCATGTTTCCAAACACGAGCTGTAACATTTCTCCTGTAACAGAAGCAGTGAAAGTGGATATTGAAGTTTTCTATTCATCGATGGATTTTGGACGGTTTTTATTGACAGTTGCTTTCGCTGTACCCCAGAAGAAAAAGTCAGGTAGGTCAGGCGATCGTGGAGGCCAAAGTTCCTGTGAAATTATGCGATCACCAAAAACATCAGCAAGCAGTCACATTGAAACGGGAGCCGTATGCGCGGTTGCACCAACTTGTTGAAAATAACCGTTCAGTATTTCTCTTAACACAAGTTCTCCTATGAATGGGTACAGGATATCACTGCAGTATCGTTGTGCGTTTATTGTTTCGTTGAAAAATCGGACCCATAATCTGACGTCTAGAAATTGCAATCCAAACTGCTATTTTCATAGGATGAAGTGGTTCCTCATGAATACACAATGGATTTTCAGTATTCCACATACGAGAATTTTACTGGTTCTTGTACCCGGATAAATGAAACCACGCCTCATCAGTGAAAAACGTTTCATTAAGAATATCCCTTCCATTTTGTTGAACGGAATTTCTGAACCATTGACAAAAATGCAGTCTCTTGCCATGATCAGTATTTTTCAGTTCTTGCACGACTGTCACTTTGTATGGGAAAAGTTCTAATTTTTTTCCTTACACCTGTGTGGGCCGTTCCGACACTAACATCGATTTCCTGGGCGAGGTTTCTTACTGACTTGTTCGGACTCAAGGAGATTTCATTGGAAATACCGACACACACAAACACAATAACTATGCACCCCGTAAGAGGGATGGAAATGATACAAACACTTACACAAAGAAATTATTTGCCACCGAAAGTGCAATTTGTTTTTAAAAGGACTCTTACGGTGGAAGGGTGGCAACTTTATAAAAATGACTATTTAAATACAATCCATGAAAAGATGATAGGCAAGATAAAAACATATTTCAGGAATTCGGCCTTTACACCTTAATTCTATAATTGCGTTTACACCGAATCCGACAAACATGACAGAGGCAGCTATTACATATGTCAGACTGACAGACAGACAGACACTAACTGCCTAACAAATATGGACGAAAGACAGGCGAGCAAGCTGAGGACGAGAGACTGACCAAGAAAACAAGTAGAATTTAATAAGTAAATGAAACAACATATCATGAATCACTTCTAATAAACGGCGATGTCTGGCGAAGACCTGGCGCAGCACCCCCAAAACGCTCTCCCGAACCGTCCGCTGCCAGCCTCTTCAACGGACGCAGGAAGGCGCACCGATCTCCCGTCTCACGGCGTCGCAGCTCGCGCCGGCCAGAGCGATGTCGTGGGTTGACTCCTGTTGCTCTCGTGTCGGCCGCGAAGCCACTACCCCTCGCTATACGGCGCGGCCCACTGGACTCACGTGGGGACCTCACATGCGCCGACACTCAAGGCGGACAAGTCATCTGGTGTCTCAGTGCGCGACCGACCAACCGATCGATCCAACCGCCAATGACCGTTGTCCGGAACAACTCGAGCAGACTGGCGGCCTAAGACAACAGACACACACTGACTTGTCCCACACTGATCCGGCTGACCAACTGACCAGACTCTCCCAGACTGCACCGACTCAGACTAACCAACTGCCGAGTTTTTTTTTTTTTCCTTTATTGAATTTCAATTCCCCCCGAAGGGGGCGGGCTGGCAGCAGCTTAGTATTGCGCTCTTCAGCCTACAGACTTTGTTAGAAAGATGAAGAGAATAAATAATAAAAACAGGCGATAAAATCGGAGACGTAAAGAGTAACATGGCGAAAAGAAATCGTGGAACTTAAAACAAAGAACAGAGGGATGATGACGCTAATAAAATACATACAAAGCAGACAGGTAAAACAATAGACAGACAATTAAAAAACACGGCGACAGTCTGGTTTCTGTTCGGAAAAGACATAAAATTCACACCTAGCGACAGCATGGTTTCTGTTCGCAAAAGACATAAAATTCACACCTAGCGACAGCATGGTTTCTGTTCGCAACACGAGAAAGACGAACAACAGTGAACAGTCACTGGAACACTGCACTAAAATGTTGGCAAATGTGACATACCACAGCCGTGAGCAGGTGGGGGGAAACTGGACAGATGATGGGAAAATAAAAAAGGGGGGAAAGGAGAGTAAAAGCGAAGGGAGGGGGGGGAGCCAGGAAAGGAGCTGATGGAGGATGAGGACCCATAAGAGGGGTGGGGGGGCGCTGGGCAGACGCGACAGGGAGTGGGGTAGGCAGAGGAGGGGAATACAAAAGGACTCGGGGGGGGGGGGGGGGAGAAGGGAGGTAGGGAAGGGGGGAAGAGGTAGCCCAGGGAAAGGACAGAGGAAAGGAGGGGGAGTGAGGATCAGAGTTGGTAGGAGGGATAAATGGAGGGAGAGAGGGCATCGTCCGGGATGGGGAGTTGATGGAAGCCACCTTGGGAAAGGAGATGTAGGGTGTAGAGATGGAGGGTAGGGGGAAATGCCGAGCTCATAGCGCCCCTTAAATGCTCGTGAACAGGCAACTTTTCCCCTTTTCTCACCAGAGGGAGACACCAAAGCTGCGATTGCCACAGCGGCGCCACCGCCAGAAGCGGAGGCGACTGCTATACACTACGCGCTACGGCGCGCTCTTCAAAACAGCAAATTTTACCATGGCTCAGGTTATTATATCCTTTTGCAAAACTACAGAGTCATTCTAAATGATGGACCCATTTTCAAAAATTCGTATCTATTCAAGTACGAATCCAAAATGCACAAGGTTTATACGAACGAAAAAAGGAAGTTTCAGAGTTTTTGGCTGGCGGTGGCGAGCGGGCAGTGATGATCTCAGAAGCGGCCGGTAGAGTTCGCGCGACAATAGGGCCGTCATTTCGTTTCACTGTCAGCTGTGAGTGAGATGGCTACTGTGGAGCACAAGGTTTTCTGCGTCCGTGAGTTCGCGAAATGTGACTCGCAAATTGCAGTGCAGAGGGCATTTCTTGTGTGTGTGAATTTCTAAGGGATCAAACTGCTGAGGTCATCGGTCCCTAGATTTACATATTACTTAAACTAACTTATGCTAAGAACATCACACACACCCATGCCCTAGGGAGGGCTCGAACCTCCGGTGGGAGGGGCCGCGCAATCCGTGGCGCCTCAAACCGCGAGGCTACTCCGTGCGGGCATTTCGTACCAAATTCTGTATTCAACTACCAACTCGCTAAAGCATTAGCCGTTGGTTTAAGCAATTTAAACAGACTGGGAGTGTGCGCAAAGGGAAAAGCACAGGCCGACGCGTGTGTCAGAGGATGCTGTCCGACAGATTCAAGAAAGTTTTGTGGGCAGTTCCAGTTAGTCTACCAATAACTCAGTGCTTCTCGCGAATATCTATCCTTTATCCTTCATTTATCCTTTTAACTATTAAACGTACAGTTATGTATTCACCACTGGTGCTTTCCATACAACTTCCCTGTTTCGATGGATTCAGGTTCCACAACATTCCTATACAATTCTGACATTGTCTCTTTTGTTTATTCGATAGCCGAAGGACTCGCAATCATTCCTCCATAACTACTTAGTGACAAGGACACAACTATAACTACCTATAGAACGATGGATACAAAATGACTGTCGCAACCTAAATCCCCCTCAGTCTGTGTCCATAACGAACAAATTACTACAGCAAAAGCAAAAAGAAACACAATTACATTATGGCGTTAATTTCCGAGGGCTCAAAATTGGTTACATTTCAACCTCACTCGTTTCAAATGCTCTCCCATTCAACTTCAATGAACAGCTGTTCACGTCTACCCACACCAAAGCTCTCCTTGCTTCAGCACCAAAATTTTCTTTTACGACCGTTGTCAGCAGCTGACAATGGATCAAGATCATCTAAACGTGCGCTCGTCTACCAGTCAGTCACTGGGACACCTGTACAGACTGAGGGGTTCGCCATAATCATCATTTACGTGTAGGTGGTGGTGTGGTGGGATGATCACTGCTTTTAGTAAAAAATGTATTGCTACTGAATACCTGTACTGAAATTGCGTCATTTTGAACCACACCCACTTCGTAAATCGTGCATGCCCCTCTTTGGCTCTCTTTGGTAGAGCCTCCACTCATTTTTCTAGTACTTAAATGCCGATCGTTGAAAGTAACTAAAGGTATGTTGTTTCAGGAAACTCTCATCTCAACTCCTGCACATGGTCTGAGAGCTTCCCCAAAGTCATCGTTCCGGTGTCGTGGGGGGATGGAAACAGGTCACGATCATCAGTAGCCGCATCTGGATTTATAATTAGCATTGTCTGCTACTGGAACTGCTTCGTTGTGCGTTTCATTCACCTTATCAAACATATTCGCACACCAGCGCTCTTCAGTGCTGTGTAGTGGCGGCTTCTGCCACTGAATGTATCAGGATGACCAAATGTAGCGGGAAGAGGTAGAAGGCACTGTATTAAGACTCATCCGAGCTTTCCAAGTGATTTATTGTTTCCAACTACAGTGCCCTCGTACACCTCAGTCTGCGTCACAGGGTCCCGCAATCTGAGGCCACCACCCCAGTGACCCAGTACCACGTGCTGCTATGTGTCGGCCTTGTAGTGTCGCATCATCAGGGCTGAGACGGCAGCCGGCTCAATGGTCCTCTTTCCCGTTGAAAAAGTGCTGCTCTACTGGGAGCCGCTGAGCGGCCCCCTGCTTCCTTCCTAGCTGGCGTAGCTGAGAATGTGGCAACCACAAGCGCCCGCGATCCGGCGTCCGAATCTGCGTTCCTCGCCTCGGGATGCCTCTGGCAGGTATTGGAAGCCAGGACGACTGTCCGCGGTAGCGAGCTGTGGAGTGCCCGCCGCTGGCTGGCTGGCTGTGGACCCCACGTCAGCCTCAGAGGGTCGAACCAGCAACGCGCCAGGGACTGGAACGCTGGTGCCCCATCTGCTGCTGCGTGTAGCTGGTGGTGTGACACGCCCCGACGTCCAGCAGAGCTGCCACACTTGAATGACTCTCGTTAGAAAATGGCACCTATTTATACTCGGCTGTGCACCCTTGTTTTGCTAACGCGCCACTCCGAGTCACGTACTCACCACACATAGGTTCCCACCAGTGGGCCCCTTCTGCCTGTAGCTTGCGCCATGCAAACCGCTGCGTTTACTCTTTTCAGCAGTTCGACGGCCCTGTGGCCTCCATTGTACTTCACAACCACTGGTCAGCGTAACTTGCTGTCAACTGGCCCGCACCTGTCTATAATTTGTGCGTTCAGAATATTGCACAAAACTAACTTTCCCTATCCTAAACGGTGGCGCTGCTATAGTTGTCTCGAGCTATCTCACCAGAGGTTAAATTTTACACTTTGTCCTGTATGACGCTATTCTAATCTGCGCATAATCCACTGTTTGAATAGAAATCTGTGCTTTCGATTAGGTATTTACTGCATGATGCATAGTTACATGTTCTCTATTCTTATCCTCTGAAACTGTGCAAACAACAGTATAGTTTGGCAGCTGCTGCATGACTGAGAACTGCTTCAGTCGAAGCCAGACTTATGCCAACATTGCCTCCTGCCTGTCAAATACCACTTTCGTCTACCGTGCACTTCCTGTCTAATATCACCTACGTTTCCTTATTATGCTGTTCCTGTCTTCGCTCTTTATTATTCTCTCCCTTACTAATTTCACCTTCACCTTTTTATGATAAGCTTCTTGTTTGTTGTATCGCTCTCTGCCTCCTTTTCCTGTTTGTCAACCCTCTCTTTAGACTTTTTCATCATCTATAATAAATATTCTCATATATCACTGTCTGTATTCTCTTCCCAAACGATAATGGACTCACTTGAGCTTTGTCACGTGAGACATTATCGCTTCACTCGTCTTTCTACCTGATCACCGATTCCTGCTATGCGTTCTCCAATTCCTCTCGTACTTCTTCTGCACTCTCATTATTCTTATTCCGCATCGTTACGGTTTGAACCTGGCTGTTTCTTTCCACACTGTTTACTTTCGTGTCTTTCTTTCCCTGTAATCTATTCTGTGTCTTCAATCACTGCCAAGTTCTCTCCTCCGCCTCTGCATGCACTAATTCAGCGGCTCTCTCCATCCTTTCCCCATTGCTCTGACTTCTCGCCTTCATTCACTCAAATATCTGCATTAACATATTATATATGTTTTTCCTTAAGGCCAGGTTCTCATTCAAATGAACAAATAATAAGCAAAGCTTGAATTTTTTATTCTTTGAGACAATGAAAAGACATACAGTGGATCTGTTTGGGAAATAGGATTGATCGTACTTTGAACTTTTAGATTTTCAATTAAAAAACAAAATGGTGACCCTAATTATGGTTTGATCAAGGGCCTGTAAGTTTTAAGTACTCAGACTGCGCGCAGTGTAGCCTCTCAGGTATTATCTGAAATACAGAATGGATAAAATCGGTCGACACTTCATTAAATTTATGGGAGCTTATATCTAACCACAATGAAAGAACCTTAAATTTAACGAAGTGGTGCTAACTCGAACTCTGAGTTCAATTTTTGGATGTTTTTCACTCTTTATGGCTTTACAAGAAATAGTTAATATTAACAAATTTCATATGTTATAGGTATAAGTTCCAGGAAAAATGTTTACTTTTCGTGGGCCAAAGGTAGACGTTTCTCGAGAAAGTTTAGGGAAACCTTTTAAATGTATTATTAGTTCAATTTGCATAAAAACTGCATGTTATCACATATTTTTGATGTCACTGAACACAAATCTGAAGTTAGATTTTCAAAATCCAAAATAGCTAATCTAATATGGAGGACCAAGAATTATGTTTTGACCAATTTTGAACAAAAATTGACAAAAAAAATGTGTTTTTGTTACCTACATTTAGTCTGCAATTCCAGGAACGTATATCAAACCTTCCTCTAACTCGAGTTGTTATTGGAGAGCAATTCTCTCCTTCTTATTGGCGAAAAAAGTAAATCTGGCTGACCTCTTTCGGCGAATATGTTTGCATGCATAGTGCAATAAAAATCATTCTGTGGACGTGCGTCACTGCACTGCAAGTTTTCTTTCTGTGGCGGGCGTCTCCAGCTGAGAGCGTACCTCGTCGGCAGCGACACTGCTTCGAACAATGGGCTGTAGAAACATTTGTAACGCACGGATTAAAAAAACCTTTTCGTTCCAACATTCAAAACACATATACCTTTCAAAAAATGCAATAAAAAAGATCGAATTTTCTGCCATTTTGAATGAGAACCAGTCCTTAAAGGTATTAATTCATCGTTAACAAAAAGAATTTTAGTGAGAAGCATAACAACCACTGAAACTTAGGTTTTGTTAAAGAAAAATATGTTTGGTTTTCATTTAGTTAAGGTTGTTTAATGAATTTTGAGAAATACCATTTCAGGCTTATCTGAGAGCAGAAAGGAAGGGGGGAGTCAAAGATCACAAACAGCATAACGAGAGAAAGTGACATGTTAGTTCCATAACACGTTCTGAGAGAATTACAGGATCTTAGCCTGAAAGGTATGGGTTAACTTAGATTAACAGCAGGATGTCACTGCCAGGAGTCGGATCAAGATAAATAAGTCATAGAGTCATCCAAAGACTACATTTGATGGTACATATACACAGTGGTCATTGGGAGAGCAAGCCATGAAAAACTATTCCACCTGGTGTGCAGACAACATGAAGAGTGCAAAAATTCCAATTCTAAAGGGAGCAGGTGCTGTCATGTATGAATATTACCGAACTATCAGTTTAATAAGTCATGGTAACAAAATACTGACAGCAATAATTTGGAGAAGATAGGAAAAACAGCTAAGAATGACCCCGGGGATGAACAGTTTTAGATTCACAGAAAAGAACAAACTCGCAAAGCAATACTTACGCTACGACTTATCTTAGAGGATAGGTTAAGGAAAGGTAGACCTTCATTTTTACGATTTGTGACTTAGTAAAAGTTTTTAACAAGATTGACTGGAATACACTCTGAAATTCTGAAATCAGCTAATGTAAAATAAACTGAGAGAAGGATTTTATAGAAACTGCATAGAAACCAGGTGGCAGTTATAAGAGTCACGTGAAACGAAAGGGAATTAGTGGTTGATAAGGGAGTGAGACAGGGTTGTAGTGTATCCCCGGTGTTATTCAGTGTGTACATTAAGCAAACAGTAAAGGAAAGCAAAAGAAAAATTTGGAGTAGGAACTGCAGTTCAGGGAGGAAAAGTAAGACTTTGACGTTTGCTCATACTGTCAGAACGATCAAAGTACTTGGAAGAACAGTTGAACAGAAGAGATAGTGTTCTGAAAAGAGGTTATAAGATGAACATCAACAAAAATAAAACTATGATGGTGGAATATAGTCGAATTAAATGAGATAATGCTGAAAGAATTAGATTAGAAAAAGAGACCCTAAAAGTAGTAGATGAGTTTTTCTATTTGGGTAGCAAACTAACGGACGGTGGCCGAAGTAGAGCGGATATATACACTGACAACGCCATAAATTTAAGTGCTAAGAAATATTTTCTGAATGCATTGTCTTTTGTCTGAATTAAAGCTGAAGGTATTTGTCTGCAAACATGGACGATAAGCAGTTCAAGCAAGAAGACAACAGAAGCCTTTGGAATGTGGTGCTACAGAAGTATGCTGAGGATTAGATGGGTAGATCGAGTAAGTAACGAGGCAGTACTGAATGGAACTGGAGGAGAATAAGCTTGTGGCGCTAGTTGACTAAAGGAAGAACTGGTTAATACAACATATTCAGAGACATCGGGGAATCATCAGTTTTGTACTGGAGGGAAGTATGTGGCGTATTAATTGTAGAGGGAGGCCAAGAGACGAATACAGTATCTGCTTGTCATTGTATGTTAGGCATATATTCGTGGAACTTGTAAGGGGTGTCCCACGAGTATATGCCTAACATACGATGACAAGCAGATAGAAGAAGTGGACAGTATTAAATTCTTGGGATAACAGCTTGATAATAAATTCAACTGGGAGGAGCACACCACAGAACTGCTGAAGCGTCTTAACAAATCTGTATTAGCAATGCGAATTGTGTCAGACATAGGGGATATCAAAATGAAAAAGCTGGCGTACTATACTTACTTTCAGTCCATAATGTCATATGGGATTATTTTCTGGGGCAATTCATCAAGCCAAGCTAAAGTTTTCCGGGCACAAAAACGTGCAGTAAGAGTTATATGTGGTGTGAACTCAAGAACATCATGCAGAAGCCTGTTTAGGGAACTAGGGATACTAACTACTGCTTCCAAATATATTTATTCCTTAATTAAATACGTCATTAAAAATATATCACTTTGAAAGGGCACGGCCGTTTCCTTCCCAATCCTTCCATAACCCGAGCTTGCGCTCCGTCTCTAATGACCTCGTTGTCGACGGGACGTTAAACACTAACCACCACCACCATATATCACTTTTTCAAACCAACAGCTCAATTCATGGAATCAATACTAGAAATAAGAATAATCTTCACAAGGATTAAAAGTCACTTAGTCTTGTACAAAAAGGTGTGCATTATTCAGCAACACACATTTTCAATAACTTGCCAGTAGACATAAAAAGCTTAGCAACAAATGAAATTCAGTTTAAGAGGAGCCTCCTTCTACTCCATTGATGAATTTATCAGTAGAACCAACTTATATATATATATATATATATATATATATATATATATATATACAATATAACATCTGCACAATTTCTGTGCAGTAATGTGTTCATTGTGAATAAGTGTGTGTGTGTATGTGTGTGTGTGTGTGTGTGTGTGTGTAAGTACAATCTAACTTCTGCACCAGTTCAGTGCAGTAATGTGTTCATTGTAAATAAGTATTTAGTAGTTGTATTACATGTTTATTCCCTTATAAATAAATAAATAAACTTTTTATTTCAAATTCAGTGCATTAGCATTTTTAAAATGATTCTTTCATATAGTGTTCATTAAAAAATGACGACCATGCCACCTGGGACCTGTGGAATGGTACGTTAACTTATTTGTTTGAGTTGTAAATTTTTGTCATGTATTGTTGCTTTTCTGACGTGTTCTACATCCTTGAGGACCTCCTCACCACGGATCAATTGGAATGAAAGAAAATCTAATCTAATCTAATCTCAGGTTCAAAAGGGTGTAGGGTGCAGTCGTTAATCGCAGAAGAAAGGGCTTTCACAAGATAGAGTAGCACTGAGAGCTGCATCTAACACAACGACAACAACAACAACAACACGAAGAAAGAATTAATACGATCAACCATTTCTTTCCTGTTCCATACAAAAAGAGGACAGAACATATAATGCCTAAAATTAGTACAAACTCACTCTACAGTGAATTAAAAAGCATGTACGTAAATGTAGGACCCAATCCAACCATATTGCAAGCTCCTAACTTTGTCCGTCTCGGTAAAGGGAACTTATTCGAGCACGCAGGCCATAATGATGAATAGAGGGTTCGGTTCACTATCCATTTCGGAAATATTAAACTACATTTCTTCACAACAAACAGACGCGACATTTTTCGGTATCAGGTTGTTCATAAGGAAGCTGGGATCCATGCTCTCGCCGCAGGTATAACTCTGTACCCTGAGAATCACTGTGAATTAGTTAGTTAATGTTAGATAGCTGATCCCAGAGATTTTTTCATGGAAATGATGTGGAACGAGACTGTTTAAAGGACATGTACACATCATTACTTGTAACATTAATGAACAGTCATGTTGGTGCAACTGCTCTTAGAACTGAAATAAAAATTAGTCTGAGGGACAGGAGCGGTTGTCCAGCATAAACCATTTTAGGTTAGATTTAAAACTTTTTTTTTGCTACCTGTCGAACACTAAGTTATTGGACAAATGATCGAAAACGTTTGTTGGTGGAAACTGAACTACTTCCTGAGCCACTGACCGTTTCAGTAGTTGATAACAAAGGTAATTTCTTCTTCAGTTGCTTTAGATATCACTGCTCTTCACAAATCTTGATGATGGATTATTTACGATATAATCCATTAGTGGATATATGAAGGCTCAGTAAAAATGCGTAACTCTTGGAAGAGATACCTGCTAGATAAATGAATGTAAACACCAAACGCCAGACTTCATACTTACTGCTCAATTTTGTAAAACTAATACTTTCATTTTGTTTGATGAGTTATCCCACAAAATTGTTCCATAAGAACTGATTGAGTGGAAATAAGTAAAACATCTTAAGAAATTGATTCGTTTGTTTCGAAGACTAGCAGTTATACAAAGAGCAAAAATAGCTGACCCAAACGTTAGAGAATTTCAGTAATATTTTTCTTCCAATTTAAGTTTTCATCAATACGTTGACCCAAAATTTGGAGCATTGTACCCTGTTTAACGACTCCTTTTCATGTGAGATACGAATTGTGGATATGACTGTTTGTTGTTCAGAAATGAGGATAATGTGTTTTCTATAAATTGATGGAGAGACCATTTTCAAAAAACCACTTAATAATTCTTTGAGAAACGTCATTAACAATTTCGTGCATTCCTTTCTGTATAATAAGAGTTATAATGAGACTAGTGTTACCTGAGAAATACTAGTTCTGCTTGATGAATGTTAAAAGGAAGGTCATTCACATACACATGTAAGGAAGAAGAGTTGACCCAAAATTGAACCCTGCCGGACTCCACGATTTCTCCACAATCATTAAAAATGCTCTCTTCTTCCAACATTGTCTGAATTATTACAATGTGTGAAGTGCGTGGTAGAGATTACTTTTTATTGTACCCGGTATTCTCGTATCATTCGTGGATGGAGAGTCGGAAAAATGGCTGTGAGCTGCTGTTTGCCAAATTCTATAGCCGTGCACTCAACAGGATAATAAAAAGCTGGTTTTCGCTAGATTTACAGCATATTTCTTCGTGTGTTTGCCAGTAAAGAATTTTTCAAAATTTCTGTTACTCTCTCTCGCGTAATTACGTGAGCTGCATTGTAAAAGAAGAAATGTCGTAATTCTGAAGTTGAAATTGTGTTACAGTGTCGGGAAGTCACGAGGAAAGCCGCCATAAGGAAAGATTGTGTCTGGTTTTTGTTCGGCGCCGAGCAGCTGCACTCGCTGATAAAGCAGCTACTTTGTTTCCTTTTTGTTCGGTGTCGCCGCGTGGCAACGTCTCCTCTATCTCAAGTGGCACTCAGGCGCGGATGAATCAACACTGGCCGGCAGCGGCGTCCTCCTGAACTGCGAGTGCGACAATCGCCTTTGAGTCATGTCACGCAGTCGCCCTCAAAACAAATGCCAAGGAAATGTGACGTGCTCCACTCACCTGGACACATCCCTTTATTGCTCAGTATCTTTCCCAGTATACAGGGTGGTTCATTGTGACCGGGCCAAATATCTCACGAAATAAGCACCAAACGAAAAAACTACAAAGAACGAAACTCGTCTAGCTTGAGGGGGGAAACCAGATGGCGCTATGGCTGGCCCACTAGATGGCGCTGCCATATGTCAAACGGATATCAACTGCGTTTTTTTAAATAGGAACTCCCATTTTTTATTACATATTCGTGTAGTATGTAAAGAAATATGAATGTTTTAGTTGGACCACTTTTTTCGCTGTGTGATAGATGGCGCTGTAATAGTCACAAACGTATAAGTACGTAGAATCACGAAACATTCCGCCATTGTGGACGGTATTTGCTTCGTGATACATTACCCGTGTTAAAATGGACCGTTTACCAATTGCGGAAAAGGTCGATATCGTGTTGATGTATGGCTATTGTGATCAAAATGGCCAACGGGCGTGTGCTATGTATGCTGCTCGGTATCCCGGACGACATCGTCCCAGTGTCCGGACCGTTCGCCGGATTATTACGTTGTTTAAGGAAACAGGAAGTGTTCAGCCACATGTGAAACGTCAACCACGACTTCCAACAAATGATGATACCCAAGTAGGTGGTTTAGCTGCTGCCGCGGCTTATCCGCACATCAGTAGCAGACAAATTGCTCAAGAATCGGGAATCTCAAGAACGACGGTGTTGAGAATGCTACATCAACATCGATTGCACCCGTACCATATTTCTGTGCACCAGGAATTGCACGGCGACGACTTTGAACGTTATGTACAGTTCTGCCACCGGGCACAAGAGAAATTACGGGACGATGACAGATTTTTTGCACGTGTTCTATTTAGCGACGAAGCGTCATTCGCCAACGGCGGTAACGTAAACCGGCATAATATGCACTATTGGGCAACGGAAAATCCACGATGGCTGTGACAAGTGGAACATCAGCGACCTTGGTAGGTTAATGCATGATGCGGCATTATGGGAGGAAGAATGGTTCAAATGGCTCTGAGCACTATGCGACTTAACTTCTGAGGTCATCAGTCGCCTAGAACTTAGAACTAATTAAACCTAACTAACCTAAGGACATCACACACATCCATGCCCGAGGTAGGATTCGAACCTGCGACCGTAGCGGTCACGCGGTTCCAGACTGAAGCGTATGGGAGGAAGGATAATTGGCCCCCATTTTATCGATGTGCTGATTTCCTACGTAATGTTCTACCGATGTTACTACAAGATGTTCCACTGCATGACAGAATGGCGATGTACTTCCAACATGATGGATGTTCGGCACGTATCTCTCGTGCGGTTGAAGCGGTATTGAATATCATATTTCATGACAAGTGGATTGGTCGTCAGAGCACCATACCATGGCCCACACGTTCACCTGATCTGACGTCCCAGGATTTCTTTCTGTGGGGAAAGTTGAAGGATATTTGCTATCGTGATCCACCGACAACGCTTGACAACATGCGTCAGCGCATTGTCAATGCATGTGCGAACATTACGGAAGGCGAACTACACGCTGTTGAGAGGAATGTCGTTACACGTATTGCCAAATGTATTCAGGTTGACGCACATCATTTTGAGCATTTATTGCATTAATGTGGTATTTACAGGTAAGCACGCTGTAACAGCATGCGTTCTCAGAAATGATAAGTTCACAAAGGCACATGTGTCACATTGGAAAAACGGAAATAAAATGTTCAAACGTACCTACGTTCTGTATTTTAATTTAAAAAACCTACCTGTTACCAACTGTTCGTCTAAAATTGTGAGCTATATGTTTGTGACTATTCAGCGCCTTCTATCACAAAGCCAAAAAAGTGGTCGAACTAAAACATTCATATTTCTTTACGTACTGCACGAATATGTAATAAAAATGGGGGTTCCTATTTAAAAAACGCAGTTGATATCCGTTTGACCTATGGCAGCGCCACCTAGCGGGCCAACCATAGCGCCATCTGGTTTCCCCCTTCAAGCTTGACAGGTTTCGTTATTTGTAGGTTTTTAGTTTGACACTTACTTCGCGAGATATTTGGCCCCGTCGCGATCAATGGACCATCCTGTATAAGGAAATTCTCTATCAAGTGAAGCCGTATAAAAGGCAAGCTTTCTTCGCTGGCGTACGCTGTGTTGTAACGAAAAAATGGTTGAAATGGCTCTAAGGACTATGGGACTTAACATATGAGGTCATCAGTGCCCTAGAACTTAGAACTACTTAAACCTAACTAACCTAAGGACATCACACGAATCTTGCCCGAGGCAAGATTCGAACCAGCGACCGCAGCAGCAGCGCGGTTCCGGACTGAACATCTACATCTACATCTACATCGTTACTCTGCAATTCACACTTAAGTGCCTGGTGTTTTCATACTACTTCTCTATCATTCCACTCTCGAATGGCGCGTGGGAAAAAGGAACACCTGAATCTTTCCGTTCGAGCTCTATTTCTCTTATTTTATTATGAGGATCATTTCTCCCTACGTAGGTGGGTGTCAACAAAATACTTTCGCATTTGAAAGAGAAAGTTGGTGATTAAACTTACGTAAATGGATCTCACCGCAAAGAAAACCGCCGTTGTTTCAGTGACTGCCACCCCAACTCGCTTATCATATCAGTGACACTCTCACCCCCACTGCGCGATAACACGAAGCGAGCTGCCCTTCTCTGCACTTCTTCGACGTCCTCCGTCAATCCTACCTGGTAAGGATCCCACACCGCGCAGCAATATTCTAGCAGAGGACGGACAAGTGTAATGTAGGCTGTCTCTTTAGTGGGTTTGTCGTATCTTAAACCTATTTAAACCGAAGCGCCTAGAACCGCTCGGCCACAACGGCCAGGTGTTGTAACGAATTTTCCATTGTACCAGCGGCAGGTTGCCTATCACATGGCTTGCAGGGGCAACAGAAATTTTATTTCAGCTTTTCATATAATTATCTACCGAACATAACAGTTTAGAATGCTGTTATAATCTACTCATTAAGAGGTATGATTTAATGTTAAAGGTTTAACACAGTAAGACAGGTATTAGAGCTAGAAACTGTGTTAATGTTTTGAGGCGACATAATTCGCGGGTCGGAAATTACCCAGACTTCATTCGACAAGTGTTTGCGAATAAGAGCAGTTACCGTCTTCCAACAAACTATACGCATAGTTTCAAATCTTTACGAAACTTTTCCTCGTGAGACCCCCAACAATACGACGAAAGAAAAAAAATTCGTGCAGCAGAACTGCCGCATCAGACATGGCGTTTTAATTTATTACGTCTTTACTGCTAACTCTTCTGTCTCAGATGCTCTCGAGACAGTAAACAACTCTGCAATTGCCGTTTTGTTTTACATTTCTGTGAAGCTACTGTGGCTGAATGATGTGAACAGAAACAGCATTTTGCTGTTCGTAAAGAAAGTGATACACGGCTCAGTAGTTAAGAGACTTCAGATTCCTTACCCCAGTACTGTGTACGTCACTTGCTTTGCACACGGGTAACACACAGTTGCAGAAGAGGTGCGATCAAATTACCACGATGTGGACAAATTAATTTCCTGTGACAAGAAAATCTGTGTGAAAGTTTCGCTACAGGTGCACAAATTCAAGGAACAAACACGTTTACTGCCCTTCCCATTCAACCTGATCTTACACTATGTTCTTGGCTTAATCCTGTTCGGTATTACTGAACCAGCAATACCAGAATAAAGGTAATCTTTGTGAGATTCATAACGATGATTCAAGTGCTATTCTGAATGAAGAGGTTGGCACACGAAGACTGAATAAAAAAAAGAGTATCCAGGTTTTCGCTGGAGAACGGTTTACAATTTGTTGTTCATTTGTAAGCCACATGACCACGTCCTCCACCCGACTGACTCTGCACTTGTTGCACAATATCAAGGCAGAGGTCTTTAGAGATACCTTGTCTGAAAACTCGGCATACATCCACACTAGCTACTCAATGGCATCAAAAGCCATCACACGACTGGAAGCTGCTACTACCCAACTGTGTGAAGCTCTCGATATTGCGAAACGTGAGCAGAGTGAGTTGGGTTGGGATCGAGCTCATGTGGCTGACAAGTGAACAAATTGTAAACTGTTCTCCAGCGTAATCCCGGATACTTTTTTTCATTGAGTCGTCAGTGTTCTGTCTGGTTTGATGGTGGCCGCTACGAATTCCTCTCCTGTGTCGACCTATTCATTTCAGAGTAGCAACCAACCTATATCATCAGTTATTTGCTGGATGTATTGCAATCTCTGTCTTCCTCTACATTTTATACCCTCTGCAGCTCCTCTAGTACCACAGAAGTTATTCTCTAATGTCTTAACAGATGTCCTACCGCCCTGTCCTTTCTTCTGGTCAATGTTTTTCCTAGACGATACTGCACAGAACCACCTCATTCCATACCTTATCAGTTCACCTAATTTTCAACATTATTCTGTAGCACCACATCTCAAACGCTTCGACTCTCTTCTGTTTCGGTTTTCCACCATCTATTTTCGCTACCACAGAATGCTGTGCTCCAAACGTAAATTCTCAGAAATCTCTTCCCATAATTAATGCCAGGTTTGTTACCAGCAGACTTCTCCTGGCCAGGAATGCCCTTCTTTTTGCTAGTGCTAGTCTGACTTTTTATGTCCTCCTTGCTCCGTCCGTCATTGGTAATTTTACGGCGTAGCTAGCTGAATTCCTTAACTTCATTTACACCATGATCACAAATGCTGATATTAAGTTTCTCGCAGTGTTCATTTCTACTACTTCTCATTACTTTCGTCTTTCTTCGATTTACTCTTAATCCCTATTCTGTACTCCTTAAACTGTTCACTCCATTCAGCTAATATTGTAATTCACTTTACTGACGATAGAAATGTCGTCAGCGAATGTTATCATTGATATCTTTTCATCATGAATTTAGATTCCACTCTTGAACCTTTCTTGTAATTCCGTCATTGCTTCTTCGATATACAGAGTGAACAGTTGGGGTGAGAGACTACATCCTTGTCTTACACCCTTTTTAATCCGACCACTTTGTTCTTGGTCTTCCACTCTAACTGTTCCCTCTTGGCTCTTGTACATACTGTATATTATCCATCTTTTCCTATACCTTACCGCTATTGTTCTTAGAATTCCGAACATCTTGCATCATTTGACACTGTCTAACGCTTTTTCCACGTCGACAAATCGTACTAACGTGTCCTGATTTTTCTTCAGTCTTGCTTCCAACGTGATGTCTTTATTTGATGTCTTTACCTTTCCTAAAACCAAATTTATCGTCATCTAAGAGTTCCTCAATTTCCTTTTTCTCTGTGTTATCCCTGTTAGCAAATTGGATGCATGAGCTGTTAAGCTGATTGTACGATAACTCTCGCATTTGTCGTCTCTTGCAAATTTCTCATTGTGTAGATGATGTTGCAAATTTCGAATTATGTAGATGATATTTTTCCGAAAGTCTGATGGCATGTGGCCAGTCTTATACATTCTACACACCAACGTGAATAGTCGTTCTGTTGCCACTTGCCCCACTGATTTTTGAAATTCCGGTTGAATGTGATCTATCCCCTCCGCCTTATTTGAATTCGTCTTCCAAAGCTATTTTAAATTCTGACTCTATTACTGGATCCCCTCTCTCTTCCCTGTCGACTCCTGTTTATTCGTCTATTACGACAAGTCTTCCCCCTCACAGAGGCCTTCATTGTACTCTTTCCACCTATTCGCTCGTTCCTCTGCATTTAACTGCAGTATTCCCACTACACTCTTAAAGTTACCACCCTTGCTTTTAATTTTATCTAAGTTTGTAATGACTTTTCTGTATGCTGAGTCAGTCCTGCCGACAATCATTTCTTTTTTCTATTTCTTCTAATATTTCATGCTGCCAATTTGCCTTAGCTTCCCTGCAATTCCTATGTGTTTCATGTCTAAGCGACTTGTGTCTCTGTATCCTTCAATTCCCCTCAACGTTTTTGCACTTCTTTCTTTATTTGGTGAGCTGAAGTATTTCTTCTCTTACCCATGATCTCCTCACAGTTATCTTCTTCGCACTTATGTTTTGTTCTAACTTTTGTGATTGCTCTGTTCAGAGATGTCCGTTCCTCTTCAGCTGAACCACCTACTGAGCTGTTCATTATCGTGTTATCTGTATCTTCAGAGGACTTCGAACGTATCTCTTCATTCCTTAGAATTTGA
The DNA here is from genome assembly GCF_023898315.1 of Schistocerca nitens. NCBI lineage: Eukaryota > Metazoa > Arthropoda > Insecta > Orthoptera > Acrididae > Schistocerca > Schistocerca nitens. The sequence goes on along the minus strand of NC_064623.1, from coordinate 77,861,651 downwards.
CCGTTGATTCTTCCTAACTAGTCTCTTGAACTTCAATCTGCTCTTCATCATTATGAAATTTCAATCTGAGTCTATATCTGCCCGTGGGCACACCTTACAAACCGATATCTGATTTCGAGATCTCTGCCTGACTATGATGTACTCTGAAATCTTCCCGTGTATCCTGGCCTTTTCCAAGCTTACCTACTCCTCTTGTGATTCTTGGACAGAATATTCGCTATTACTAACTGAAATACAGGGTGATTCAAAAAAAATACCAGAACTTTAAAAATGTGCATTTAATGAAAGAAACATAATATACATCATTACAAAGAGTATTTAAAAATGTTTTTTTTCACTCAAAAACAAGTTCAGAGATGTTCAATATGGCCCCCTCCAGACACACGAGCAATATCAACCCGATACTCCAACTCGTTCCACACTGTAGCATATCAGGCGTAACAGTTTGGATAGCTGCTGTTATTTCTCGTTTCAAATCATCAATGGTGGTTGGGAGAGGTGGCCGAAACACCATATCCTTAACATACCTCCATAAGAAAAAATCGCAGGGGGTAAGATCAGGGCTTCTTGGAGGCCAGTGATGAAGTACTCTGTCACGGGCTGCCTGGCGGCCGATCCATCGCCTCGGGTAGCTATTCTCTGTAAACTGTTTATACCAACGTTTAATACACCACCTATCAGGAGGTTTAACACCATACTTCGTTCGAAATGCACGCTGAACAACTGTCGTCGATTCACTTCTGCCATACTCAATAACACAAAAAGCTTTCTGTTGAGCGGTCGCAGCTCGTGGTCGTGCGGTAGCGTTCTCGCTTCCCACGCCCGGGTTCCCGGGTTCGATTCCCGGCGGGGTCAGGGATTTTCTCTGCCTCGTGATGACTGGGTGTTGTGTGATGTCCTTAGGTTAGTTAGGTTTAAGTAGTTCTAAGTTCTAGGGGACTGATGACCATAGATGTTAATTCCCATAGTGCTCAGAGCCATTTGAACCATTTGTTGAGCGGTCGCCATCTTAGCATCAACTGACGCTGACGCCTAGTCAACAGCGCCTCAAGCGAACAAATGTACAACTAAATGAAACTTTATAGCTCCCTTAATTCGCCGACAGATAGTGCTTAGCTCTGCCTTTTGTCGTTGCAGAGTTTTAAATTCCTAAAGTTGTGGTATTCTTTTTGAATCACCCTGTACATTGCAGAACTCAATCAGCCTTTCTCCTTTCTCATTCCTCCGACCAATATTCTCCCGTAATCCTTTCTTCAACTCATTCCCCTACAACCGCATACCATTCTCCATCACTATTAGATTTTAATCTCCCTTTACGTAATGAATTATCCGTTCAATGTCCTCAAATACTTCCTCTGTCTTTTTATCTTCTGCTTGTGAAAGGGAAAGGAATGAGTGTGGTGTACTAAGTACAATTTCTGGTCTCATTGGTCATGTGCAAATAATGAGTCATTCTACATGTGTGCAGACTGTGAACACAGTAGGTACTTCCGTCATGTGAGAAATTTCAAACTGAGTATGTTATTTTCCGTGAAATTTTGGTATGTTTCAACATTCCCCTTTTTTGGGATAAATTGAAACACTTGTCAGCCACTCTTCTATATGTTGTTGTAGCCATCTTAATGGTTGAATCGAACATTTTATTTGTGATTTCTTCGTGTAAAAGCACTTCATTTCTCAATATTATTTTCAAATTTAACCAGTTTTAAGTAAAAGAATAATCAAAATTAAAAACTGTTTTTGTTGCAGCATGCCCCTCCCTCGCCTACATACACTCATGCTCATAAATTAAGGATAACGGCATCGTCAGGAGTGCCTTAGGCAAGTGTGAAAGGACTGCTGTTATTTTCTACGTAGGTAAGTGATTTGACAGAGATGGTGGGCGCTGTTTTCTGATGATACTGTGGCTTACGGGAAGGTGTCGTCGTTGAATGACTGCAGGAAAATACGAGATGACTTATACATGGTTTCTAGTTGGTGTGCTGAATGGCAGCTAGCTCTGAATGTAGAAAAATGTAAGTTAATGCAGATGAGTAGCAAAATCGAACCTATAATTTTCGAGTACAGCATTACTTGTGTTGTGCTTGACACAGTCACGTCAGTTAAATATGTAGGCATAACGTTGAAAAGCAATATCAACTGGAATGAGCATGTAAGGTTTGTAGTAGGAAAGGCGAATGGTCGAATTCGGTTTACCAGAGGAATTTTATGTAAAAGTGGTTCATCTGTAAAGGAGAAGGCATATAGGACGCTAGTGTGGCTCATTGTTGAGTACTGTCTGAGTGTTTGGGATCCACACCAGATCGGGTTAAAGGAAGACATTGAAGCAATTCAGAGGTGGGCGGCTAGGTTTGTTACCAATAGGTTCGAATAACACGCAGATACTACGTAGGATCTTCAGGAACTCACATGGGAATCACTGGAAGCAAGGCGATGTTCTTTTAGAGGAACGTTGTTGAGAAAATTTGGGTAACCGCACTTGAAGCTACTGCAGAACGATTCTATTGACGCCAACGTGCACTTCGGCATTTCGCGCGAGGACCGCAACGATGAGATACAAAGACTTCGGGCTCATACGGAGTCATGTAGGTAGTCGTTTTTCCCTTGTCCTATCCGCGAGTGGGACAGCAAAGGAAATTACTAGTACAGGGTACCCTCCACCACGTACCATATGGTGGCTTTCGGAGTATGTGTGTAGTTGCAGATGTAGAACTGTGCTGCTGTGCGAGTAATTAATTTTCCACTATCGTTCTCATGAAGGGAACACACTATCTTCCATTGTGTGAGTTAACGAGCACTGCACTCTCATTTAAATACATCGACGAAAGAGTCTGCCTACAGGAATTGTGAAATGAACAGTGTGCCACAAAGGGAGCAGATTCACCACGAGATGGGGAAACTCACAGGCGTCTATTGTCTATTGAGGCGTAAGCGCTGTAGCGTGCGAGTGAGACAGACGAGTACCTACGTCATAGGGAAACCCAGTAGAAGCTGTTTGTGGCCGAGGAGACGTAGCAGTGTTAAATATGGCGGACCTAAGATCGGCTATAAAGGGCAACATTTATGAAAACTGTTTAATTCTGTAGAAATGCAGGGAATCAAGCCACAGTAATTTTAATCCGCCATCCTCCATAACTTTTCATGGTGATCTCAATAAAACTCGAATATTGATCATATCTACAATAGTTTAGGATTTACTATTAAAGTGTAATTAACAAGTTTTGTAAAAAAGACCTGAATGCTAAAGTCTGAACGCTTTGGTGGATCTTAACGATCGATATTTCGTATAGAAGAGCATCATTAAAATTACAAACGTCGTAAATATCAACTCTGTAACTTTATTTGTTTAAAATATGTAGTAAATTTAAATTATCAGTATTTTCAGTTAAGCATCAGATCATCATTTCCTGCGCTCAAAACACATTGAACGATGATAGCATGACACCTTATTGAGTCATTAGGTAATAGAATATTTGTTGTAAAGTTTAGTGCATAATAGTTGCTTCTGTTCTTTATTTATTTATCAGAAAGCACATTGATGCAAGGCTACTGGCTGGGGCATTCAAAGCTAAGTAGGAAATTTTAGCCGGCCGCTGTGACCGAGCGGTTCTAGGCGCTACAGTCCGGAACCGCGCTGCTGCTACGGTCGCAGGTTCGAATCCTGCCTCGGGCATGGAAGTGTATGATGTCCTTAGGTCAGTTAGGTTTAAGTATTTCTAAGTCTAGGGGACTGATGACCTCAGGTGTTAAGTCCCATAGTGCTTAGAGCCATTTGAAGGAAATTGTATTGGTTTTATGTAAAATAATTTAACGTTTATTATGTAATAAGTATTATTGTTACTTTATTTAGAATGTGAAAGTGGTCAAGCTTTGACTATTTAAATATGTTAAAATGTAAAATAATGTAGAATACTCAGAATGAGATTTTCACACTGCAGCGGAGTGTGCGCTGATATGAAACTTCCTGGCAGATTAAAACTATGTGCCGAACCGAGACTCGAACTCGGGACCTTTGCCTTTCGCGGGCAAGTCCTCTACCAACTGAGCTTCCCAAGCACGACTCACGCTCCGTCCTCACAGCTCTACTTCTGCCAGTATCTCGTCTCCTACCTTCCAAACTTTACAGAAGCTCTCCTCCGAACCATGCAGAACTAGCACTCCCGAAAGAAAGGATATTGCGGCGACATGGCTTAGCCACAGCCTGGGGGATGTTTCCAGAGTGAGATTTTCACTCTGCAGCGGAGTGTGCTCTGATATGCTGATATGAAACTTCCTGGCAGATTAAAACTGTGTGCCGGACCGAGACTCGAACTCGAGACCTTTGCCTTTCGTGGGCAAGTGCTCTAGGTTCGCAGGAGAGCTTCTGTAAAGTTTGGAAGGTAGGAGACGAGGTACTGGCAGAAGTAGAGCTGTGAGGACGGGGCGTGAGTCGTGCTTGGGTAGCTCAGTTGGTAGAGCAGTTGCCCGCGAAAGGCAAAGGTCCCGAGTTCGAGTCTCGGTCCGGCACACAGTTTTAATCTGCCAGGAAGTTTAATGTAGAATAAGCTGTAGCCAATCAGATGGACGGCCTCAGGAAAGGGAACTGCACTAGTCAGTTGAGCGAAGATGTTCCGCACTCGGGAAAACGCCGCCGGGACGGGCAGAGACTGGGCTTGTGTAGACACGAAAGTGGACAGGTCGTCTGGAGCCACCAAAGGGTACAGTTCGGATGCAGACGCGAAAGCGGACGGTTGGTCTTTAGGCAGCTAGGAAGTGGAATGTCAGAAAATTTCTCATTGTGTGGTATCGCGGGACTTAGTCTCCGAGCGGTGAGCAGCCGTGCGCCCGGTGTGTGAACTCTAGCTTTTCGCGTAGATAACTTGTATTTCGCGATGAGCTTGTGAATGATCGAACTGTGTCAAATGGATATGCGCTCGAGTGTAACAGTAACTGTAAATGAGACCACTTTCGCTATTAGTTTGCTTTCTGAATAAACGTTATTCTAACCAAATCGCAACTGTGTGGCCTACATCATTTATGGGTCGTTAATTTAGATCCCAATATTTTTATTACTGTCATTGTATGTTATGTTAACTTTCTATTTCGCAAACTTGCCATCAGCCAGACAATTTAACCAAAGGGTCACAAGTGCCTAATTTAGGGCGTGTAATGCGACACGTGCGGTTCAACCCCAAGACGAGCTTGAGCCAAGACATTTCGACGAAGAGAAACCGCATGTGAGCCCGTACATCTTTGGGATGTTAACTTGCAGTTGTACACGCCATAGATCGGCATATCAGTTTCATTCACCATCGATGGCTAGCAACGACCTACTCCACAACAAAAAACACTTCAGCTTGGGGTGAAATGTTTACTTCACTGGCATTGTACAGTGAAGCTGACATGCGGAATGACCAAGGTCCATCAGTGCTTTACCTTCACTTGGAAAAGATACTGAGGAGACTTGTCACCCCGTGTCACCACTTGTTGACCTGCTGGTACCCCGATTCCACGACCAGAATCTCCCTATTCTTGCGATGGAAGAGATGACCTGTCTGAGCTATTCAGCACTTGAGGAGCAGGCCTATCGCTATGTCCAGCCTACGTAACGCAACCACTGCCACGTCCTTCGCTCTGTTCCGCTCCAGTCTCCAGAATCATAGAGACGACGTGAAAACCCCCTTTACGTATGACAAAGTAAAGACCCATTTCTCATGTTGTGTTTGGCACCTCACAGCAGGCTAATCAGCGTGTTCGTAAATTCCCGTTACAACTCCTAGGAATTTTACAGGGTGTTGCGTGCGTAATTTACATCTACATCTACATGGATACTCTGCGAATCACATTTAAGTGCCTGGCAGAGGGTTCATCGAACCACCTTCACAATTATCTATTATTCCAATCTCGTATAGCGCGCGGAAAGAATGAACACCTACACTCCTGGAAATTGAAATAAGAACACCGTGAATTCATTGTCCCAGGAAGGGGAAACTTTATTGACACATTCCTGGGGTCAGATACATCACATGATCACACTGACAGAACCACAGGCACATAGACACAGGCAACACAGCATGCACAATGTCGGCACTAGTACAGTGTATATCCACCTTTCGCAGCAATGCAGGCTGCTATTCTCCCATGGAGACGATCGTAGAGATGCTGGATGTAGTCCTGTGGAACGGCTTGCCATGCCATTTCCACCTGGCGCCTCAGTTGGACCAGCGTTCGTGCTGGACGTGCAGACCGCGTGAGACGACGCTTCATCCAGTCCCAAACATGCTCAATGGGGGACGGATCCGGAGATCTTGCTGGCCAGGGTAGTTGACTTACACCTCCTAGAGCACGTTGGGTGGCACGGGATACATGCGGACGTGCATTGTCCTGTTGGAACAGCAAGTTCCCTTGCCGGTCTAGGAATGGTAAAACGATGGGTTCGATGACGGTGTGGATGTACCGTGCACTATTCAGTGTCCCCTCGACGATCACCAGTGGTGTACGGCCAGAGTAGGAGATCGCTCCCCACACCATGATGCCGGGTGTTGGCCCTGTGTGCCTCGGTCGTATGCAGTCCTGATTGTGGCGCTCACCTGCACGGCGCCAAACACGCATACGACCATCATTGGCACCAAGGCAGAAGCGACTCTCATCGCTGAAGACGACACGTCTCCATTCGTCCCTCCATTCACGCCTGTCGCGGCACCACTGGAGGCGGGCTGCACGATGTTGGGGCGTGAGCGGAAGACGGCCTAACGGTGTGCGGGACCGTAGCCCAGCTTCATGGAGACGGTTGCGAATGGTCCTCGCCGATACCCCAGGAGCAACAGTGTCCCTAATTTGCTGGGAAGTGGCGGTGCGGTCCCCTACGGCACTGCGTAGGATCCTACGGTCTTGGCGTGCATCCGTGCGTCGCTGCGGTCCGGTGCCAGGTCGACGGGCACGTGCACCTTCCGCCGACCACTGGCGACAACATCGATGTACTGTGGAGACCTCACGCCCCACGTGTTGAGCAATTCGGCGGTACGTCCACCCGACCTCCCGCATGCCCACTATACGCCCTCGCTCAAAGTCCGTCAACTGCACATACGGTTCACGTCCACGCTGTCGCGGCATGCTACCAGTGTTAAAGACTGCGATGGAGCTCCGTATGCCACGGCAAACTGGCTGACACTGACGGCGGCGGTGCACAAATGCTGCGCAGCTAGCGCCATTCGACGGCCAACACCGCGGTTCCTGGTGTGTCCGCTGTGCCGTGCGTGTGATCATTGCTTGTACAGCCCTCTCGCAGTGTCCGGAGCAAGGATGGTGGGTCTGACACACCGGTGTCAATGTGTTCTTTTTTCCATTTCCAGGAGTGTATATCTTTCCATACGAGCTCTGATTTCCCTTATTTTATCGTGGTGATCGTTCCTCCCTATGTAGGTCGGTGTCAACAAAACATTTTCGCATTCGGAGGAGAAAGTTGGTGATTGGAATTTCGTGAGATTCCGTCGCAACGAAAAACGCCTTTCTTTTAATGATTTCCAGCCCAAATCCTGTATCATTTCTGTGACACTTTCTCCATATTTCGCGATAATACAAACCGTGCTGCCTTTCTTTGAACTTTTTCGATGTACTCCGTCAGTCCTATCTGGTAAGGATCCCACACTGCGCAGCAGTATTCTAAAAGAGGACGGACAAGCGTAGTGTAGGCAGTCTCCTTTGAGCTCTGTTACATTTTCTAAGTGTTCTGGTAATAAAACGCAGCCTTTGGTTAGCCTTCCCCACAACATTTTCTATGTGTTCTTTCCAATTTAAGTTGTTCGTAATTGTAATACCTAGGTATTTAGTTGAATTTAGAGCTTTTAGATAGACTGATTTATCGTGTAACCGAAGTATATCGATTACCTTTTAGTACTCATGTGGATGACCTCACACTTTTCGTTATTTAGGGTCAACTGCCCCTTTTCGCACCATTGACATATTTCTTCTAAATCGTTTTGCAGTTTGTTTTGATCTTCTGATGACTTTATTAGTCGATAAATTACAGTGTCATCCGCAAACAACCGAAGACGGCTGCTCAGATTGTCTCCCAAATCGTATATGTAGATAAGGAAGAGCAAAGGGCCTATAACACTACCGTGGGGAACGCCAGAAATCATTTCTGTTTTACTCGATGACTTTTCGTCAGTTGCTACGAACTGTGACCTCTCTGACAGGAAATCATAAATCCAGTCACAAAACTGAGACGATGTTCCATAATCACGCAATTTCACTACAAGCCGCTTGTGTGGCACAGTGTCAAAAGCCATCTGCAAATCCAGGAATACGGAATCGATCTGAAATCCCTTGTCAACAGCACTCAGCACTTCATGTGAATAAAGAGCTAGTTGTGTTGCACAGGAACGAAGTTTTCTAAACCAATGTTGACTGTGTGTCAATATTTTGAATAGGGACCCATGTCCAGAAGCGTACCGTTTCCGTGCTGCAGCCGTTTGAAAACATGTTTGATAGGTAGGTTTGCAACAGGGTAGTCATGGTGAGGGGTGCTACGTCAAATTGGCTGATGCCATTTGACATCCAACCTACTCCTCTGACCTCTTTCGAGCCCCTTTCACGTGTTTGCGAATGTTAGAGCAACATGGTTGAGTACACGTTTGAAGAATACACCGACATCTTCTGAGCGGCGAAGTTCACGGTAGTGGAAGAGCTGCTCGTCACCTTCAGCAAGAACGTTCTCCTCAACGTCTGACTCGATCGCATACTCTTCTCGCCACAATTACGTAACGGTTTCGAGGAAGGGTGCCTTCACCTTCAGCAGGTGTGACTTTGGTGCTCCAAGGAGACGCCGCACACCAGAACCGGAAGAGGCCGTGTTGCTTCACGTTGAAGGGAACCCATCAAGGAGTATGCGAGCAATTTCTTTGGCTGTTAATACACTGAATAATGCCTAATGAATTACTTGTAGAAGAAGTCACGTTACCAACATGTTTTCAAATGGTTGTAGCACGAAAATGACACGTTTCCGGACATGCGTCCCAATTCAAAATGTTGTCTACTCACTCCATCAACGCGTCCTAGAAATTTGTAATGGGAATTTCCGAACAAGCTGTGTATATTGTTGCATGTGTGTATTTATTGTTTTTTTGCTTCTGTTTCTACAAACTGTTACTTTTCATGTCCGTTGGCTGTTCCTTAACAGGAAACTAATTGGTACAAAATTGTTAAGGCTTTCGTGGCCACTTGTTGACAAACTGCCTATTGGCTTCTGTCTCGGGTTCTTCGGCCGACGTTCATCTAATGATTTTTCTGACGTTTCGCCAGCACGAGTGGCTGGCATTGTCAAAGCTTCACCCTCCATTGCCGGTGGTGAACTGGAGGCGAGCTCGCGGCCGCAGACTATATGTACCTGGCGCGCCAACGTCCGAGGGCTTCTCCGCGGTCATTTCCGGTGCGGTTCTCCTCTTGCTACCTGCGACGGTCGTTCGCTGCAGTACGGGAAGCCAGGATCCGTTTACCTTAAGGCTTTCCTCTTTCTTGTTCAAACTGTTCGCGTGTTTTTGGATTTCTACAGCTTCTCTGAACAAGCGCGTGTGATAGTGCTTCTCTACAGCCAGAACTTCCGTGTCGGCGAATTTTATTACGTGGTCGGTCTCATTCAGTGCGTGCTCTGCAAACACAGCGTAAAGACGATTTTCAAACCGACAAGGAAGATCAAAGAGTGTCTTAGATCGGCGAAGGAGAAAAGAGACCCACTTGCAATGTCGGGAATATACCGTATACCTTGCACATGCGGAAAAGTTTATGTCGGAATGACTGGACGATCCATTAACACCAGGATCAAAGAGCATAAGCGACATTGCAGGTTGGGGCAGGTGGAGAAATCGGCCGTGGCAGAGCACGCACTGAATGAGACCGACCACGTAATAAAATTCGCCGACACGGAAGTTCTGGCTGTAGAGAAGCACTATCACACGCGCTTGTTCAGAGAAGCTGTAGAAATCCAAAAACACGCGAACAGTTTGAACAAGAAAGAGGAAAGCCTTAAGGTAAACGGATCCTGGCTTCCCGTACTGCAGCGAACGACCGTCGCAGGTAGCAAGAGGAGAACCGCACCGGAAATGACCGCGGAGAAGCCCTCGGACGTTGGCGCGCCAGGTACATATAGTCTGCGGCCGCGAGCTCGCCTCCAGTTCACCACCGGCAATGGAGGGTGAAGCTTTGACAATGCCAGCCACTCGTGCTGGCGAAACGTCAGAAAAATCCTTAGATGAACGTCGGCCGAAGAACCCGAGACAGAAGCCAATAGGCAGTTTGTAAACTAATTGGTGTTGTTTGTTGAGTAAAAAAAATGATCTGTTTGTATGTGACCATTTGAACATCAACACAGGTCATAAGCAAGTAACATAAGTATATCATCAACTGAAAGATATCCTCTGGAATAGTTGCACAACTATGTCAACACACACTATGCTTTCAAAGACAGCACATTAACCTCGAATTTAATTACATTTTTCTAGTTTTTCCTATTTTGTATCTTGCTGTAATAGACATAGGTCACAAATCAAAACACGGATAGTTATAACAATTTAGTGTCTGTGTGTATAAATTACTATGTTCATGGTACACATGTACAAGTCTATTTTACATGACATATCCGTACTTGTTGCTGGACATATTTACCTTATTTATGCTTGTTTGGTTTCATGTAGCATACTGGGGACTTCTCCATATTTTAATTTAAGTTTTCAAAACATAAGCATACTTAAATTTCTGTTATTGTAACATTTCATTTTCAGTATAAAAGATTTACAACATATATATATGTGATATAATACGTCGTGGAATAGTGACAATGTATATTCTCATAATACTGATACAATACATGTCAGCTTAAGATAATTAATGACGAGTATGGATGGACCTTCAGCTAAGGCATGGTTGGTAACTTTACCTGCAACACAAGACAAATCAGAGAACGACATGACAATAAGGGCACAATAAATTTTAGTCTATATTTACAGCTCTTGTCTTGACAAACTACTGAATGGTTAACCAGCTGAGCATTTTGTCTACAATCCGTAACTGTAGTTAGCACCATGTAAATAACTTCAGAATTATGGCAGGTTGGAAAGGGAATGTATTAGATGGTCTCCCTTTTGATGGACATATTTACCTGTTAAGTCTTATTCTGGTTGGCGGAGATACTTTCTCTCTACCGCTCAGGCTATGACATTGGCGGTCCGATACGTTAACTTGTAGATCACAATGTGTAAAGATCTTTGTAAAATTTTGCTTGTTGATTCCCCACTGTGTTCTTTAGAGGAATACCCCCTACACAAAATTTTTGTGCAAGCTGAATGCTATGAGTCATGGGAAGCCGTTTGGCGAGCCCTGTTTCATACTTTGTGCACCTTTAATAATGCAAATGAAGGGTAGTATGCTGTGAGACCCGACGAAACGAGCCAGGGGAGGTATGCCAAATCCTTCGCAGAAGTAGGGAATAATGGCAGCTGGGGTGTCTGCCTCCTGCCCAGGGGGTGAAAATCCTTTGGACAGCTGTAGCACAGGCAGACAAGCCATTGTCCACTTATCAGGGTCAGCAGGCGGCCAAGACAGAATGGCCATTGTTCCAAAAATGGCGGCGGGTGATAGGCGCTAGGAGCTTTTGAAGTGACGTACTTGCGGAGATAAACATCTCGAGGTGTTCTACAAAGACTCGAAAGCAGCTCTCACCTATGGACACTGTAGCAGAGTTGGTTACTAGCCTCGTAGCAAGCTTTTTACATTTTCATGGGACCTGCAGAGTATCTAATAACGCGTATGGCCCACATGTTGCCGCCTTTCACTTTGCTTTTCAAAGTTTTCCTGATCCTTTAGGGGTACTCTTTGCTAACTACATGTTTTAATTGCTCATTCTTTTATTGTCCGACTGTAAAACGCCTCTATATCTCCAGGCTCTTTCTGGTGGCGCTTGATGTTGTTTATCTGGCATTTCGATGCTTTCGCTTTCTGAGATATTAACGTTCTTTCATGCCAGTGTGGCGCACTTGGGGTAAGTCCAGTTCCATGCTGAAGTTGTTACTGAAGTTTGGGTCTGTATTCGTCAGTGACTGGCTTTCAGATTCAGATTTCCCACAGAGCTTTTACTGTTAACATTATTACTATCATTATTATTACTATGCTCGAAGTCAACTTTACAGTTACAACACGCAACTAGTTCAAAAGACGTTAAAACACGCATTATTATACACTGTCCAGACACATTGATGTGACGAACTGTCAGCAGCCTGAATAACCTCCTTTTATAGCATCGACTGTTGCGAGAGATGCTGGAAGAGAGCCATTGAGAGTCTGGAAGGTACTGACATGGACGTGGAGCCGTGAGGCCGTGGCCAGCTGCAAGAGATTACTCCGTTGAGGGTCCATGGTGCGAACAGCTTGATGGAGGTGCGCTCACATATTTTCAATTGGGTTTTAATCCGGCGAGTATGATGGCAAAGGAAGTACAGTAAACTCATACTGGTGTTCTTCCAGTCACACTGCGAGCTGTGTGACGCGTTGCATTGTCCTGCTGGTAGATGCCATCCTGCCAAGGGAGAACGAAGTGGACAGGATCCGCATAGACAGATGCATACTTGAGTTGATCCATTGTCCCCCCTAGAATGACGAAATGGCCCAGTGAAAACATTTCCCAACCCACGACGCTCTCTCCTCCGCCTTGTACCCTTCCGACAATTGTTGAAAGGTGTGCTCAGACGTTTCACGCCGATCGAGCATGAAACGTGATTCATCTGAAAAGGCCACCATTCTCCACTCAGTGGTCGTCCATTTGTGGTACTGGTAGGGGCTTGAAAATTCCGGCCTTCGTCGCCAATAAACTGCAGTCAGCATGGGTGCACGAACCAGGTGACTGCTGCAGAGACCCATATGCAGCATCGCTCGCTGAGGGCCCTTGGTTCAACTGGGCGGTCAGTTGCTCAACAGCTGCACGTGTATTCGCCCGTACAAATCTCCACAGCCGTTGTTCATCCCTTTCATATACGATCCGTGTTTACCTCGGCACTGGTTTTGGATAGCACCATTTTGCCATGCACGGTATACACTCATGCTCATAAATTAAGGATAATGCTGTTACATGGTGAAACAATGCTCTGGGGGGCGGTTTGCGGGTTTAAATCACCTCGTGGTATGACCATGCGGTTCATTTGACCCGCGGTCGTCGCACGGTGGCGCTGGCAGCAATCCACATACGCAGAGGTGTGTTGGTGCATGTCAGAGTACGGTGCAGCGAGTAAGTGTGCAGACGTTTTCAGACGTACTAATGGTGACTGTGTGTTGAAAATGGCTCAAAGAACACATATTGATGACGTTATGAGGGATAGAATACCGGGGCGACTGGAGGCTGGTCAAACACAGCAGGTCGTAGCACGGGTCCTCCGTGTGCAAGTGTGGTCTCAAGATTATAGCAACGATTCCAGCAGACAGGAAACGTGTCCAGGCGCTGCAGTAAGGGACGTCCACAGCGTAAGACACCACAAGAAGACCGATATCTCACCATCAGTGCCCACAGACGGCCACGGAGTACTGCAGGTAGCCTTGCTTGGGATCTTACCGCAGCCACTGGGACAGTTGTCTCCAGACATACAGTCTACAGACGACTGAACAGACATGGTTTATTCGCCCAGAGACCTGCAAGATGCATTCCACCGACCCCTGGGCACAGGAGAGCCCGTAAAGCCTGGTGTCAAGGTTATTGGAACAGTCGTCCCAGGTTATGTTCATGGACGAGTTCAGGTGTAGTCAGTGATTCTCGCCGGGTTTTAGTCTGGCGCGAACTAGGAATAAGATACCAACCCCTTAATGTCCTTGAAAGGCACCTGTATGCAGGTCGTGGTTTGATGGTGTGGGGTGGGATTATGATTGGTGCACGCACACCCCTGCATGTCTTTGACAGAGGAACTGTCAGGTGTATCGGGACGTCATTTTTCACCAGTATGTCCGCGATAACAGGGGTGCAGTGGGTCTCACCTTCCTCCTGATGGATGATAACGTACGGTCCCACCGAGCTGCCATCGTGGAGGAGTACCTTGAAACAGAAGATATCAGGCGAATGGAGTGCCCTGGCTGTTCTCCAGACGTAAACCCCATCGAGCACGTCTGGGATGCTCTCGGTCTGCACGTCTTCAAACCCGTAGGACACTTCAGGAACTCCGACAGGCACTGGTGCAACAATGGGAGGCTATACCCCAGCAGCTGCTCGACCACCTGGTCTAGAGTATGCTAACCCGTTGCGCGGCCTGTGTACGTGTGCATGGTGATCATATCCCATACTGATGTCTGGGTACATGCTCAGAAAAGAGTGGCGTTTTGTAGCACATGTGTTTCGGGACTGTTTTCTCAACATCACCAATACCGTGGACTTACAGATCTGTGTCGTGTGTGTTCCCTATGTTCCTATGTTATTACCGCCAGTTTTGTGTAGTGCCACGTTGCGTGTCACCATATTCTTCAATTATCCTTAATTTATGAGAATGAGTGTAGTTTAACTACTGCGGAACGCGAACATTTTGCAAACTTTAGCCGTTTCGGAAATATTTCCACCCTTGGGCCGAAAGACAATGATAATGCCCTTTTGGATGTCAGATAATCCGCTCTGTTTCCGCATTACGACTACGACTGCAGCTTTCCGTGTCCCTCGGCCACGCATTTATACCCTCCACTGCTAGTGCTACCATTTGCCGTGTGCGAGTATTTATTGCACGTTGACGTTAAACCAAGGCAGCGGTGACATTAATGTGACTGTACCTTGTGGAAATACGGGCTTGAGCTATAAAGAATAGTTCACGCGACGATACCAGGCAGCGAAACTAAAGAGTTTCGGCTTGTTCCAATCGTGTCAACACGAAACTAGTATTTGTGCGTGCTTTCACGTTAGTTGTCGTGCTGATGACGTGTCAACGAAGTTAAATATCAAGTGGGGAACGGAGCGAATTGCTTGCTTCTTAGACATCTCAGCTACACATAGGCGTTTGGGGTGTTTTAACGATTTTGAGTATAAAAACAAGCACCGACGTGTTGTTGCACTTGAGCTCGTCGTAACCGACCTGAAGAAGAATGGATTGTCGATATCTGAGAGGCATAAAAATGTACTCGTTTAGAGACTCGTACGGAAGTGAATTACGAAAAATAGTAGCAAGTAAAACATTTGGCTGTGGAACAGACATCGACAGTATAAAAAATCTCACGGTTCGAACTGGTGGATTCCTTTTTAAGGAACACTGTGTACAGGAGTATAAACTACACAAATGTGGTAAACTGAGTTCTTTATTCAACATTCATTTATCTGACGTCGCAGCTGTGCATCACATTCACAAGTTGTAGTCATGGGCTCACATGTAACTGGAAACGATGTGGCAATTGTTGCTTTTCGAACACAAAAAAAGTGTATGGACGAATAAGAATGCACAACCGCCAAAAACATGCAAAGTGGTCAGTAGATACAGTTTCGACGACAATGCTTCGCGCATTGCAGCATCTTTACCGCTTCACGACCTCTGTTAACGTGAACAGTTCTGGTGACATTCTCAGATGACTGAAATAACATCTCGGATCTTCCACAATAATTTCTTTCAGCAAGGTCGCTGAGTAACGGGGCTCATATATCTCTTTTTATCTAATCTCGAATCCAAACACGTCTCTTATTCCTTTTTCTTAAGCAGCAATTTCATGCAGTCACGCATTAACTCCTCCACCTTGCGTGTATCTGTCATAACTCTCAATCCATAACCGACTCCGGCACACACAAAACGACGAAACTGAAGCGTCGGCTGTTATTGTGTCTACAATCACAGACGGAACCATATTCGCGAAACTGGCCTCAGCAAATGAGTTTCGCAAACTAACAGCGTCACGCAAACTTGCCCTAAAACGAGTAATAAATGAGGAGCTGTTTTACAGCTATTGGTTGTAATGCGCCAGACCGACTTCAATCGGTAAAAAGCGCATCACTTGTTTATATCGCCTCAACTTGCTATCGATTTTTATGTGCTAGGAAAATGAAGAGTTTGTTTGTTTGTTTAGTTTTCTTTTTTTCTTTTTTTTTTTTTTAATGTGACCCCTGATAATCGAGGACAACTGTGTCATGTCAAGTCAGCGGTTGTGCTATGCCCAGCAAATCAAGAACCATTTATTAGAGAACACACTAATTCTCTCTGAAAGAGGTCGTCGAGTGCTGTGTTTTGAGCTTCAAATATCCGTGGGTCGCGGAAATCAGTGCCTGAAATGGTTGAGCTTGGTAATTCATGTAGCTGAAAAGTGGCGGTGACAGTATTTTTTCTTAATTACATTTCCGCTTAGTGGGATTTTGAATAAAGAATCAGCACTCGTAAAATAAAACGCTGACTTGTACCTGTAAATGATTTAATTGCATGAAATAAAGAAAACGGGTTTAAACAGAAAAAGTCAGTACCCGACTTGTCCTTTATCCCCGAGCTATTACAAGAAAGAAAATAATCAAAGGCTTATTTGAAAGCAGACTAATCTCTTGATTACATCTTTTCGTAACATAGTGAATCCAAAGACCAATAAAGTAAAAGACTGGAATATTGGTAAAAGTAAAGTTAAAAGAAAATTGAAGGGAAGGAATAGTATTTTTCAGTGAACAACTTGCAACGAAAAGAAAGATAATTAATCTTTGGACAGGGAAAGCAAGTTTGCGTTTTATTGAAAAGTGATCAATTATAAATGAAAAGTTATTCCATTTAATTCCGAAAGGTTGAGATTAGCGGAATAGTTTATTATGATAAAATTTCAGTAGAGAGGATTTTGTTGTAGCGAGGCGCTACTTATAGAGGTTATCGTTGATTTAGAAGCAGAGATAAACAATATAAAATTATATCTTTGCCTTGTGAACGTATTCTCCGATTTACGTAAACATTTATAACGTTCACACAGATTGAGTGCATATACGATTATTCGTTAAAGCTTTAAAAGAGGGGCAACTGCAAGAGGCAACGGATCTATATGACGTATTCGTCAGTTTTATACGAAAGCTATCGTTTCTGGTACCTACATTGTTGAGAAAGTGTTGTGTTGTCAGAGTACACAGAGTAAGCTTCACTGTAGGTTGTTGTTACTGATGAAGGAAATACATCATAGACAGCCGTGTGGTCTAACGCCCAGCTTTCCGGACGGGAAGGCTTGCCGCTTAATGTCGAGGTCCGGTGTGCCGGCCAATCTGTGGATGGTTTTTAAGGCGGTTTTCCATCTGCTTCGGCGGATGCGGGCTGGTTCCCCTTATTCCGTCACGGTTACACTATGTCAGCTTATTGCTGCACAAACTCATTCTCCACGTACGCGTACACCATAATTACTCTACCACACAAACATTGGGGTTACACTCGTCTGGTGTGAGACGTTCCCGGGGAGTCCACTGGGAGCCAAACCGCACAATAACCCTGGGTTCGGTGTGGGGCGGCGGTGCAGTGAGTGGACTGCTCTAGGCTGTTGTCGGGTTGTGAACCACTGAGGTCTACGGCGGGGACAAAGCATCTCCGTCGTTTCTAGGCCCCAGTTCCATACAATACAATACAATACAAATACATCATTCCTACTCCTCGTGGAATCACGCATCTTGTATTTTTCTGTTGACTGATACTAGCTTTGGCGGTAGTTTATCTTTCGAACCCAGTGAACCCTGACGGTCAGATGCGTTGTTCTAATTAATATCCAGATAGCTACTTCTGACCTCATTATAACACGAAATGTGTTACTGTGCCCATCTTTTCGTACACGGTGGTGGCGCAGCCAGCTGTAGTGTGATTTATAGCGTGAGAGGCTGAATATCAAATCTTCCGTGAAGTCGTTGGGTTACTACAGGTCTATACTGTCTACGATTATTTCAAGTCACACAGATTATGTCGCCGAGTGTTGTCAAGGTCTTGTCTGAATAGCTTATTGTACTATTACGAGAGTGAGCTACACTGTCTGACGTTGCTTTTCACCTACGTATTGCAGTGCTGTCAGAGCTTGTTCATGGTGGTGCCTAATGGTGGCGCAGAACACGGTGTAGTCGTCGTGGCTTATGGGACAGTTCATTGTTTACGTGTTAACAAACAAAACGTCGAACTTGGAACAGTAATTGTTTAATATTGTAGCAGAGCATTTTAAATTGGAGAAGAATAATAAAAGTAGGGACTGGTTTCAAAACTTTAACTGTTGTCTTATGTGGACTACCATAAGGAGTACAATTTTGCTATTTGGAAGCGTAATACTTACTCCTTTGTCTTGTTACTCAAGAACTCTCTTATTTTGGAAATAAAATGAAAACTCTTCTAATGATAAGAATCCTCCGGCGACGAATTTTGTGCCGAAAGTAGATTTGCGCTTTACCAAAACTATGGTTCGATAGGTTTGGTGCAGTACATAAATGACGCAGTAAATGGCAGGATTACTGGTAGTATTGGCAGCATTAGTAGGGAAAGAAACATAAATGAATGCATGAGAGAGATACTGGCAGCCAACGACTTCCCTTTCTTTTTGTTTGTTTGTTTGCTTGTTTCGTACATAATTAAAACAGCACATTGTTCAGTGTCAGCCCATTGTGTATTTCATATCCCTACAAAGAATAATTTACATTTTATAAGTAATGAAAGATGATACCGTAAATTCTGCGCTTTTATGTGACCAAAGCAGTTGCTTTTGATGCAAGTACAGTTTACATGGACAATCATTAAAAAATCTGTATAATTATTGCTGTTATTTTGTACTCTAAGGAACGTTCTTCAACGTGACGTAAGGCAAGAGTTTCCTGTTGTTGCTGATAAGTGCGAACGTTGTTTATGAAACATGTTTTACATAAGCTCTGCAAAGTACTGAAGCGATGTTTGATATTTTTTTGTTGTGTGGTTTTTTAATTTTACCTTTTTATGGAGGACTTTGGGTTTTCTAGCGATAGGTGATAATTCTCCATTGCACTTTTTTAAAAAAGTTTGCTGCTAAATCCCTCTGTTTCACGTTACAAACTACCAGTTTTCGAATAAAACTTTAATTAAATATTGATAATTTCAATTTTGCTGTAAATAGTGGTTATTTTTAAGTAACAGACAGGACGATAACCACGTAGAACGAAAATTTTCCGTAGCCCTTTATATATCCTCACTCAATTCCAAGACGGTTCACAACTTCAAGGGAAACAAGTAAGTCCGTGATTGGTTCACCGCTTCCGGTTTCTAGGGGAATCTATTAAGAGAGTGATCGCATACGCATACAAAGCGATCGAAATGAGGTAACGCCCGATAGGTATGCAGAACACCTAATGTGTAGGTAACGTGGTCACGATCGTAACTGCAAAGGCCGCTAAGGAAGCTACGCTAGTCTATGCTTAAGTACAACAGTCTACGGTAGTTTTGCAACCCTAGCCGAAAGACATGTCGCTTATTTACAGACATCACTTTGCATGCCTTAAGCTGTGGAAATGTTTTTGAATGAACATTTATTCCATAATTTCATTCGTCAGTATTTTAACTGTTTTGAGTTACGTCAGTAGGAAGAACACTCACCATTACGAGTGGTAACCTGTTATTTATTTCACTTCAATTTTCCACTTCAGTGTGGTTTTACGATTTAAGGCATTTATGGAAACAAACATGTGACAGCGATTAAAGTCGAATTTTATTTTCCCTACGGGTGATAATTCGGGAAATTAGAGCCCACGTGTCAGCACCGACAAAGGCGTCGCTATTTTTACTATTTTGAGTTGTGTAAATAGAAAGAACAGCTGCCATTGCAAGTAGGAATCTGTTATTTATTTTACTTCAATATACTACTTAAAAAATAAATTTAAAAAAAGCGGAAAGGGGAAAAATGTGCTTAGGTTTACTGCCTCTTCATCGCGGATCCCGGGTCGGAGATTTGTTTTCGTTCTGATATTGGGTGCTGTTCTCGTAATTTCGCCTCATCTGCAGATGGAAGAATATGTGGGAAAATTTGAAAATGCAGTGTGTAAAACTGACGGTATAACCGAGTTAAAAAGTGGTGCAATTTCTTTCCCAGTATTGTTTTCACTCTACTTGCCGAACATGCCCACAATTAGTCTAGAATAGCCGGCCTCTGTGGCCGAACGGTTCTAGGCGCTTTAGTCCGGAACCACGCTGCTCCTACGGTCGCAGGTTCGAATCCTGCCTCGGGCATGGATGTATGTGCTGTCCTTAGGTTAGTTAGGTTTAAGTAGTTCTAAGTCTAGGGGACTGATGACCTCAGATGTTAAGTCCCATAGTGCTTGGAGCCATGTTTTTCGTTTACAAGAGAGGTGGATGGGAAGCGCTGTGCTGCAAGCTGTGGCCAGTGAGCAGAAAGCCAAGCGCGGAACTGCCTTGTGCGGACTCTGATAAGCGAACCGGTCCGTTCCCGTTGCTTTGTCTTATCTTCATTGCCTGACAGTGGGGCATTCTTACTGCCCGCACGAGGCGGAGAAATAAACGGGCGTTTTGTCGCATCCTTCTCTGTCTTACACGCAGCTCAGTGTTATTTTCGTGTCCAACGGATGATGCTAGCAATAAACTTTTCTCATATGGAACGTAACCACTTGTTTAATACTGTACAGTCGAGCTGTTTCCATTTTCTGCACAATATTTCGACGACCGACCCACCAATGTTCTTCAGGTACTGTGAGTTTTGCTGTTACGCGTACTCGCTCTCTGGACTCGAATCACAAGCGCTTGAGGAAGATTTTCAGGACCGGTTGCCGAAATATTGGGCATAAAATGAAGACAACTCGGCGGTACACTGGAAAGTACATCATTACTCAATCAACTCAGAGATCACATGCAATATTAATTTCCTTTTACCACGGTTTCTGAACATCTTCAAGTTCACACCATGACGGTTACTGCTTCACCTGACTCCCTACGCTAAGTCCTGTATCACGCGAGGCACCTATCCTACACAGGACTCCACCAGAGGCCCACGTTTACAAGTCGGGAGTCAAATGAAACCATATGGTTCCAGAGGCATCAAACAATGGTTCAGATGGCTTGAGCACTATGGGACTTAACATCTGAGGTCATCAGTGCCCTAGAACTTAGAACTACTTAAACACACATCAATGTCCGAGGCAGGATTCGAACCTGCGACAGTAGCTGTCGCGCGGTTCCGGACTGAAGCACCTAGAACCGCTCGGCCACCGCGGCCGGCTGTTAAACATATACGCTTTATATATAGGACCGAAGTGATGAATGACAATTTTTACCAAGGCCAGGATTCGAACCCGACTCTTCTGCTCAGTAGTGCCACTCTGTCACAGTGCTTTCCACACCTCCGTCCTTAGTCCAAAAACCCATTCTTGACTCAGTCCATTTGGTATCCCCCATAAACTCGAATACCATTGCAGAGGATCTCCAATTGTTTTAGAATATCACTTCACCATAGTACGAAATGGGGGATGCTGCCTGAAACTCAGGCACAGGTGCCTTAATCAAATGAAATTACATGATTCCAGAGACCTTTCCAGGTCTCAAACATCTGGGTTCTGTATAAGCAGACTAAAGCGACAGATGAAAATTTGTACGAAGTCTGGGATTCGAACCCGTGTCTCTTGCTCACTAGAGAGGTGCTCTAACCACTACGTCACCATGGCGCAGTGCCTTTGCACCAGTGCACGGACTATCCTAGCACTCCTCCCCCTTCGATCCAACTTCCAATTCATGTCAGCTCTCTTGGTATTTCCCCCCAAACTAGAACAGCCTTGCAGAGGCTATCCATTGTAAAAGCACATCAATATCGAACAAAACGGGAAATCCTGCCTGAAACCCAGGTGCAGGCGCTTTAATCAAATGAAACTATATCCTTCCAGAGACCTTTTCAAGTCTCAAATAGCTATGATGTATGTATGCAGACTGAGGAGACGAATGAAAATTTGTACCGTGGTCAGAATTCGAACCCGGTTCTCCTACTCACTATGTAGATGCGCTAACGACTACACTAGCCTGGCACCGTGGCTTTACACAATTCCACGGACTATACAAGCATGCCTCCATCCTCAGTCCGAATTCCTATTCAAGCTCCAGTGAAAATTCCCATAAACTCGAACATCATTGAAAAGACTCTCCAACTGTATGGAATGGCACCTCAGCGTCGAACGAAGTGGCACTGCGCATGTGCGGAATGAGCAAACCTTTCACTGGCCTGCGTCATCTGCTACAAATTGCAGTCGAGTCGATCGTCGCCGGAAATACCCGAAAACGCGTCCCGGTCGGAGTACAATGTGAATGCCTCGATCTCTCTCCCAGGAATTCCTTCCGCAGGCCGGATTAAAACCAATCGCCGGTTGCACACCCGAGGTCTATACGCTTCGATACGCGTCCTAATCTCGCTTATCTTGTTGTCGTGGTGCCTCCACGAGATAAACGACGAAGCGAGCAGTAATATTACGAAATATTACTGGAATGCGGGCCCATATATTTACCACTACAGTGATAGTGTAGCCAGTGATATGGAGACAGACTGGGAGAGTGCTGACGATATTACAGGGTGCTCCAAAGTAATCTTTATAACTCCAGTCATATACACTACTGGCCATTAAAATTGCTACACCAAGAAGAAATGCAGACAAATATATTATACTACAACTCACATGTGATTACATTTTCACGCAGTTTGGGTGCATAGATCCTGAGAAATCAGTACCCAGAACAACCACCTCTGGCCATACTAACGGCCTTGATACGCCTGGGCATTGTCAAACAGAGCTTCGATGGCGTGTACAGGTACAGCTGCCCATGCAGCTTCAACACGATACCACAGTTCATCAAGAGTACTGACTGGCGTCTTCTGACGATCCAGTTGCTCGGCCACCATTGGCGAGACGTTTTCAATTGTGAGAGATCTGGAGAATGTGCTGCACACGGCAGCAGTCGAACATTTTCTGTATCCAGAAAGGCCCGTACAAGGCCTGCAACATGCGGTCGTGCATTATCCTGCTCAAATGTAGGGTTTCGCAGGGATCGAATGAAAGGTAGAGCCACGGGTCGTAACACATCTGAAATGTAACGTCCACTATTCAAAGTGCCGTCAATGCGAACAAGAGGTGACCGAGACGTGTAACCAATGACAACTCATACCATTACGCCGGATGATACGCCAGTATGGCGATGACGAATACACGCTTCCAATGTGCGTTCACCGCTATGTCACCAAACACGGATGCGACCATCATGATGCTGTAAACAGAACCTGGATTCATCCGAAAAAATGACGTTTTGCCATTCGTGCACCCAGGTTCGTCGTCGATTACACCATCGCCGGCGCTCCTGTCTGTGATGCAGCATCAAGGGTAACCGCAGCCATGGTCTCCGAGATGATAGTCCGTGCTGCTGCAAACGTCGTCGAACTGTTCGTGCAGGTGGTTGTTGTCTTGCAAACGTCCCCATCTGTTGACTCAGGGATCGACACGTGGCTGCACGATCCGTTACAGCAATGCGGATAAGATGCCTGTCATCTCGACTGCTAGTGACACGAGGACGTTGGGATCCAGCACGGCGTTCCGGATCACCCTCCTGAACCCACCGATTCCATAATCTGCTAACAGTCATTGGATCTCGACCAATGCGAGCAGCAATGTCGCGATACGATAAACCGCAATCGCGATAGGCTACAATCCGACCTTTATCAAAGTCGTGATGGTACGCATTTCTCCTCCTTACACGAGGCATCACAACAACGTTTCACCAGGCAACGCCGGTCAACTGCTGTTTGTGTATGAGAAATCGGTTGGAAGTTTTCCTCATGTCAGCACATTGTAGGTGTCGCCAGCGGCGCCAACGTTGTGTGAATGCCCTGAAAAGCTAATCATTTGCATATCACAGCATCTTCTTCCTGTTGGTTAAGTTTCGCGTCTGTAGCACGTCATCGTCGTGGTGTAGCAATTTTAATGGCCTGTAGTGTATATTTCATAAATGGGGATAGGCAAAATGATGCGGTTGGCGGCATAACATGCACAAACACACATCTGATTTTTTGCATGTTAGTTATTGACGGATATGCCCATCCCCAGCAGGTGGTGCACTATGTGGAATGGACGACAGAGACAAAATCAGACAACCAGGTGTAGCGTAACTACTGGACACGTTACAGAAGCACATTTCCATCACACCCGACCATGAGGCGTTGGAAGACGAGGTTCAAGAAAACGGCAAGTGTCACGAAGATTTCTGGGTGTCCACGAACGAGTGATGTGGACGTGAAACGGATCAAACAAGCATTTATCAGGATCCTAACCAAATCAATCCGTTAGTTGCGTCGACAGCTTTAGCTACCACCGACCACAGTACACAGGGTGCCACACAAGGGACTGAAGCTTCGTGCCTGCTGCTGCGCCTCAAACTGATGAATGACGCCCAGCCCATTCTTCAGCAATAAGAAACTTGTGTCCCTTCTTCCAGGAGTGCTAGTTCTGCAAGGTTCGCAAAAGAACTTCTGTGAAGTTTGGAAGGTAGGAGGCGAGGTACTGGCAGAATTGAAGCTGTGATGACGGGTCGTGAGTCTTGCTTGGTAGAGCACTTACCCGCGAAAGGCAAAGGTCCCGAGTACGAATCTCGGTCCGGTACACAGTTTTAATCCGTCAGGAAATTTCACATCAGCTTACACTCCGCTGCAGAGTGAAAATCTCATTCTGGGAACATGTGCAATGCATAAAAACATTCACTGTTGAGCGAGCATGTAGGCTCAATAATGATAATAATGTTGTTGTTGTTGCTGTGGTCTTCGGTCCAGAGACTGGTTTGATGTAGCTCTCCATGCTACTCTATCCTGTGCAAGCTTCTTCATTTCCCAGTACCTACTGCAGCCTACATTCTTCTGAATCTGTTTAGTGTATTCATCTCTCGATCTCCCTCTACGACTTTTAACCTCCACGCTAAATTGGTGATCCCTTGATGCCTCAGAACATGTCCTACCAACCGATCCCTTCTTCTAGTCAAGGTATGCCACAAATTTCTCTTCTCCCTAATTGTATTCAATACCTCCTCATTAGGTATGTGATCTACCCATCTAATCTTCATCATTTTTCTGTAGCACCACATTCCGAAAGCTTCTATTCTCTTCTTGTCTAAACTATTTATCGTCCACGTTTCACTTCCATACATGGCTACAGTCCATACAAATACTTTCAGAAACGACTTCCTGACACTTAAATCTATACTCGATGTTAACAGATTTCTCTTCTTCAGAAATGCTTTCCTTGCCATTGCCAGTCTACATTTTATATCCTCTCTACTTCGCCCATTATCAGTTATTTTGCTCCTCAAATAGCAAATTCATTTACTACTTTAAGTGTCTCATTTCCTAATCTAATTCCCTCAGCATCACCCGATTTAATTCGACTGCATTCCATTATCCACGTTTTGCTTGTGTTGATGTTCATCTTATATCCTCCTTTCAATACACTGTCCATTCCGTTCAGCTGATCTTCCAGGTCCTTGACTGTCTCTAACAGTATTACAATGTCATCGGCGAACCTCAAAGTTTTTATTTCTTCTCCATGGATTGTAATTCCTACTCCGAATTTTTCTTTTGTTACCTTTACTGCTTGCTCAATATACAGATTGAGTAACATCTGGGATAGGCTACACCCCGGACTCACTACTTCCCTTTCATGCCCCTCGATTTTTGTAACTGCCATCTGGTTTCTGTACAAACTGTAAATAGCCTTTCGCTCCCTGTATTTTACACCAGCCACCTTCAGAATTTGAAAGAGAGTATTCCAGTCAACATTGTCAAAAGCTTTCTCTAAGTCTACAAATGCTAGAAACGTAGGTTTGCATTTCCTTAATCTATTTTGTAAGATGAGTCGTAGGGTTAGTATTGCCTCACGTGTTCCAACATTTCTACGGAACCCAAACTGATCTTCCCCGAGGTCCGCTTCTACCAGTTTTTCCATTCGTCTGTAAAGAATTCGTGTTAGTATTTTGCAGCCGTGGCTTATTAAACTGATAGTTCGGTTATTTTCACATCTGTCAACACCTGCTTTCTTCGGGATTGGAATTATTATATTCTTTTTGAAGTCTGAGGGTATTTCGCCTGTCTCATACATCTTGCTCACTAGTGGTAGAGTTTTGTCAGGACTGGCTCTCCCAAGGCTGTTAGTAGTTCTAATGGAATGTTGTCTACTCGTGGGGCCTTGTTCCGAGTTAAACAATAATAATAATAATAGTACGACACACCACGAAGGAATTATTGAAATGGGATTGAAATCGGTAGAGGTGATGTACTTACACAAACAAACAAATTGTTACAATTCCAGAAAACCTGGATGGTTTATTCAAGAGAAAGGGCTTCACAAATTGAACAATTAAAAAATGTGTTGGTCCACCCCTGGCTGGGAGCTATTCGGCTTGGCACTGACTGATAGTGCTCCTCCTCATGAGGAATGACGTGGCGAATTCTGACCAGTTGGCGCGTTCACTGGTCATGGGGGCTCAGTTCAAAGTGGAACTCTTCAATGAAGGCAATTCTACTCCAGTCAACGAGATTTCAGGAGGAAGACGTGTCCAGAGACGCTCTGGACAGCGATAGAATAACAACCTGACTGTCGCTCGCCGTACGGGCGGACAGCCAGGAGTGGTGGTCTTGCGTGCCACTTCTTTTCGTACCAGGTCTTCTCTTGTTGTCGTATGCGGCAGCCTTACAGTACAGCGGTGCGTAGACGATATTGTGCACCGTGTTTTCTTCCCCACCATGGCAAGACATCCTGGGCTTACATTTCAGCAAGATAATGCCCGCCCGCGCTCACCGATAGTTTCATTGAATGTCTGTGCTTCCCATACCCTACCTTGGCCAGCAAGTTTACTGGATGTCTCGTCAATAGAGAATGTTTGGGACATTATGGGCAGGACCCTCCAATCAGCCCAGGACTTCGATGATCTAACGCCCCAACTGGAAATAACTTGGCATCCGGTTGACTCAAGGGTTTATGCAACAACTCTATCAATAAATGCCGAGCTGAATAACTGCTTGTTTAAGGGCCAGAGGCGGACGAACGTATTATTGACTTGCTCAGTTTATGAAGGTCTTTCTCTTGAACAAATCATCAAATTCTTCTGAAATTATAATCATTTGTTTGTCTTACACATACATCACATCTACCGATTTCCGTCCTATTCGGATAAATCCTTAGTGGTGCGTCGTTTTCTTTTCTTTCCTTTTTTTGTCTTAGAGTTTATATTAAACTGAAAGAAAGGTGACATCGAACAGTTGTAAAAACTCACTTAGATTTCTAAGATGGCGTCCGTGTTCAGAGATATTGAAATGTTGCATAATACCATATTTGAGGTTCAGGGTGTTAAATAACGTGTCGTGTAGTTAGTAGTTACGGTCGCAGGTTCGAATCCTGCCTCGGGCATGGATGTTGGTGATGTCCTTAGGTTAGTTAGGTTTAACTAGTTCTAAGTTCTAGGGGACTAATGACCTCAGCAGTTGAGTCCCATAGTGCTCAGAGCCATTTTGTAGTTAGTAGTTAACCTGTCACAAAATATGGTTTATTTATCATTCCACGTAAAATTTCGCACATAAGTTTTATGTGAAAATATCAACACCTATAACTTAGCACTCTTTTCGTTGTACATCTGTCACACACCTTGCAAAGAGCTTTGCAGGTGTTAACTTCAGCCACATCAAAAACAGTCTGATGCAGTTAGTGTCCGTGAACAATAATAGGTAATAACCTGTTTTCTCCCGAAGCTTCTAGAGCTTTCGATAAGCCAACAAAATCATTGAAAATTTCTTGATGACACTATTTATGTGAAGAATTTTAGTGATATCAGCTGATAACAAAGGTTAAAGCATGTGCAAACAAGACTGGAAACTTACTGTTATGTTATAACATAAATTATATATCCATATAAGAATGATGACATCAGTTTTATCCGCACTTGAAATAGTCTGTTAAAATAATTAATGAGTAATGTTCTTTTGTTTAAACAGGATTTGCTGTTGAATTTTTGTAAACTAAAGTGCATCTTTGCTTAAAGTGAACATATCGATACATAAAAATCGAATGTAGTTACGGCAAAATTTACGCTTCAGAGTTAGAAACGTTCATAAACATCACAGTAGTGATCATGTAATTTATAAACGGAAACAAGACCAAATCTGGTTAGAATTTAGGTGCTATCGCATACTTCCCACGAAAAAAATTCCGTCAGCCCGTGTTTTATTGCACAGACAAAAGCGCAAAGCATTTGCAATTGAGATCCTGAGTCACATCAACGATGACCCAAGCTACGTGAAAAAGGTGATGTTCATAGGCTATGCTTCCTTCCATGCGTCCGGAAAGGTAACCCGACACAAGGTGAGGATCTGTGACTCTGAGAATACGCACTTTGGGATACAAATTGTGCGCGACACAAACAAACGTCAGGCGTGATTTGATTCACGACCACATGGTGCGACTGTTTTTCTTCGCAGACACGTCGTTAACCTCGGCTGTTTATCTGGGTATGTTGGAACAGCTGGCATTTCCACAAGTCGAAGAACTCAAACCTGACATCGTGCTGCTTCAGGGAAGTGCCTCTCCGCAATGGGCCTCAATAGTTAGGAAAGCTTTGGACGACAAATTTCCAGATCGCTGGGTTGGGAGACGAAGACCCATCACCTGCCCCCCTAGGTCTCCACATCTAACCCCATTAGATTTTTTTCTTCGCGGCTTTGTGAAGAATACTTCAGAGCAGCAATTGCACGTGTTAATGAGGACACGGTAAGCTAGACATGGGAGGAACTGGAATATCGTTTAGAAATGCTACATGCCACATATGGCGCACGCATTGAACCCTGTTCAACCGCTACTAAAGTTTAGGTGTGTGTGAATATTATGCCGCAAACAGCACCTTCCTAGCTATCCTTGTTTCTGAAATATACGCGATCATACACTCATGCCCATAAATTAAGGATAATTGGAGAATGTGGTGCCACACAACGTGACACTACACAAAACTGGCGCTAATAGCATAGGCACATAGGGAACACACGACACATATCTGTAAGTCCACGGTATTGGTGATAAGTTGAGAAAACCGTCCTGAAACACATGTGCTACAAAACGCCACTGTTTCCTACGCATGTACCCCGGCATCAATATGGGATATGATCACCATGCACACGTACACAGGCCGCACAACGGGTTGGCATACTCTGGATCAGGTGCTCGAGGAGCTGCTGGGGTATAGCCTCCGATTCTTGCACCAGTACCTGTCGGAGCTCCTGAAGTGTCGTAGGGGTTTGAAGACGTGCAGCGATACATCGACCGAGAGCATCCCAGACTTGCTCGATAGGGTTTAGGTCTGGAGAACATGCAGTCACTGCATTCGCCTGATATCTTCTGTTTCAAGGTACTCCTCCACGATGGCAGCTCGGTGGGGCCGGACACACTGCACCCCTGAAAAGGCGGACATACTGGTGCAAAATGACGTCCCGATACACCTGACCTTTTACAGTTCTTCTGTGAAAGACATGCAGTGGGTGTAAGTGCACCAATCATAATCCCGCCCCATACCATCAAACCACGACCACCATACAGGTGCCTTTCAAGGACATTAAGAGGTTGGTATCTGGTTCCTGGTTCACGCCAGATGAAGACCCGGCGAGAATCACTGTTCAGACTATACCTGGACTCGTCCGTGAACATAACCTGGGACCACTGTTCCAATGACCATGTACTGAGTTCTTGACACCAGGCTTTACGGGCTCTCCTGTGACCATGGGTCAGTGGAATGCACATTGCACGTCTCCGGGCGAATAAACCATATCTGTTCAGTCGTCTGTAGAGTGTGTGTCTTGAGACAACTGTTCCAGTGGCTGCGGTAAGGTCCCGAGAAAGGCTACCTGCAGTACTCCCTGGCCGTCTGCGGGCACTGATGGTGAGATGTCGGTCTTCTTGTGGTGTTGTACACTGTGTACGTCCCGTATTAGAGCACCTGGACACGTCTACTGGAATCGTTGCCATAATCTTGAGATCATACTTCGTGGCACACAGAGGGCCCAAGCAACGACCTGCTGTGTTTGACGAGCCTCCAGGCGCCCTAGTATTCTAGCCCACATAACGTCATCAATATTTGTTCTTTGAGCCATTTTCAACACACGTCTGAAAACGTCTGCACTCTTATTCGCTGCACTGTACTCTGACATGCACCAACACACCTCTGCATATGCGGACTGCTGCCAGCGCCACCGTGCGACAACCGTAAGTCAAATGCACCGCATGGTCATACCCCGAGGTGATTTAAACCCACAAACCGCCCACCAGAGCGTTGTTTCACCATGTATCAGCATTATCCTTAATTTGTGAATGTAGTTGCAAAGTTTCGGACCACGCTGTTTTTTCGTGGTACAGACAGTGGTCCCACTTTCGGGTGCTGCAAATCAAGGGAAAACGTGTCACACTGGGATGGTGCATAGCGGTCGTTGGCCCCGCAACAGGGAATAAACAGCCTCATTCGACACCCATGAAGACAGGTCTTCGATTCCTACCTCGTCTTTGACAGTAGAGGTTCCATGAGGGGCAGGGTGTCATTGGATGCATGACCTCCCCAAGAATATTTTACTACAAGCCGAATACCATTGTGTACAACGAGGTGCGGCTAGAAGAAAACCGGACTGATGCTGGAAAAAACATTTATTTACAATTATTTACAATTTCATGTTATCTCCTTCAATGTACTCTCCTCCTCGGTCTCTACACCGCTCCATACGAATTTTCCACTGTTCATAGCAATGCTGCAGATCATTTTCGGTAAGTCCATACATTACTTCCGTCGCTTTTTCTTTTACTGCTTCAACAGTCTCAAATCTAGTTCCTTTCAACGCTGACTTGACTTTAGGGAAAAGAAAAAAGTCACAGGGGGCCAAATCAGGTGAGTAGGTTGGATGATCTAAGATGGGAATGTTGTGTTTTGCCAAAAACGTCTTCACTGACAACGCACTGTGAGCTGGGGCATTGTCTTGGTGAAGGATCCATGACTTTTTTCTCCACAAATAGTTCCGTTTTCTCCGTACTCGCTCACGTAGGGTAGCCAGGACGCTAATGTAGTAATGCTGATTCACTGTTTGTCCCTCTGGTACCCAATCAATGTGCACAATCCCTTTGATGTCAAAAAAAAAAAAAAACAATTATCATTGCCTTGAATTTCGATTTTGACATTCGTGCTTTTTTTAGTCGTGGAGAACCAAGGGTTTTCCAATGCATCGATTGGCGTTTAGTTTCGGGATCGTAAGTAAAAAACCACGATTCATCGCAAGTAATAACATTTTGTAAGAAGGTGGGATCACTTTCAATGTTTTCCAGGATGTCAGAACAAATCATTCTTCGGCGTTCCTTCTCTTCAATTGTGAGACACTTTGGAACCATTTTTGAACACACTTTGTTCATGTTTAAACTTTCATGAAGAATCTGCCTAACACTTTCCTTGTCAACTCCTGTTAACTCAGACACTGCTCTGATTGTTAAACGGCGATCTTGTCGAACAAGTTTACCGATTTTTTCAATGTTTGCATCAGTTTTTGCTGACAATGGTCTGCCAGTGCGAGTGTCATCACTGGTGTCTTCGCGGCCATCTTTAAATCGTTTAAACCACTCAAACACTTGTGTTCGCGATAAATAATCATCGCCGTACACTTGTTGTAACATTACAAACGTTTCACTTGCAGATTTTCCTAGTTTGAAACAAAATTTGATGTTAACACGCTGTTCTTTCTGTACACTCAACATTTTCCGACGCACAGACAAAACGTCAACTACTTAAAACAGACGCCACGGGCAGACTGAGTGCAGGAGGCAGATGAAACTCGAGCAGTAGGCGGAGCGAGAGTCGCGTGACAGGCCACGCGACTTTCAGCCTTATTGCATTCGTTTTATTGTTTCACCAGTACTAGTCCGGTTTTTTTCTAGCCACACCTCGTATATTTTCAAGTTTATCCGGTAATATTCGCACATTAAAGTACGGTATCTGGTTAAAAGTATGTAGATGCGACCAGTAGCTACCATGAGAGGCAGACCCAACAGGATGAAGGAGGCGGGGAGTGTTGTCAGTAGAGAGGGAGTACAGTACACAGTATGAAACGTCCCCTTAGGAAAATTTATAAATTTTTGTGCTGATAAACCCCATACGTTATTTGATTTTCAAACAGCTGAGCAGAACTGAACGTACTCAGACATTTCTCTCTTTACTTATGCTGATCATCACTAAACTGACACACAATATTTTTAGCTCAACGCAACCTGACTTTCAATAATCCGTACAAAAGAATGGCCCTGACTAACAATAATCTATACCTTTCATGAATCACTTACCTCACAAAAATCTTCGTTACTCGAATTACTGCAATACAGCGAGCGCCAATACTGCCAGCTAAATAAAGAATTCTAACTACTGAAATCACTAACTACCGATAGGCATAGTTAGCAAATGAAAGATTTTAATAATGAACAAACAATGTATTTACCTTAATAGTGTTCAAAAGTCATAATATATATATCAGTTCATGACATCCAGTCTTACAAATTTACTGTCTCTGATGGACACACGTCCAGATCATCCGCTCTGAAAACTCCGCCATCTCACTCCCCACATCCACCACTGCTGGCGGCTCACCTCCAACTGCCCAACGCTACGTGCTGTTCACATCCGCCGGCCGGGGTGGCTGAGCGGTTCTAGGCGCTACAGTCTGGAACCGCGCGACCGCTACGGTCGCAGGTTCGAATCCTGCCTCGGGCATGGATGTGAGTGACGTCCTTAGTTAGGTTTAAGTAGTTCTAAGTTCTAGGGGACTGATGACCACAGCAGTTAAGTCCCATAGTGCTCAGAGCCATTTTTTTGTTCACATCCAACCGCCCAACGCTACAATAGCGAAAGTTCCAACAATGCCAACCAGCAACAGACTGCACACAGCACAGCCAGTGATATTTATATAAAGCGTTACGTGGCGTTATCAGCATAAAACCTAAACAGCCTACTTACAACAGACTGGGTCACTCATGAGGGCTCAGTGACTTCGAATGGGGACTACCCACTGGATGACAATTCAGCAATAAAACCATCTCGGGCCTTGCGACCCCTTTTAAGGCTGTCCAAATCGACTGTTGCTGATGTGATTGTAAATCAGAAACGCAGAGGAAGAACCACAGCCAAATCAAGTGCAGGCAGACCTCATGTACTGATGGACAGGGACTTTCGAGCGTTATGGACAGTGGATTTTCAAAAACCGCATGAAATCAGCTAAAGGTATCAGCCAAATCAGCTAAAGGTATCAGCCGAGAGTTTCAGAGTGCTACCAGCAGTCCAGCTAGTGCAATGACTGTACTTACGGATTTAAAAATGGGGTACAGTGGTCAAGGACTTCCTCATAAGCCACTGTTTCTGTAGTCAGAGCTGAGCGCCTCTTGACGGGGTGCAAAGAGCGATGCCACTGCAGAGTGGATGACGAAACGACGGATTTGGAGTGATGAATCATGCTGTAAGCTGCAGCTATCCGATGGAAGGCCAACAGCCTCGCCGCAGTGGTAACACCGGTTCCCAACAGATCACCGAAGTTAAGCGATGTCGGGCTGGGCTAGCTCTTGGATGGGTAACCATCCGGTCTGCAGAGCGCTGTTGACCAGCGGGGTGCACTCAGCCCTTGTGAGGCAAACTGAGGAGCTACTTGATTGAGAAGTAGCGGCTCCGGTCTCGGAAACTGACATACGGCCGGGAGACCGGTGTGCTGACCACATGCCCCTCCATATCCGCATCCAGCAACGCCTATGGACTCGGCGGCCGGTCGGTAACGTAGGTCCTTGATGGCCAACATGTGACAATACTGGAATTCAGAGGCGGTAGCGTTGCGTTATTAGGGTATTTCTCGTAGTTTGGAAGTGGTACAAGAGCTGTGCCTAAGAAAAAGCTATGTGCAGAAGGATATGAACCCTTTTCGCAGTATTGTGTACATCAGAGGAACAGCTTGCAGATGATTACTGTTTGGATCAGCATCACAAGGCACTGTACAAAGCACCATCTGCGAGGCAGTGGTTTGTGGAAAATAATATTCCTGAAATCGACTGCGTTGCCGGCCGAAGTGGCCGTGCGGTTAAAGGCGCTGCAGTCTGGAACAGCAAGACCGCTACGGTCGCAGGTTCGAATCCTGCCTCGGGCATGGATGTTTATGATGTCCTTAGGTTAGTTAGGTTCAACTAGTTCTAAGTTCTAGGGGACTAATAACCTCAGCAGTTGAGTCCCATAGTGCTCAGAGCCATTTTTGACTGCGTTGTCCGGAGTCCCCAACTGAACCCAACGGAACACTTTTGGGATGAGTTATAATGTCGATACCGCACCAGACACGAGCGTCCAATATCACTACTTACTCTCATTTAAGAATGTGCTGCCATTCCTCCATAGATCTTCATCCACTTCATTGAAAGTGTTCGCCAACAGTGTTCAAACCGACGTAAAGGCGAAGGGGAACACACCACATATTAATGGCTCTGAGGACTATGGGACTTAACAGCTGAGGTCATCAGTCCACATATTAATGTCCACCAACAAATGTCCAGATAGTTTTGATCAAATAGCATACTACGAAAACGAAAAATACGGAAATTCGCAAGCAACGTTAGAAAAGTAAAATCTACAGAGTCCGCCAGAAAAACGTATACACAGTTTGAGGAACGAAACGTATTACTTATGTGTTTATTTTACATTTAATAATTGATCAACCTTCAGTTTAGTAGATGGTTATTATAAATGTTCAAAATGTTCACCGTTGGGGGCTATACACATAACAGAACGACGAGCGGTCACCACAACTACGTCAGTCAATGTTACAGTGGAGATCGCTGCACATGGCGCTGTAATCTCCTGCCGAAGTTCCTCCAGCGTACGTGGCTTACGTCGATAGACGTTACCTTTCACAGTTCCCCAAAAGTAAAAGTCCATAGGTGTTAGATCTGGCGACCGTGGAGGGAACTCATGGACCCTCTTTGTCCAGTCCAATGCCCCAGAAAACTGTCATCCAGGGAAGCTCGTACAGCTAGGTAGTAGTGTGGTGGCGCCTCGTCCTGTTGATAGAAGACCTCTTCATCAGGTTCTTGAAAGTGGCGAGTTTGGACTGCGCAAAGGTTGGAAATCTGTACAGGCGCTGATAACCGCGTAGTTGAGCGTCCCACAAACCAAACATCATAATCATCATCATCTTCATAAAGCGCACGTATTCTTGGCATAATTGGTGTGTAACATTTCCAGGTACACTTCTCCACTGACAGTAGAATCAAAGAAAAACGGTCCTTCTAAGCGTAGTTATGAAGATTCACGGTTCCATTAGCTCTAAATTGTGCCTCGTCACTCTCCACTACCTTCGTCACAAACTGTTCGTCATCAGTTACTATTTGCTGATACCATTCGCAAAATTGCATTCGGCCGTCAGGTTCGTCATCATTAATCGCATGCAGTAGTCGTGGAATGTAAACTTCCCATTTTACAGCTTTCAGAATTCTTCGCACACTTGTTCTGCTAACCCCCACTTCAAGTGGACGTTGCGTAGAAGACTTCTGTGGAGAATTAACAAACGTTTCTAACACGAGAGCCGACGAAGCAGGACTTCTAGCTGTACACTGTCTTCCTGATCTTCCTTTGGAAATATCACAAATCGTTCATGCAGTTCAAACTTGTCAATGATGCATTTAATTGTTAGGTGGGTTGTGGTTGTGTTTCAGACTCCCACATCCACTGACGTTGCACATCAATGGCATTATCAAACTTAAAAAACCACTTCACAATACATTTTCGATGCTCGAATGTCAAGCGTGCTCCAGCCATCTTGTTTTCTCAATACCGAGATGAAAGTACCAACATCTGTTGAGCCAAAGACCATACTTCAACACACTCGTAACTCAAATCGAACGACAATATCTCGATAGAGCCTGACAAAGAGTGTACACTTTTTTCTGATGGACTCTGTATATTCTCTGTTATGGTTGAAGTTCTTCTCGCACAATCCTAATTCCACTGCCTCTTTAATTACGGAATTCCAGTGTGTAGGAGCTTGGGACAAAACTTTTGTATCGTCAGACAGAGTTTTGGGGTCATCAGTCTTCTGACTGGTTTGATGCGATCCGCCACGAATTTCTCTCCTGTGCTAACCTCTACATCTCAGAGTAGCACATGCAACCTACGTCCTCTATTATTTGCTGGATGTATTCCAATCTCTGTCTTCCTCTACAGTTTTTGCCTTCTACAGTTCCCACTAGTACCATGGAAGTCATTCTCTCATGTCATAACAGATGTCCTATCATCTTGTCCCTTCTCCTTATCAGTGTTTTCCACATATTCCTTTCCTCTCCGATTCTGCCCAGAATCTCCTCATTCCTTGCCTTATCAGTCCACCTAATTTTCAACATTCGTCTATAGCACCACATCTCAAATGCTTCGATTCTCTTCTGTTCCGGTTTTCCCACAGTCCATGTTTCACTACCATACAATGCTGTACTCCAGACGTACATCCTCAGAAATTTCTTCCTCAAATTAAGGCTGATGTTTGATATTAGCAGTCTTCTCTTGGTCAGGAATGCCCTTTTTGCCATTGCTAGTGTGCTTTTAATGTCCTCCTTGCTCCGTCCGTCACTCTTTATTTTACTGCCTAGGTAGCAGAATTCCTTAACTTCATCTACTTCGTGACCATCAATCCTGATATTAAGTTCATCGCTGTTCTTATTTCTACTACTTCTCATTGCTCTCAATCCATACTGTGTAGTCATTAGACTGTTCACTCCATTCGGCAGATCAAGTAACTCTTCTTCGCTTTCGCTCAGGATAGCAATGTCATCAGCGAATCATATCACTTATACCCTTTCACCATGAATTTTAATCCCACTCCTGAAACTTTCTTTTATTTCCATTATTGCTTCCTCGATGTACAGATTGAACAGTAGGCGCTAAAGACTACATCCTTGTCTGACACCCTTTTTAATACGAACACTTCGTTCTCGGTCTTCCACTCTTATTATTCCCTCTTGGCTGTTGTATGTATTGTATATGACCCCTATTTTTCTCAGAATTTCGAACATCTTGCACCATTTTACACTGTCGAAAGCTTTTCCAGGTCGACAAATCCTATAAACGTGTCTTGATTTTTCTTTAGTCTTGCTTCCATCGTTAACCGCTACGTCAAAATTGCCTCTCTCGTGCCTTTACCTTTCCTAAAGCCAAAGTGATCGTCATCTAGCGCATCCTCAGTTTTCTTTTCAATTCTTCTGTATATTATTCTTGTCAGCAATTTCGATGCACGGGCTGTTCAGCTGAGTCTGGCACTTGTCAGCTCTTGCCGTCTTCGGAATTGTGTGGATAATGTTTTTCCGAAAGTCAGATGGTATGTCGTCAGTCTCAATCATTCTATACAACAAAGTGAATAGTCGTTTTGTTGCCACTTCTCCCAACGATTTTAGAAATTCTGATGGAATTTTATCTATTCCTTCTGCCTTATTTGATCTTAAGCCCTTCAAAGCTCTTTTAAATTCTGCTTCTAATACCGGGTCCTCTGTCTCTTCTAAATCGACTCCTGTTTCTTCTTCTATCAGACAAATCTTCACCCTCATAGAGGCTTTCAATGTATTCTTTCCACCTATCTGCTCTCTCCTCTGCATTTAACAGTGGAATTATTTCTTCACATTTTTCATACAGCCGTTTTGTCTTAGCTTCCCTGCACTTCCTATTTATTTCATTCCTTGGCGACTTGTATATCTGTATTCCTGAGTCTCCTGGAACATTTTTGTACCTCCTTTCATCAATCAATTGAAGTATTTCTTCTGTTACCCATGGTTTCTTCGCAGTTACCTTCTTTGTACCTATGTTTTTCTTCCCAGCTTCTGTTATCGCCCTTTTTAGGGATGTCCATTCCTCTTCAACTGTACTGCCTACTGAGGTATTCGTTACTGCTGTATCTATAGTAGAGAAAATCAAGCGTATCTCGTCATTCCTTAGTACTCCCGTATCCCACTTCTTTGCGTATTGATTCTTCCTAACGTCTTAAACTTCAGCCTACTCTTCATCACTACTGTATTGTGATCTGAGTCTATACCTGCTCCTGGGTACGCCTTACAATCCAGTATCTGATTTTGGAATCTCTGTCTGACCATGATGTAATGTAAATCTTCCTGTATCACCAGGCCTTTTCCAAGTACACCTCCTCTTCTTGTGGTTCCTGAACAGAGCATTCGCTATTACTAGCTGAAGTTTATTACAGAACTCAATTAATCTTTCTCCTCTCTCATTCCTTGTCCCAATCCCATATTCTCCTGTAACCTTTTCTTCTACTCCTTCCCCTACAATTGCATCCGAGTCCTCCATGACTATTAGATTTTCATCTCCATTTACGTACTTGAGCCGTGTACGGCTCGTGTTCATGTCATCTTCTATTACGGTACTGCCGCCTCGCTTTCTTATTCCATTTACTGGCGTCACTAACTTCCTGCCTTACTTACCCGTGAGCGGCAGCAGCAGCGCGTATCGATAAGTGCACTTTCATACCATCTCTGGAGCGACCGATAGTATTTCCGGGTCGTCGTGTGTCTGGAAGTCAGTTCGAGAAGGACCAGGAGGGCGCTCGGGACGCAGTAGCAGTGCAGTCGGGGATGGAGCCCCAGTGAGGTCCGCACAGCCAGTACCAGCGGGGACGACCGTTTGGTCAGTCGCCTCATCGACGACGTGTATTTGGGTCGATTCCTTCATGTGCAGAGATGTCGGTTGTGTTCCCTCTGCATGGTTGGGTCCGAGCCAATGTCTCCGGGACGTCGACCACCCAAAGGAAGTCAGTCAATTGGAGACGGACCAGCAGTGCAGTCAGGACGCAGCAACAGTGAAGTCGGAGCGCCGGTGAGGCGCGGGCAGCCAGTGCTTGCTGACCGCTGGCGACACACATGAACTGTCTGACGGAGGGAGATTGTGAGCGGTTGGTCTTCTCATCGGCCGACGTAAATTTGGTCCTTTCACCGTTTCAGAGCCTGGGCAGTCGGTCGGTTGGCGTGGAGCAGCAAGGAAGTCTCTGTCGCGTGTACTCTGGACGGGGCCGCTGGCGGTGTGCACGCGCGGTTGGAGTGTGAGGTGCTGCTCGCAAGTGCTACGAAGTTCGTCGCCCACCGATCTTGGACATGAAAGTTGAGTCCTCACTTAACCTACCATCGAGCGTTAACTGTTTACATTTCTTCGTTTGATCCTAGTTGTCGCTTTTGGGACATTCCCGTGAGCAACAATGTCTGTGTATTCAAGTCGACTAAGATTCCAGCCGTCTTCCTGTGGAGTTTAACTTAATTTATTCCCTGTTGTTGAAGTTGACCAGCGGTATCTTCTGCCTTGTGTCCGTTGACGTTCCGGTTACCTGCCATGGTCGTTGACGTAGTTTTCGGCAGTGTATTTTTCTCGTTGTGTTGTTGCTGTTCAGCACAGCGTGTAGTTCGACAGCTTGGTGTTGCTGGTCGTTGTGGACGCCAATATTCTGTGTGTCGTTGTATTGAAATCTTGTGGTCGTTTTACTGGTTGCGTGGAATGGAACTAATTTTTTTTTGATTGGTCGGTCGGCTGCCTGTCGGTTGGGTTGCCTTCAGATTAAGAAGTCGTT
The DNA here is from genome assembly GCF_023898315.1 of Schistocerca nitens. Classification (NCBI taxonomy): domain Eukaryota; kingdom Metazoa; phylum Arthropoda; class Insecta; order Orthoptera; family Acrididae; genus Schistocerca; species Schistocerca nitens. The sequence goes on along the minus strand of NC_064623.1, from coordinate 77,822,066 downwards.
GGACAGGCTTCCTGTCTCACCTAAATGGGTGTTAGTGTTACAATCCCAGGCCGACGCTTGGAAACTTCTGAGCGCCGTTGCTTGTGTGTTCCATAGTAATTTTCCTGTTTGGATTTTACTTATTTGGTTGATGTGTGGTTTTCAGCCGAGTTTTAATATCTATTAAATTAATGTTCTTGTCTTGCCCTTAAGGTATAAGATTGTTATGCTTTTGTGTAGGGCCTTCAGCCGAATTTGCATGAAATGTTTTAAGATAAGGCCTTCTGCCTTTGATTGAAACTCTTCTTATTGCTTAATATGTGGCCTCCAGCCAAGTTCCGTTAAAATTAAATTTCTAAGGCCTTCAGCCTGTATACTGTAGTTTGAAGATTTAGATAATATTTTTGAGTGGAACCCTTCAATTTCTTGCTTGGGCCTTGCAGCTTGGTTTTTGAGTGTGGACTTCAGCCGATCTAAAGTTAATCAAAGGAGGTCGATTGAAGTTTTGAGTGTTTTGCATCCTTGTTGTAATATTGTGTGTTAGTAAATAAAGTTTGTATGTTTAGTGCAACTGACAGCAACTTATTTCGGCCCCTTTCCACAACCCAATCCGCTCTGTCCTGCCAGCCCGGGCATTTCAGTACAGTATTACCCATTCAATATCCTCATACACTTCCTGTCTCTTCGTCTTCAGCTTGCGACGTCGGCATGTATACCAGAACTATTGTTGTCGGTGTGCTGTCGGTTCTGATAAGAATCCTATGACTGAACTGTTGACAGTAACACACTGTCTGCCCTACCTTCCTATTCATAACGAATCCAACTCCCGTTGTAACATTTTCTGCTGCTGTTGATAATACTCACCTGATCAGAAATCCTTGTCTTCTTCCACATCACTTCACTGACCCCTACTACATCTAAATTGAGCCTTTGCATTTCCCTTTTCAGATTTTCTAGTTTCCCTACCGCTTTCAAGCTTCTGACATTCCACGCCCAGACTTGTAGAATGTTATTATTTCGTAGATTATTCAATCTTTTTCTCATGGGAACCTCTCCCTTGGCAGGCCCCTCCTGGAGATCCGAGTGGGTGACTATTCCGGAATATTTTGCTACAGGAGAGATTATCATGACACTTTTTCAAATACAGGACACATATCCTGTGGTTGCACGTTACGTGTTTTTAATGTAGTGGTTTCCACTGCCTTCTGCATCCTCATGCCGTTGATCTTTGTTCATTCTTCCTCCTTCAGGGGCAGTTTCCCAACATTAGGATAAGAGAGTGCCCTGAACCTCTGTCCGCTCCTCCGCCCTCTTTGACAAGGCCGTTATCAGAAGGAGCGTGACTTCTTGTGCCGGAAGTCTTCGGCTGCCAATGCTGATTATTAATCAAAATTTAAGCAGCGGCGGGATTATTAATCAAAGATACTACGGCATTATCAAACTTGAGAAACCATTTCTCATTTTCGTTGCTCGAATGTCAAGCGTGCTCCAGCCATCTTGTTTTCTCAATACCGAGATTAAAGTACTAACATCTGTTGAGCCAAAGACCATACTGCAATACACTCAAATCGAACGACGATATCGATATCTCGATATAGCCTGACAAAGAGTGTATACATTTTTCTGGCGGACACAGAATACTTTTCAGTACTTGCTTGAGGGCTAGGTTATGTGAATGGGTTTGTGACCTGACCTGCATTGTAAAATATGCCAGGTAAAATGACCCATTTCACGATGGCCATGTATTCTGCCACCAAAAAATCGATGCTGTCATTTACACGCTCGCATGGCCATAGTCTCTACACCTGTACACGCAATATAGTTTTAAGTGAAATACTGACGGTGGTGACTGCACGCTTCGTTTTTACATCCATTGTAGCTATTAAAAGAATTCAGTAACACATGTACCTCCGAATGTTTCGGATAAATTACTTCCAAATAATGTATTTCTCTGAACTGTAAATTCTTGGAAATTGCGGCAAAGCGATGTATCAAGGACACATGTAAACAAATGATAATTACGCTAGGTGAGTACCTGGCGTTGCCTAGATAAGTATTTATTTCAGTCTTCTGTTAGCCCATCTCCACCTTCACCACCTTTCTGTCCTTGTCCTCGTCTTTCCTTTCTCTGTCCACCTCCTCCACCCCACACTCCTTGTCCATCTTCTCCTCTCTCTCTCTCTCTCTCTCTCTCTCTCTCTCTCTCTCTCCACTCCTCTTCCCTCTCTCTTTATCAATCTGGTACTCCCCCTCTGTCCATCTGTTCCTTCCCTTTGTCCATTTCCTCCTCTCCCCACTAATTCCATCTGCTCCTCCCCCTCTCTGCCTACCTTCCCCTCCCCTTCTATTCCTCTCCTGCTACCCCTCTCCCTGTTATTTTCGTCCACTTTCATTTCTCTGTCCATTTCCTCCTTTCCTCTTCCTTTGTCCTTTTCCCACTCTCCTCAGTCAGCCCATCCCCCTCCTACCTATCTGTGCACATATCTTCTTTTCCCCTCGCTGTTCGTCCATCTCCTCCGACACTTTATCACACTCAGTCGGAAGCAGGTATTCTTACGCTTACAGCATTTGTTTCCAAATTGTAACCAATGTGTTTACCAAACTCGGTTAAAATCGTTCCTGGGGTTTACGATGGGTCTGTCCGCGTACATACGTGTCAAATATATTTCACACGTCGTTGTCCACATATTTCACCAGCAGTTTCATTTCCACGCAGCTCAATATTTATGACGTCATACTTCTTAATCTATGTGCTGCACAACCACACAACTTTGCAGGTACATCTAGTGGTTTATGTGGTTACTGTCTGCGATGTGTGTTGTAAATTGATTTAAAGAATTGGTAAATTAAAATGTCATGCATGATGCTGTTGTTTTTCACGCATCTCAGAATGTGGTATGACATACCGGGTGATCAAAAAATCAGTATAAATTTGAGAACTTAATAACATACGGAATAATGTAGATAAAGAGGTAAAAATTGACACACATGCTTGGAATAACATGGGGTTTTATTAGAACAAAAGAAACGAAGTTCACAAAATGTCCGACAAATGGCGCTGGACAGCAAAACGTCAGTAACTGCTACCGTGACGGGGGAGAGGTACGCCGATATGTTACAGAATCGCATCATCCCCAGCCTTGCTGATAAACACCTGCTGGAACGTACGATGTTTATGCAGGATGGCGCTCCACCTCATATTGCTACACACGTGAAGGTTCTCTTGCGCGCGTCGTTTGGTGGTGATCGTTTGCTCAGCCGCCACTTTCACCATACTTGGCCTCCCAGGTCCCCAGACCTCAGTCCATAACATTATTGGCTTTGGGGATACCTGAAGTCGCAAGTGTATCGCATTTGACATACATCTCTAGGGATGGTGAAAGACAACATCCGACGCCAATGCCTCACCATAACTCTGGGCATGTTTTACAGTGCTGTTCACAACATTATTCCTCGACTACAGCTATTGTCGAGGAACGATGGTGGGCATATTGAGCATTTCCTCTAAAGAACACCATCTTTGCTTTGTCTTACTCTGTTATGCTAATTATTGCTGTTCTGATCAGATGAAGCGCCATCTGTCTGACATTTTTTAACTTTTGTATTTTTTGGTTCTAATAAAACCCCATGTCATTCCAAGCACGTGTGTCAATTTATACCACTCTATCTATATTATTCCATGATTTATTCAGTTTTCAAATTTATACTGACTTTTTGATCACCCAGTATTTCTCCAGCTACAGTCTGCGACATTTGTGTTGCGTCTTCGGCCTGGAATGTCACTAACTGGAGAAGAATGATGAGTCCCCCTTGTGACTGACCTCCGCTGAACGGCGAAGACGGGTCTGGAGAAGCGGCGGACTGTGGTGGGATTCCAGCTTGACTGACGCCCGCCATATGGCCCGACAACCACGAGTTATGATCTGGGGTGCCACTTCTTTTCATAGCAGGAGCGTTTCGGTTGTCATCCGCGACACCTTTACAGCACAGCGGTACATCGACGATACTGCATGCCCCGTTTTGTGCCCATGACAATCCCTCCTGGGCTAATATTTCAGCAAGATAATGCCCGCCCGCACACGGCGAGAGTTGCTACTGGTTGTCTTCATGCTTGCCAAACCCTACCTTGGCCAGCAGGGTCGCCGAATCTCTCCCCCAGTTGAGAACGTTTGGATAATTGCAGGCAGGGCCCTCCAATCACCTCGAGATTTTGACAACGTAACGCGCTAGTTGGACAGGATTTGGCACGATATCTCTCAGGAGGACATAAAACAACTCTATCAGTCAAACCTAAGCCAAATAACTGCGTGCGTAAGTCCCTAGTCCTCAGAACCAAAGGCATCGACGACAGGTAATATGATTTACCCATATCTCTATTGTAGACCTCTCCGATCTGAAATTTCCGATAAGCAATGACGTCACGGCTGTTAAAATTTTCTAGCCCTGCAACTTTATCGGCTTTAGGTCCACGTACGAGGGCTACGGTTACCCAGCCGCTACCATGCTGCAGTTAAGAACTCCATCACAGAAAACTGATGGACCATGCAGGACGACTTGTGCACCAACATGGTTCTCTATATTAAAAGTAATAATGTCTATTGCTTTATAGACTGTAAGGCGGGTATGCCTTCTCCTCCTATAATATCGTGGCATCATCCGTGTTAGCGGTCCAATGCTGTTGTTGCTCGAGCTTCAGTCTGCGTCAGTCTCCGTGCAGCCGCTCGAGCAACAACAGCATTGGACCGCTAACACGGATGATGCCACGATATTATAGGAGGAGAAGGCATACCCGCCTTACAGTCTATAAAGCAATAGACATTATTACTTTTAATATAGAGAACCATGTTGGTGCACAAGTCGTCCTGCATGGTCCATCAGTTTTCTGTGATGGAGTTCTTAACTGCAGCATGGTAACGGCTGGGTAACCATAGCCCTCGTTTTTTTTTAGTCATCAGTCTACTGACTGGTTTGATGCGGCCCGCCACGAATTCCTTTCCTTTGCTAACCTCTTCATCTCAGAGTAGCACTTGCAATCTACGTCCTCAATTATTTGCTTGACGTATTCCAATCTCTGTCTTCCTCTACAGTTTTTGCCCTCTACAGCTCCCTCTAGTACCATGGAAGTCATTCCCTCACCGTCTCTAATGACCTCATTGTCGACGGGACGTTAAACACGAATATCCTCCTCCTCCTCATTCCCTCATGTCTTAGCAGATGCCCTATCATCCTGTCCTCCTTATCAGTGTTTTCCACATATTCCTTTCCTCTCCGATTCTGCGTAGAACCTCCTAATTCCTTACCTTATCAGTCCACCTAATTTTCAACATTCGTCTATAGCACCACATCTCAAATGCTTCGATTCTCTTCTGTTCCAGTTTTCCCACTGTCCATGTTTCACTACCATACAATGCTGTACTCCAGACGTACATCCTCAGAAATTTCTTCCTCAAATTAAGGCCGGTATTTGATATTAGTAGACTTCTCTTGGCCAGAAATGCCTTTTTTGCCATAGCGAGTCTGCTTTTGATGTCCTCCTTGCTCCGTCCGTCATTGGTTATTTTACTGCCTAGGTAGCAGAATTCCTTAACTTCATTGACTTCGTGAGCATCAATCCTGATGTTAAGTTTCTCGCTGTTCTCATTTCTACTACTTCTCATTACCTTCGTCTTTCTCCGATTTACTCTCAAACCATACTGTGTACTCATTAGACTGTTCATTCCGTTCAGCAGATCATTTAATTCTTCTTCACTTTCACTCAGGATAGCAATGTCATCAGCGAATCGTATCATTGATATCCTTTCACCTTGTATTTTAATTCCACTCCTGAACCTTTCTTTTATTTCCATCATTGCTTCCTCGATGTACAGATTGAAGAGTAGGGGCGAAAGGCTACAGCCTTGTCTTACACCCTTCTTAATACGAGCACTTCGTTCTTGATCGTCCACTCTTATTATTCCCTCTTGGTTGTTGTACATATTGTATATGACCCGTCTCTCCCTATAGCTTACCCCTACTTTTTTGCAGAATCTCGAACGGTTTGCACCATTTTATAGTGTCGAACGCTTTTTCCAGGTCGACAAATCCTATGAAAGTGTCTTGATTTTTCTTTAGCCTTGCTTCCATTATTAGCCGTAACGTCAGAATTGCCTCTCTCGTCCCTTTACTTTTCCTAAAGCCAAACTGATCGTCACCTAGCGCATTCTCCATTTTCTTTTCCATTCTTCTGTATATTATTCTTGTAAGCAGCTTCGATGCATGAGCTGTTAAGCTGATTGTGCGATAATTCTCGCACTTGTCAGCTCTTGCCGTCTTCGGAATTATGTGGATGATGCTTTTCCGAAAGTCAGATGGTATGTCGCCAGACTCATATATTCTACACACCAACGTGAATAGTCGTTTTGTTGCCACTTCCCCCAATGATTTTAGAAATTCTGATGGACTGTTATCTATCCCTTCTGCCTTATTTGACCGTAAGTCCTCCAAAGCTCTTTTAAATTCCGATTCTAATACTGGATTCCCTATTTCTTCTAAATCGACTCCTGTTTCTTCTTCTATCACATCAGACAAATCTTCACCCTCATAGAGGCTTTCAATGTATTCTTTCCACCTATCTGCTCTCTCCTCTGCATTTAACAGTGGAATTCCCGTTGCACTCTTAATGTTAGCACCGTTGCTTTTAATGTCACCAAAGGTTGTTTTGACTTTCCTGTATGCTGAGTCTGTCCTTCCGACAATCATATCTTTTTCGATGTCTTCACATTTTTCCTGCAGCCATTTCGTCTTAGCTTCCCTGCACTTCCTATTTATTTCATTCCTCAGCGACTTGTATTTCTGTATTCCTGATTTTCCCGGAACATGTTTGTACTTCCTCCTATGTTTTCCTTCCCAACTTCTGTGATGGCCCTTTTTAGAGATGTCCATTCCTCTTCAGCTGTACTGCCTACTGCGCTATTCCTTATTGCTGTATCTATAGCGTTAGAGAACTTCAAACGTATCTCGTCATTCCTTAGTACTTCCGTATCCCACTTCTTTGCGTACGTGGACCTAAAGTCGATAAAGTTGCAGGACTAGAAAATTTTAACAGCCGTGACGTCATTGCTTATCGGACATTTCAGATTGGAGAGGTCTACAGTAGAGATATGGGTAAATCATATTACCTGTCGTCGATGCCTTTGGTTCTGAGCACTCGGAATCATCGTGAAATAAATGAATCTGAATCTGTGTCAGTGTGTGTTAAAGCTATGGATAATTGATAAAAAAAATTAATGTCATCGGTGACCTCACCCATTATTACAGAAATTAAATAAAGTTATTGGCGTATTGACTTGCTCAATTTGTGAAGCTCTCTCTCTTAAAATAAATCATACATTTTTTTCTGAAATTATAATCATTTGTTTGTTGTACATGTGCATCACATCCACCCGTTTCCGTCTCATTCGGTTAATTCCTTCATGGTGTGTCTTTTTTTTCTTAGAGTGTATTAAACCGTAGCAGAGATCTCTAGCAGTCATCACTGAACGCCAAACTTAAATTATCACCTATTTTATAGTTTTTTAATTATGTAAATGTTCCAGATCATCATATTTTCTGCACTTACAGATAACATGAAACGCAGCATCGCAATCTTTACACATTACTGAAGACTCTTACTGTAACATAAAAAGAGAGGGAACAGAAAAAAAGAGTGTAGGTACGATAGAGGCATAACAGCGTTAATGCAGTATTTAGTACGGTTATTTGATACCTATACTCCTGTTTCCTCCTCCTTTTTTTCCGTACTGTAGGAGTCCTCCAAGTATTTCCATTTTTATTCATTAAACTGGAGACAAGTTTCTTAAAGTGTCACATATGTTCAGTAATTTTGAACTGGCATTTTTAGATATATTAACAAGAACGAAAATATACGATGCACAACGTCCTGCCAGTATGTTTATAACATTTCTTTTTACCTATTATTGTGAAATGCATCATTCGTGCTGAAATGTACCATATTAATGTGTCCTTTAAATCTGAACTTTTATTAATTTTTTATTTAATAATGTGTGGAGAAATAGTCTTACACCGTTTTAATGTACTCATCTATGACTTACGCACATGTCACGTGACTATACGAAACATCTTTCCCCGCCACGTTCTTCTTTTTTATGTTAATTTCACACAACGTCTCAAATTGCACCAGGTATGTGTGAGTTCATAATATTTTGTTGTTATTTCTAATATCCATCAGATAAGTGTTAATAACACTACACTTCTATAAAATAGTTACTGTTACTGCCTTTTTGTTCCTACCTAGACCTGAAGACGATCTGCAGCGCAGATTGGAGCCAGTTGTCGGTAAATAAAAAAAAAATGATCAATATGGCGTTTGTTTATTTATTACAACAAAAGGCTTTCGGTCACTAAGACATGGAGTCAATTATGAATGACTACAGAATGTTACTTGGGATATTTGGTTCACCTTCCATCCATTGTAAGGTAGATTAAGCAAAGTCCATCCTAACACCACATTCCTCTGGTAACAATGCTTGGGCAAAGTGGGGTAACGACGGTTTCCAATCGATCTCCTTCAATTTTCCGTTCAACCGAACCATCCGATAGACGTGTTTCCCGGTGATATTGACTCAGCAATTTGTTGTCACTTTGCGCAAACGCCGCAGCACTGTTAGCTTTAGCCTCTGTCTTTGGGGACCCAGTGAGGGGACGTCCATCAGTTACGTGAGAAAAATGGTGATTTTGGGGGGGGGGGCGGTCCGGCAAAATGTCATCAAATTTAATGTTAAGGGGGGGGGGGATGAAAATCTCACGTCAGCTTATTAATTCAGAGAATATTCATTATTATGACGGGTAATACTTTGTTGTGTAAAATTAATCCCGAGCGTAGACAACAGTGCCAACCAAGTAGCATGATCTCTCTGAACTGCACTGAATGCTTTGCACGTGCGGATGGCCGCGACTCCCCGATTTGAAAGAAGTGACTCACAAGTGCCAGATTTCATTCGGGGAGTTACCTGCCACGCAGGCCGAAATCACAGCGGCTCAGTCGTGATAATGTGCAACACAAATAAATCAGATCTTATTGTGTTCAATACGATTTTTTGTCAAAATTTTACAGTGCTTATGTTAAGCGGCATGCTGATATGTCGAAACACACATGCGAGCGAGAAGGAAGCTAAGCTGAAGGTCGCTTACGAGAACGATATTTGTGACTATATAACTCAAGGAACCGACCAACAACGTAATCGTAAAGTTCAAAGGAAGGTACAAACAATGTCGTCTTTCATCTGAAAAGTAAGTAAAGGTTCAATAATATGTAATGCATAAAGTATATCAATAAAAGGTCAATTTTTAGGGATCCCTCAAAACAGTTAATACTTTCATGGAACCTCCTTCTCTGTCGGTCTGTCCGTCTGAATACTATCCCGGTTTTAAAGTAAAACATTTTTACTGATGTGTTAAAAAACACTGTTTTTTATCCTTTCCAAATAAGACACGTCTCATTAAAGTATTTTTATGATGTTTAAAATAAATTTTTACCTAAGAGAGGGGGGGGGGAGGCAGAGATCCAAATTGAAAAAAAAAAAACCTCACGTAATTAATGGATGTCGCCTAACCTACTGGTGAATATTATAAGGCGTACATGAGAATTCGCATGCATTCTCTTTATTGTTTTGATATTCAGAGTTGCATGTCTCTCTTTCTCACGTTTCTGTCATCTCTCTACCACTGTAGGCGATTGCCATGTTTCCATTCTAGCTGCAAGCCATCTTTCATATGTTTGATTTACTTACATGTCGATTACTGGCACGCACTTTTGCTTTCGTTCAGAAACACACTGATTGGTTTCTGCCTTTCTCTGCTACATCGGCTACACTTACGTGTTCGCCTGTGGCCAGTGAACAGTGAGGATATGGTTGTATTACTTGGGGAGCCTAGTTATGAAATGAGGAGATGGCAGTTGGAGAGTAACAGTTGGTTGGAGTGTAGCAGTCAGCTGGAGTGTAGCAGTCAGTTGGACTGTAGCAGTCAGTTGGCGAGTAGCAGTCAGTTGGATTGTAGCAGTCAGCTGGAGTGCAGCAGTCAGTTGGATTGTAGCAGTCAACTGCAGAGTGTTTGATGTTGTGGTTGCGAGCAGCCAGACAGTGCCAGCCGGGAAGTGGTTGGTGTAAGTTGTGTCTGATGGTCACATAGTTGTCTGATGTTTTCCCTTTTGGCACTGCTGTGGTTAGGAGGCGTAATATTGGTATGATGTGGTAATGAGCGTCACTTCAATGGGTAGAGAGAGAGAGAGAGAGAGAGAGAGAGAGAGAGAGAGAGAGAGCTATGCATGAGAGCAATAATAACTTTGTATGGAGGACATGAAACAACTATATAGCTTCTCTTTGTTTGACTGCACAGTCTTACTTGACTTTGAGTGTTAGTATCGGAGAAATGTCGTTTCTTATGTCTCCTTGACGAATGAAATGATGTGGTGAGAGTCAGTTTACGGTATGTGTATACATTAGTATGTTAACATTAACTGCTACTCATGCAACTACTGTAAATCGGACATACTTTGACCGATTTTTAGATATAAATGTGATTATTCTGTCTGTTTTTTTTTACTTCTGTTATATTTATGTTTATGAACATAGGGGCTTATATGAAAGGATTACATACTAAGGCTAAGATCAAAGTGTGGCGGATCTTGCGCTGTTTATCAACTAAACTGAACTCGTGATTGGGTGCAGTAAGTTGGTACTACGTTCACCAAATAGATCTTGCAGTTTTCATACGATTCTCAAACGTGTTTTAAAGAATCGATTTTTGTATGACTTTACTGAGAGCAGCGGGTATTTGTACATTACTCAGTTGGACTGCTTCAGGCTTTTTTTAAATTTTGAAGTTCAATAATAATCATGAAATTAGTGCAGATCTCCTACTTTATTTCAAATTCACACCTTTCGTAAATTTAATTAATTGAAACATTAATTTCGCCAGGTAAGAGAAGAGAGCAATCGTGAGGCGTGACCCAGTTCCTACGTGGAAGTGCTTAAACTAAATATTCTTGTACCTAATCTAGATCAGATTTTTCGCAATCAAAAATCGTTTCTGCTCGAAGTCAGTGCTCACTAAGAAAAAGTTTTTGGATTAATAAATTATTTTCAGGTGAGATAAGGAACGTCATTTCGCAAGCTTCGAGACTGCTGCTACATGCATTTTATTGACCTGTTTTGGGGTGTCGTGAGGCCATTTCAGCGAAATATAACAACTTTATACATGAAAGCATACAATTTGAGTGTTCAAGTAATTTAAGTTCCCTAATGCGTCTGATTATTCTAACACCAAAATCAACAATTATATTTAGAACAAATGTTGCTTAACTCGGGCATTTCAAAAAATCTGCATTATAGATTTTCTGAAATGCTGGAATTCAGCAACATTTGTTCTAAATACAATTGCGGATTTTGGTGTTAGAATAATCAGACGGATTAGGGAACTTAAATTACTTGTACACTCTATGGAAAATGGTTTTAACTCAGCGTATTTTTTTCTTTGCTACTTTCCAAATCATTTTGTTAGCCGGACATAAGACGCTACTATTGTTTTAATTAGTTATGTGAGATATTGTTCGAACTGTTTTTCTATGTAAGTGAACGTTTTACACCTGTTTTATTGGAATATATTCAGGCAGTCTTTTAAGCATACATCGTATGTATCTGTTGTATGAATGATTGATTTCATTTACTAGTAGTGTTAAATATCGTGTCGCCTCACATTAGTCACACACTTTATGTAGCTGTTAGTTTAATCAGTAACAATGTAATGTAATGGAGTTATCACTTAGTACGTTAATTTCCATCAGATGTGCCTTGAAACATTGATACGATATTCGTGATGTATCTAAATCTCTATATATTGCCATCTTACTTTGTGTAGGTTCACAACGTTACTATTTACGGTAAGCTTTTGGAACCTATATGTATTGTGTTTCACATTGTGTCAAGCAGGAGACGTCCCATACTTCAAGCTTGCTTTTTTGCTGCCTCATTTAGCTGAAGTACGGTCTGTCCTTGAAAGGTCACTCTTGGGCGGCAGCAGTGTACGTGATGAATGTGGCTGTAAGGTGTTTCACACAGACGTGTACGTATGTACGTCACTCGTTAGTTTTAAGCATTTTGTTTCCGTCAACGCAGCTGTTCGTGTAACATGCGTAAGTTGCTGTTGGATGCAACCCACAGACTGCTAAAGTGTTACAACTGTCACATTTACGCATTGTAACATATGGCACACAAAATAGATAATCGTAAGATACCAGTCACTGGAAACATACAGCAACTATCGATGTGTGCAGACCTCTGGATCATCATTGATTCAACTGGCAAACGGTGGTCACCAGTGCAGTCGGCAGGGTGTACATAGAATGCCTCTGTTCGTAGCGTTAATGCTGACTTTGCGCTGGTTGCCTCATTTTATGATTAATGATGTAATTTATATCGATATGTGGCAACGGTTAACTTCGTATAAATGCGAAACAGCTTTGCTTTTATTGTTTTGTTCATAGTTGGTTGCATCAAATGGTTCAAATGGCTCTGAGCACTATGGGACTTAACATCTAAGGTCATCAATCCCCTAGAACTTAGAACTACTTAAACCTAACTAACCTAAGGATATCACACACATCCATGCCCGAGACAGGATTCGAACCTGTGACCGTAGCGGTCGCGCGGTTCCAGACTGAAGAGCCTAGAACCACTCGGCCACACCGGCCGGCTGTTGGTTGCATCATTCTGTCTGCTGTACTTCTGTTCCAGAGAAGAATTCATGGATTTTATTCTCTGACCCCAATGATTTTAAAAAAATGGCTCTGAGCACTATGCGACTTAACTTCTGAGGTCATCAGTCCCCTAGAACTTAGAACTAATTAAACCTAACTAACCTAAGGACATCACACACATCCATGCCCGAGGCAGGATTCGAACCTGCGACCGTAGCAGTCCCGCGGTTCCGGACTGAGCGCCTAGAACCGCTAGACCACCGCGGCCGGCCCAATGATTTTATATCGTGTAGTATGATGTAAAAGCTTTTATGTGTGATAACTTATTACGTGAGTTATTTTCGTTAATATATACATCATTTAACCGGACTATGACAGCTTAATCTCGTAATGTGCGTTCTATGCCCTTGAAATTGGTATACAGGAATATGGTGATTGACCGTAAACCGAAACTAGTTGTTTAATAAAGAAATTTTATCAACAGCTCTTGGTGGTAAATCGTGACGTTCTCCAAATAGCCAGAAGGTTGTCCCACTTTGCATACTAGTTAGTTTTAAGTAGTTCTAAGCTCAAGGGGACTGACGACTTCAGATGTTAAGTCCCATAGTGCTCAGAGCCCTTTGAACCATTTCGGCGAGAAATTTCCAAATTATTTATTTGTTTTCACTGCGATGCTCCGTTCACCTCGGTCTGCGTCACAGCTTCTTCCTCGCTGGCGTAGCTGAGAACGCAGCGCAACGTCCGCCCGTGATCCGGCGTCCGAGTCTGAAGCCGTCGCCTCGGAAGTCTCCGGCGCATGTTGGGAGCCGAGACGATTGCCCGCGGTAGCGAGCCGAAGAGTGGCCCACCGCTGGCTGGCTGCGGACCCCATGTCGGTCTCAGAGGGTCGAACCAACGACCTGCCGTGGACTGGGACACTGTCGCCCCATCTGTTGCTGCATGGCTGCATGTAGCCCGGCCCTGTGACACGCCCCACCGTTCAGGAGAGCTGCCACACTTGAATGACTATCGTTAGGAAACAACACCTAATTATACTTGACTGCGCGCCTCTGTTTCGCTAACGCACTGCTTCACGTCACGTACGCATAACACTTAGGTTGGCCAGTGGCCCCCTTCTGCCTGTGAATTGAACCATGGAAACTGCTGTGTGCGCCCTCTCCGGCAGTTCTACACCCATGTGGCCTCTATTTGCCTTCGCAACTGCTTGTATGCATAACTTGCCGTAATCCGGCCCGCACCTGGTTGTAACTCGTCCCCGAATATCGCACATAACTAACTTTCCCTATCCTAAACGGTGGTGCCGCTACAATTTGTTGTGTGGAAACAGTCACAATTTGAAAATGTTAGTAGAATTCACGAACACAACGCTAGGAAGGAGAATAGCCCTATTACCCACAAGTTAACCATACGCTTATGCAGAAAGGAGCAAAATACAACCATAAAAATATTCGGGCATCTCCCTTGTGATTTAAAGGTGCCAGCAGACAGTGACCACAGTTTTAAAACCGAACTGAATTTTTTTGTGGTTGCCACATAATTTCTGAACAGCTGTACAGGATGTCAAGAAATTACTCCGACAAACTGTAACGTAGCAAATTATTACGATTTGTCACCTTGCATTGAAAACATAGCTTACAGTGGAGCTGGGAGGAGAGGAGATGTTTGGTTCTGACGCTGGCTACTGGGCCGGGCGAGCCGTGTACTTGCCTAACGCTGCGTGCAGTACGTAACACATTCTATAAATCTGGAGAAGTACTATTAAATGTTAATCGATACTTAGTGTACCAGATTCTATGGAAAATAGAAGCGTAATGTTAAAATTTAAGCTTCAATACTTTTGGCGATATAAATTTACACATAACCGTGCTGACATTGTGAAACCGAGTTAGGGACCGTATTGTATTCATCTGTCGTATCAGTTAAAACTACATCCAAGGTGATAGGCTCATATACTCTAATTTTCTGGATTTTTTTTTAGTTTCTTTGCCACAGTGTCTCACGTAATTAAAAGTACATAGTAAAATAATTATTTCATTTGGTTGTATGAGTGTTTTGTAGAGACTGAGAGTGTGAACGGAGGACATACGTAAAGTGAGAACGTGATATTTTCTTAAAACTATGTAAATGTAGCCTTGAGAAAGTTATTGTGTAATAGGGGAATTTGTGACGTACGTCCTAGTAAACTTGATTTTGCTAAAGGCAACCAGAAGGGGCATTGAGTATTAAATTTATTAGCAATTTATTTTGTGGAAAGGAATCCTGTTCTGTTTTTATTAAATTTTATCGAGTTTCGGAATTACGAGATTTCTAGGCTACATTAGGTGTGGTAATCTGCTTGGCTGACATTAGAACTACCGCGAGTATAGAGGTGCTCGAGATGATCTGATGGGCTGATTAATATATTAATATACCAATAGAAATCCAGCATTTTTCTGCGCGTTTGAGTAGGGCTTGGTGCCTTAGATCTATGATTCGATATAGTCGCTCGGGAGCCGTCTTCTGGTAAACTCCTATGTTGAATAGCACTGAAAAATGTGTACCAAAATGAAGAAATCCGCGCATTTGATCGATTATCGTGTAGTTGATGAAAAGCGACTATAGTGTTGAGTATTTTGAGAAAGGTTGAGCGTTGCGAGTGATTTGTTTTAGGACATTTCTCGTGTGAATATATTGCACAAACAGTGCCCGTACTCTTACGGGAATCGGCAAAAAGCCGCGAGTAATGAGTATAATTGCCAGGGGCACTGTGAACATAGTGCGGGACAATAAGTTGGGAATGTGAGTCTCACGGGAGGCGTGCCACAGATAAATCCCTGCAGTCGCACCATCCTCTGTGTCCTCAGTGGCTCAGATGGATAGAGCGTCTGCCATGTAAGCAGGAGATCCCGGGTTCGAGTCCCGGTCAGGGCACACATTTTCAACTGTCCCCGTTATATCAACGTTTGTATGCAGCTAGGGGTGTTCATTTCATTGTAATTTCGTATATAAACTCCGGTGGCGCGTTTCGTGCAAATTACGAGACGTTATAGGGAGCACTTCTGTACAAGAAGACTACCGAACGACTGACTGTGTTCTTTCGCAAGTAGTCGTGAGTCAGTGACTGTGTAGGACGTTAAAATATCAGGTAGGATTAGATATCTTCTGGCTGCTTTCAGGTGTGAACTTGTTACAGTCAGCAACACTGCATAATTAATGTCGGGCTATTAAATACGATCTTGATAGACATTTCTGAATTTTAAAGACAGTAAACCAGCTTACAGGATATTTTACACATTTTTCAAACGAGTCATGCAAGAATCCCGAACGCCCGATAGCTTAACTTACAGATACTGCCCATTGGACTGGAGTTATGTGGCCTTTGCATGGTAGGTATTTACTTGACTTTTCGTCAACGCCGCTTTCATCGGCTAAACCAGTATGGGTTGGGTTGGGTTGTTTAGGGGAAGAGACCAAACAGCGAGGTCATCGGTCTCATCGGATTAGGGAAGGACGGGGAAGGAAGTCAGCCGTGCCCTTTCAAAGGAACCATCCTG
Source organism: Schistocerca nitens (assembly GCF_023898315.1). Classification (NCBI taxonomy): domain Eukaryota; kingdom Metazoa; phylum Arthropoda; class Insecta; order Orthoptera; family Acrididae; genus Schistocerca; species Schistocerca nitens. The sequence goes on along the minus strand of NC_064623.1, from coordinate 77,805,800 downwards.
GCATTTGCCTGTAGCGATTTAGGGAAATCAGGGAAAACCTAAATCAGGATGGCCGGAGGCGGGATTGAACCGCCGTCCTCCCGAATGCGAGTCCAGTGTGCTAACCACTGCGCCACCTCGCTCGGTGCTAAACCAGTATCTACCATCCCAGAGTGAAGGGGCAGACAACCTTAAACCAATGCAGGTAGGTGGACATTGTTTAAAGGATAGTGAGAGAAAAACCCGCCCAGCCGCAAAACTTCGAGGCGATACAAAATGTGTCTTGAGGAACTAAATGAGGACAGGAACCCTTGTCCGGAAACGTCAGCCAACAAGGCTGCGTCCATACGTATATCTATACAGTATACAGGGTGACTCTGTGATTTTGCTACAAACTTTCACAGATGGTGGAGAAGGATAAATGTATCAAGATCTTTTTCTAATCGAAGTTAATCACTCTAATCAATAAAAATAATTAAAATCGTATGGACAAAGATTCCAAGTGAGAAAAAAGTGATAAGAAAAAATGAAAGCAAATGAAAAATTTAAATGATGACGAAAATGATGCAACAAAGAAATAAAAATACTATAATCAGTTAATCAAATAAAATAATAATCAAAGTCATAAAGATTTAATAATAAAAAATATCAAACTACTTGATGAGATTCGAACCCACAACTTTCTGCACACCAGGAATACGTCTTTAGCACTAAGCTCAGAAATCGCTCTTCATAATACTACTACTATTAAGTCTCTAAAGCATTACATGAAATTATTTTTCGTAAATTGCACTAAACTTTTCAAACTGTCGATCCCACCCCTGGGCATCTCTCGCTGTCAGTATGTCAAATACATTGGGTAACCAACCAGACTGATTTAACATGGAATGTCCACATAAATTCTGTTTTAGGGTGTGGGGTGAGTACTGTAAGACCTTCGGTACACACACCATCAGATTATTTGACTTGTCACTCTATGCTAGTGTCAGCCACATGTCTCGAGGTCTTATCATAGCGTGTTTATCTTCTGCCGTTAGGTCAGACGATAGAAATGCCACTTGCACGCTTAGAGTAGCAGATTGACAGTGACCAACTTTAAACAGAACTTGATTAATTTTCACACACATTTATTAAAATAATAAAAAAATATAGACATTACATAACTTGATTCTGGGTGCTGTTTACAACTGACAATCTGAAGTTCCTTTGGTCTTGGTACGTTAATCTTATTCTCACATATCTCTGATACTTGACAAAGTGTCTATTCATATATCTTCATGGCTATGTGCAGGAATATGGTAATCTTATTAGTCGCAGACTGAAACTTGACTACAGACTAATGCAGACTAATGCAGACTGACTAATCGGAGGTCTGTACAGTTATAATACCTCGCGCATTCAGGTATCACTCCGCGAGTGTCATCCGCGAGGAGAAAAGGTTCTACGTTAGCAGCAATCTCATTGGCTGCGTGACATATTAATACGCGGATCGGAGGAAGCAGAATTTGGTCCAAGACAGCGCCATCTCGTAGTGCGGAGACGGACAAGCGCTGCGCCTGCTCTGTTGTGCTTAGCGGGGCGCGCTCTAGTGGGAAAGTTGTGTACGCGCTGACTACGCGGAACTATGTACACAACACAGGGAAATCAGGAAAGAGACTAATTCTCATTGGCAGAAAACTAAAGACGTGTAAGTATCCACAAAAAAACATGCTTTACAAAACTTTTGTCAGGTTGAATCTGAAATTGCCAGTGTGGGACCTTTACCCTTGAATTAATCGAATAATGAGCTTTTAAGACAAGTTGGTAATTTGTTATGAGTTTGTTCATTCAAGTTGAGAGCCTTATTGAAATGTCCTACATATTACATAGGGAGAATCTACATGACAGATGTGGTGTACAGTTCAGTGAGTGAACATTACAAGATTGATCAACCAGCATTTTATTTTTCTCCCATGTACATTTCCCGTAATAACCAGATCAGTAATATTCCTTTGTAGAACAGGATAAAGGCAGAAGAGAAGGAACGATATTGGTAAACTACATCAAACTCTCACCAAACCAGCCGTTAGTAGTTCGGCCTCTCAGCAATTCAACCTGCATTCGAAATGACACACAAGAACGAACTATCAGGTGCAACAGAGTCGTTAGTGAATTGCAATGTTAAAGAATGCTATACACATATGAAATTGTGGGAATCTTTACAGTTCAGTATCATGTCTTCTAAAAGGAAACATTTTGTACTAGAACTCAAGCAGAAACTCAGAATTTTAGCGAAGGTGAAAGCCATTGCTGCTGAGTACAGTGTTGGACAAGCAACTATTTGTTGTTGTAGTTGTGGTCTTCAGTCCTGAGACTGGTTTGAAGCAGCTCTCCATGCTACTCTATTCTGTGCAAGCTTCTTCATCTCCCAGTACCTACTGCAACCTACATCCTTCTGAATCTGTTTAGTGTATTCATCTCTTGGTCTCCCTCTACGATTTTTACCCTCCACACTGCCCTCCAATACTAAATTGGTGATCCCTTGATGCCTCAGAACATGTCCTACCAACCGATCCCTTCTTGTAGTCAAGTTGTGCCACAAACTCCTCCCCAATCCTATTCAACACCTGCTCATTAGTTATGTGATCTACCCATCCAATCTTCACCATTCTTCTGTAGCACCACATTTCGAAAGCTTCTATTTATGATGTCAAAAAGAAAGACTATTTTATTCAACAGTATGCAACCCAAATGGATAGTGAGCTGGGAAAACAGAAGGTTATGGGAAAGAGTAAGAATGAAGAACTGGACGTAGATGTTTGTAGATGGTTCATACATCAATGCAGTAAGGGTAGTCCAGATAGTGGCCCCTTGATAAAAGAAAAAGGAGTTGCATTTAACAAAGTTATAAGCGAAAATCGGTCTGATACTACACTGGAATGCATGTAGCGGTGCTGTTGTTGGTAAGATTGCAGGATAGGGAGCTTTCAGAGGTGGTAGTAAGAACCAAAACAAGAAAAAATGTCCAGTAAACATGGGCCCCAAAACGCATACCTCAAGAACTATGAGCACTTGTTTATCTTCGCTACTGTGAAACGCATTTCCTCAATTGAACGAATGCTCATAGCTCTTAAGGTATTCATTTTAGATACCACGTTTATTAGACGTTTTGTTTCTTATTTTGGTCCATATTCCTACGTCTGAAAGATGTCTACTCTACAATCTTAGCAACAACAGCGCCCCAACATGTATTCCTCTGCAAGAGGTATCAGAACGATTTTCCCTTTCAGATTGATACATTTAGCCTTCTCCATCATCTCTGAAAGTGTGTAGTATCATCACGAAATCACCCTGTATGTACATACATATACAAGCGCTGGTGCCTATAATTTCGACGCTCTGTAACGTCACGGATTCTTATCCTCATTTTGTTCCTCAACATACTTTCTACAACTCCTCAAAGTTTGTCGGTGTAATTTTGAAACACTATATATCTGTATCTGATTCAATTATATTCAATACTCGTAAATGATTTTTGTAGCTTAGATTATAGTAAAAAACCAATATGTAAATGGCTTACATGCAAAAGTTTTCATAGAGAAATGTGTCTGATTTAAAAATCTTGATAGAGAGTTTTCGCGAAATTCATATGGTCCACAGGTCACGTAAATAACTGATTAACTGACCATTTAATATTTCTGGGATGAACTGAAGCAATGGTTGCCCGCCGGATCAATTCACCGAAAATCCGACCACAAGTGTTCACTACGCTTCAAGAAGAATAAAAAGAAAGTCGGCCTTCAGTGCTTGGGCAGCCTTTCCTAGGATTGACCGCTGCAGTTCCAGAAAAAGCAGCTGCTGCAACTTCTAATGTCACGACTTTTCTCCTTGTAGCGTACGTCGGTGGCTATGCGGAGATCTTTCGCAACGTAGCGGAGATAATGTGCCTTGACTGTAAAGTGTTTCTGCAGACGTATTAAGGCTGCTAAGAGTCTAAAAAGTGTCTCAGCTGCCGATGTGGTGCACTTCTTGGAAACACGAGCCTTATTTGCTACAACCTCAAGCACCAGTTGGAGACTCTATGCACTACACGTGCATCATTAAAACCCTTTATTTCTCACTTAAGTAACCAGAACATTACCTGAACAATAAGGGAGATACTCGCATTTAAATATCAAAGTGTTATCAAAACATTAACAGTTTATAGCTAATTGTAGGAGAAATAATAAAATATGTGGCAATGGGCATCTGAATATTCGTATGGAGTAGTTACGTCCAAGCAGTTCTTCAGCATCATAAAGTTTTCAGACGCGTGTTCCGTCCGTTTAGATGGAGCTGTACTCAGTGGAAGAATAGCGAATTCATCTACGGAGGTTACTTTCTCACTGCCGTGGAGTTATTACATTCGTATAATTAACTAGCTCAGCTCCCTCTCCTTTGCTCGCATGGACTGTGGTCTGTACAAGTTATTTTGTTTATCTCTGACGAATTTTTACGTTGATCACAAACTGCAACATCTTCGAAAGTGTTCACGCTAGTTAAGGCCATAGGAGCATGGTCCTTTTGGAAAGAACGTCTGAGCAAAAAACTATTCTGGTAGCTGGAGTCACAGGTTTTTGTTAATAGTGCCTTTTGAGTTCTTGTGGCGGTATTTCCACAGAAACTATCATCCTCTAACACATATTTCCTTAGAAGTTCAGTACCACTTTTCATAGATTTTACTTTGAAAATGTAATATACCGGTAACGAAATATTTTCCTAAAAATTCTCGCCCCCTATGTCATCCCCTTAAGCGTAGAATTTCCAAAAAAGAATGAAACACATATTTTTTATTTCTAACTGAGAACCCAAATACAAATTAGTTTTGAAAATACTTTCACAATGAAACACTCTCATAAAAATTTTCGTCCCATATCTCACCCCCTTAAGGGTCGAATGTGCGAAAACAATGAAATATGTGACTTTCTATTTGTAACCGAGAAGTCAAATATCAATTTGCATAGGAGTAGCTTTAAAAATACGTTATCAGTTCTTCAATTACGAACTTTTTGAAAAAAAGGGCTTTCATCCACTGTTTCATTTGGTTAAATTTCCAAAAATGATGAAACACATATTTCTTTATTTCTGACGGAAAAGCCAGTTCTCAATTCTCGATAAAACTTCAAGCTTGTCTTAATAGCGACAGATTTAAAAAAAAAAACATTTCATGCCCCATTTCACCCCCTTAGAGGTAGAATAACGAAAAATCCAAATGATACCTACATTATAATATCAACATCTTTTCCAAATTTCAAGTTACTGTTCTTAGCAGTTGAGGCTGGTCGATCAGTCAGTCAGGACATTGCTGTATATATATACACCAGCCGTTTTCTACATCATTAGATGTACATATGTGTATATAGATTGGTACATCCAATACCCAATAGGGTAGAACAAGGCTGGTCAGCCAAAACAATTTCTACTCTTAGATAATCCAATGAATACAATTTCTGAATGATGTTAAATAGCATTTTAAGCCACTCTTCACAAAGAAACTACACAATTTAGGTTTTTCTGTGATTTCGCTAAATCCCTTAAAGCAAATTTCAGTGTGATCAATACTGAACTTGTGGTCTGTCGTCAATGACCTTGCCCTCGTCGCGGCGTTATAACCTAATATTTCTTGCTTTTCTAAACGGAAACCTTCAGACATGACTGACGAGGGCAATGACCCCTAATTATTCGACCAATACTGGCGTCCATGGCTCGAGAACATTCCACTTCTTGAGATATGATGGACGAGAAAAGTCTACTTCAATTATCCATCCAATACAGGCCTCAGTGGCTCAAGAACATTCCAATCCCTCTGATGTTGTGGATAAGGGCAATGCATCTTAATTATCCAGCCAATACAGACCTAAATGGCTCAATAACATCCCAATGCCTGAGGCATGGTGGATTAGAGCAATGAACAATGAACCACAATTATCCACCCAATAAAGACATTAATCGATCAAGAACATTCCAATCCTTGAGACATGGCAGATGAAGACAACGAACCGTAATTATTCATACAATGAAGACTTCAATGGGTCAACAACTTTCCAATCCCTGAGACTCTGGGGATAAGGGCAATGAATCTCAATTAACCTTCCAATAGAGACTTGAATGGCTCAATAAGATTCCAATCCCTGAGGCATGTTATATGACGGCAATGTACCTTAATTATCCATGCAAAACAAACCTTAATGGCTCAGCAACTTTTGTAAACGCGGTATCTTATTTATCATAATTTAATTGACTTATTCTTACTAAAGGATTATATTTGTCACGAGAGAAAAATGCCTGACTTGCATGGAATTGTGAAGTCCAGGACTCTGTGTGATGGGTACTGCAGTTTTTGTCCGTTTGGGTGACTGTATTGACATGGAAATTGTGGAACTAAATTAGGCTCTTCAGTAGTTTTGTAGGATGTGAAGTAGAGACAGGAAGAGAGTGGAACAAGAGGGAAGCAGGGATAAGGGTAAAGAAAGGTGGGTAGTAGGAACAGGCAACAGAAGGAATAGGCTCAGATCTTCATCTGGCAACTTTGTGGTGAATGTGAAAATAAGTTTGACCTGTTATGATTCTGCTATATGAGGTAATTTGCAAATGTGTGTGTGTGTGTGTGTGTGTGTGTGTGTGTGTGTGTGTGTGTGTGTGTGTTTCCACTTTTCAGTGCTTCAGGTGTTTACAGCATCTTATTCCAAAATTTATATTTCCCTTTCACAGTTCAAATGGTTCAAATGGCTCTGAGCACTATGGGACTTAAATGCTGAGGTCATCAGTCCCCTAGAACTTAGAACTACTTAAACCTAACTAACCTAAGGACATCACACACATCCATGCCCGAGGCAGGTTTCGAACCTGCGACCGTAGCGGTCGCGCGGTTGCAGACTGTAGCGCCTAGAACCGCTCGGCCCTTTCACAGTCATTGAAGGTTAACTGACATGTGTTTTGCTATTATACAGAGTGTTTGTAATCTTGTTATTCAATGTCACTACGAACAATCTGTACCATGTAACAGAGCGTTTCTCTGTTCAACTCACACGTAAAACTTACCTGGTTATTCCAGTCGAGCCGTGTGTGAGTTAATTTCGATTCCAGGCGCTGATGCAATCCCTAGATTGGTAAAAGGGGTCACATTTTGGCCAGCTTCCGTTCCACTATTCGTCGATTAAGTGTAGAAATTGTTTCTATCAAATCTCTATCTGTGTCTTATTTTTAACCATTCAGAGGTTCAAACCTTGTAATATCTTTTGTTTTTAAAGCACACGAGACTTGATTCTTTTCAATTCTATCTGAACGAACTGGAGTTCAAAGTTTTTTAACGTATTTTTATGTTGAATTGTCTTTTCGTATTTTTGGGCTAAACGGACAGAGTTCCCTTGATCTGAGAGCAAGTGCCCGCTTGTCATCTGTAATTGGTATTTGTTATATAATTTCAGAGTGTATCTTGCGTATGTTTCAGAGTCTGAGGTGAACTAAGCAACTGTATGATACGTGGCCGAAGCACAAGCTGGTAACTTTGCACTGGTTAATTATATTTCAGCGGCCATTTAATTACATTGTGAATCAGTTAATCGTTGTGTTTGATTTTTGCTTTATGGTAATTTAATCATTTGAATTCCTTTTTCGATTTAATAGAGTTTGTTCCCTTTGTGAAATTAAAGGTTTTGGTACCTAAAGGTTTTTTAATTTTAACGATGGTTAAAATTTAAAAAAAAACATCATAGTCATGGACATGTTACCGTGAATAATCGAAATTGGAGATGTTGACATTCATCGGCGAAAGTCGACATTCTCCAGATTTCGGTGTTTCACTGTAACATACTGTATATACATTGAAGAATTATTCCCCAAAATATTATGCCGATCTCCAAAAAGTAACGATTCTGAGAGCGTTTGAAGCCGACCGCTCATGGCAACACCTCGGCGTTAGAGAACCGGTTCCGCTTTCACGCTCCCTTTGTTGCGTCCGTGAGATGTTTAGGGTTTTGAGTAACCCTGACTTGCTAGAGTGTTGTTTGGGTGGTTTTATTCAAAATGTGTATGAAAGTTTCAATAGTCTCATTTGGATATACGCTCCAGAAATAGCATCCAGCTGAAGCGAAATTGCCAACATTGCTTCAAATTTGGCGGTATGTCTACTCAGTGAACCCGATACTGCGTTAATCCACGTGACAAATGCCCTTCAAATCAAAATCGGCGATGAAATGCGCCGATTCTGTGCAGATAGAGACCCCAGCGCCGATGCGCTCAGCGACGAAAAGGGTTTTGGGGACGAAAATGAGGGATTATCAGGCCAAAATAGCAGAAAGCGGCCACCCGCTAGCAGGGGCGATAGTTATTATGGACCAGCCGATGATACCCCGTAAGTTTCAAGCTTTTCCCTTTGTTATATGATAAATACTTGTCAAACGTTAAACGCGTTTTTCTCAAAGCAGTGTTTTTCAGCATGGTTGTCGTCGCCCACGCTACAACTCTCATCCGATTTTAATTATTTTTGGTCTCCCTTCAAGCAAACTGAATTCACTTCATCGTAACCGATTTTTTAAATGTTGGTATTTAGTATATTTTTCGGCCAAAAACGACGTGTGCCGGCCGCGGTGGCCGAACGGTTATAGGCGCTTCAATCCGGAACCGCGCGACTGCTACGGTCGCAGGTTCGACTCCTGCCTCGGGAATGGATGTGTGTGATGTCCTTAGGTTAGTTAGGTTTAAGTAGTTCTAAGTTCTAGGGGACTGGTGACCTCGGATGTTAAGTCCTACAGTGCTCAGAGCCATCTGAGCCAAAACGAAATATCCAAAGATGGTAATTTTTTCAAATATTTTCAAAAAAAAATTTTTCTAAGCCCTACCATGCACTAAAATTACATCTGGAAGGATCAGTGTCATATGTTAATTTACTTATTCACATAACCACAACTGGAGTTACAACGACAACCGTTGATCTACCTCCTATCAGAGCTGCCTCGGGAAGAACCCGATTACACGGGGAAGATATTAATAGTTTTCAAAACCAAAATACCAATAAAAACTTCAATGTATGATTTATTCATAGCAGAAAAACCCGATTTGTCTACTACGTTCCAGTAAAGAGAAAAAAAATCCTGGATGTGATCAATATTTTCGGGCGTCACCATGTCGTTCCCCCTTAATTATTTTTCAGGCCCTTCTGATGCGAATTCATCATTGATACTCTGGGAACTTATTGCCCATGCGTTCCACTAATAAAAAATAAACTAGAAATTGACATTTTTGGTCAATTTCATGAACGTCTCCCTTAAGTATTGAAAGGTGGCTACACTGAGTCACATCGCCAGAGATTGCGCCAAAGGTTATTATTCCGCCGCCTCCACTGGGGCAGTAGTAGTTCAGAGGCTGCCGTGGGCAGTACTTGTTGAGAGGATGTTGAAAGCAGTACTAGTTCAGAGGATGTCGAGTGCAGTTGTTGTTCTGTTGGGCTAGAGAGTAATGCTGTTCGGTTGGTGTAATGTATAGATGGAAGATGTTGCAATGAACACAGTGTATTTTTCGTCAAAATATATATGGAGGTAACAAAAAAATTTTTTTTCACATTTCCTTAATGACAATGCTTCTTGGTCACAGGTTCAGTCAACAAAGCATCTGACACATGTTCATGTATTGGACTTGTAATTCTGGTTTCTATGTGCAATTATATTATTTCTGGTTTTTCAATTAGTTCATTGTAAATTGTGTTTAAAATATCTTGTCGTATTGAGGAAGAACCGTGCCAGATACATGTACGTTGAATCACACTACCACACACAGAACAGTTTCACTTGTGCTTTGTTGTTTCGTAGCTTTTATAGTAGCAGGGGACTTAATTAATTGTGTTAACGGAAATTTCCTTTCATTCTTTATTGTTATTCTATGCAGTCAAATTGCGTACTAATACTACTCAGGGCCAACCGTTTACGAGACTTCGTAACCGGACACACAGCTACGAAAATTATTGCATTATAATTAAGCCCCCATGCAGTATCATCAACAGTCTTCTCTTCTGCCACTGCCGCTAGATTTGTGTCTGCGCTACAGTTACAGTATTGACACCTCTGTTGCTCATTCACGATTGCATGCGTATGTTAAAACAAGCAGCATGTTTATATCTGTTTCCAGGCCTGAGAAAAAAATATTGGAAGTATTATAGCTTCAGTGCACGTAGTAGATGCAGCTGTACGTAAAGAGGCGGAATTTTAAGCAGTCTTCAGCTGTAGCCGACAGGATACGTAATGATTATATTATAATACGTGAAAATTCAAATTAACGAAATTATTAGCTTCCCGTCGGCAGCAGTCAGACCTCTGAAGGAAGAGCGCGGAGTACAACAGGGTTATACAGTAGTACACCTTGCAAACGAAAATCTAGTGACGATGAAGTGAGGTGGACGCTTTTGAAATACACGCAGTTTCTACACTGTTGCTGGTATCTCAGTGCTGTAGCCCGTATTTCAAGAAAACGACGAGGCTCAGACACGTCAATTTATGACAATGGCGCCAGAGTAAGGGTGACCCCACGTCAAGACGAGCTCTCAGCGAGAAATACGGCTGACAGCTGTCGGAGTTTCCGAACTGCGCAGTTCGGTCACACAATGCCGCATCACGTAAGTGAACATATTTTTCTCTTATCCAGAAGATTCCAAAGGTCTGAGTCCTGAAATATATATCATTCAGCTCTGAATGTCACTCTCGAAGTCGAAATGGAATTAAAAAAAAAGTGACATAGGGTCTTCGCTTTGAATTTCGTCTGGGATTAACTTCTTCGTCAATAAGCAAGTTCGTTTTTCTGGCTGCTACGAGAAAAAATAGCGCTTTCGAGCTAACTGATACATTTCATTAACTTTACAAGCAATTACGAATACACCCTACGAGGGTAATCCCAAAAGAAAGACTTCCTATTTTTATGAGTAAATAGACCTGTTTATTTCTACAATGGTTTACATCGTTTTACAGCCTGAACATTTCGCTATTTTTCGACATAATCACCACTTCTGTCGATGTATTTTTGTAGACGCTGTGGCAGTTTTTGTTTGCCCATGTCATACCAGCTGGCCACCATGCTGTTCAGAAAGTTATGAAACTTTCACCTTGTGTCGGAGCTGGATCGCTTTCTGGCCAAATGTTCTTTCAACTCAGGTAACAGGTGATAGTCACTGCGCGCCAAGTCAGGGCTATATGGTGCGTGGGTGATTACGTTCCACTGAAACTGTTGCAGGAGAGCAACGGTTTGCCGAGAGATTTGTGGGCGAGCGTTGTCATGGAGAATCTGTACGCCCTTGCTCAACATTCCTCTTCTCCGGTTCTGAACTGCCCGTTTGAGTGTTTTCAGAGTCTCACAGTACCTGTCAGCGTTAATTGTGGTCCAAGTGGGCATAAAGTCGACCAACAATACCCCTTTCCGATCCCAAAAAACGGTTGTCGTGACTTTACCGGCAGACTGCGTTTGTTTAAATTACCGTGGCTTTGGCGAAGAAGGATGGCGTGATTGTTGCTTGGTCTCGGGTGCAAAGTGGTATGCCCAGGTTTCGTCACGCGTGACATCTAAGTCCAGAAAGTTGTCCTGTTCGGCTGCAAGGCGGTGAAGAAATGCGCGGGAAGCATCAGCTCGTTGCCGCATGTGGTCCACAGTCAGCACGCGTGGCACCCATCTTGCGCACACCTTCCGGTAGTTCAATGTTTCCGCTAAAATTCTGTGAGCGGTGCTTCGGGAAACCTCAGGAACCAACGTGCAGAGATCATCCAAGGTGATCCGCCGCATGCTTTGCTCAACCTTCAACACTCTTCTCAGAAATTGACGGTCTCCCGCTCCTTTGTTCGTCGTGAATTTCGGTCCGACCAGCTGCAAACTCTCTACACCACTCACGAGCATTTTTGACATCCATGCACGACTCACCATACACTTCCGTCAGTTGGCGATGGATTTCAGTCGGTGCAGTGCCCTTTACGTTCAAAAACCGAATAACTGCGCGATTCGCACATCCAACGGGAGTTCCTTTCTCAACGGCTGCCAAGCCAAGACTGAGCGCCGCAGCGCGGCGTGCGCAGGTTTACACAAAGCGCGTGAGGCACTCTTCTTAACAGTGTGACCAACCGCCACACAAACATTCTGTACCTATAAAAAAATAGGAGACCTTACTTTTGGGATTACCCTCGTAAAAAAGAAAAAGAAAGATGTGCCACGACGGAATTATCCGAATCGGACGGGAATCGATAGATGTGATGTACGTCTAAGGACGAACAAATGATTACCCTTCCAGAAAAAATGGATGATTTACTCAAGAGAAAGGGCTAAACAAAACTTAGCAAGTCCGTGACGCCTTGATCCACCTCTGGCTCTTATGCAAGCAGTTATTCGGTTTGGCGCTGATTGACAGACTTGTTGGATGTCCTCCTGAAGGATACCGTGCCAAATTCTGTCCAATAGGCGCGTTAGATCGTGGAAATCCCGAGATGGTGAAACTTCTTTATCAAATATTTTACTTAAACTGCTGAGTGAAATTGAATGCAAGTGACCTACTTTCTCTTTACTTATTCTTATCATGTCAACACTGACCCACAATATTCTAGCGCAACGCATCCTGACTGCTCAAGAAAATGATAACCTAAGATCAAATAATTAATTCAAAAGAATGGCCCTGACTAAAAAGAAATCTTAACAATAACCCATACATTTCATTAAGCACTTAGACCTCACAAAAATCTTCATTACGCGAACTACTGCAATACAGCGAGCGTCAATACTGCCAGCTGAATAAAAAATTCTAACTACTAAAGCCACTAACTACTAACAGGTATGTGGTTAGCAAAGGAAAGATTTTGTTGCAAACCAAATAATGTACTTTTTTTTAATAATGTGACATCCAGTTCAGACACAAACATAAACCGTCATTGACATCTAGTACAAAGTTATATAATCGTGAATAATATTCAGTCTCCAAGTCCGATACCTCCAGATCCTTAGCCTACGCTAACACTTCAGACCTCTACCCTCCATCAACGCTAACTTCTCACATCTAACATCCATCACTGCTGGCCGTTCACCTCCAGCTGCCCATCAGTACTTCCATCACTGCTGGCTACTAACTTCCAACTTCCCAACACTACTGGCGGTTAACTTCCAACAACGAGTCCAACCGGCTACAGAGTCTCTTATAACGAAAGCGCAGTCATAGATCCAATGCAAAGCGCTTCCAACAAAGAAGCAGCCCACTTACAAAGATCGCGAGGGCCCTGACCATAGGGCTCTATACATTCTCAGTTGGGGAGAGATCTGGCGACCTAGCTGGCCACTGTAGGGCTTGAAGACAAGCAGTAGAAACTCGGTGTTTGCGGGTGGCATTATTTTATTGAAATGAAAATCCAGCGTGACTTGCCATGAAGGGCAACAAAACGGGGAGTAGAATGCCGTCGACGTACCACTGTGCTGTGGGTGACAGCCAAACGGGTCCTGCTATAAAAGGAAATGACACCCCAGACGATCAGTGCTTGTTGGTTGGTTGGTTGGTTGGTTTGGGGAAGGAGACCAGACAGCGTGGTCATCGGTCTCATCGAATTAGGGAAGGATTGGGAAGGATGTCGGCCGTGCCCTTTTTAGAGGAACCATCCCGGCATTTGCCTGGAGTGATTTAGGGAAATCACGGAAAACCTAAATCAGGATGGCCGGACGCGGGATTGAACCGTCGTCCTCCCGAATGCGAGTCCAGTGTCTAACCACTGCGCCATCCCGCTCGGCCAGTCCTTGTTGTCGGACCGCCTATTGCCTGGCGTAGTGCAACATCTCGGTGTGGCATGGACTCAACAAATCTTTGGAAGACTACTGCATAAATACTGAGCATTGCTAGCTCTATAGCCATACGTAATTGCGAAGATGTTGCCGGTGTACGATTTTGTGCACGAACTGACCTCTCGATTATGTCCCATAGACGTTCGATGGCATTCATGTCGGGCGATCTGGGTGCACAAAACATTCACTCCAATTGGCCAGAATCTTCTTCAAACCAATCGCGAACAATTGTGACCCGGTGAGATGAGGTGCTGTCATCCATAAAAATTCTATCCTTTTTTGGCAAATGAGGTCCACGAATGGCTGTAAATGGTCTCCAAGTAGCCGAACATAATCGTTTCCAGCCAATGATCGATTCAGTTGGACCAGAGGACCCACTCGACTCCATGTAAACACAGCCCACACCATTATGCAGCCACCACCAGCTTGCACGCGCCTTTTTGACAACTTCGATCTGCTTGAGGTCTGCGCCACGCTCGATCACTACCATCAGCTGTTACCAGCTGAAATCGGGAGTCGTGTGACCAGGCTACGGTTTTCCAGTCGCCTAAGGGCTAATCTATATGGTCAAGAGCCCAAGCCCCACATTGATTTATGCGCTTGTTTCACGCCGTCTTGCTTGTTCTGTCAGTATTGAGAACTATACGCAAACGTCGCTGCTGTCGGTCGTTAAGTGAAGGCCGTCGGCTATTGCGTTGTCCGTGGTGAGAGGTAACGCACGAAACTGCTATTCTCGGCATCTCGATTCTCGAGATGTGATATCCCATGCGTCTGGAGCCAACTACCAATCGGCGTTCGAAATCTAATTCCCGTCGTGCAGCCATAATCACGTCGGAGACCTTTCCACACGAACCACCCGAGTAATAATGTCATAATATAATAATCTTTGCCGATAATGACGTGACGATTCTCGCAGTCCATACTGGCTCCTTGACAATCGCACCTTAGATATTTATCGTTTGCAAGCGTTCTTCCTAATTACCGAAAAATGACTACGCATCATCGCATTTTAAAAGCATTACGTTATCGGAAAATAAAACTTTTCAGGAGATGTCTCTAAAGTTTTTTAAGTGTTTAAAATATTTTAATACAGGAATTTTTACAAGTTGGCAGAACTGAATCAGACGTTTCTATACTGTGTAATGTGGTCAGGGGGCGAAAAACTCAAGAACACACTTGGCGCAACTACAGTAATTTCTTAAATACACTACTGGCCACTAAAATTGCTACACCAAGAAGAAGTGCAGATGAGTACGTGAAAGAACTTGCCCCCCTTCTAACAGCCGTGTACCGCAAGTCTCTAGAGGAACGGAAGGTTCCAAATGATTGGAAAAGAGGACAGATAGTCCCAGTCCTCAAGAAGGGTCGTCGAGCAGATGCGCAAAACTATAGACCTATATCTCTGACGTCGATCTGTTGTAGAATTTTAGAACATGTCTTTTGCTCGAGTATCATCTCGTTTTTGGAAACCCAGAATCTACTATGTAGGAATCAACATGGATTCCGGAAACAGCGATCGTGTGAGACCCAACTCGCTTTATTTGTTCATGAGACCCAGAAAATATTAGATACAGGCTCCCAAGTAGATGCTATTTTTCTTGACTTCCGGAAGGCGTTCGATACAGTTCCGCACTGTCGCCTGATAAACAAAGTAAGAGCCTACGGAATATCAGACCAACTGTGTGGCTGGATTGAAGAGTTTTTAGAAAACAGAACACAGCATGTTGTTATCAATGGAGAGACGTCTACAGACGTTAAAGTAACCTCTGGCGTGCCGCAGGGGAGTGTTAAGGGACCATCGCTTTTCACAATACATATAAATGACCTAGTAGATAGTGTCGGAAGTTCCATGCGGCTTTTCGCGGATGATGCTGTAGTATACAGAGAAGTTGCAGCATTAGAAAATTGTAGCGAAATGCAGGAAGATCTGCAGCGGATAGGCACTTGGTGCAGGGAGTGACAACTGACCCTTAACATAGACAAATGTAATGTATTGCGAATACATAGAAAGAAGGATCCTTTATCGTATGATTATATGATAGCGGAACAAACACTGGTAGCAGTTACTTCTGTAAAATATCTGGGAGTATGCGTGCGGAACGATTTGAAGTGGAATTATCATATAAAATTAATTGTTGGTAAGGCGGGTACCAGGTTGAGATTCAATGGGAGAGTCCTTACAAAATGTAGTCCATCAACAAAGGAGGTGGCTTACAAAACACTAGTTCGACCTATACTTGAGTATTGCTCATCAGTGTGGGATCCGTACCAGATCAGGTTGACGGAGGAGATAGATCCAAAGAAGAGCGGCGCGTTTCGTCACAGGGTTATTTGGTAACCGTGATAGCGTTACGGAGATGTTTAACAAACTCAAGTGGCACACTCTGCAAGAGAGGCGCTCTGCATCACGGTGTAGCTTGCTCGCCAGGTTTCGAGAGGGTGCGTTTCTGGATGAGGAATATATTGCTTCCCCCTACTTATACCTCCCGAGGAGATCACGAATGTAAAATTAGGGAGATTAGAGCGCGCACGGAGGCTTTCAGACAGTCTTTCTTCCCGCGAACCATACGCGACTGGAACAGGAAAGGGAGGTAATGACAGGGGCACGTAAAGTGCCCACCGCCACACACCGTTGGGTGGCTTGCGGAATATAAATGTAGATGTAGATGTAGATAAACGGGTATTCATTGGACAAATATATATACTGTCAGTGGGCAGGTTGCCGCTCATTCAGCAGGGCCCGAGCAGGCACACGGGGGCAAAGGCTTGCTGGCTATTGGGAGCTCTAACGTTAGGCGGGTGATGGAGCCCCTTTGGGAAATAGCGTTCAGGGCTGGAAAGAATCCCAACGTGCACTCGGTTTGTCTGCCGCGGGGGCCTCATCCAAGATGTGGAGGCGGCCTTGCCTGCGGCTATCGAGCGTACGGGGTGCAGTCGTCTGCAAGTAGTTGCTCACGTCGGCACCAATGATGCCTGTCTCTTGGGTTCTGAGGCGATCCTCAGTTCGTACAGGCGGCTGGCGGATTTGGTGAAGACTGCTGGCCTCGCACGCGGGGTGCAAGCAGAGCTTTCTATTTGCAGCATCGTTCCCAGAGTGGATCGAGGTCCTTTGGTTTGGAGCCGAGTGGAGGGTCTCAACCAGAGGCTTCGTCGACTCTGTGACGGTCTTGGCTGCAGATTTCTAGACTTGCGCTATTGGGTGGGGAATTGTAGGACGCCCCTAGATAGGTCATGGGTGCACTACACAAAGGAAGCGGCTACTCCGGTAGCAGATTACTTGTGGCGTGCACATGGGTTTTTTTTTAGGCTAGGCAGTAGTGCGAGGTGTCCTGATGAACACTCACCGTAGGAGGTGGTGTCTTCATTGCAGTTGACAAAAATATTGTGTCTACTGAGGTCGAAGTAGAGTGTGATTGTGAAGTTATCTGGACACATTTAACAGGGCTAGGGGAAATAAAGTTAATGGTTGGGTGTTATTACCGGCCACCAGGTTCCACTGTGACAGTTCTAGAATCATTCAAAGGGAGTCTACACTCTGTATCGCAGAAGTACCCAGATCATGCTATATTAGTCGGAGGCGACTTCAACCTACCTAGTATAGACTGGGATGTCTATGGTTTCATTACAGGTGGTACAGACAAGCCGTCGTGTGAATTACTTTTGAACACATTATCCGAAAACTGTCTTGAGCAGCTAAATCGACAGCCAACGTGTAATGGAAATATTTTAGATCTGGTAGCCACGAACAGACCAGACCTAATCTACGGTGTCAGTGTTGAGACAGGGATTAGTGATCATGATGTTGTCATTACGACGAAAGTTAAAAAGTCGGTCGAGAAGGCTAGGAGCGTATTCTTACTAGAAACAGCAGATAAGCAGTTGTTAGCATCCCACTTAGTAAATGAATCAACTTCATTTAATTCCGGTACGATGGACGTGGAAGAATTATGGGCAACTTTTAAACACATTGTAAATCGCGCATTGGAGGAGTATGTGCCGAAAAAGTGGGTTACTGACGGAAAAGACCCACCGTAGTTTAACAGCACAATTCGGAGAATGCCTCGGAAGCAAAGACAGTTGCACTCGCGGTACAAGAAGATCGGGAGGATGAGGACAGGCAAAAGTTAGTAGAGATTCGTACTGCTGTAAAAAGAGCGATGCGCGAAGCATACAACCACTACCACCGTCATACCTTAGCAAAAGATCTTGCTGAAAACCCAAGGAAATTCTGGTCTTACGTAAAATTGGTAAGCGGGTCGAAGGCTTCCATCCAGTCACTCACTGATCAGTCTGGCCTGGCAACGGAAGACAGAAAAACGAAAGCTGAAATTTGAAATTTAGCATTTGAGAAATCTTTCACGCAGGAGGATCGTACAAACATACCGCCGTTTGAATCTCGTACAGATTCCCGTATGGAGGACATAGTGATAGACATCCCTGGGGTTGTGAAGCAGCTGAATGGGTTGAAAATAAATAAATCGCCAGGTCCTGATGGGATTCCATTTCGGTTTTACACTTGTACTCTACCGCATTGGCTCCTTACTTAGCTTGCATTTACCGCGAAACTCTTGCCCAACGTGAAGTCCCGAGCGACTGGAAAAAACGCGCAGGTGACGCCTGTGTATAAGAAGGGTAGAAGGACGGATCCTCAAAATTACAGACCAATATCCTTAACATCGGTTTGTTGCAGGATTCTCAAACATATTCTCAGTTCGAATATAATGAATTTCCTTGAGACAGAGAAGTTGCTGTCCATGCATCAGCACGGCTTTAGGAAGCATCGCTCCCGCGAAATGCGACTCGCCCTTTTTTGACATTATATCTTGTGCCTTCCGGAAAGCGTTTGACTCGGTGCCCCACTGCAGACTCCTAACTAAGGTACGAGCATATGGGATTTGTTCCCAAATTTGTGAGTGGCTCGAAGACTTCTTAAGTAATAGAACCCAGTACGTTGTCCTCGATGGTGAGTGTTCATCGGAGGTGAAGGTATCGTCTGGAGTGCCCCAGGGAAGTGTGGTAGGCCCGCTGTTGTTTTCTATCTACATAAATGATCTTTTGGATAGGGTGGATGGCAATGTGCGGCTGTTTGCTGATGATGCTGTGGTGTACGGGAAGGTGTCGTCGTTGAGTGACTGTAGGAGGATACGACTTGGTCAGGATTTGTGATTGGTGTAAAGAATGGCAGCTAACTCTAAATATAGATAAATGTAAATTATTGCAGATGAATAGGAAAAACAATCCCGTAATGTTTGAATACTCCATTAGTAGTGTAGCGCTTGACACAGTCACGTCGATTAAATATTTGGGCGTAACATTGCAGAGCGATATGAAGTGGGGCAAGCATGTAATGGCAGTTGTGAGGAAGGCAGATAGTCGTCTTCGGTTCATTGGTAGAATTTTGGGAAGATGTGGTTCATATGTAAAGGAGACCGCTTATAAAACACTAATACGACCTATTCTTGACTACTGCTCGAGAGTTTGGGATCCCCATCAGGTCGGATTGAGGGAGGACATAGAAGCAATTCAGAGGCGGGCTGCTAGATTTGTTACTGGTAGGTTTGATCATCACGCGAGTTTTACGGAAATGCTTCAGGAACTCGGGTGGGAGTCTCTGGAGGAAAGGAGGCGTTCTTTTCGTGAATAGCTACTGAGGAAAATTAGAGAACCAGCATTTGAGGCTGACTGCAGTACAATTTTACTGCCGCCAACTTATATTTCGCGGAAAGACCACAAAGATAAGATAAGAGAGATTAGCATTCGTACAGAGGCATATAGGCGGTCATTTTTCCCTCGTTCTGTTCGGGAGTGGAACAGGGAGAGAAGATGCTAGTTGTGGTACGAGATACCCTCCGCCACGCACAGTATGGTGGATTGCGGAGTATGTATGTAGATGTAGATGTAGATATACTAGAACTGACATGTGATTACATTTTCACGCAATTTGGGTGCATAGATCCTGAGAAATCAGTACCCAGAACAACCACCTCTGGCCGTAATAACGGCCTTGATACTCCTGGGCATTGAGTCAAACAGAGCTTGGATAGCGTGTACAGGTGCAGCTGCCCATGCAGCTTCGATACCACAGTTCATCAAGAGTAGTGACTGGCGTATTGTGACGAGCCAGTTGCTCGGCCACAATTGACCAGACGTTTTCAATTGGTGAGAAATCTGGAGAATGTGTTGGCCAGGGCAGCAGTCGAACATTTTCTGTATCCAGAAAGGCCCATACAGAACCTGCAACATGCGGTCGTGCATTATCCTGCTGAAATGTAGGGTTTCGCTGGGATCGAATGATCGTAACACATCTGAAATGTAACGTCCACTGTTCAAAGTGCAGTCAACGTGAACAAGAAGTGACCGAGACATGTAACCAATGGCACCCCATACCATCACGCCGGGTGATAAGCCAGTATGGCGATGACGAACACACGCTTCCAATGTGCGTTCACCGCGATGTCGCCAAACACGGATGCGGCCATCATGATGCTGTAAACAGAACCTGGATTCATTCGAAAAAATGACGTTTTGCCATTCGTGCACACAAGTTCGTCGCTGAGTACACCATCGCAGGCGCTCCTGTCTGTGATGCAGCGTCAAGGGTCACCACAGCCATGGTCTTCGAGCTGATAGTCCATGCTGCTGCAAACGTCGTCGAACTGTTCGTGCAGATGGTTGTTGCAAACGTCCCCATCTGTTGACTCAGGGATCGAGACGTGGCTGCACGATCTGTTAGTCATGCGGATAAGATGCCTGTCATTTCGACTGCTAGTAATACGAGGCCGTTGGGATCCGGCTCGGCGTTCCATATTACCCTCCTGAAACCACCGATTCCATATTCTGCTAACAGTCATTGGATCTCGACCAACACGAGCAGCAATGTCTCGATACGATAAACAGCAATCGCGATAGGCTACAATCCGACCTTTATCAAAGTCGCAAACGTGATGGTACGCATTTCTCCTCCTTACAGGAGGAGGGTGAAAACGTATCTTCGTTCTATAATGAGGCAGGATTGTCTTAATGCCATCGCCCTTCTCAACGCCCTTAGAGATGAATCGATGAAACTCGACTTTGATACCACATGTGACGAGTTTATATGGAGGAATGATCTGAGGAGGAGTACATTTACCATCAAAAATTAAAGTATGTTTCTTCAACTTGATTTATGTATTTGTTTTGTACCACTACTGACCTATACTCCGACTGAAATGCCATAATGATTGACTTTTCAGTGATTCGAGGTGTAGGGGCTAGTCGGCAGCCAATCGTAGTTTACATGATTTTCACCTGTTTGCATTTTTCATTATCCTCACAATCTTTTTTTGTTTCTTGAAAGTTGTTAGGCTGTGAGGGGAATTTCCCAAGAATATGATGTCATAACTCAAAAGGGAAAGTATGCGTGCATAATACACCTTTCTCCTTCAGCACTTGTGTTGTTCCATATAATTCTCATTGCATAGATCATTTTAGGTAGCTTAGAATTTAAGGTTGTGATGCGGGAATTCTATTTCAGTTTGTCATGTAAGTAAACAAAGCAATTTTGTTTCAGTGACACCAAATTTTTTGATTTTCCAAAGAAATATTTGGTTTTAATGGATTTTTAATTTTGCTGTGTGTGGAATTGTTTAGTGGCGTTTTTTTTCTTTTGTATTTTTAAGGGTTAATCAGTAGCTTTTTCCTCACAAACCACTCTGAAATCTTTTCAGAGAGTTGAAGGATATTTGCTATCGTGATCCAAAGACAAAGGCAGACAACATGCGTCAGCGCATTGTCAATGCATGTGCGAACATTACGGAAGGCTAACTACTCGCTGTTGAGAGGAATGTCGTTATACGTATTGCCAAATGCATTGTGGTTGACGGACATCATTTTGAGCATTTATTGCATTAATGTGGTATTTACAGGTAATCACGCTGTATCAGCATCCGTTTGACCTATGGCAGCGCCATCTAGCGGGCCAGCCATAGCACTATCTGGTTTCCCCCTTCAAGCTAGACGAGTTTCGTTCTTTGTAGTTTTTTCGTGTGATACTTATTTCGTGAGATATTTGGCCCAGTCACTATCAATGGACCACCCTGTATATCGGATATAAACAAAGACATAGACGAATAAATAGATTTATAAGCATGCTTCTACCGTTTTTTCGTGTAACTGTGTAGTACTTATGGCCTGACGTGATCTATAGTAATTGGCCACTTTGACCTCCAATAACTCATGTACTATTCAAGTTACATGCCTGTGATTCATACCGATTTATGTTTACACTAATAGCTTTCTACAGACACAGCGATCGACAAAATCGGTTGAAGCGTTTGTATCTGGGAAATTCGTCGGTGGGTGTTACTTGTATAATTTACCGTCAGATACTAAACTTTAAACTAATAAAGATATTGAAAATCTGATTACACCATCACAACCGTCGTGCAAATAATGGTAATGTACATGTTTCTTTTTGAGGTATCACGATTCATCTGGCTACTATTAATTTCTATATGAACTGTGAAATGTCTGCCATTAAGGTTTCACGAAGTCCGCCATCTTTGGCCCTTCCAGCACACCGCGTCGCCATGGAACTCCCAGCCACGTGCTCGACGGACCACGTGGTCTGGCCGTTGTGTGGCATCACGCGCTTGCTAACGAGCCCCGCCTTGCCGAGCGGCCCTTGCGGTGGCCGCCAATTCTGAACTTAGAATATTTTCAGGGCGACACAACTCGCCCGTTACCTCACAATAGAGAAGGGGTTTTATCTGAGATGCTACCTGGTGTGACTGAGGGTAGAGGGTGATTCTGCGATAATTTGGAAAAAGGCGACACAAACAAAATTTTTATTTGCTGCAAGCGCTAGTTGTGTAATTATTGTGGAGTAAAGATTCCACTTTGTTGAACACTGTCTACATTTGATAGCCACTGCGAATTATCGGTCGTGAGCTCAGAATCTTACCTATTATTCGTCACACTCCACTTTTAGTAAAAAGTATTTTTTAGAAAAATGAAAAGTAAATTTATAACTGAAGCACTCTTTGGCTACATCAGTTCGCATTGTGTATGGTGGTGGTTCTCCACGTTTATTAGACCATTAACTGTTAGTGAAATCACCCTGTTCTATCCCCTCCCTGGTCCTTACGAGCTGTGTATGTTGGCGGGAGTAGAATCATTCGACAGTCAGCTTAAAAAGCCGGTTCTCTAAATTTTCCCGAAAAGAATGCCACCTTCTCTCCAGCGATTCCTATTTGAGTTCCCAAAGCATCTCTTTAACACTGAAATTTATTCGAACCTACTGGTAACAGTTCCAACAGTCCTCTTCTGAATTGCTTCGATGCAACACTGTAATCTGAATTTAAAAGTCACAAGTTCTGAATTACAAGTTTTCACGTAATTAGTTTCTCGTTAAAGTTTCAACCGATACACGGAAACACAGGGGATAAAGATCACAAATAAATAAAGAGTGACGGAGACCTCATCGGCAACACCCTGCCAGCTGTTGTTCTTCATATGCAAATGTTTGTGTATGTTACGGACACTGAAGTAAATTAGGAAATTATATTTCCCAGATATCAGCATCATATCCCGTTACTCGGAGGAGTAATGGGATATATATATTCCATCTATGGAATAACGTTAATGGCCAGATATTTATGTAATTAGGAAATTATATTTCCCACACAGTAACGTCGTACCCTATTACTCCTCTATCCATCTATGGAGTAACGTTAATGGCTAGGTATTTATGTAAGTGATCAAATAAACTAGGGAATTCTTGTACACTTCATGTCAAACTGAGATTTCTTAACACATTGATTGAAAATGACGTTAATGACCGATTCCCATAGGGTAGTGTTGACAAGCAAAGACAACCAAAATTTTATGTCAAAATATAATATTTCAAAAACTTTGAAAACACAAACTTCCGTGACACTTTGAATTATATAAAATTTTAATTGCACGACATTTTCACTCATTGTTTTTTGCAAAGCCATCTCTGATAACGCCGTGATCCCGGTAAGCTGCTCTCCCAAGCTGCTTCCCTTACACTTTTTCTTTCCTTCTTCCCAACTACAGCGTTTCCTCCATCTCAGTACAGGGGTTGGTTTCTGATCTGGTATTAATGCCTGAATACACATGCAGGAGTATCTAACACCGTAAAATAACAATAAATACGTAGATTTTTATAGGATCCGTGAAGAATTAAACAATGTATAGCTTATCTTTACTCGTAGAAAATTTTGTAGAATATATTGTAGTGTAAACAAAAAGTGTTTCAATTTTAAACTATTTTCAAATTTTCTTTGTACATACATTAAGGCTGAACAGTGCAACAATTTCATATTCTTTATGTACTGAGGGTTAATAACACTTAGGCTGTTTTTTGTTCTGCTGATTTTTATTTGTATGAACTAGTTTTCGGCTTATTAGGTCATCTTCAGATAACTACTGGCTATTATTTACAAGGAGCTTGAGTTCTTACAAACCAAACATTCTGGACTAACATACAACACACTTACGTACCACCTTCAGTTATGGTATTCTCTTTGGAATTGTCAAACGGGTCGTTTGACTTTTTCTTCTGTAAAACTGTTCTTTAACATAACAAATCACATTTCATGGTTTGTCAGTACCATGCATGACAACAATTAGAATTATTTAGAATACACATTTTTACAAAATTACAATTTTTTTGTATTTGTTGTGAACAGTTGAACTGGACACTAATTGCTGGTTGTACAACAGCGATGTTTATATACATTATGTGTTATAGAAAGTTATAATGAAACTAGCACTTGCAGAACGTGTACATGCTATTCTGAACTTCTACGACCACTTCTTCGAGGAGACACTCGAGTATGGTCCACATCTTGTATACGAACACGTACAACTAGCGGAAAGTTGCTTGATGTCAGCGTCATCATTTTAGATGCTCGTTTCAGCAAACATTCTCTGCATTTTTTGCATTCCTCTTCTACAGGGTGCGACACGTAAAACTGGCCCGTAAAGTCAGCAGATGAATACACTCCTGGAAATGGAAAAAAGAACACATTGACACCGGTGTGTCAGACCCACCATACTTGCTCCGGACACTGCGAGAGGGCTGTACAAGCAATGATCACACGCACGGCACAGCGGACACACCAGGAACCGCGGTGTTGGCCGTCGAATGGCGCTAGCTGCGCAGCATTTGTGCACCGCCGCCGTCAGTGTCAGCCAGTTTGCCGTGGCATACGGAGCTCCATCGCAGTCTTTAACACTGGTAGCATGCCGCGACAGCGTGGACGTGAACCGTATGTGCAGTTGACGGACTTTGAGCGAGGGCATATAGTGGGCATGCGGGAGGCCGGGTGGACGTACCGCCGAATTGCTCAACACGTGGGGCGTGAGGTCTCCACAGTACATCGATGTTGTCGCCAGTGGTCGGCGGAAGGTGCACGTGCCCGTCGACCTGGGATCGGACCGCAGCGACGCACGGATGCACGCCAAGACCGTAGGATCCTATGCAGTGCCGTAGGGGACCGCACCACCACTTCCCAGCAAATTAGGGACACTGTTGCTCCTGGGGCATCGGCGAGGACCATTCGCAACCGTCTCCATGAAGCTGGGCTACGGTCCCGCACACCGTTAGGCCGTCTTCCGCTCACGCCCCAACATCGTGCAGCCCGCCTCCAGTGGTGTCGCGACAGGCGTGAATGGAGGGACGAATGGAGACGTGTCGTCTTCAGCGATGAGAGTCGCTTCTGCCTTGGTGCCAATGATGGTCGTATGCGTGTTTGGCGCCGAGCATAAATTCCCAAAACAACGGGCATTGGTCGATAGAAAATCCACACGCGAGCCACCAGGTAACCTCACATGACGAGAAGACTGGTGTTTGGTGTGCCACTTCCGTCAGACACGTTATGGGGCCCATACTCTTTGAGAAAATGATCAGAGACGTGTATTTGGGAATACTGGCGGAGTTTTATTCTAACTTGACAGAAGAGAAGCGGCAGTTACTTTCAGCAGGACGCTGCAACATACCACACATCACCAGCTTCATTGTGCCATGTGCATCGTGTGTTTACGCCAGAGAAGACAGGCAGCCTCCTCGGTCACCAGACTTGTCGACTTATGACTTTTGCTTGTGGGGACTGCTAAAGGGATGAGTATTCGAAACAAATTGACACGCAATTGAAGAACACAAGATCAGGATCTAGGATGTCATCAATAGCATCACAACACAATAACTGAGAAGGGTGTATATGAATTTCCTCAAGCATGCTCACATGAGTGCTGAAATGGGCAGAGGACACTCCTGGAAATTGAAATAAGAACACCGTGAATTCATTGTCCCAGGAAGGGGAAACTTTATTGACACATTCCTGGGATCAGATACATCACATGATCACACTGACAGAACCACAGGCACATAGACACTGGCAACAGAGCATGCGCAATGTCGGCACTAGTACAGTGTATATCGACCTTTCGCAGCAATGCAGGCTGCCATTCTACCACGGAGACGATCGTAGAGATGCTGGATGTAGTCCTGTGGAACGGCTTGCCATGCCATTTCCACCTGGCGCCTCAGTTGGACCAGCGTTCGTGCTGGACGTGCAGACCGCGTGAGACGACGCTTCATCCAGTCCCAAACATGCTCAATGGGGGACAGATCCGGAGATCTTGCTGGCCAGGGTAGTTGACTTACACCTTCTAGAGCACGTTGGGTGGCACGGGATACATGCGGACGTGCATTGTCCTGTTGGAACAGCAAGTTCCCTTGCTGGTCTAGGAATGGTAGAACGATGGGTTCGATGACGGTTTGGATGTACCGTGCACTATTCAGTGTCCCCTCGACGATCACCAGTGGTGTACGGCCAGTGTAGGAGATTGCTCCCCACACCATGATGCCGGGTGTTGGCCCTGTGTGCCTCGGTCGTATGCAGTCCTGATTGTGGCGCTCACCTGCACGGCGCCAAACACGCATACGACCATCATTGGCACCAAGGCAGAAGCGACTCTCATCGCTGAAGACGACACGTCTCCATTCGTCCCTCCATTCACGCCTGTCGCGACACCACTGGAGGCGGGCTGCACGATGTTGGGGCGTGAGCGGAAGACGGCCTAACGGTGTGCGGGACCGTAGCCCAGCTTCATGGAGACGGTTGCGAATGGTCCTCGCCGATGCCCCAGGAGCAACAGTGTCCCTAATTTGCTGGGAAGTGGCGGTGCAGTCCCCTACGGCACTGCGTAGGATCCTACGGTCTTGGCGTGCATCCGTGCGTCGCTGCGGTCCGGTCCCAGGTCGACGGGCACGTGCACCTTCCGCCGACCACTGGCGACAACATCGATGTACTGTGGAGACCTCACGCCCCACGTGTTGAGCAATTCGGCGGTACGTCCACCCGGCCTCCCGCATGCCCACTATACGCCCTCGCTCAAAGTCCGTCAACTGCACATACGGTTCACGTCCACGCTGTCGCGGCATGCTACCAGTGTTAAAGACTGCGATGGAGCTCCGTATGCCACGGCAAACTGGCTGACACTGACGGCGGCGGTGCACAAATGCTGCGCAGCTAGCGCCATTCGACGGCCAACACCGCGGTTCCTGGTGTGTCCGCTGTGCCGTGCGTGTGATCATTGCTTGTACAGCCCTCTCGCAGTGTCCGGAGCAAGTATGGTGGGTCTGACACACCGGTGTCAATGTGTTCTTTTTTTCCATTTCCAGGAGTGTAGGTTCCAGACGACGCTGGCAACGTTTCCCAGGAGCCGTGAACGTTTATGCACTCTCTTCCGCAGGTCGGGTCTCGTTCAGTTCTTTCACAACACGTATCTAGTACGGTTTTAACTTCAGTCCCCTTAAAACACGTTTGTAATCCTTCCACTCGCATGAACCTGTTGACTCAATCTCCTGGCTGACTTACGAAGACTTCTTGTCATTATCTCCTGCACCTGCCCCTTTAATTCAGGTATGCAGACAGGTGGTGGTCTGTGCCTGGGAGCATTTTGAACCGATCCTGTACGCTGCCATTTTTCAATCTGTTCCCGTATGGTGCTTTTTGCTTGCACAGAACGTGCTTGAAATTTCTCCTGAAACAAATTCTTTGTTTTTACAAAAGATCCAGTGCGAATGAACGCTTTTACAGTGGCAACAGGCTCTGGTAACGAATACAGCTTTATCACACACTCACACAACCAGGCCTTCTCTCAACTAGTTTCACTGGCTGCGGCTGCAGCTGCCTTACACGACAACAAAGTAGCACGGTGTGTCGGTACATCAGAGGAAATGGTTAGTTCGTGCGCGACCGTTTCGACGGCGTTTCTCGTTATCCATTATTACTGACGGGTGCGCACGCACTGGTACGTTACCGTTGCCTACTACGGGCCGGTCTTATGTGCCGCCGCCTGTACCATCAATGACAGATCTATCAAAATCAACTGAGCCACTTGCAGCATTCGAAGATTCAGAAACAGCCAACATTAAAAAAAATATTTCCACAAAATTTAAATGTTAGTGTAACATATTTCAGCATATATCGTATCTTAATTCAATTGTAAGAGCATTATAAATGTGAGCATTTCTAATGACAGTCTGTGTATCACTTACATCACTTACGTCGTTCACTTCTTTCTCGTTCTTCTCGCCATGAATCTCAAATAACGTCTAAGTATCCTTTTCTCTACGTGCATCAGGAATTTCGTGATAGGAATAAATCCCGATAACAGCGCAACTCCAGCGGAACATCCAAACATAGGTTCATAAGGCGATTGACTAGTTCCTACAAATTAAAAAAGATCCACAAAAGTATGATTATACTTAGAAACATTTTGTTGGAATTTTTCTAAACTGTAGGTGTACGCTAAAAATTCTTAGCTAAATAGGGGTTGGTCTCAGACTCAATGTACCGCGATCCCAAAGGCTAGTTTGGAGTCCGTACAGCTAACATTTCTTGAATATCATGATCTGCAGTCACCACAGACCCTTGGTTGTTGCTGCATCTTGCTTTCCCACGGACGATTTTAATCTCATTCAACATAGTTTGTACTTCAGTCAATTTTTACTTTACAAACGTCTATTCGGTATCGGAATGCAAGTTTACAGGAGCTCCGAAAATTGTATAAATATCAAGCAAGTTAATGGCTACTTCTCCTGCGCACATACTTTTTAATGGTTTTAAAGTAATGAATTTAGTCAGATCTACGTCTACATATACCGTACATCTACACCAATACTCCGCAAACCGCCTTACTTTCCTGTTCTACTTGCAAACAGAACAAGGGAAAACGACTGTCTATAGGTCTCCCTGTGAGCCCTAATCTCCCCTACCTTATGTTCGGGGTACTTAATGTAGGTTGCAGCCAACAGAATCTTTCTGGAGTCAGCTTCAAATGCTAGTTCTGGAATTTTTTTGAATAGTGTTCCTCGAAGAGAACGTCGCCTTCCCTCCAGGGATTCCCATTGGAGTTCCTGAAGCATCACCGTAACACTTGCGTGTTGTTCAAACCTACCACTAACAAATCTAACAGCCCTCATCTGAACTGCTTCGATTTCTTCCTTTAATCCGACCTGTTACGGATCCCAAACACTGAGCGGTACTCAAGAACAGTTCGCATTAGCGTCCTGTATGCCGTCTTCTTAAGAAGTGAATCACACTTACCTAGAATTCGCCCTATAAACCGATGCCGATCATCCGCCTTCCCTACCACAATCCTCAAATGCTCGTCCCATTTCATGCTGATCTCCAGCATTATGCCCAGATATTTAAACGACGTGACTGTGTCAAGCGGGGCACTACTAATGCTGCATCCGAGCATTACAGTTTTGTTTATCCCACTCAGCTTACATTTTCTACTTTTAGAGCTAGCTGCCATTCATCAAACCTAATAGAAATTTTGTCTAAGACATCTTGTATCCTCCTACACACACACAATGACGACACCTTACCGTACACCACAGCATTGTCAGCAAACAATGCACATTGCTGGCCACCCTGCCCACCAAATCATTTATGTATGTAGAGAACAACAGCGGTTCTATCACACTTCCCTGGGACGCTCCTGACGATACACTTGTCTCTGATGAACACTCACCGTCGGGGACAACATTCTGGCTTCTATTACTTAAGAAGCCTTCGAGCCACTCATATATCTCTGAACCTGTTCCATATGCTGATACATTCTTAAACAACCTGCAATGGGTCTCCATGTCAAACGCTTTCCGCAAATCTAGAAATGTCTCCGTTGTCCTTCATCCATGGCTTGCAGTATATCATGTGGGAAATAGGCAAGCTGAGTTTCAGTCGAGCGATACTTTCTAAAACCATACTGATTCATGGACATGAACTTCTCAGTCTCAAGAAAATTTATTGTATTCGAACTGAGAATATGTTCAAAGTTTCTGCAGCAAACAGAAGTTATACATATTAGTCTGTAACTTTGCAGGTCCATTGTTCTTTTGTCCTTCATACGCACAGCAGTCACCTGCGCTTTTTTCCAGTCGCTGGTTACTTTGCGCTGGGCGAGAGATTTGCGGTGAATGCAATGTAAGTAAGGGGCCAATGCCATAGGGTATTCTTTGAAAAACCGAATTAGTATTCCATCCAGACTTGTTGACTTATTTCTTTTCAACTCCTTCAGTTGTTTCTCTACGCAGGGATGCTCATTAATATTCTGTCAACACGGGAGTCTATTCGATGTTCAGACCATGGTATGTTTGTACTATTCTCCTGTGTGAAAGATTTCTTGAATGTAAAATTGAAAACTTCTGCTTTCGTTTTCCTATCTTCAACTACCACACCAGACTGATCAATAAGTGACTGGATGGAAGCCTTTTATCCACTTAGCAGTTGTACATAGGTCCAGAATTTTAGCAGGTCCTCTGACAGATCTTTTGCTAAGGTATTACAGTGGTAGGTGTTGTATGCTTTGTGCATAAGTAGTAGCTTCTGGACCAAACAGCATCTCAGATTCAAATATCAAGTTGCCAAACCAAGAATTAAATTTCACATTCCCTCCAACCCCCAAAACAAAATAAATTTAGTTCAGGCATCTCAAACTGCTTGAAACTCATTTGCCTACATCGAAAAATTCGAATTCAATTTTATCATATTAAAAAAATTGTTATATTTTGTTCTCTATAAATCGGAGTTGTCAAACCTCATTTACTTTTATCGAAAAAACCAAATTTTCTTTTATCTTTTTTTAAATAATAAAATTATTATATTTTATTCTCTATAAATGGGCACCAATAATCTTCTAATCTCAAAGACACATCTCAATAGAAAACAATTAAATAAAATAAAAATCATTGGTCTCTAAATATAATGGAAAAGATGATGAGCAAAGATGAGCTGTTTGATACCTTAGAAAATTTTTGTAAAGGAAAGCATGGATTGGATTTAAAAGATTTAGAAACTTCTTGTAAATAAATGGCTACTCAAACATAACTAGAAACGATTTGTGGCAGTTTATTGACTATTTTAACAGGAAAGAAACGAAGAAAAATATGAAGCAGGAAGGACTAGAACTTAAACTGTAAAAGAACTTCGATCAATCGCTAAAACACAGAAATTGAAGAATTATTTAAAGCTTAGAAAGCAAGACTTCATTGATCTTATTGCAAGGCATATTGACAATAAAAGCAATGGCGTTAACGACGATTTGAGCAAAAAATATGTTAAAGAACTCCATGAAATCTGTAAAGCTAAAAAAACAAAAAATTATTCTAAGCTTACAAAAAGTCAATTAATCGGTATTATCAAAGGAGCTGAAGTTAAGATTAATAATGATGATGATTTGAGTAAAACATTTTTAAAAGAACTTCAGCAAATATGTTGAACAAACATTTAAAAATTTATTCTAAACTTAAAAAACAACAATTAATCGAACTTACCAATAAATATGAGGACAAAATTACTAATAACAATAATGAGAATTATATTCAGAAGCTTCTAGTAGATAAATATCAAGAAACTAAAGAGAAAAAGTATCACAAAAATTTACCAAGTTTCAATTTTCTAGATAGTAAGGACATGATCTTGTTACTTGAAAAGTAATTTGTGGCGGAATTTCTTAAAGCATTAAAAGATATGCAAAAGCAAATAACAAATACATGAAAATTTTGAACCAAAGAAACAATGAAAATTAGCATATTTAGATGCAAACAACATGTATGGTTGGTTGATGTCTCAATTTTTACCATTTTAAAAATACAGATGGATGAAACCAAAGTATTTTAATGCTGAAAAAATACTTAAAATTACAGATGATTATAAATATGGATATATATTTCAAGTTGATTTAGAATATCCAAGGAAATTGCATGATTTTACATAAAGATTTGCCTTTGGCGCCAGAAGGAGGAAATAATTTGTTGACAATGCTGAACAGCAAAGACAAATATGTCTTCCACTATAAAATCTTAAACAATATTTAAGTCTTATATTAAAATTAAAGAAAATTCATTGAGTCTTAGCACTTGAAGAGTGAGATTGCTTGAAAAAGTACATTGATTTTAGCACTGAAATTAGAAAGAAGGCTGCCAATGATTCTGAAAAAGATTTCTACAACTTGATGAATAATCCTGTGTTTGGTAAGAAGATGGAAAATATTAGAAACAGAAAAAAGATCAACGTCATAACACATCCAGAAAAATAGACAAAATATATTAGAAGACTAAATTATGAGGATACGACAATATTTTCAGAAAATTTAGTAGCAGTTCATATGAAAAAATTTCTAATCTTGTTCAATACATTAATTTATGTTGGAATGAGCATTCTAGATATTTTGAAAATAAAAATGTACAATTTCTATTACAATATTATGAAACCAAAGTATGGAGACAATATTGATCTTTGTTATATGGATACTGATTCTTTCATTTCCGACATAAGAACTGAAGAATTCTATTAAGATGTAAAGACAACGCTAGACGAATTTGATGCAAGCGATTACTCAAAAAACAATATTTATGGAATTCCACAAGTAAACAAAAAAGTTTTAGGAAAAATGAAACATGAAAATAGTGGAAAAATCATGCTAGAGCATGTGAGTTTGAGATCAAAAATGTATGATTATAGAGTTGGTGGAAAAGAGGACAAAAAGTCCAAAGGAGTCACGAAATTGGTTGTGGAAAATGAAATCACTTTCGACGATTATAAACAAATGTGTAGATGAAAAAAAACAATACAAAAAATTTAATATGATCAGATCATTTAAATATGAATTGAATATTGTTGAATGCAACAAAATTGTTTTAAGTTCTGACAATGATAAACAAGTTGTATTACAAGATGGAATCAATACATTACCATATGGAAATTATAAATTAACTCTAAATAATGTTAAACATGATAAAGATGAATTCTAAAAAGAGTTAAGAAAATACACAGAAGATTAAAATAAAATATCAATTAGTTTTCAATATTTTGGCATAATATGGTAATTTTTCATGTTTCCAAATAGTATTTACATAAAAATTTTCCACAAGAAATTCAACTTTTTTATGTTCTCATTCTTTATATTTTTGATAAATTATAGCCAATTTTTCATCTTTTGAATGATCACAGATATTAGCTTACTTAGAAGAATTTTTAATATGTTTTACACAATTTTCACAAACAAAAGTATTATTATGTTAGATATAAACAAGTTCTTTTGGCTCTTTTTATACAGTCTATACATCCCAATTTTGAAGGCAATTTTTGTTTTGTTATTTTAATTTTTCTCTTGTTTTCACAGTGGACAAATCATGTTATTTTCACTCTCCATTTATAACAAAAAATATTTCTGATTGAATTGAAAAAAATTATTAAATTCACTTATCTATAAATGGCAGCAGTTGTTGATCTGAAAAATAATAAGCTCATTTATAAGAACAAAAATAATTTAATAATTATTGATAAAAATAATGTGTCATGATTTTATACAAATCAAGGTCCTGATCTTTTAGGATATATTCGACCCAGGGATGCAGTTAAAGACCATGTTAAAGAAAAATATTGTAAAACATATGAAAATTTTGGTAGTGCTGAAATGATACTATCAAAATATATACATTCAACCAAATTTATTATATTTGAAACCTGTCAGAACATTTAATTTGTTGGTAAATTTCCTGTAAAATTTGAAAGAGATAAATTAACAATTGGTGAAAGAACATATGAAGGAACTGATAGATTAATGAATCTTTTAACTAAAGAGCAAATAACTATATATGATATGAATACTTTATTCACAAGTTCTGATTTATCAAATTATGTAAATATATTGACTCAAGCAGGAGCATCATATTGTGACGAATAATTTGATCCCATTTTAAAATAATCTTCCTCATACAATTTGGAAAAGTAAAAAACATGGTAAAGGTAATGTAAATTGGGCTTTAAATAACTTGCCAATACCAGAAATGCATATACTGGGATATTCATTGTGTGGACCATTTACTAAATTAGAAGAAAGATTGACTAGAGGAGATCAAGAAATTAATCCATTAGATGAAGCATGTAAAAAACTTGATGTTGTTTATAGAGATAATAAAGACTTAGAAAAAAGACACAAAGCAGATAAAGAGCTTGAATTAGCTGCAAAAGAAAGGATGCAGGCAAGTGATGCTTTATTAGGTGAAAAAGCTGCAGCAACAGTAGGTGGAGGAATAATGTGTGGAAAACGAAAATTAGGAATGGGCTTAGATGTTGACAAAGATGAATGGGGACTACAAAATTTTTTTATTATTTTTTAATCTATGTAAGAGAACAACTTTCCAGTCGATTGTACTATGCTTCCAAGTGGCAAAACCAAGACAAAGTCAATTACACTAAAGTTGAATAATGAACAATTAAATGCAATTGAATCATTTTTGACTGATGTTCAAAAATGGAAGAAAGAGAAAAAAATTAGTGGAAATTTACTACTTTCTAACTATTCCTGTTGTGAAAAAAATTATTGAATATCCAATAAAAAAGAAAGATAGTGGTGGATTAACAAAACACGAAGGTGGATTTCTTCCTTTATTATTAGCAGCTTTACCATATGTTGAAACAATTGGTTCTTTAGCCAGTGGAACTGCAGCAATCACAAATGCAGTCATAAACAAGAAGGAAGGTGGTAAAGAATTAGAAGAACAGAAAAGCTGGTTCTGGACTGGAAAAAAGTTTCAAAAAAATAGAAAGACCTTTATCTAATTCTAACATAGAAGAATTAGTTAAACAATTAAAGATCAAACATATTTCATGGTTGATAAACTGTCAAATGAACTAAAAAATTTAGAATGTGGAATAGTAAATTTAGATACATTGGATCATGTTGATACTGGATTTTTTATTATAAAATAAATATATAAAATTAGTTTTTGATTAATATGGAGGAAACATTGCAAAATATCTCATTAACTATTTAAAAAAACGACCTATACTACAATAGTGAGAGAATACAAAATTTTGATGAAATAATTTGCTGAAATTTGTATATGTTTTACAACTGTTATCAGAAAATTATAAATTTAAAGATATTTTAGATGTACTAAATGGACATTTTTGGAAATAAGCTAAAGCCTGGTAATGATCAGATAAAAGCAAAAAAAATGAGACAGATGCAAAAATTAAGACAAAAATCAAACAATTTCATGGTGAAGTAAAAGTTTCTAAGTTGTTAAATATTACAACGATTTTAAAAATAGAAGAACTCTTTATATTAATGATCCACTTGATAATTTGAATGCAGTTAGAAAAATATATTTGGAAGCAAGAGATTTAGAACCTAAACAACAATATATAAATGTTTTGTATGTTTCAGAATTTTTCTTCCAAGGAAGACATTGACAAATTTTTATTAGATTACTTTTCGAAAGGCAATTTAACACTGTATTTTAATGTATTAAGCAGTCTTAAAGATAATTTTAATCAGAGAAATGGAACTTATTGTTGTATCCTGGGACACCATATGAAAGAGATAGATAACAATACAGCAAAGATTAATTCGATTGAAAATGTTTTTAAAACTATGGTTTCAAATTTGGATGGGAGAGTTTCTGAAGACCTAGAAATACTAAAATCGATAGATGCAAACAGTTAATTAATTTTTTTATCCTATATAATTGGAGAATCATTATCAAATTTACTGTTTGAACTGTAAAAAGTTTTCTGATTTACTTCAGCCTCATAGATTTAAACACAAAAATGAAAAGCAAAGAATCGAAGGTCTTTGTTCAATATGCAAAACGAAAAATAGCAAAAACGTTAAAAAATTTGTAGTCAAGGGTCTAAATATTTGTGAAAAATTATAAATGAATTACATAAGCAAATGACAAAAAATTTTAAAAGAAAAAATATCATTTCTTTCGGAATAGAAGGATCTCTTGCATGCTGATTTACTCGAAATGGATTCAGGCAAGTTGAAAGGAATTTCGGAGATAGAGGATATAAATATTTATTGACTGTTATCGACGTCTTTTCTAAATTTGCATGGTCTGTTCCAATTAAACAAAAAACAGGCAAGAATGTGGTTAATGCTTTCGAAATATATTCATCAGTCGACCATATGTCAAAGAAATAAAAAAATTGCAAATATATAATGGTAAAGAATTCTATAACATAGAATTAAAAGAAGTGTTGAACAAATACAACATTAATCACTATTCATCATTTAGTGAATTAAAAGCATCCATTTTTGTTAAATGATTTAACAGAAAGAAGAGATATGGAAGACATTTGTTATTCAAGGAAATTACAAATGGGTTGACTTAGTCCCTAAATTAATTGATGAATACAACAATACAAGACATTCAACTATAAAAATGGCGCCGAAAGACATAAATAAAGAAGCTGAGAAGATCTTATTGAAAACTGTTTATGTAACAAATTTGTTAGATGCTGAGCCAAAATTTAAAGTTGGTGACAAAGTGAGAGTAAGAAAATTGAAAGGAATTTTTTAGAAAGTATACACTGTCAATTGGTCATCAGAAATTTTCTAAATTGAAGATGTTATGCTCTCCAATCCAGTAATGTTTATATTGAAACATATTAATTGAAATTTTTGTAAACAAGAGCTAATGAAAACGAATTTTCCAGATGTTTATCTTCTTGAGACAGAAAGGAGATAAAGTTTATGTCGAATGGCTGGGATTCAATAATTCACACAATAGTTGGGTAAAAAGAGATAAAGTAATCGTCTGTGATTGACCACCACTTTTACATTTTTTAAAACATTAATAAATCTTTTATACATAAATCAAAAATAAGCAATGAATTATCTTGACATTCACCCACTGGAATAATTTCGTCAGTATTCTCAATAAACCTAACAATTTTTTCCTTTATTTACCCTCAGTTTCTTCACATCTTTTCATAAATTCTTGATATTTTGTTTGATCTAAACTTTTTGAATAAAGATACAAATGATTAATTTTTTCCAATGTAGCCATCCTGGTGCTAGAATATAATTACCGATCATTAATGTTGTTTTTCACACATCCACTCAGTCCTATGATTGCACATCAGATTGAATTTGGTAAAAGTTTACCAAGTTTGTTTTTTGATTTTTTTTCTGTAATTCTTATTTTTGGTTCCCAATCTGTCATTTATTTCTATTTTTATTGATATAAATGAGTAGATTATTTCTACTGAAAGAGAATTCTTCTGTTCTGAAGAAACGATTAACTGTTCCAATAAGAAATTCAGAAAAAGCCTCATTGGTTGGCTTTTACACAACTTTTTTAACTCCAAACATCGCATCGAAAAATAATAAATTTTATTGTGATGGAGAATCGATATAGATTCCTATTGGTCAATATAGTTTGAAAACTTTAAAAAAATTATTCATTCGGTAGATCCAAATATTCATATTAGACAAGATAAAATTTTAAGTAGGATCATTATTGAAAGTGATAAAAATTATACATGGGCGTTAAAGAAAACAATATTGCTACTGTTCTGGGTTTTAATAATCAAATTATGGAGTCTAATTAAAAAAATTGCTAAAGACATTCCTAAAATTATTCCATTTAAGTCAATAAACATAAATGTTAATTTGGCTGTTGGAATGTTTGTTAAACATAATGATAATTTTCATCAAGAAACTAATATTATTGCTTCATTTAAACTTAATTGTAAATTTGGTGGTCCAATAATTTATGAACCAAATCATCCTATAAAAATTCCAGTATTTGATACTATTCAAAATTTAGAGATAATTTAAGTGTCTATAATTTTAAAAATGAATTAATAAACCGTTTTCCTAAATAAATCATGAATCAAATCGAGAATTACCAAGTTTACTCATTTCCTGCGAAGGAGAAGACAAAAATAATTTGAATCTTCCCAACAAACTGAAATTAATATTAAGATTGGAGGTGGTTGGGTTCATCCAAATTGTTACAGCTCTATATGACTTTTGATGGTATTCATACAGATGGACCAGATTTTTCCACATCTGATGTAAAGTCAAATATTAAACTTATTCATAATTATGCATTAAATTTGTTAGATATTATAATAATAAAGAAAGGAAACAATATTTTGCCTAGAATTGAACATTGTTTTCTTTCTTCTAAAGTTTCTATTCACTTAACTTCTGCTTCGAATGAATTGTCTACAGAAGGTCATATTCTCAACAATGGAAATATTAAAAATAAACAAAATTAAGTTCTTTTTCCTTTCAATTATTTGGTGGATTTTCAAAGAATATAAAGAAATTATGTTTGATGATGATGTAACTATAATTTTCACTTGGAGTTCTAGTTCTGAAGATTCAATTCTTCAGTGGCTTATTAAAAATAAAGATGGTGCTGAAATTCCTGGTTGTTGTCCAAAAGAAGGAAAAATTGTTGTTAAAAGTATGGAAATTCATCTTCCTGTTGTTACATATGAATCAGAATTTTCTCTTGAATTAGAAGAAGAAAGACTTAAAAATCCAACAATTCCAATTTTTTTAAGCTCCAAACAATCGAATTTGCTGGTTTTCAAGGAAAACGAAATTTTAACAAGATATTAGTAATTATTATAATTATTCAGAATTTGATATGCCTTACTTTATAAGTGTTGTTTACCAAACTAAATGAAAGAATAATCAGATGCTTGATTCTTCTTTATTTGATCATGTAAAATTACAAAATATCTATATTAAAAATGGAAGAAATGAAGTTTTTCCACAAGGATTGTGGAATCATGGACCACAAGATAATTTCCACAAGATAACTTCTTAAAAGCTTATGACGCTTTCAGAGATTTTCAAAGAATAACACACTTAAACAATGATTTAAATGTGAGTCCATTCAATTTTATTCAAAATTATCCAATCTATGTTATTAATATGTTTAAAATAATGAATGTTGTTACTACTCAAAATACAACAATGAATTGTGTGCATTCTTTAATGAAAATAATCCAAATGTTACAGCTGCATATGTTATATTTGTGTGGTAAAAAGAATTTAACTTATGATTCACAACACAGAATAATTGCTGAAATTCTTTAAATTGAAAACTTGAGTTCTTGAAAAGGAATATGTTCTCCAAATGCAAGAGTTTGGGGAACATTTTCGTTTTTTAAATCTTTCGTTTTTGAATTTTTGAATTTTTTATTAATTTAAACTCTTTCCTAAATAAATAAAAATATCAATTAGAATTCTATTATCTAAACTCAGCGATTATAGTGTGGTTGTTCAGAAGTTTTTCCAAAATTATTGGACCTGAAAAAAATAAACATCATGAAACTTCAAAAGCAGAAATTTAGTTGACTAAGTTTGGAGATAAAGTTTTATTAGTTTCAGATGAAAAACTTAAAATTGCTCTTCCTGATCGATATACTAAAATCCTAAAAAATGATGAAAAATTGGATGAACTTGTAAGTTTTCATTTCATTTATCAAGGTATAAAAGTAATTATAAATTATTCAACCCACATTATTCCATTTAAAAAAAATTCTTCATTTTTTTATTTGAATTAAATTAAAATCTTCTTTACTTTGATTTTCTAAGCTGTCGAACAGCTCAGCTTTACTCTTCATTTTCTTATGTAGAAATTGAAGTCTATTTTTTTGAGATGCTTGAATGAGATATTTTGATTTGGGGGTTGGGGGAATGTGAAATTGAATTCTTGGTTTAGAAACTTGAAATCTGACTCTGAGATGGTGTTTGGTCCACAACCTACACGAGTATACAGCTTGCAGAGATTTTTTTCACAGAAGCATGAATTTTTATTAACCTTTGCTTGTCATTATTTGCACATTCTCATTTGAACTGAGAGTGCAACAGCCTATTCTTCCTCAGCATTTTACAGATTTCGTTATTAAATCATTGTGGGTCTTTTCGGTCCTTAATCCACTTACTAGGCACATAATCCTACAAACCACGACTTGTAATCTTCTTAAACTTTGCCCATTATTCCTCTATGTCCATCTGACTGCAACTACACGATGCCAGTTCACTATATAAGTGAGGTGCTAACAACTGTGTATCTGCTCCTTTAGCAGAAATACTCCCCTAGCCTTCTTAACTGATCTATTAACTTTCGTAACCATAGTTGCTATAATGATGTCATGATCGCTAATCCCCGTTTTTATACCGACACTGTCAGTCAGGTGCTGCCTATTTGTAGTTAAAAGGTCTAAGATATTTCCATTGTGTGTGGGCTGTCGAGCTAGCTGCTTAAGACAGTTTTCAGAAAACGTGTTCAAAAGTACTTTGCTTGACTGTCTGTCTGTTCCCCCTGCAATGATCCACAGACATCCCAGTCTATTCTCGGTAGGTTAAAGTTGCCTCCAACCAGCAATGCATAATCTGGATATTTATGCACTACTGACCACAGACAGTCTTTGAATGCCTCTAGAACCGTTGCAGGAAAATCGGGTGGCCGATGAAAACATCCAACAATTAACCTGGTTTCACCTAAACCTGTTAAACACGATCACATAACTTTATTGTTACACTCAATTTCGACCTCAATAGACACAATATTGTTGTCAACAGCAGTGGATGGCCCACCGCGTATGGCCTCTAATCAGGAAAATCAGGTGGCCGATGAAAACATCCAACAATTAACCTGGTTTCACCTAAACCTGTTAAACACGATCACATAACTTTATTGTTACACTCAATTTCGACCTCAATAGAGACAATATTGTTGTCAACAGCAGTGAATGGCCCACCGTGTATGGCCTCTAATCTGTTGTTTCCATATACATTCCATGGCTCAGTAAATATATCAGAGCTTTCCACTTCAGATTTGAGCCACTTCTCGGTCCTGAGAGTAAAAACTTTCCCAGAGGGCAGTAAATTCGGGAACTTGTGCTACGAATACTTCGACAATTTAGTGATAAAATTTTGACAATCGAAGTCAAAGATCTTGATAAACAATTGTAAATAGAAAGCCATTGTAGTGTTGCTATTGCATATCAGTCTGATTGACCTGCGCCTGAGAGTTAAAACCTTAATGTAGTAAAGTTTCATTTACTGTCCCTCTCTTTCATATTATTTAATTCCTTTTGATAGCGTGTTGTTCGAACCTACCAGTAACAAATGTAGCAGCCAGTCTTTGAATTGCTTCGATGTGTTCCTTTAATACAACCTTGTATGGATCCCAAACCTTCAGCAGTACATTTTTCTTCAATGAAACGACAATCACAGCCAATACTTACCTTGATATGTTGCAGTCATTTGTTGTGCCACAGGTTCAGAATATTCTGGACTTAATTTTCCAAAAATATGGTGCGTCACCTTGTTTGGGGTTAGACGTTCATGCCTGTTTGGATACAACATTTCAGAGGAAATGTATCGGGCGTGGTGGTCCCAACAACTGACCTCCGCGATCACCGGACGTAACATCACTGGATTTCTTCCTCTGAGGTTATGTCAGGGACTAGTTTCTCGAAACACCTGTGAACGACATCGCAGCATTACGATGCAGAAATACTGACGTCCTAACATTCATTCTTCACGAAATTTTGACGGACACATCGCTGGAATAGGAATATTGCATGGATATCCTTCGGGCAATATCAGGAGCACACGTCGAAATTTATTAATTGTGTGTGTGTGTGTGTGTGTGTGTGTCGACAAGAACTTGAATATATGATTTGCTCTTGGAGATGAAATATATGTGTCTATGCGTCATATTATCTGCCTTATGCATGTTTGTAGTCAGGCAAAGACTTCTGGGACACCCTGCATTTTATTTTCGACGTCCCATAACCCTGGTCATACATAATTATATTTATGAAATGCATACTTCTCTCGTTAGTCCACTTCTCTATACACAATAAACTCACAACGAAAACAACCGAGAAAATGTACGTGTGAGAAAATTTTCGAAATAAGCCGAAGTGGTGTTGTCTTCGATCAGACACTTGGCTGCAGCGCTGTCGGTGAGAGAAGCAGGAACAAAGATGAGAACGAAAGCGAAGCATTTTCAGAGATAGATATTGTCCTGCAATACAAAACATTATCCACCCTTGGTGGACAACACTGGCAACAGCCCGGCAATACCTCGGCAGCTACCTGCAACATCACCGATATTGCCCAGCCATACCGCAAAATTACCGTCTATAGCAGCCACCTTGAAGTGAGTACGAGGGCAACGGTATCGCGGCCGAACAGTGCCGTAAAACGTACCCTGTGCAATTGCTGGCCAGAGACCAGGCACGAGCGTGCAATAGTGTCGGCTTGGCTGACGTTTGCCTCTGGAAGCTGGCATTAACACTCGCTGTCCCCTGTTTGCCCTGCCTGTTGGTGTTAACCGGCTGCTAAGTAGAGCGAAAGGAAAGGTCCGGCAGTCGGTAATACGAGTCAACAGCAGAGCCGCTGCTCTCATCTTGCGCCGATTGCGGCTGTCGCTCTTCAGTTTGAGGCCGACACAGTCAAACGGGGTCGGAACACATGTGTGGAGCGACGCTTCTACGGAGTTGTCTCACAGGACGTCAAATTGCACATGAAAGAACGTGACAAATGAGATGCGACTACGTCTGAAGTTATGAGTAGAATTTACCAATTCTAATTTAGGTTTTCCGTGATTTCACTAAATCGCTTCAGGCAAATCCCGGAAGGGTTCCTTTGGAACGACACAGACGACTTCCTTCCCCATTCCTCCCTCATCCCATGGGACCGATGACTTCGCTGTTTGGTCTCCTCCCCCAAATTAACCGACAACCACCCATAACTTA
The DNA here is from genome assembly GCF_023898315.1 of Schistocerca nitens. Lineage (NCBI taxonomy): Eukaryota > Metazoa > Arthropoda > Insecta > Orthoptera > Acrididae > Schistocerca > Schistocerca nitens. Next base: position 77,762,901 of record NC_064623.1, on the reverse strand, counting down.
CCAGCCACAATATCGTATCGAATTAAGCTACGTATTTGCTAGGTTTTTCTTTTCTAGAGTATGTCATTTGAATATAAGCTGTTTCAAAGCACTAGCAAATAGAGCACTCTCGATAACGCATTTTAGCTACGATTTATTATGTATGATAACTACTTCAAACACATGCAAAACAACTAAAAGAAATACTAATTTATTTATAAAACATATTTATTACAAACTTTCCTTGTCATGTTTCATAAAATGTAAGCTAAGCAGAAGCGACACAATATGAGCAAAATAACCAGTAAAATTTGTTCATATTACAAATCACTCTTTGGAACAGTGAAGCATAAGTAATTTAACAGATAATTCAGAATTTTTGATCGTACAGTGAAAAAAATTGCAAGAGCACAACATCAGCAGCAGTTTTTGCATCGAAATGTAGCAAATTGTAACCAAATAGACTTTTTCTACGTGTCACAGGTATAAGCCGTTTTTCTCTACAAGCATAAAACATCATTTATAATGGACATCACGTATTAAATTACCTATTAGATAACTCTTCAGCAGGGTTATATTTACAATGAATTACAAATAAGAGACAAGTCTCAAAATTTACCTTAATTTATTAGGAATTAATCTTCATTGTGCAATGATTACGATGTACAGGCCCCGAGTCAGCAGTCCAGCTAACCGTATACAATATTATTTGCAGTTACGAGGGCAGCCAAATTTCATGTGCTGCTTGCAAGCACGTCGAGAAAAGAGAGTGTGAGTGTGAACAACATCTCGTAAAACAAGCTCAGGTGTTTAATATCTTAGTAGTCAAGGCTACTGTCGGAAAAAACATACAAAGCAATCAACAAAAAAATTACAGAAATTTATGTCGAAACAGTGGTTGATATTACAAACACAAAGAAAACGAGCGGCGAAGTAAAAAAATACTTAGCGTTTATTCTTCACTGAAGAAGAAGATTTCTTTTATTGCACACCTGTGCGGAAAAAACAGTTAATGAACGCGAAAAACCGTATTTTTCAACAAGGTTTTAGATCGCAAAAGAGACTTTATTCTTCAATGAAATTTTAGTTTTCCGAGAAATATTAATTTCATAACAAGATATTATTTCGTAAGAAGATATTGAAGTTACTTGACTGAGGGAGACGGTATAGAAAAGTAGAAAATGAAGCAGGTAAAAGGGAATACAGGCGTCTAAAAATTGATAGGAAGTGCAAAACAGCTAAGCAGAAATGACCAGAGCATAAACACAAGGCTGTACTAGTGCGCATAACTAGGGAAAAGATAATTGCAGCCTACAGGAAAATTGAAGATACCTATGGAGCAAAGAGAAGCAGCTCGGACTTTGAACTGGCCTTAACACTGAGTATTGATAAATGTAACGTTGGCCAGTACCCCTTTACAGTGTATACGATTGATCATGAAAAATAAAAACTACCAACAAAACGGAAGCTTTCGGGATGTGAATTCACCTTGGAGTACTTAAGATTCCGTGGACGGCGAGATTCATAAATGACTAAGTCCTTTCGCTTGTCGGTAGAGATCGAGGACCCAAATCGTGCACTTAAGAAGGGAAGGACAGAGTATTTACTACACACCATACGAAATGAAAAATTCCGATCCTTACAGCTTTTAACTGCAGGAAAAAGGGTCTTGTAAGAAAAAGGATGTTCTCATTGCAAATATTAGACAGTGGAAGGTTGTGTGTGATATTCAGTCACTGATTACTGCTGCAGGAGACGGAGGAGCGATGGAGCATGTGATCGTAAGCATCCATTAGTGGATGTCCATGGAAGGAAGAAGAATTTAACTCTTTTTACAAAATTTCAGACTTTTGTACAACTTTTTTATTTTCACGCTGTTTTCGAACATCATTAACATAGAGCTGGTTAGACCGATACACACAAACACACACACACACACACACACTTTAGAAACAAAAACTAGAGATTTGCGCTGCATTGTGTACAACATAAGTCGTTTCATAATCCCAGCAATTCATTTTGCAGCTTGTAGAGGCAACTCCGCTTATATAGTTTTACGTAGGAACGTGCATCTAGAAAGCATCTGTTTCCATTTTAAAACAAAAACAAAATCGCCTTGCGTGTTAACTCCTAAGTTAATATTCCTAAGACTGATGTTTCATACATATAGTTAATAATGGCTGCGTATTTATTATTTCGGACAAAATTCTGACACACTCCGTGGGAGTCCCGTAGCGTGCGGTGAGTCGTTACTGACGAACCGATAACCCGAGCAGCCAGATACCCTCGCCACTTACACGTGGCCCTCGTAACAAAGACCTGTCATGTATACGCAAGAACAGAATGAGTCGGTTCCGACGACCTCGACGGTCAGGCTTATGGTCCAGTGAAACTACCCACCATTATTCAAAACTTACCCTGACAGAATTTCAGACGGGAACTGAAAAACGTGTAGGAAAGCTTCCAACAGAGACCATGCGACGTAACGTGATGCTCTTATACAGGTTATTGAGCCATGGCGCCATTGAGTTAGTAGGCTGTTCTGTCTGGCGCCACTTGCTCAAGGGTAGTATCGACTATCCCTCTTGCGGCCCCATTGCCAAAACCTATGAGGAAAAGTTGGTACCAGCGGGCTGTGTCCTTAGAAGGTCTTTGCTTGCCGATCTAGCCGTTCTCTGGCCCGAGAGGGAGGCACCAAGTTTGGGTTGGCGGTAGCGTAGCGACAAGAGCCGGCCACGAGGTCCGAGCGGCCGAAGCCACGAACTGCGCAAGGAGGGCCTAGTGCAGAGCAAAGATACCAGAGTACCTCACGGGGGTCAGCGTCGACTACAAGCAGCAGGCCGACATCCCGTCGGTTGGTTGACAACAGCCGTGTCGGACGACCGCTCGTGGCCTGGCTGCCCTCTTCTACCTGCCTCTCATCGGCACTAGTCAATAACCGCTGCGACGCACCGTGGATCCCTGGAACTGCTTGCTGATAAAAGGGAGTAACATTCTGTAATCCTCGTGGTGATTTATGTAATTGTTTATCTGCCCTCCTTATTACTTCCTGGTTTGTACCCGACCCTCAGAGTTTTCCTCGGTCGGCTCTTTGGTCGTAAATATAGGCCGTACTATTGTACTAAAACACTAGTTGTCATTTGAAAATTTGTCCCACTGTTATATTGCCTTTCCTTTCTGGTTTGTACCCGATCATTTATGTTCTAATGAATCAACTCCTGATCGTAAACACAGCTGGTACAATTGTACTAAGGCACAGGTTGCCGTTAAACAAGGAGGGACCTTGTGGCTAGATTTAGATTTTAACCGATTCAGTTCTTAAAAAAGATTGTAACTGCATTTCTCGGTCATTAGTTATAATTTGAGCAAGATGTTGCACTAAGCTGTTCGTTGCTGTGTGAACGACCGGCTCATTATTGGTGTATTTTAGCTGGATTTTGTGGTTCTGCTGAGTGAGTTCTCTTTCAATAAGTGTTCACAAGTAATGTCTTAACACGTTCCTTCAGAGCGGTCTTAATAACTGACAATCAGTTTAACTTTGGAAATATTAACAGCCAACTGTCACCAGGGCTTTAGTGAAAATAAAATTGTCAGAAGGGACGGGGGGTTGGGATCCAGTCGCATCTTGGTTGCTGACTGAATTTAAGAGGTTGGTTGCTTTGAAGTAAGCCTTATCATTGTCATATTGTTTCCTAATCTGTTTAACCTTTAAGCATAGCCGCGCATCTTAACCCCGAACCTTTCTACATACAACTTTCAAATTAAGAGTAACGTCATCTTTCTTGAGTAATACAATCACTCTTGTCATCAGTGGTGCTTATATAGTTTTCATGTGACGCAGAAGAGCATTTGATAGGACAGACTGCGTCCAGCGCGGTAGTAAACACCGCTGATTCACCCGATAATGGGCGGGCTGTAGGTCCGGCCGTCTTGTAATCATTGTCATATTCTTTGCTCTTTTGATTTCTTTTGCAAAAGCTTATTCAACATCAGGTTTAAGTTCAAAAGAATTTAGCAAATTTCTTCATTTTGTTAAAGAAACTTTTATGGTTATATATTGTTCAATAAACAGGTTGTGTGAAAAGAAAGTTATATTGGTGGGTCCTCCCTTCCGCGTCTTCCTTAATTCCAGTGAGTACCACGTATCAGTTATGACAGAAAGCAGCAGACACACTTTCAGCATACATTTCTCATAGAGAAGAATGTTCACTGAAGCGCCAAAGAAACTTGTATAGGCATGAGTGTCAAAATACGGAGAAGTGTAAACAGGCACAATACGGCGCTGGGGACGGCAACGCCTATATACGACAAGTGTCTGGCGCAGCTGTTTGACCGGTTACTGCTGTTAAAATGGCAAGTTACCAAGATTTAAGCGAGTTTGAACGTGGTCTTACAGTCGGCGCACGAGCGATGGGACACAGCATTTCCGTGGTAGCGATGAAGTGGGAATTTTCCCATATGACTATTTCACGAGTGCACCACGATTATCAGGTATCCGGTAAAACATCAAATCTCCGAGATCGCTGCAGCCGGAAAAATATCCTGCAAGAACGGGACCAACGACAGCTGAAGAGAATTGTTCAACATGACAGAAGTGCAACCCTTCCTTAAATTGCTGCAGATTTCAGTGTTGGGCCGTCAACAAGTGTCAGCGTGCGAACCATTCAACGAAACATCACCGGTGTGGGCTTTCGGAGCCGAAAGCCCACTGACTGCACGACACAAAGCTTTACGCCTTGCCTGAAGCCGTCAACACCGACACTGGACTGTTGATGATTGGAAACATCTTGCCAGGTCGGATGAGTGTTGTTTCAAATTGTATCGACTGGATGGACGTGTACGGGTATGGAGACAACCTCATGAATCAGTAGATTCTACATGTCAGCAGGGAACTGTTCAAGCTGATGGAGGCTCTGTAATGGTGTGGGGCATGTGCAGTTGGGGTGATATGGGACGCCTGATACGCCTATGTACGACTCTGACAGGTGAGACAGACGTAAGCATCCTGCCTGATCACCTGCATGTCCATTGTGCATTCAGACGGACTTGGGATATTCCAGCAGCACAATGCGACACCCCACGTTTCCAGAATTGCTACAGAGTGGCTCCAGTAACACTCTTCTGAGATTAAACACTTTTGCTGGCCACCAAACTCCCCAGACCTGAACATTACTGAGTATAACTGGGATGCCTTACAACGTTGTGTTCAGAAGAGATCTCCACCCCCTCGTACTCTTAGGGATTTATGGACAGCCCTGCAAAATTCATGATGTCAGTTCCCTCCAGCACTACTTCAGACATCAGTCGAATCCATGACAGGTCGTGTTGCGGCACTTCTGCGTTCTCGCTGGGGCCTTGCTCGATATTAGGCAGCTGTACCAGTTTCTTTGGCTCTACATGTTTCAGTCACGTTAATGTAATCAACGCCTGTATTCGACATGATCATGGAATAGTCACTCACAGAGGGCAGGTGGCAGCTCTAGCTGTTGCCGATAAATAAAGCCTGTCGGGCGGAGTGGGGGAAGGGGTGGGGGGCACCGGGAAATAGAGGAGTCATGTCCATTATAATTATCCGGGCTGTTATGTCGTGGTCGGTTGATGAATTCTGTGTCGATTCCCAACGTTTCGTCCCCGACTGCGGGAGACATCTTCAAGGGGGTCCGTAGCTCAATGGAAGGTCCAACACACCCACTGGCTCGCTACTGACTGCCGCTAAATTCCGTGTCCGTGCGCTCTCACGCCGCGGCGTGACGTCACGTGTTTTGAAAACGTCAGTGCAATTGGCCGCTGTCCGTCGCCGTCGATCGCCGTTGCCATCACCCAGTAGTGGGTGGGTGGTACACATCTTCTTTAACACCGGCGTCCATATGCCGTTTAATTTCACACCCTCCTCCTTACGGTTGAAATTATTTGGGTGTTTAGCGATTTCGATTGCCTCCCTGTAGAGCCTTTCGTAATATCCGCTTGTGGCCGCTAGTACTTGCGTCTCCTCGAAAAGAATATTGTGGTTCCCTGGCTGGAAAGCATGCTCCGCAACAGCTGATTGTTCCGTTTCTCCTCTTCTGCAATTCCCCTTATGCTCTTCCAAACGTTTAGAAACAGTTCTTTTAGTGGTACCCACATAAACATCACCACAGCTGCATGGGATCCTATACACTCCAGCTTTTTCCAGTGGTTTGCGAGCGTCCTTGGCAGGCTTAAGGTATTCCTGTATCTTCCTGGTGGGCTTGTAAATTACGGTAATATTCCGCTTCGTCAAGATCCTCCCTATTCTTTCCGTTACATTTTTAACAAACGGCAGGAAAACCTTAGATTTTGCAGTAGCCTGTACGTCAGTATGATTTCTGAAGTCGTCGTCGAAATGCGGAAACGGAGTAATTTACGTGATGTTCAAAAGGGTATGATGATTGGCTTTCGCGCCACGGGCGTAAGCATTTCCGAAACAGCGAAGCCTGTAAGCTGTTCGCGTGCCGCTATCGTTAATGTGTACTGCGTATGGCAAAATGGCGCTATCCAGAACCGGCTAGTGTGATCCCCTGAGACGTCCCCGGTACAACACTTTTGTGACCAGCTGGGACGAAAACTCCGTCCCAATGCCAGTATTTAGGATACCGAGACCACTTGCAACAGTTGTGGGCCAGCTTGCATTAGAGGATACAACGGCGATATGGCATCCTCTCCACCCGAACTGGTGCTTGATGCATCCAGGCCAGAGGAGGCGCAAAATCATGCGAGTTAGTGGGCTCACACACTGCAAAGTTCTTCGTCAATTTGACTCGATTTTGTTATGACTGGAATAGCATCACATACTCTCTCAACTCGTGAAGTTTCATTTGGTTTCCACCTCCCATTCTGTGTCCTTCGGATTTTTTTTATTTTTTTTTATTTTTATTTATTTATTTATTTATTTATTTATTTTTTTGTCGTGCAGAGTATTTACACACGGGTTCGTAAACGCTTAAGTCCCATATTACAACCCACCTCCTCCAACTCTTCACAGTATATTAATCATGGGAAATACGTGCGCACATGAAATGTAATGCTGCTCTTGATACACACATCAAAGTGGAGTCGCAGTGAAAAAATAACAGATTCTATGACGGATGTGTAAGGGCGGGTGAATTACATCTTTCTTCGCCACGTAGTCTGAACCTACATCTACATATATACTCCGCTAGCCACCAAGCAGTGTGTGGCGGAGGGCACAATTTGCGCCAAAGTCAAATTCCCTCCCCCCCCCCCCCCCCCTCCACACCTCTGTTCCACTCGCGGATCGCACGAGGGAAAAACGACTGTCTGAACGCCTCAGTACGAGCTCTAATTTCCCTTATCTTTGAGTGGTGATCATTGCGCGATTTGAATGTTAGAGGTAATATTATATGCTCTACATCCTCGGTGCAGATCAGATTTCGGAATTTAGTGGGCAGCCCCTTCTGTTTGGCGCGCCGTCTATCTGCAAGAGTGTCCCACTTCAAACTTTCTGAGAGATTTGAAACGCTCTCGCAATGCCTAAATGTACCAGTCACGAATCTTCCCGCTCTTCTATCGAACTTCTCAATTTTTTGAATCAGACCCAACTGGTAAGGGTCCCATACAGACGAACAATACTCCAAGACTGGACGAACTATCGTATTGTAAGCTATTTCTTTGGTGAAGGACTGCATCGCTTCAGGATTCTACCAATAAACTGCAATCTAGAGTTCACCTTACCCATTACTTGTGTAATCTGATCATTCCATTTGAGATCATTTCGAATAGTCACACCCAGATACTTGACGGACGTTACAGCTTCCAAAGACTGGGCATTTATTTTGCACTCATACATTAATGGGGATTTTCGCCTTGCTATACGCAGTGGATTACACTTACTAATATTGAGAGATAACTGCCTGTCATTACACCACGCATTTATTTTCTGCAAATCCTCTTTGATTTGTTCACAACTTTCGTGTGACACTATTCTCCTGTAGACTACAGAATCATCGGCAAACGGTCTAAGGCTGCTGTCAATACCATCAACCAGATCGTTTATGTAAATCGTAAAAAGCAGAGGACCTATTACGCTGCCCTGGGCACACCTAAAGTTACGTTTGTTTCTGTTGAAGGCACCCCGTTCAGGACGACATACTGCTTCCTGTATGTTAAAAAACTTTCTATCCAACCGCATATGTCATCGGATCAGATCGCATCCTAAATCCAGTGGACTTTTACTTGTGGAGACGGTTAAAAGATCTTGTATCGAACATTAGTGCAACATACAGAGCGTCTTGGTGCCCGTATTGTAGAAAGCTGACAAACCGTAAGCAATGCTCCAGGGATGTTTCATCTTAGATCGGCATCAATACCGCACAAGCCACCTTTCGGTTTGTGGCGAAAGGTACTTCTGGTACCACAAATTGATCCCCTTTCCCTGTTCCATCCGCGAATAGCTAGTAGGAAGAATGGTTATGGGTAAACTCCAGTGTTCTACGATTCTCTCGTTGTCGTGAGTTCGCGAGACGTATGTGCGAGGAAGTAATTTGTTGCCGGAATGTACTCTCTCGGAATGTACTCTCTCGGAATTTCAGCTTCTTCTTACTACACAACACATCTCTTGTAGCGTTTGCCGCCGGAATTTGTCGAGCAATTCCGCAACGCTCTGGCGCCGCCTAGACGATCCTATTGGATGTTGTCTGTCTCAGCGTCAAGAACGTACACTACTGAACATTAAAATTGCTACACCACGAAGATGACGTGCTACAGAGGCGAAATTTAACCGACGGGAAGAAGATGCTGTGATATGCAAATGATTACCTTTTCAGAGCATTCACACAAGGTTGGCGCCGATGGCGATACCTACAACGTGCTGACATGAGGAAAGTTTCCAACCGATTTCTCATACACAAACAGCAGTTGACGGGCGTTGCCTGGTGAAACGTTGTTGTGATGCATCGTGTAAGGAGTAGAAAAGCGTACCATCACGTTTCCGACTTTGATAAAGGTCGGATTGTAGCCTATCGCGATTTCGGTTTATTGTACAGCGACATTGCTGCTCGCGTTGGTCGAGATCCAATGACTGTTAGCAGAATATGGAATCGGTGGGTTCAGGATGATGATACGGAACGCGTGATTACATGTAAATACTACATTAATGCAATAAATGCTCAGAATGGCGTCCGTCAACCTCATTGCATTTGACAATACGTGTAACGTCATTCCTCTCAACAGCGAGTAGTTCGCCATCCGTAATGTTCGCACATGCATGGACAAAGCGCTGACACATGTTGTCAGGCGTTGTCGGTGGATCACGATAGCAAATATCCTTCAACTTTCCCCACAGAAAGAAATCCGGGGACGTCAGACCCGGTGAATGTGCAGGCCATGGTATGGTGTTTCGACGACCAATCTACCTGTCATGAAATATTATGCTATTCAATGCCGCTTCAACCGCTCGCGTGCTATGTACCGGACATCCATCATGTTGGAAGTACATCGCCATTCTGTCATGCAGTGAAACATTTTGTAGTAACATCGGTAGAACATTACGTTGGAAATCAGCATACATTGCACCATTTAGATTGCCATCGATAAAATGGGGGCCAATTACCCTTCCTCCCATAATGCTGCACCATACATTAACCCGCCAAGGTCGCTGATGTTCCACTTGTCACAGCAATCGTGTTTTCCGTTGCCCAATAGTGCGTATTATGCCGGTTTACGTTACCACTGTTGGTGAATGACGCCTCGTCTCTAAATAGAACGCGTGCAAAAAATCTGTCATCGACCCGTAATTTCTCTTGTGACCAGTGGCAGAACTGTACACGACGTTCAAAGCCGTCGCCATGCAATTTCTGGTGCATAGAAACATGGTACGGGTGCAATAGATGTTGATGTAGCATTCTCAACACCGATGTTTTTGAGATTCCCGATTCTCGCGCAATTTGTCTGCTACTCATGTGCGGATTAGCCGCGACAGCAGCTAAAACACCTACTTGGGTATCATCATTTGTTGCAAGTCGCGGTTGATGTTTCACATGTGACTGAACACTTCCTGTTGCCTTACATAACGTAACTATCCGGCGAACGGTCCGGACACTTGCATGATGTCGTCCAGGATACCGAGCAACATGCATAGCACACACCCGTTGGGTATTTTGATCACAATAGCCATACATCAACACGATATCGACCTTTCCTGCAATTTTACCACAGCCCTTTTTATTACGGGTAATGTATCACGAAGCAAATACCGTCCGCACTGGCGGAATGTTACGTGATACCACGTACTTCTACGTTTGTGACTATTACAGCGCCATCTATCACAAAGCGAAAAAAGTGGTCCCAGTAAAACATTCATATTTCTTTACGTACTACACGAATATGAAATAAAAAATGGGGGTTCCTATTTTAAAAAACGCAGTTGATATGCGTTTGACCTATGGCAGCGCCATCTAGCAGGCCAACCATAGCGCCATCTGGTTTCCCCCTTCAAGCTAGACGAGTTTCGTTCTTTGCAGTTTTTTCGTTTGATGCTTATATCGTGAGAGATTTGGCCCGGTCAGTATCAATGGACCACTCTGTATAATAATATAATTTGTTCCTATTATACCAGACAGGATTTTGTTCACAGTTTTGTATTAAAGAAGACAGAATGGGCTTAAAATAGTGTTAATTTATAATTAATGTGTTCGATATTTTTCAGCACATAAATTTTTGATCACTACTAAACTTGCCTAGATTCTGCCGCCATTAACAAGTAGTGGGTCGGTACTGAGAGTGTCAATCCAACTTGGTAAGGGTCCCAGATTGATGAATAGTACTCAAGAATCAGTGAAACTAGTGATTTATAGGCCACTTGTTTCATGGATGAATTATAGTCGTACTTGCTTAAGGTTCTTCCACTCGTAGCCTGGCATCTGCTTTCTGTACAATTTGTTTGATGTGGCCCCTCTTTATGAATGGCTGCTTCTAAGTATTTTACGGCAATTATTGTTTCCATAAGAGAATCCAGAATTCTGTGTGACGGCTGGGTGATGGACGTGTCCGTTCTAAGGAAGGGTATGTTGAACATCCCGCATAGGAAATATTTCATGTGGTAGTTTCACGTGCTTAACGTGCTGTGAAACGTTTAATGAGATGTAGCTCGGAAATAAAGGGTTTCCGGTACTATTTTCACATAATGATATTGTTCTTTTATACAAATATCAGAAATGGAGCTTGCATGTTTTACAGTACTTCACATAATGATATTGTTCTATTATACAAATATCAGAAATGGAGCTTGTACGTTTTACAGTGCTTCTCCGTTACATCCTGGATATGAACGTGAAGTGAACAGCAAGCCACACGAGGACTCTGTGTAAGAAACGTTCTATTATTTTTAATATCTTTGCCTATACGCAGCAGCTGTTATGTAAGAATCATTTCTTTCTGTGTTAAGTGTAGTACTATACAAGAGAATGTTAAATCGCAACGTTTCGTTTCAATTAGAACCACCATTGATGATGCCTTGTCGATAAAAACGAAAGTCGTCTCGTATAACACTCTTAAATCGCAGAACGCCTAAGACAGAAAAAAAGCTTCTTGGGACAACTTCCAGTCCCTTCAGAAGCCAGTCAAGGAGACAGTTTGTCACCATTATTATTCAGTTGTGTGCTCGATTAAATTGTAAGAGAATGGACAATAGAGGAAGAAAAACAAAATTAATAACTTGGTTGTGCGGCCTTGGTCCGAGAAACTTTTCGGTATCTGACTTTTGGCCCAGAGATACGCTGCTGCCGATGCTGGCTGGGTCTTGCTCACCAGGAGCACCTCTGGAAATGTCCAGCGCAGTTCTGGACCAAACGTGAGGGTTTTGGGAGTGGTGGAGGACGGCGCAGGTTATCTCCAATCAGAAATATTCCCAACAATTAGTAATAAAATTATATTTATTAAATATGAAAAAGTACTCATCTTGAATGACGCTTCTTCTTATGAAATGTCCAGCGCAATTAGATGTTTGAAATTACTACAATTCCTCTAAAATATTAAAGTTTGTCATTGTGCCTCTGAATGATGCCTGCGTAGAGTCCAGAGCTGGCCTACGACGCCTTCGGAGCCTAAGTCTCAGGGAAGACGGACTAACACAGCTTTTAGACACAGCGGTAGCTGGAGACTGTATACGATTCGGCGCACTTAAGAGAACTTTCCGCCGTAGCTCAGTGTTCCGCTACAAGGCATCAACCAGTCGCTATCCGCACACGCGAGCCCGTGGACTGGCAGCTGCGGCCCCTGGCTGACCTCCGTATAGTTCGTATTGCCAACCTATACAATCGCTGCGCTACGAGTGCTTCGGGTGTGGCTTATCGATAGTGGTGAAGTACTCTCTGGAGTCGTGAGTACCGTCACAAGTTTCATAGACCTCGGTCATACAGCTCGGAAGACTCAACAGCAACTAAAACTAAAGCCTTCAAAGTTAATAAGTGCATGAAGTTGGGTAGAACGAAAGAAGCAGTAAATTATTTGACCTTTGCAGACCATCTCGTAATAGTAGATGGAAAGTCAGAGAATTTAAAAAAAAAAAAGAAAAAAAAAGGTTAGAACTTCTGAACGAAACAGCTGAAGAGGCAGATCTACAAATATCATTTGAAAAGATATAATTCTTGCGGAAGGAAAGTAGCTCACCAAGAATTTTAAAAACCAAGTGCGGCAACATCAATAAAACATTTAAGTTTAAATACCTGGATGGAAATAATAACATAGCATGACAAAGAAGCAGTTAAAATCAGAACTGAAAGAAACTAAACTAGCGCACTCGAAAGTAATAAATCTGTAAAATAAAAGATGTCTTCTAAACACGTTAAATTAAGTCATTATAACACAATTGTAAGACCAGAAGTCGACAAGAGACGGAAACCATTACTCTTATCTGGAAGCAAATTGGCATTACGAGAGACAGACAAGGAAGAAAGAAGAATCTTGCCAAAAGTACTAGGTCCAATCCAGAACAGATGCGGAAATTGGATTTTGACAGCAAGTAAGGAAATATAATTCTGCCTTAAGTAATGAGATCATGAAAAGGTGTATTACTCTCTGTGGACGTCTAAACATGTAGAAAGAATGAAGGAAGAGAGGTTAGCGAAGAAGATCTGTATATTCTTTCGAAACAGAAAAACAGACAAAGAAAATAAATAGTGAGGTTTGACAGAAAAGGATTTAGAAGGCCTGCAGATTGCATAGAAAAACTTACTCGACAGAGAGAAATACAGACTAGAGTTAAATAAATCAATGAGTATTCAAGAAGCTGAAACAAACAGAAGAACAACTGCTGTCAAACGATCAGATGAAATGAAAAGATCTCATTCAGAGAAAATGAAAGACTTTTGAAGCAGCCTGAAGGAAAAGAGAATTAAACGTTATCTTGACGTGACCCTTAGTTGGCCTGAAACGAAGTAAAAAAAAGGAAAGAATCAGTAGCAGCTTTCGAAGAGTTTATAGAAGAAGATGGAAACGCATCATTTTCAGAGAAATGTGTCGAGATAAAACTTGTCTTCCAGGCGTCTAGAAGTAATAGGTGTCACTGAGCTGAACATCTCCTTCATTAGGGACGGAAGCTTCGCGGAGGGAGCAGTTTTTCGGACAGACAAATGGGATCGCACAAAGAGTGTTAACAGTTATACAGTTGTGTGATGAGTGTGCAATGTCTGCAGTAAGTACAGTGTGTTCAGTGATCTTAAATGAAATGTGGCGAATGAATAAATAGTGTAATATTGGACCTGATGTTAACTACACCTGTATATAACTATATGCCTCCACATTTGTTAACTTTCATTTATAAAATTTCGTAGCAGTTTAAATTATGACGGTGGATTATGGGAAACAGGCAAATTCCATATCTCTAGGTTTCTGGTAAACGTTTGACACAGTACCACTTCCCAGACTGTTAACTAAGTTTCGATCATACGGAACAGATTCTCAGATACGTGAGTGGTTCGAAGACGAGCACTTATGGACAGTACTGGCGAAAGAGGATGGACGACTTCAGTTTATTGGCAGAATTTTAGGAAAGTGTAGCTGATCTGTTACGGGAGAACACGTATAAAAACCTGGTGCGACCCATTCTTGAGTACTGCTCGAGTGTTTGGAATCCTCATCGGGTCAGATTAAAGGAAAACATCGAAGCAACTCAGAGGTGTGCTGCTGGATTTCTTACCAATAGGTTAGATGAGTACACTAGTCTTGCAGGGATGCTACGTGAACTCAAGTGGGAATCCCTGACTGAAGAAGTTCTTTTTGCGAAACTCTGTTGAGAGCATCTAGAGAACCAGCATTTCTGGCTGACTGCAGAAATATTCTACTGCCACCAACATTCACTACTGGCCATTAAAATTGCTACACCACGAAGATGACGTGCTACGGACGCGAAATTTAACCGACAGGAAGAAGATGCTCTGATATGCAAATGATTAGCTTTTAAGAGCATTCACACAAGGTTGGCGCCGGTGGCGAGACCTACAACGTGCCGACATGAGGAAAGTTTCCAACCGATTTCTCATACACAAACAGCAGTTGACCGGCGTTGCCTGGTGAAACGTCGATGCCTCGTGTAAGTAGGAGAAATGCGTACCATCATGTTTCCGACTTTGATAAAGGTCGGATTGTAGCCTATAGCGATTGCGGTTTATCGTATCGCGACACTGCTGCTCGCGTTCCTCGAGATCCAATGACTGTTAGCAAAATATGGAATCGGTGGGTTCAGGAGGGTAACACGAAACGCCGTGCTGGATCCCAACGGCCTCGTATCACTAGCAGTCGAGATGACAGGCATCTTATCCGCATGGCTGTAACGGATCGTGCAGCCACGTCTCGATCCCTGAGTCAGCACATGGGGACGTTTGCAAGACAACAACCATCTCCACGAACAGTTCGACGACGTTTACAGCAGCATGGACTATCAGCTCCGAGACCACGGCTGCGGTTAACCTTGACGCTGTATCACAGACAGGAGCGCCTGCGATGGTGTACTCAACGACGAACCTGGGTGCACGAATGGCAAAACGTCATTTTTTCGGATGAATCCAGGTTCTGTTTACACCATCATGACGGTCGCATCCGCGTTTGGTGACATCGCGGTGAACGCACATTGGAAGCATGTATTCGTCATCGCCATATTGGCGTATTACCCGGCGTGATGGTATGGGGTGCCATTGGTTACACGTCTCGGTCACCTCTTGTTCGTATTGACGGCACTTTGAACAGTGGACGTTACATTTGAGATGTGTTACGACCCGTGGTTCTACCCTTCACTCGATCCCTGCGAAATCCTATATTTCAGCAGGATAATGCACGACCGCATGTTGCAGGTCCTGCACTGGCCTTTCTGGATACTGAAAATGTTCGACTGCTGCCCTGGCCAGCATATTCTCCAGATCTCTCACCAACTGAAAACGTCTCGTCAATGGTGGCCGAGCAACTGGCTCGTCACAATACGTCAGTCACTACTCTTGATGAACTGTGGTACCGTGTTGACGCTGCATGGGCAGCTGTACCTGTACACGCCATCCAAGCTCTGTTTGACTCAATGCCCAGGCGTACCAAGGCCGTTATTACAGCCAGAGGTGGTTGTTCTGGGTACTGATTTCTCAGGATCTATGCACCCAAATTGCGTGAAAATGTAATCACATGTCAGTCTAGTATGATATATTTGTCAAATGAATACCCGTTTATCATCTGCATTTCTTCTTGGTGTAGGAATTTTAATGGCCTGTAGTGTACATTGCGCGTAAGGACTGCGAAGACTAGATAAGAAGAATCAGGGCTCGTATGGAGGCACATACAGCGTGTTTCTGCAAGTGTGTGCAAAAATGTAACAGGACATGGAAAATGCTCCATTAAGCAATTTGAGGCAGGGAACCTGTGTCGGAGAAGCCAGCTTAAGAAGATATGGAAATAAACTTGTCCACCGCTTTATCTAGTATTAATGTTTTCTAGGTAATTTATGTGCTGACGTAAACTGCCGTTAGCGCATCGGTCGGCAGAGATGTCACGCGAAGATCGATAGTAGCACGCCTATCATGAGAGAGTGCAGAGGATACCGACAAGCAACAAGTCGCCAACGCCCTCTCGACAGCATGTATTTAGTCCGCCGCTGCTGACTGGAGGGTCTCACTGATTCATTCTTCCAGTTTGGCGTCTGTCAGAAGATTCACAAAGTGGGCTCAATTCACGTCACAAGCTACAACGGTATATCGCGACCACACTAGTGACTGTAGTGGGACTAGTACTTTCCCAGCAGTGAGACTAAAGTTTGTAATAGCAAGATTACCGATATTTTCTGCAAGAGGAGTATTAAGGAGTTGTACCACAACACATGGACTCTATTCAAATTATGTAAATGACCATGTGAATAAAGAACCGTATTAATCCACGTGTAGGTAACAGACTTGCGACAGATCACCGAAGTTAGGCGCTGTTGGGCGTGGCCGGCACTTGGATGGGTGACCATTTGGGCCGCCATGTGCTGTTGCCATTTTTCGGGGTGCACTCAGCCTCATGATTCCAATTGAGGAGCTACTCAACCGAGTAGTAGCGGTTCCGGTGAAAGAAAACCATCATAACGACCGGGAGAGCGGTTTGCTGACAACACGCCCCTCCTATCCGCATCATCTGAGGATGACACGGCGGTCGGATGGTCCCGATGGGCCGCTTGTGGCCTGAAGACGGAGTGCTTATTAATCCACGTGTGCATTTGTGATGTTTAAGAGGATACAGGCCACCCATAACAACATCGTCTCGCTTGTTTTCTTGCATTACAAGACTATAATTTACAACTAACATGCGTACGAGTTTACACATACAGTACTGTTTATTTACATGTACATTATCCATTTGCTACAAGGTGAAAATCTCACTGGGCCACATCTTCTGCCTGGCCGTCTGAATGGCCACCTGTACGTCAGGTTCGCGCAGAGAGTTCTACCTTATTTGTTGGAAAACGTACCCTTGGCTGTTCGTGAGAAGATGTGGATAAAACGTGACGGTGCACCGGCTCACTTCAGCGTGAATGTCCGCTACATCTCAATGCTGTATTTCCTGGTCGCTGGATTGGAAGGGGAGGACCTACTCCATGGTCTACGAGGTCACGTGACCTGAATGCCCTTGATTATTTCCTATGGAGATGTCTAAAGTCACTTGTATGTGAGACCCCAGTGGATATGGAGATGGAATTAGTTGCCAGAACGTAGCTGCCTGTGATGAGATTCGAATCGCATCAGGGATATTTGTCAGGGTGCGTCAGAATCTTGTTCGCCGATGTCATGTTTGCATTGAGGTTTCAGCACATTTTGTAAGATACAGTACAAATGGTACGTTCATTTGCAGTTAACCGTAACTAACGTAAATAAAGAAATTCTGTATTCCTGTTATCTCCTTAAGCTGGCTTCTCTAAGTCCAAGTTCCCTACCTCAAATTGTTCAGTGGAGCGCTCTCTATCTCCTGTTAAATTTTTGCACGCTCTCGTTTTTCCCTCGCACCATTTGCGAGTGGAACAGGAAAGTGTATGTCTAGAAGTGGTACAAGGTACCCTCCGTCACGCATCATATGTAAATGTAGCTATGTGTGGGACCGTAACTCGAACCTGTAACGCCGGCCGCGGTGGTCTAGCGGTTCTAGGCGCGCAGTCCGGAACCGCGCGACTGCTACGGTCGCAGGTTCGAATCCTGCCTCGGGCATGGATGTGTGTGATATCCTTAGGTTAGTTAGGTTTAAGTAGTTCTAAGTTCTAGGGGACTGATGACCACAGATGTTAAGCCCCATAGTGCTCAGAACCATTTGAACCATTTTTTTTTAACCTGTAACGTTGCTTTACGGACTGGGCTAAAATGTTTTTACTGCCTGCTCGAAATGTTTTTTCCTCGTGAATTGAAATTTAACTCATCTTCCTGTGAGTCGAGAGCAACATATGGTGCCGGCAGGAGTGGCCGAGCGGTTCTAGGCACTACAGTCTACGGTCGCTACGGTCGCAGGTTCGAATCCTGCCTCGGGCATGGATGTGTGTGATGTCCTTGCGTTAGCTAGGTTTAAGTAGTTCTAAGTTCTAGGGGACTGATTACCTCAGAAGTTAAGACCCATGGTGCTCAGAGCCATTTGAACCATTTGAACACTGGTGTTGTTACGCCTTTGGAAGTACGTCCTACTTATGTATTAGATATATTATTACTAAGTAACGTTAAATTAAACTTTAAATATTCAAATGTATTAACAGCCATAAGAGTTTTTCTTAGTCACGCTCTAGCGAACCAACATATGGTACTTAAGAACACACACTGCCGCATTTTTCTGCACACCTGTTCTTACCCGCGTAGGAGGATGCATGAATAATCAACAGATCTGGATTCGTGAGTAAAGGAAGATGAAGGTCGCACACGAGTAAAAGAAAGAAGAATGCTACAAATGAAGACAAAATCACAATGCAGAATATTAAGTACTTACAGTAAGAAAATTAATAAGTAAGCTCTTTCGTTTCTTTGCCGGTGCTACTCGGAGATGGGTCACATTACATTTCTTATGAAACTGAAGCTTTAGTATCCAGATTTGCTGAAGGACATATTCCTAGTACTCCTGCACACGAAGATGCATTGTCTTTAGTGTGTAGTAGACGGGTTGTCCCAACACCCGAATGTAGCTGTGACGCTTCGCTCCAGGAAATAACTTCCAGTCTGGTCGTAGCAAGGTCATGACGTCAATCGGTTGAAGGGTCGTCCTTGTTATCATTGCCAACTTCTCGCTTGTCCAGCTCCAAATGCAGACAGATTCGTCACAAAGAATGCAGCGGGTAATGTTCACTCTTCTGCTTACGGGAACTGCAAAATGTGTTCGACATCAATTTTAGTACAAATAGCTGTTAATAGCTGTCCAGTTGTAGGTAATGTTTCCGAGAGTACATCTTAATGCAGTGGTTCCCAAACTAGAGGTAATTACTTATTGAGGGGTAAGATGTAATTTTCTGGGGGGTAAAACAGAAAAGCGTTCAGTTATATTTCAGTCACAAAACAAAATTGTTTTTAAAAGAACATTATTTTTAAAAGGTCATTACTATTATCGGTATTTCGTAAGACTGTAATACTGATTACATAAGTTACATTTTTTTCCAAATACTATGACCTAATGACGTGTGGGCCATAGTTTTTCAAAAGAATGTAGAAACAACATCTTCCTTATACAATCCACCCAATACAAACGAACTTTGTATTTTGTACCATGCATCTGTGAAAGTAAAGCTGAGACATATACATAACAAAAGCTTAATTATCTTATAAAAATGTCTTCTCTGAGTTGTAAGTAATTTAACAATTAGATTAGATATTGTTTCATTACTGACTTCGCAACAATAAACGAAGCAATTTATAGCACAATACAACAGAAACTCTGTAATGGCTACTACACTGCTGTTGGGCTTAAACTGTGTTATTATTATTACTGAAAATTATTTCATTTATAAAAAATTTTAAAAGCTATATCTATGAAAATTGGAATTTCAATCTCGTGTACACATAAAGAAATATGAGTCATGGGATGAAAGTTCCTATGGAAATATTACCACAAGAACGCAAAAGGCATGATTAACGAAAAACTTAGATTCCAGCAACCAGAATCACTTGTTGGTCAGAAGTACATTCGGAAGAGACCATGCTTCCATGGCCTTGATTAGCGTGAAAAGCTTAGAAGATGTTGCAATTTGCAAACAACATAAAAATTAGATTAAATAAAAACAAAAAAAGTATTTGCCGACCATACAGACCAGGTGAGCGAAGCAACGAGCCCTAAGCTAGTTAACATAATATCGTGGAGGTAAAAAGGAAGGAAAGTGTCATTACGTCACAAACGTGAAGCCGATGGCCGCCATGTTAACTAACACAAAACATTAGGTTCACAGTGGTGATATTTTTCCATGACGTCACTCTGACGTTCTCGTGACCTGTTTCGACAGCTTTAGGTGCTTTGATTGTGTAGAGACGTAGTTGTTTCATCAAAAATGCCAGCTTGTGTTGTTTACAGGTGTACTAATCGATCGATCGTAATTTAAAGGTTAAAGGAATCACATTTCATTCGTAAGTGGAGAATTCAAGCAATATTTTCTTTTGTATACATGAATTATTGTTGCACTACTTACTTTTATTGTAATGGTTTTATTTCTGTCATTTGACTTTAGGTTTGCCTTACTTTCCTTCGTGTCCGTTCTGTGTCTTATTTCCCGTGTTTTTCATTGCCTTCCAAGTTGCAAACGCTTCGACATCCGAGCCAGGCTGTATCAACGGCCTCGTCCCTAGACAACACCCGGCTATGTAACCGCGCTGATTATTGGGGCAGCATCTGGTGCCCTCAATTCCTCTCGCCGATAGTTATTCATTGTTCACATTTCGTCGCCCTTTAAAAAAGATTCTGGCTAGAACAGCCGGAAACAGCGGTTACGTGTGCGTGACTTTTGTGTGTATGATTGTATGAATGTGTATGAGTGCTGTACTTCCTTCCTGAAGAAGACTTTGGTTGAAAATTTATGTGAACACTCTTTTTGTCGTGCCTGCCTTGTGCTCGGCGTGTGAGTAGCAAGCTATTTGTTCCACAGAAGTTTGTAGTAAATAGTCCACTGCACTTCAACAGGAACAATGAAGTACGAAATTACAATACCAGAAGAAAAAAAAGACATTCATTACACCACATTAACGGTGTCTGTAGCACAAACAGGGGTTCACAAAGCTGCAGCCAAAGGTTTTGATCACTTACCCATTGATATAAAATGCCTGACACACAGCAAAGTAAAATTTGAAACTAAACTGAAAACGTTTCTCTTTGATAACACCTCCTATTCCGTGGAAGATTATCTATTACTGTAATGTGTAATTGGTGATAGGTATTAATTAATGACTAACATCTGTCTGCCTTTAAATAAAAAACGTAAAAATTAATAAACGATCACCATGGTTGTATATTTACAAAAAAAATGATTTCAGTGTGTAATGACTCGTTCCATATCATTACATTTATCGTGTAGGTGATAAACAGTACATGAAACTAACTATTGGTATATCACAAAGCATGATATAAACTTCTATACTATGAAAATCTCAAAATGATATTAAAAAGTTAAATCAAGCAGGTGATAAGAGTAGACGTACATTCCAACAGTGCTACTTCTGGTTACTCCTGAGTAACTGGCAGGAAATATTCCGGGAAAAGAAGCAAATAGGATATTGTTGTAAAGATAGTACTACATCTTACACAGGTTAGGCTACCATTACTAAAATGTCACTCACATACGAGGGTAATCCCAAAAGTAAGGTCTCCTATTTTTTTATAAGTACATAGACCTGTTTATTTCTACAATGGCTTACATCATTTTACAGCTTGAAAATTTAGCTTTTCGTAATAATCACCATTTTTGTCGATGCATTTCTGTAGACGCTGTGGCAGTTTTTGTATGCCCATGTCATACCAGCTCGCCGCCATGCTGTTCACTAGGTTATGAACGAACCTATTCTTTCACCTGGTCGTCGGAGCTGAATCGCTTTCCGGACAAATGTTCTTTGAATCCTGCCTCGGGCATGGATGTGTGTGATGTCCTTAGGTTAGTTAGGTTTAAGTAGTTCTATGTTCTAGGGGACTGATGACCTCAGATGTTGTCCCATAGTGCTCAGAGCCATTTGAACCATTTGAACACTGGTGTTGTTACGCCTTTGGAAGTACGTCCTATATATGTATTAGATATATTATTACTAAGTAACGTTAAATGAAACTTTAAATATTCAAATGTATTAACAGCCACTAAAGTTTTTCTTAGTCACGCTGTAACTACGTAGCTTTTATTTCAAAATTCGTGTACAGTCACAGCCTCTGCATCGTTGTGCTCTGATTGTCGCGCTGTTAATGCGCAGTATGAAAATGGCTGACGGTGCATTCTGTTCCGTTTGAAACAGGAACGTGGAACACGGCTAAAAAGTGCCGAGAAATAGGCTGTTCTTAATGTTTTTCATAAATTTACGGAGGTAATCAGCTTTGAAGTTTTCCCAACGTTGTATAAGCTTTAGTTGACATATAAAGTTTCATTGCAAATGTAGCGCAGCGGTAGCGTTAAGGATAGAGGATTACATTGTTTTTCTCGTTCAATTTGAAATACCTACGTCTCGTATATATAAAACTCATCATCATCTTTATGAATATGCACATCTTATTGTTTCTAATTACATATTGGACGCGAAATTCCTCTTTCCATTTCAATACAAATTCTATTATAGATGATTTATGAAAGTCTGTTCATTAACTTGTTTAAATTAAGAAAACATAACAATTTAATTTTTAAGGCAAAAATGACAAATCAAATCCTCTTTATTTGGACTATGTTCATCGTTTTATACCACAGAGGTAGATAAGTATCGTAGAAACATGAAAAACATTTTCACAGCATCGAGCACATCATACAAATGCTGTATTTTTCCATTTGCTACTGTACCATTATAATATGAACCCGACAGAACTGATATGGAGCCAAGCTGCAGGATTTGGCCCGACAAGTAACAAGACTGTTAAGCTGCCAGACGTACTGAACTAACGCACGCAGCTTTTTGACGCGTTACTGTCGAACGCTCGCGGGATATAGAACGCCTCGTCATGAAACAAGAAGCGAAAGTGCTGCGCTTGGGTTGCCTCGTGGATTCTTTTGTTGATAGGCTCGTTAAGAACGTAGCAGGTCACACTTCCAGAACTGAAATGTATTTCTCGGATTCGGATAAGGAAGCTAAGAGATTACCATACAACTGACTGGAAGTAATACCTTCAGTGGCTTCAATACTCAACTATACGGTGAAATCCTTCAATACTCTCTTACATTACACACAGCTTACGCAGAAAAATTACTCCGTGGTTAAGTCACGAATTTTCATCGTTCTTGTTTTTAATTACAATAATACATTCGCAATAAACGATAACGTGTTTTGGTTTTCGTCTAGTCTTCTAAGGAGCGTATTGTGGGAGATTTGCAGTGTATTATTTCAGTCTGCATAAAAATTAAATGACATTCGTAGCCGCATTGTTCCTCTGCTCGTCTCTTTTTACGTGTGAACTGCAGCTGGCCACGTCACTGCAGGCTAGCTGTACCAGCTGACCGGACAGAGACGGCCGGAGTGGCCGTGCGGTTCTAGGCGCTACAGTCTGGAACCGAACGACCGCAACGGTCGCAGGTTCGAATCCTGCCTCGGGCATGGATGTGTGTGATGTCCTTAGGTTAGTTAGATTTAAGTAGTTCTAAGTTCTAGGCGACTGATGACCTCAGAAGTTAAGTCGCATAGTGCTCAGAGCCATTTGAACCATTTGACCGGACAGAGCTGACCAAGTTAAACGCGCTGGTAAAGCTGCTGTCCCGTAATATCGAAAAATCGGTGTTCGCGTAACGCACAGCACAAAAATCGTATCCTTATTATCGTACTTGACAGTAATCGAGACAGCTTGGCTGCAGTCCCACGTGAAACGGAAATCCAATGAGGTTTATTCTCATGATGAACGGATTATAGTGGCAATGTTGGCAACGCTACAAAACATAATACACACGTAGAAGTATGCAGAGAAACAGTAAACACTGGTGTACGAAAAAGTGTGATGTGTAAAACATACAAAATGCGTACTTCTGCAAAGCAGCGGAATATTAGACTACAGGTGTCAGTGTCTAATGAAGGAACAAACCAAAGATATACTAGCAGACGGCATTTCTTGATGTAGGCGGGAAACCGAGCAGAAATTACCGTAAGTAAGAACCAACAAATTGATAACGAACTGTTTTTCGATCTTAAAAACAAGTCATACTGTAAATACACTACTGACCATTAAAATTGCTACACCATGAAGATGACGTGCTACACACGCGAAATTTGACCAACAGGAACACGATGCCGTGATATGCAAATGATTAGCTTTTCAGAGCATTCACACAAGATTGACGCCGGTGGCGACACCTACAACCTGCTGACATGAGGAAAGTTTCCAAGCGATTTCTCATACACAAACAGCAGTTGACCGGTGTTGCCTGGTCAAACGTTGTGATGCCTCGTGTAAGGAAGAGAAATGCGTACCATCACGTTTCCGCCATTGCGGTTTATCGTATAGCGACATTTCTGCTCGCGTTGGTCGAGATCCAATGACTGTTAGCAGAATATGGAATCGGTGGCTTCAGGAGGGTAATACGGAACGCCGTGCTGGATCCCAACGGCCTCGTATCGCTAGCAGTCGAGATGACAGGCATCTTATCCGCATGGCTGTAACGGATCGTGCAGCCACGTCTCGATCCCTGAGTCAACAGATGGGGACGTTTGCAAGACAACAAACATCTGGACGAACAGTTCGACGACGTTTACAGCAGCATGGAGTATCAGCTCGGAGACCGTGGCTGCGGTTACCCCTGACGCTGCAGCACAGTCAGGAGCGCCTGTGATGGTGTACTCAACGACGAACCTGGGTGCACGAATAGCAAAACGTCATTTTTCGGATGAATCCAGGTTCTGTTTACAGCATCATGAAGGTCGCATCAGTATTTGGCGACATCGCGGTGAACGCACATTGGAAGACTGTATTCGTCATCGCCATACTGGCGTATCACCCGACGTGATGGTATGGGGTGCTATGGGTTACACGTCTCGGTCACCTCTTGTTTGCATCGACGGCACTCTGAACAGCAGACGTTACATTTCAGATGTGTTAAGACCCGTGGCTCTACCCTTCATTCGATACCTGCGAAACCCTACATTTCAGCAGGATAATGCGCGACCGCATGTTGCAGGTCCCGTACTGGCCTTTCTGTATACAGAAAATGTTCGACTACTGCCCTGGCCAGCACATTCTCCAGATCTCTCACCAATTGAAAACGTCTGGTCAATGGTGGCCAAGCAACTGGCTCGTCACAATACGCCAGTCACTACTCTTGATGAACTATGGTATCGTGTTGAAGCTGCGTGGGCAGCTGTACCTGTACACGCCATCGAAGCTCTGTTTGACTCAATGCCCAGGCGTATCAAGGCCGTTATTAGGGCCAGAGGTGGTTGTTCTGGGTACTGATTTCTCAGGATTTATGCACCCAAATTGCGTAAAAATGTAATCACATGCCAGTTCTAGTATAATATATTTGTCCAATGGATACCCGTTTATCATCTGCATTTCTTCTTGGTGTATCAATTTTAATGGCCAGTAGTGTATCTTTAATTACAGATCACTGCTGATGCTTTACCTCAGTAAACTGAACCGCCTCTGGTGAGGGAAACGCGCTCTTTATTGTAGTTGTAACGACGGAACAAAAATACCCTCTGGAATCAGTCATTAATTATGTGGAATACTGAAAATCGATTTTTTTTCTGCCGCTGCGTTCCGTTAGTTGCGCAACCTGTAAGTGGATGAGACCGGCTTGGCGTTTAGTGATATACGTAATGGCAGCAGTTAGAGCTGTGTGAGTGTGCAGTGATGGGAGAGGCGGCGGCGACGTCTCTGAGACGCGCGCCGCGTCCGGAACCCACACAGCGCTCTGACGTCTGCTCTCAATGGCCTTAATGGGCCGCGGCGCGTGCAAAGACGTCGCTCGTCCTGCTGACGAACCGCTGATGGCCGCTTCCCGCGTCGCCGCCGCCGATGCAGATTCCACACGAGCTTCTCCTGACGCGCGATCGCCACCGCCGCAGCTAGTGTGGCCGGATCGAATTCCCACAAAATCGGAACCTAGGGACTTGTGATCTACCAAATCATAAGAACCTAAAACTAGGAACTCAAAAAAAAGGAAAGAAGAGACTGAATGGTGAATTTACTTTCAAAATCTTTTCTTGAAGAATTTATTTACTAGCGATTCATCAAGAACATTAACATATTTAATCACACTAGGTGAGCGTGGAAGTAGTTGCCAGGGAGTAACTGATGAAAATGAAATTACCTTTAACAAATGGGAATTGTATGCATAAAAGCCTTTTCAAAAACAGATTTAAAATTTATAAGCAGAAAAGCACCCTCGAAATAACAAGTTACAATTTTATTTAGAGACAGAATGAACAATATTGACAGTATGAGCCTTCGGGCTGAGAAACTTGCCGCTGCCCTCCCTTTCAACACGCTCACAACAACCTCTGAAAGACTACACTGGTGCAAATCGGCAACACACGAGATTACTTTAAACTAAAAATTTTAACAACTCACACAAACACATTAACTATGCCCCCCATGAGAGGGATGGAAATGGTACAAACACTCACACTAAGAAATTATTTGCCACAGAAAGTGCAACTTGTTTTTAAAAGGACTCTTACGGTGGAAGGGTGGCAACTTTATAAAAATGAATATTTAAATAAAACCCATGAAATTCAGACTTACATAAAATGTGCAACATGCTCTACATTACACATATACCGCCTCACAAGATGATAGGAAAGACAAAAACATATTTCAGGAATTCGGCCCCTACACCTTAATTCTATAAATTCGTTAACACCGAATCCGACAAACATGACAGAGGCAGCTATTAACGTATGGCAGGTTGACAGGGGGATTACCGGACAACCCGAACCGCAGATTGCTCTAACCCTCCCCGACTCCACAAGGGAAAAACGGACCACCCAATTCACAAAAAACCACCTTCCCGCGGGTTGGCAAACGGAGAAGAATGGTGGGACGACCCCAAAACAAATCGGCTGGTGACCTCACCAAGAAAACAAGTAGAAGTTAACAAGTATATGAGGACGACGGTTCAATCCCGCGTCCGGCCATCCTGATTTAGGTTTTCCGTGATTTCCCTAAAGCGCTTCAGGCAAATGCCGGGATGGTTCCTTTGAGAGGGCACGGCCGACTTCCTTCCCCATCCTTCCCTAACCCGATGAGGCCGATGACCTCGCAGTTTGGTCTCCTCCCCCTAAATCAACCAACCAACAAGTATATGAAACAACATATCTCCAATCACTTAACTTCTAATAAACTGCGATTTCTGGCGAAGACCTGGCGCAGCACCCCCAACGCTCTCCCGAAGCGTCCGCTGCCAGCCGCTTCAACGGACGCAGGACGGCGCGTCGACCTCCCGTCTCACGGCGTCGCAGCTCGACCCGGCCAGCCCGATGTCGTGGTTTCGCTCCTGTTGCTCTCGTGTCAAACGCGAAGCCACTACCCCTTTCTATACGGCGCGGCCCACTGGACTCACGTGGCGACCTCACATGCGCCGACGCTCAAGGCGGACAAGTCATCTCGTGTCTCAGTGCGCGACCGTCCAACCGACCGATCCAACCGCCAACCGCCAACCGCCAATGACCGTTGCCCGAGCAACTCGAGCAGACTGGCGGCCTAACGCGCAGACTCAGATCCAGGAACTGAGCCCCGACTGGGCGACCACTAGCTGAGTTCTGTTACTGGCGGAGTGGCAAGACTCTCATTTTCTGGCTTAAAGTTTGATTCAAACGACAGACATACTCGCACTCCTACGACAGACAGACACTAACTACCGCACAAATGCGAACGAGAGACAGACTAGCAAGCTGGGGACGAGAGACTGACCCAGACTGACTGACTGGCGAGCTCATAGCGCCCCTTAAATGCACGTCAACAGGCAACCTTTCCCCTTTCCCACCAGAGGGAGACACCAAAGCTGCGATTGCCACAGCGGCACCACCGCCAGAAAGGAGGGCGACTGCTTCACACTACGCGCTGCGGCGCGCTCTTCAAACAGCAATTTTCTTTTTACCACGGCTCAGAGACATAAATTTTGAGTCATTAGGTAAGTACACCGAAGAGCCAAAGAAACTGGTACTCCTGCCTAATATCGTCTACAGCCATGGCGAGGGCGCAGAAGTGCCGTAACACGACATGACATGGACTCGACTGTTGTCTCAAGTAGTGCTGGAGGGAACTGACACCTTGAATCCTGTAGGGCTGTCCACAAATCCATAAGAGTACGAGGTGGTGGGGACCTCTTCTGAACAGCACGTTGCAAGACATTCCAGATAAGCTCAATAATGTTCATGTCTGGGGAGTTTGGTGGCCAGCGGAAGTGTTTCAACTCAGAAGAGTGTTCCTGAAGCCACTCTGTAGCAATTCTGGAGGTCTGAAGTGTCACATTGTCCTGCTGGAATGGCCCCAGTCCGTCGGAATGCACATTGGACATGAATGGATGTTGGTGATCAGGTAGGATGCTTACGTACGTGTCACTTGTCAGAGTCGTATCTAGATCTATCAGGGGTCCCATATCACT
This sequence comes from Schistocerca nitens, assembly GCF_023898315.1. Taxonomy (NCBI): domain Eukaryota; kingdom Metazoa; phylum Arthropoda; class Insecta; order Orthoptera; family Acrididae; genus Schistocerca; species Schistocerca nitens. The sequence continues at coordinate 77,734,715 of NC_064623.1, read as the reverse complement.
CCAACTGCACACGCCCCACGCCATTACAGAGCCTCCACCAACTTGAACAGTCCCCTGCTGACATCCAGGGTCCATGGATTCATGAGGTTGTCTCCACACCCGAACACGTTCATCCGCTCGATACAATTTGAAACGAGAATCATCCGATCAGGCAACATGTTTCCAATCATCAACAATCCAACGGCGGTGTTGACGAGCCCAGGCGAAGCGTAAATCGTTGTGTCGTGCAATCATCAAGGGTACACGAACCTGCCGAAAGCTCATATCGATGATGTTCCATTGAATCATTCGCACGCTGCCACTTGTTGATGGCCCAGCATTGAAATTTGCAGCAATTTGTGGAACGGTTGCCCTTGTGTCACGTTGAATGTTCCCTTCAGTAGTGGTTGGTCCCGTTCTTTCAGGATGTTTTTCCAGCCGCAGCGCTGTCGGAGATTTGATACTTTACGCCATTCATGATATTCAGCGTATACTCGTGAAATGGTCACACGGGAAAATCTCCACTTCATTGCTACCTCATAGAGACTGTGTCCCATCGCTCGTACGCCGACTATAACACCACGTTCAAACTGAGTTAAATCTTTATAACCTGTCATTGTAACAGTAGTAACCTATCTAACAACTGTCACAGACATTTGTTTTTTTGTATAGGCCTTACCGACCGCAACGCTGTATTCTGCCAGTTTACATATCTCTGTACTTGAATACACATGCCTATACCAGGCTCTTTGAGGTGAAAATTACTGAACTATCAGTTTAACAAAAACGGCTGCAAAATACTAACACGAATTATTTACAGGCGAATGGAAAAACTGATAGAAGCCGACCTCGGGGAAGATCAGTTTGGATTCCGTAGAAATGTTGGAACACGCGAGGCAATACTCACTCTACGACTTATCTTAGAAAATAGATTAAGGAAAGACAAACCTACGTTTCTAGCATTTGTAGATTTAGAGAAAGCTTTTGACAATATCGACTGGAATATTCTCTTTCAAATTCTGAGGATGGCAGGGGTCAAATACAGGGAGCGACAGGCTATTTACAATTTGTGCAGAAACTAGATGGCAGTTATAAGAGTCGAGGGGCACGAAAGGGAAGCAGTGGTTGCGAAGGCAGTAAGAAAGGGTTGTAGCCTATCCCTGATGTTATTCAATCTGTATATTGAGCAAGCAGTAAAGAAAACGGAAGAAAAATTCCGGATAGGATTAAAATCCATAGCCGGCCGAAGTGGCCGTGCGGTTAAAGGCGCTGCAGTCTGGAACCGCGAGACCGCTACGGTCGCAGGTTCGAATCCTGCCTCGGGCATGGATGTTTGTGATGTCCTTAGGTTAGTTAGGTTTAACTAGTTCTAAGTTCTAGGGGACTAATAACCTCAGCAGTTGAGTCCCATAGTGCTCAGAGCCATTTGAACCATTAAAATCCATGGAGAAGAAATAAAAACTTTGAGGTTTGCCGACGACATTGTAATTCTGTCAGAGACAGCAGAGAACTGGGAAGAGCAGTTGAACGGAATGGACAGTGTCTTGAAAGGAGGATATAAGATGAACATCAACAAAAGTAAAACGAGGATAATGGAATGTAGTCGAATTAAATCAGGTAATGCTGAGGGAATTAGATTAGGAAATGAGACAAAGTAGTAGATGAGGTTTGCTATTTGGGGAGCAAAATAACTGATGATGGTCGAAGTAGAGAGGATTTAAAATGTAGACTTGCAATGGCAAGGAAAGCGTTTCTGAAGAAGAGAAATTTGTTAACATCGAGTATAGATTTAAGTGTCAGGAAGACTTTTCTGAAAGTATTTGTATGGAGTGTCGCCATGTATGGAAGTGAAACATGGACGATAAATAGTTTGGACAAGAAGAGAATAGAAGCTTTCGATATGTGGTGCTGCAGTAGAATGCTTAAGATTAGATGGGTAGGCCACATAACTAATGAGGAGGTATTGAATAGGATTGGAGAGAAGAGGAGTCTGTGGCACAACTTGACTAGAAGAGGGGATCGGTTGGTAGGACATGTTCTGAAGCATCAAGGGATCATCAATTTAGTATTGGAGGGCAGCGTGGAGGGTAAAAATCGTAGAGCAAGAGATGAATGTACTAAGCAGATTCAGAAGGATATAGGTTGCTTTAGGTACTTCGAGATGAAGTTTGCACAGGAAAGGGTAGCATGGAGAGCTGCATCAAACCAGTCTCCAGAGTGAAGACCTCAACAACAACAACAACAACATGTAGGGCAGGAGTTCCCAAACTTCTCCTCTGACTGAACACTTTAAAAATCCTGGCACTTTTATGGAACACATTGCTTATTTTGAAGGTTAACATTCTAAAAAATGAGAAGAACCTGTTTTATTCAGTGATTACTGCCATTTTAACTAGTAACTAATAATATAGGAACCATAATAAAATTTTAAAATATATTTGGTTGTGTCAAAGTGCTGAAAAAACTGCCATGTTTTAATAGTTTTTCGTGGAGCGCTTATTCAATTCTCACGGAACACCTGTGCTCCGCGGAACACAACACAGTCTGGGGAACCCTGATATAGGGTGTCCATCCTAAGGCTCATCAGGCGCATTTTCACCGGTGTTTCGGCAGATATTTGCAATTTCGTTTTTGCAATGTGTAGACGGTGGCAGCCCAAACAAATACTGCTCATCACATCTTTCAAACGACGGGCATTGTCGATGGAATAAAACACGAAGAACAGCCAGTACTCTAGCAGTGACAGCACCGCTATGGCTCACACTGACTGCTACCGCAATGCAGCAGTGCTTCTCAGTCGCTGCTAGAGTACTCGTTATTCTTCGTGTTTTACTGTCCCTGTCAATACGTATCGACTAATGAACCTGGCTATGCGTCAGAACTGCTTAATACGAGGGTCATTCAATAATTAAAGAGACAAATTGGTCTGGAGAAAAAAGTGATTATTTTTACAAAACAATACTTTTTCTAGTTTTCAACATAATGCCCTTGAACGCTTATGCACTTGTTCCAACGTGTACAAGCTTTTTTATTCTGGTCGCAAAGAACTCTTTATCTCGTCCTCAGTGTTCTGGAACCTCTTCCCACGTAATGCCTCCTTCAGTGCACCAAACAAATGGAAATCACTAGGTGCTAAATTAGGACTGTAAGGGGGATGAGGCAGTACTTCCCAGCCCACTTTTTCGATGGTTTTACGAGTTAGTTGAGCAATATGAGGATGTGCATTGTCTTGCTGGAGAGTCACACCTCTCCTCTGAGATCCACGACGTCTCTCTCTCATGGCTGGCTTTATCTTGTTTAAAAGCGAATCCGATTAGTATTGGCTGTTCATTGTACGCTGCTCTTCGAGATAATCACAAAAAAATTGGACTTTCAGCATCCCAAAACACCGTCAACATGACCTTTCCTGCTGATGCTTGTGTTTTGAATTTTTTCTTGACAGGTGAGTTGGTGTGCTTCCACTCCATGCTTTGTCTTTTTGATTCTGGCTCATAATAGAGAACCCAAGTCTCTCAGAAGTAAAAATTTTGTTGAGGAAGTGCTCACCTTGTCTTTCATAACGTTCCTTTAGTTCTGTGCGCACTCTCAACCTTGTTTCCTTGTGTAGCCGCATCAAGTCCTTTGGGACCCATCTTGCACATGTTTTGTGCTACTTCAGCTTGTTACGGATAATGTTATGAACTGTACCAGGGCTAACTTGAACCTTATCAACTATCATTTCCACAGTCACAAGACGGTCTGCACGACTTTCAAGTGAGGGATTTGAAGTTGCAACTGGTCTGCCAGAACGGTGTTCGTCAGTCACTGAGTCGCGACCATTTTTGAACTGCTCTACCCACTTGTAAAGATTTCCACGATTCATACAGCCTTCACCATAAACTTTAGGCATTCTACAGTATATATTCATTGGTTTCTCGCCTTCAGCAAGTAAAAACGAATAACTGAACGTTGTTCAACTAATGTGGACGTTTCAAGCGGACTCGCCATCTTGAAATATATTTTTGAGGTTATAAGCAAAACAATGTTGATACATCAGCTGATCAGGGCTCACCCAGTGATGTCAATTTAAAGCCATAAAAGTACCAAACTTGCCCTACAAACAGTTTTTTTTCCAGACCAATTTGTCTCTTTAATTATTGAATGACCTTCGTATATATGAGAATTGGGTGAAAATCCTACTTTCCCCCTCCTCCCCCTCTTTCTGTCCATCACCTCCTCCCCCTCTCTCTGTCCTACTCCTCCTCTTCCCTACCTTTCTCCACCTCTTCCTCCCCCTCCATATCAACCCCAACCGCCTCTCTCCACCTGTGACTGACCTTTAGGGATTTTTTATTGGTATTGCCAACGACAGATTGGTTGGGAACTGCAGACGCTTAAAATGAATGGGTGAATCGGTTGGTATGATTGGTACATAGGGTATGAGAGAATCCTCTCCTGTCGCTACGTCTGTGAGAATAATAGCTTCAATGACAGTATTTCCCATAGCTTTAATCTGGGAATGGGTAGGAGTACATTCGAACGATTAAGACTCGTAGTAGTATTTTAATAATAAGCCGATAAGCCATAAATAAAACCTTCCTGTTTTCTGTTAAAATCGACTGCGAGGAAGAAAACAAAACAGCACTTAGCTGTGTATACAAGCTTTGGTTAAAATTACGTATAATCAGAAACAATATATATGGGACACACAGCTTGCCTAACGATTTAAGTGCCCGACCATCGCAATTAAAACCGACTGCGAGAAAGAAACCAAAACCACACATTTTCACAGCAGAACATTTTTACTCTCGCAATTTGTTTTAACTGGAAACCTATACATTATTGTTTGAAAAAATACAGCCTATGTCCGTCTGAATGTTTATTAGAGTAACGTGTAAAATTTGAAGTAAGTCGGCGAAGAACGTTTCGTAATTTTTGGTTAAATCTTTTCCCTAAATATTGGGGACGGACATATGCTATATATTTCGCAAAGTTTTGAACATGGCTGCTTGGTTCAGTGACCGTTTATAAATTAAAATTGAAACAAATGAGCCCTCGGGCACAATTTTTTAGTCTTATTGACCAGGTTTCAACACTTCAAAGAGAGCCTTCATCAGAATTTAGACATTTCAAGTGGTCTATAACATAATTACAAATTTATGGGAAGAAAAATTTTTTGTATAAAAAAGTATAAGTACTTACTAACAATACCAGACAGTATTTACATGTCACGTATAAAATAAATAACAGGCCTGAAGGGCTTTAGTCACAAAATATTTAAAAGGAATGTGTGAAGGCGAGCCTCTAAGGCCTCCTCATACCTGTCTGTACAGCCATGGGTGGCAGCGGTCTGAGGCGCCCGCGTTAACATGTGCGGCAGGTGAACATGACATTGCATTGAGAGCGCCACTTAGTAGCCGCAGGTACAACTTGGCTACTTAAGATTCAAATGTAGACAGGCGAAAATTATAATGAATATTGTTCAGTACGTCATTTAATAGGCAATATTTTGTTTAACAGTGAAAGATAAAGTAACATTTTGTCTACGTCAGATCTTAGAAGTACAGTTTGAAGCATGAAAACGTCATTATAGAAAATACAGAAAGGGCTTAATGACACAGCTTGTAGAAAACGATATAACATGAAATACAGCCAATAAACCTTTTAATAAATGAAAAATTATGAGATGACGTACATGGAAGAAGAAAAAAAACATTTCGGTGAACTGCACGAGGAGACCCGAAATTAAATGCTTTAAACCGTTGACGAAATTTTTGTTACGCAACTGCAGCTGCGCATTGAGAAGGAGACTGTCATTTCGAGAAATATGTTTAAAAATCTCTAATTCTTCAATAATATCTAGTCTACGGGCTTTCTTCTCGGTGTGCAAGATGTTGATATCGGAAATAGCTCTAGGCACGTGACCTGTAATCAGAAGATGGCTATGCAATATATTTCTTATGCATACAGCATATGTCTGTCCCCAACTGTTTCTTAGGACTGTTTATAAGCTTATTGCGTAGAAATTTAAGGTACATCGGTCAAGAACTTTGCGAGATTATTGCTAATAAATTTTCCCCTGTGTACTTATGTCTGTCCAAACGTTCATTAGAGCATCATTTAAATATTTGAAGTAAGTCAGTCAAGAACGTTTCGAAATTTTTGACAATGTTTGCTAACAATGGTTCTCCTTTAAATAGTATAGGTATACTTATATACCATATATATTTAAAAATATAGTTTATGTCTGTCCAAACGTTTGCTGGAGTATCACGAATAAATTTGAAGTAAATCGGTCAAGAACTTTCCTAGTGTTTTGCTAACTACGTTTCACCCTGTTATATACACCACATATATTTAAAAATGTATGCCATGTCCGTCAGAACTTTGAATAACTATGTCAAGAACTTTTGGAGATAACAACGTTAAACAACAGTATTACAGATATACGGTAAATATTAAAACATAGGTAGCCTATGTCCGTACGAACATTTATTTGAGGATCGCGTTAAAACTTGAAGTAAGTCGGCCAAAAACTTTTCGAGATTTTTTGCAACAACTTTAAACAACGACTTTCTTTATACAGCAGTATACAGAAACAAATATCGCAGTAGACTAATCTGGCACCGTTCTGCTTTCAAAGTGACTTTTTCTTTATTTGATGATGCAGAAAATAAATCATAATATACATTAAATGTGTTCTATCGCGGAAACCATTCGGAATAGGGCATATGTCGAAAAGAAGTTTTTTGCTTCAAATGATCGTTTCTGTCATATCTCTGAATATTAATCATTCCCCTTAGGACACCCTTTATATATACCACATTAGCGCAAAATAATATACTTGAGAAACATTAAGAGTTCCAACATTCATGGCATTTATCATTCTGCCATGTAACAGAGCAAGAAATTCATTGTTGCATGCATCTTTCCACGTGTGCAGTATAAAGAAAGATTGCAAATTTTTGCAAAAAAACGATTGAATTTTTCATTAGATTCCTGACATGTTTGACTCATATTGTCGTTTACAGAAAAGCTCTGTATCCTATGACTACAATATTGACGAAATCAACGAATCACAATATGAATCAGCGAACTCTTACTGATACTTGGGTGTAACAATCCCTGAAGTCCACAGTTTTTCGTTGCTGAACGTTTAAGGCAAGCTGCCAATCCTTACACTATTTCGTAATCTTATCAGGATCTGACTGAATATTTGAACAGAGTTCTTCTTTGTGGATAACTGAAACATCTACAGGAAGTCTGAGGTTACCCACTGTTAATATTTTCAGGCGCGTTATTAATATATTAGGGAAACCGGAAAGTAATGTCGTTTCCGCGCATGACGATATTCGTTTGTTATTTATTATCTCATTGTGTACATAGTGTTGCCAAAGACATTTTAAGGTTATAGCGACTTTTTTAATCATAAATAGTTAAATATTTATTTTTTTGCTATTTATGGTAAAATGGCCAGTCAAATATCAGAAGAGGTAAATATCCGTCACCGTATGCTTTTTGCATTTCGCAGTTGCTACCAAAAACGTTTGTGATGTATACTCAAGTGCATTAGACATTCAGTAATGCCAAAGATGGTTTTCCATATTCGTAACCGGTAATTTTTATCTGTACGATTTTTATCGCATCAGGAAGACCAATTTTAGACAATGACATGTTGAGGAAGTGGAAGCAAATATGTGTCACGCACCCAAGGAACTGTCAAACAATACTAAACAACCTTGGTCGACCATCTAAGGACATTTTCAGCTAATTGGTAAAGACAAATACGACTAGAAAATCCAGTATATGCAAGTTATTGCTTCAGCGGCACGATGCAGAAACATTTTTTGATCGCTTGATAAACGGAGCTGAAAAATGTGTCCTCTGCAAAACCCAAAATGCAGTGACTCACGGTACGAATCGCCTTGATGTACAGGTTTACACCACAATAAGGTGATTTTATGTGTTCGGCGGAGTATTCTCGGGGTCATTCATGTTGAAATGCTGAAACCTGGACAGACTTCGAATGCAAGCCTTTACTGTGACAACTGTATAGTGTAAATCAGTGTTTAATTGAATAGTGCCCAGTGATTGTCACCAGAAAAGGCGTTTTCTACAACACTATAAAGCAAGGCCGCACTGTGCAAGACGAACCCTGGAAACAAATCAGTGAACTGGCGGGGGGGGGGGGGGGGGGGGTTTGGCCTCAACCACCACACTCGTCCGATATTGCACCATCGGATTTCGGTTTTTTCTGATCGCTACAATCACTTTTAAGTGTCGAAAAATGTGAAAATTCGGATACTGTCCAAAATTCCATGACCAGATATTTTGCTCAAAAAACCAATTAACTTTTATCGATTCGGCGATGAAAATTTGCATACTACATGGCAAAAGTTGTTCATATAGAGGGTGATTACATCACTCATTAGAAAGAAAAACGTATTTACAGTTTATCTGTCTGAATTTAAAGCAAAAAATATATATTAGTTTCCGGTTCTCCAATAATAAACAGCAAGTGTCCCAACACCCTTCCCTGGGGTATGGCTAAAGTTACTTCTACTTCTGTCTGTGACACTCCACCAAGCAAACACATGTTGCGTCGTCCCTATTAATGAAGCCTCAGATTTGTTTTGATACCCAATATATCGTATTTTCATTAATAAGCTTTTCTGCCTTTTGGAAGTCATGAAATACTGCATCTACGTGGCTGCCATGATGCTTGAATTTCAGGATGACATGTAGGGAAATCGCACGTTGGGTCCAAGTGGTAGATGGTTTCGGAATCCATGCTGGTTGGCGCGGAGGATGTCGTAATTACGTCTTTACATCTGAGCTCAGAATACGTTCTAAGATTCTACAACAGCCGACTGCGAAAGTTATTGGACGTTAATTTCGTGGATAATGTTTGTTATTCTTCATGAAGGGGGGTGAGATCTGTGTTTTCTCCCAACTAATAGACTTTTTTAAAATTTGTTGAGGGATAATTAAAAGAGAGACTTGCTCATCAGAAAATTTCGTATAGAATCTCACAAGAATTCAGTTGGGCTCTGTCTGGCACTTTCTTCAATTTTGACAATTTGAGTTGTTTCTCATTGCAACTAACACTAATATCTATGTCACTCATCTTCGCAGTGGTGCGAATTTAAACTAAAGCAGCGCTCCTGGATTTTCGGTTGTAAAGAAGCATTCGAAAACAGTGTTCAGCATGTCTACTTTTTGTTTGCTGCCTTCAATTTCAGTTCCAATGTCATCATTAATTACAAGCAGATGAGAGCAGAGATAATTATTAGTTGTTTACATTTCCTATAGATGATTTCAACTTTTTTTAATATAGAAATGATGTGGAACGTGTCGATTCACAGGATATATGTACACAGTTACTTTTAACGTTAATGAACGTATTATTTTTCAGGGCTACTCATGGAATTACACTTTAGAACTAGGTTTTTTTTTACAAACTACCAATTTTGAAATAAAAATCAGTCTATGTAACAGAAGAAGTAGTCCAAAAGAGACGATTTCATCTTAGATTTTAAACTTGCATTCTTACATGTCAGACGTTTTTTGTTATTAGAAAAATGAACAAAATTACTTATTGATGTATGTTCACACATTTTTCAGCCATTGAGAGGTTTAATAATCGAAACAACGGTTAATTTATTTCTTCTAGCGTTGTAGGTATCGGCGTCAGTGTTGTTCTCAAAATGTGATGGATTGTTTATGACGAATTTCATTAGCACGCGCACGCACGCACACCACAACTAAAGTGCCTGACTCCTTGGAAAGGTATCTACAAAATGGCCGCAGGTGAACACCACGGATTATTTTTACTGTTTGCTTTAAGTCTTTCTTCCTAAGTGATGAAATGGCTTAAATGGCTCTGAGAACTATGGGACTTAACATCTGTGGTCATCAGTCCCCTAGAACTAAGAACTACTTAAACCTAACTAACCTAAGGACACCACACACATCCATGCCCGAGGCAGGATTCGAACCTGCGACCGTAGCAGTCGCGCGGTTCCGGACTGAGCGCCTAGAACCGCTAGACCACCGCGGCCGGCCCTAAGTGATGGCTTACCACAGGAAGTCCATCAGACAGTACTGACAGGAAAGCTGTGAAATCTCTCAGGAGGTTGATTTGTTTGTTTCATCTACATCTACATCTACATTTACACTCCGCAAGCCACCAAACAGTGTGTGGCGGAGGGCACTTTACGTGCCACTGACATTGCCTTCCTTTCCTGTTCCAGTAGCGTATGGTTCGCGAGAAGAACGACTGCCGGAAAGCCTCCGTGCGCCTTCGAATCTCTCTAATTTTACATTCGTGATCTCCTCGGGAGGTATAAGTAGGGGGAAGCAATATATTCGATACCTCATCCAGAAACGGACCCTCTCGAAACCTGGACGGCAAGCTACCCCGCGATTCAGAGCGCCTCTCTTGCAGAGTCTGTCACTTGAGTTTTCTAAACATCTCCGTAACGCTATCACGCTTACCAAATAACCCTGTGACGAAACGCGCCGCTCTTCTTTGGATCTTCTCTATCTCCTCTGTCAACCCGACCTGGTAAGGATCCCACACTGATGAGCAATACTCAAGTATAGATGGAACGAGTGTTTTGTAAGCCACCTCCTTTGTTGATGGACTACATTTTCTAAGGAATCTCCCAATGAATCTCAACCTGGCACCCGCTTTACCAACAATTAATGTTATATGATCATTCCACTTCAAATCGTTCCGTACGCATACTCCCAGATATTTTACAGAAGTAACTGCTACCAGTGTTTGTTCCGCTATCATATAATCATACAATAAAGGATTCTTCTTTTTATGCATCCGCAATACATTACATTTGTCTATGTTAAGGGTCAGTTGCCACTCCCTGCACCAAGTGCCCATCCGCTGCAGATCTTCCAAGATTAGCAGTTATGTAAGAGCAAAAGAACCTGAACTTAATCGTTCGAGCAGCTCAGTAATACACTGCTTCTAGTTCAAGTTCTTTGCAATATGTACACTCAAAACTTTGCATCATTCTACTCTGTTTACTGACTCCTCCTCCTGTGCTATTTAATTGCTGATATTACTATATTTGTTGTGCAGAACTGAATATAGAGTGTTTTGTCAAAATTTAGAGTTCATTTTCAGAGAACCAGTTACTAATGTTTTGGAAAACATCATTTGCAATTTTTTCTATATTGCTCTCTCTATAGTTGGATTTAGTTTAACGCCAGAATCGTCTGAAAAAAGTAGGTACCCATATTGTTTGACGTATAAGGAATAGGAGTGGACCTAAAATTTAGCCCTGTGGGATTCGCTTCGTAGTTTCTCCCCAAGGTTGTTTGAATTATTCAGCTAAACTTTTGCGTTCTGTTTGTTAAGTACGATGGAAACCAGTTGTTTGTAGAAGCATCAGTTGCACAAAACTTGCGTTTTTCTACGATAGCAACACGATCTACGCCATCTAACGCCTTGGAAAGATCACAAAGATATGCGAATGGTAATGATAGGTGGTCAGCCTATTCAGTCTGTGGTGACCCCTAGTAGCGACAGTAAAGGATGGTGCGCAGTTTGCTGCGAATGCGCGGTCGGTCGCGTGACTGGGGTCTGTAACGAGGAAAGAATGCAGCAGCCATTATGTTGTTGACGCGCCAGGGGAAAACGTGGCGTCTGCCGGGGACGAGAGGTGATTTGTGCTGCGGTGGAAGGCGCGCGCGGTTGCACTCCGCTCCTTATGTAAGGCGCCGAAGCGGGCGGGCAGCGACGAATCGCGTGATCAATGTCTGTCAAGACTTCGCAACTCAGCAGCACGTCCTCTGCTAGCTCTGGTAGCCATCACTCCCAAGTCTGGTCTGGCGTAGCTCTCAACGCCAGTCTATCTTGCTGAAGTCTTTCCATTTCTGTGTTAATTTCTGTAATCTACATCCACATGAACCTGTCTACTGCTGTTACGGATAACGACAGACTTTGGAGACAAAGATGTCAGAAAGTTGATTAGGTTTTCCTTTGAAACTTCCTGGTAAATTAAAACTGTGTGCCGGACCGAGACTCGAACTCGGGACCTTTGCCTTTCGCAGGCAAGTGTTTTCAGGAGTGCTAGTTCTGCAAGGTTCGCAGGTGAGCTTCTGTAAAGATCGGAAGGTAGGAGACGAGATACTGGCAGAAGTAAAGCTGTGAGGACGAGGCATGAGTCGTGCTTGGGTAGCTCAGTTGGTAGAGCACTTGCCCGCGGAAGGCAAAGGTCCCGAGTTCGAGTCTCGGCCCGGCAAACAGTTTTAATCTGCCAGGAAGTTCACTCACTGATAACTTATCATATTTTGAATTAGTTCTCCGTTGAGGAAGAAAGTGTTCTACAAAACATTCTCGGACTGCTTGCCGCGCCAGTTCAGGGGAAGCCACTAGCTTTTGACGATTACCTCCGTCGACTTCGTCAGGAACAACTGACTGTAAAAACTGCTGCTGTGGTGATTGATCGGTAGTTACGTAATGATGTCGCAGACGGCGTCGACGTCTTCGCTGGCGACGACATCGCCCCCGTAGTAGCGTAAAAATTGCGACGGATATCTCTGCCTCTTCTCTGCATCGATAGGTCGCTTCCGTTCACCGCTACACAAGTAACGGGTAAGACGAACTCTAGATTGCGGTTTATTGGTAGAATCCTGAAGCGATGCAGTCCTTCAACAAAGGAAATAGCTTACAAAACGTTAGTTCGTCCAGTCTTAGAGTATTGTTCCTCTGTATGGGACTCTTACCAGTTGGGTCTCATTCAAGAGATTGAGAAGGTCGAAGGAAGAGCGGCAAGATTCGTAACTGGTACATTTCGCCATCGCGAGAGCGTTACAAATCACATAGAAAGTTTGAAGTGGGACACACTTGCAGATAGATGACGCGCTAAACAGAAGGGGCTGCTCACTAAATTCCGAAATCCAATTTTCGCCGAGGATGTAGAGCATATATTATTACCACCAACTTTCAAATCGCGTAATGATCATCATTCAAAGAGCTCGTACTGAGGCGTTCAGACAGTCGTTTTTCCCTCGCACGATCCGCGAGTGGAACAGGGGGAGGGTGGAGGGGGGGAGGGGGGAGGGGGGGAAGGAATATGACTTTATGACTTTGGCGCGAATTGTGCCCTCCGCCACACACCGCTTGGTGGCTAGCGGAGTATTTATGTAGATGTAGATAAGACTACAAAGTCCGCCAGAAAAATGTATACACACCTTTAAAAAAAAGGAACGAAAAGTGTTTATTTTACATTTCAAAAAATGGTTCAGATGGCTCTAAGCACTATGGGACTTAACATCTGAGGTCATCAGTCCCCTAGAACTTAGAACTACTTAAACCTAACTAACCTAAGGACATCACACACATCCATGTCCGAGGCAGGATTCGAACCTGCGACAGTAGCAGCAGCGCGGTTCCGGACTAAAGCGCCTAGAACACGCTCGGCCACATCGGCCGGCTATTTTACATTTAATAATTGATCACACATGTTGTATAACCTTCAGTTTAGCACATGGTTCTTTAAATGTTCAAAATGTTCACTAATGGCGGCTATACACACAACGACGAGTGGTCGCCGCAACTACCTCAGTCAGTGTTACAGTGGAGATCGCTGCACATGTCGCTGTAATCTCCTGGCGAAGTTCCTCCAGCGTGCCTGGGTTACGTTGATAGACGTTATCTTTCACAGTACCCCACAAGTAAAAGTCAATAGGCGACCGTGGAGGGAACTCAATGGGCCTTCTTCGTCCCGTCCAATGCCCCGGAAAACAGTCATCCATAAAAGCTCGTACGGCTAGGTGGTAGTGTGGTGGCGCCCCTGTTGGTTGAAGACGTCTTCATCACATTCTTGAAAGTGGCGAGTTTGGACTGAGCAAAGGTTGGGAATTTGTACGGAAGCTGATAGCCGCGCTGTTGAGCGCCCGACAATCCAAACATCATCATCATCATCATCTTCATCAGCTTCATAAAGCGCACGTATACCTGGCATAATTGATGTGTGTAACATTTCCAGGTACACTTCTCCAGTGACAGTAGCATCAAAGAAAGACGGTCCTACTAAGCCCCTAGATGATATAGTCCACACCCCACATGAATCCCTGGTAGATTGAGCGCTTTTTCCACATAAACATGTGGCTTTTTCGGTGCCCAGTACACGTAGTTATGCCGATTCACGGTTCCATTAAGTTGTGCCTCGTCACTCTCCACTACCTTCTTCACAAACTGTTCGTCATCAGTTACTATTTGCTGATACCATTCGCAAAATTGCATTCGGGGGTCAGTATCGTCATCATTAATCGCGTGCAATAAACGTGGAATGTAAACATTCCACTTTGCAGCTTTCAGAATTCTTCGTACACTTGTACTGCTAACCCCCACTTTACGTCCACATTGTTGAGAATTAACAAACGTTTCCAACACGACAGCAAACGAAGCAGGACTTGTAGCTGTACGCTGTCATCCTTATCTTCCTTTGTGAATATCACAAATCGTTCAAAGCAATTCAAACTTGTCAATGATGCGTTTAATTGCTAGGCGGGTTGGCGGTTCTGTTTGAAACTCCCGTCTCCACTGATGTTGCACTTCAACGGCATTATCAAACTTGAAAAACTACTTCACAGTACATTTTCGTTGCTCGAAAAAAAATGTTCAAATGTGTTGAAATCTTATAGGACTTAACTGCTAAGGTCATCAGTCCCTAAGCTTACACACTACTTAACCTAAATTATCCTAAGGACAAACATACACACCCATGCCCGAGGGAGGACTCGAACCTCCGCCGGGACCAGCCGCCAGTCCATGACTGCAGCGCCTGAGACCGCTCGGCTAATCCCGCGCGGCCGTTGCTCCAATGTCAAGCGTCCTCCAGCCATCTTGTTTTCTCAATACCGATATGAAAGTACTAACATCTGTTGAGCCAAAGACCATACTACAACACCCTCGTAACTCAAATCGAACGACAATATCCATTATCTCTATAGAGCCCGACAAAGAGTGTGTACATTTTTCTGGCGGACTCTGCATATCCTCTGTTATGGTTGAAGTTCTCGCATAATCCTAATTCTACTGCCTCTTTAATTACGGAATCCCAGTATTTAGGAGCCTGGGACAAAACTTTTGTATCGTCAGACAGTGTTTTGTGTTTGTTTGTAAGGCTGTTCTCAGTAAGTAAAGATTCCTCCAGTCCTCGATTTATAATATGCCATTGATGTTATGCGCAGCTGTCTGAAATGATACGGATTGAATGAAACGTTCCGGCCCTTTTGTCTACCACAAGCCGACCCACATTGATTTATATCTTAATACCCAGAATTTTCACCATCCAGTCGAGAAGAGAGCAGTTTTAAATTCAAAGAGCAAAAACTGTTTCCAACAGGACCCTTGAATCAAGAAACTAATCACCTGAAGTATGTGTTCCGAAAGAACGTCTAAGGCTCACGTGGTTTGTAGTCTGAATTCTCCAAGAAAAGAAAACGTAAAAGTGTTGAATATTCACGTGGTGAGCTTTCTGCGGCGCTACATCCAGAAATATAGGCGTAGGCCTGGGAAGACGAGGTGTAAGACGTATTTTGCGACCTCCTAAGAAGACGAAGGAGATGCAACATCCCTTGTGCGTGCGGAAGCAGTTACATCGCATGGTAGTGTGCACAGGGAAGCACCGTCTCTGGAGGTCACACCAGTTGCAGAACGGAGACCGCTGAATGACCTCCACACGACCAACTCTTATTCATGGAAGGGTTTCATTACGGACAGACCAAGTGCAGTTATTCTCGAGAAATCCACAACTGTTTCCTAGCTGCAGCTGGTGTTGATTGAAAGACCGGTTTAGTGGAAACTTCTTCTGGACCTTGAAACTGCTGGAGAGTGCTCATGTAATGGATGGCTTTCCCGGCGAACGTGTTTTGTTCTCTCGGCTCTTTGCTTGCGATCTGGTAGAGTTTTACAAGTCGTGTAGGTTTCATACAACTTGTATAAGGGGCGTTCAAAAAGAAAAGAACCGGAAGCATAATTACAGAAACCAGTACCTGTATGTTCGAAGTATTGACCCTGGCTGTTGAGACACTTGTCCCACTGTGACACAAGGCGGTGAATGGCTCATCATCATCATCATCATCATCATCATTTAAGACTGATTATGCCTTTCAGCGTTCAGTCTGGAGTATAGCCCCCCTTATAAAATTCCTCCATGATCCCCTATTCAGTGCTAACATTGGTGCCTCTTCTGATGTTAAACCTATTACTTCAAAATCATTCTTAACCGAATCCAGGTACCTTCTCCTTGGTCTGCCCCGACTCCTCCTACCCTCTATTGCTGAACCCATGAGTCTCTTGGGTAACCTTGCTTCTCCCATGCGTGTAACATGACCCCACCACCTAAGCCTGTTCGCCCTGACTGCTACATCTATACATTCCCAGTTTTTCTTTGATTTCCTCGTTGTGGACACCCTCCTGCCATTGTTCCCATCTACTAGTACCTGCAATCATCCTAGCTACTTTCATATCCGTAACCTCAACCTTGTTGATAAGGTAACCTGAATCCACCCAGCTTTCGCTCCCATACGACAAAGTTGGTCGAAAGATTGAACGGTGCACAGATAACTTAGTCTTGGTACTGACTTCCTTCTTGCAGAAGAGAGTAGATCGTAGCTGAGCGCTCACTGCATTAGCTTTGCTACACCTCGCTTCCAGTTGTCTCATAAAATCCCCGGGGCTGCGACGTTAACCAGTTCCGCACGTACAGCTGGACGTCGTCGTCCGAGGTGAATCGCCTGCCCCTCAGAGCCTTTTTAAGGGGACCAAAAATGGCGTGGTCACAGGGAGTTGGGTCCGGACTGTATGGAGGGTGGCCGAGAACCTCTCATTTGAATCTGCAGGAGTGCCGCGACTGTATTGGCCGTATGAGGCTTTGCAATGTCACGGGGCAGAGTTTGCTGGTCGTGTTGATTTGATCGTTTGGCGAAGGGTGGTCAAGGTTTGCGAGTAACGCTGGGCATTCACTGTTGCCCCGTGCTGCAGGAAGTGAATCAGAAAAAATTTGGAAATTTGTGGTAAGAGCCTATGAGACCAAACTGCTGAGGTCATCAGTCCCTAAGCTTACACACTATTTAATATAATTTAAAATAACCTACGGTAAGGGCAACACCCACACCCACGCCCGAGGGAGGACTCGAACATCCGATGGGGGCAGCTACGCGGACATTGACAAGGCGCCCTAGACCGCGTGGTTACCCCCCCCCCCCCCCCCCCGCGGTAGTGTTTTCTTTGATTTAACGAAGGCCCAATGGGGAACTGTTAAGTGGGGCGTTCCCCAAGGGTCGGTGCTGGGGCCACTGCTGTTTCTTATTTATATAAATGATATGCCTTCTAGTATTACAGGTGATTCATAAATATTTCTGTTTGCTGATGACACCAGCTTGGTAGTGAAGGATCTTGGGTGTAATACTGAAACATTATCAAATAATGTAGTTCATGAAATAAGTTCGTGGCTTGTGGAAAATAATTTGATGCTAAATCACAGTAAGACTCTGTTTTTACAGTTTCTAACTCACAATCCAACAAGAATAATATTTTGATCAGACAGAATGGGCATATTATAAGAGAGACAGAACAGTTCAAGTTCCTGGGCGCTCGGATAGATAGTAAGCTGCTGTGGAAAGCCCATGTTCAGGATCTTGTTCAGAAACTAAATGCTGCTTTATTTACCATTAGAACAGTATCTGAAATAAGTGACAGTTCAACACGAAAAGTAGTCTACTTCGCATATTTTCATGCGCTTATGTCATATGGTATTATTTTTTGGGGTAATTCTTCTGATTCAAAAAGGGTATTTTCGGCTCAAAAACGGGCTGTTCGAGCTATATGTGGTGTTAAGTTCCAGAACCTCTTGTCGACCCTATTTAATAGTCCGGGAATTCTGACATTGTCCTCACAGTATATATTTTCTTTAATGTCGTTTGTTGCTAGCAATATTAGCTTATTCCTAAGAGTTAGCAGCTTTCACTCAGTTAATACTAGGCAGAAATCAAATCTACATGTGGAATGCACTTTCTTGACTCTTGTGCAGAAAAGAGTGCACTATTCTGCTGTATCCATTTTCAATAAGCTACCACAAGAACTCAAAAATCTTAGCAGTAGCCCAAACGCTTTTAAGTCTAAACGAGTTTCCTCATGGCTCACTCCTTCTATTCTGTCGAGGAGCTCCTGGAAGAGCTGAAAAATTAAGCAAATTCCAGTGTTACATTGTTGATTTTCTTTATTTAAACTTACGAATTGTTGCCTGAATACGTTTCTTGTATTTCATTTTATCTGTTTCTACTATCGTGTTATAATTTCATGTATTGACTCGTTCCATGACCATGGAGACTTCTCCTTAATTTGGTCCCACGGAACAATAAATAAATAAACAAAAATAAATAAATTATGCCTCCGGCTCGTTTCTTTTTGGCGCCTCTTATAATAAACCTATACGTTTCATTTAGGACCTTCTCAGATTTGTTTGCTTAGGGTCGTTTGAAGTACACTGGGCGGGCACACTCTGTAGCACTCTAGCATCTTACTATGGCCCGATTAAAATACTTGACAGTTTACGTCAGTCACTTGCCACTACAGTGTTGCGACATCGGCTGCCGGCTTTCGACACAGCTGACACAAAAAAACACGTCGAGTTACTTCACAAATGCTATTAATGTGTGTAAGTAGGCTGTTTAGGTTTTAATGACGGTAATGTCACGTAGCGCTCTGTGTGAAAATCACTGGCTGTGCTGTGTGCAGTCTGTGGATGGTTGGCATTGTTGGAATATTCGCTATTGATGTTGGGCTGTTAAATGTGAACAGCGCGCAGCGTTGTGCAGTTGGAGGTGAGCCGCCAGCAGTGGTGGATGTGGGGAGAGAGATGGCAGAATTTTGAGAGCGGACGATCTGGACGTGTGTCCTCCAGAAAGAGTAAATTTGTAAGACTGTATGTCATGAACTGATATATATCGGATGATCAAAAAATCAGTATAAATTTGAAAACTTAATAAACCGCGGAATAATGTAGACAGAGAGGTAAAAATTGACACACATGCTTGGAATGACATGAGGTTTTATTAGAACAAAAGAAAAAAACATCCCATATTGCTAGACGCGTGAAAGATCTCTAGCGCGCGTCGTTTGGTGATGATCGTGTGCTCAACCGCCACTTTCGTCACGCTTGGCCGCCCAGGTTGCCAGACCTCAGTCCGTGTGATTATTGGCTTTGGGGTTACCTGAAGTCGCAAGTGTATCCTGATCGGCCGACATCTCTAGGGATGCTGAAAGACAACATCCGACGCCAATGCCTCACCATAACTCCGGACATGCTTTACAGTGCTGTTCACAACATTAGTCCTCGACTACAGCTATTGTTGAGGAATGATGGTGGACATATTGAGCATTTCCTATAAAGAACATCATCTTTGCTTTGTCTTACTTTGTTATGCTAATTATTGCTATTCTGATCAGATGAAGCGCCATCTGTCGGATATTTTTTGAACATTTGTATTTTTTGGGTTACAATTAAACCTCATGTCATTCCAAGCATGTGTGTCAATTTGTACCTCTCTATCTACATTATTCCGTGATTTATTCAGTTTTCAAATTTATACTGACTTTTCGATCACCTGGTATATTATTACTTTTGAACATTATTAAGGTAAATACATTGTTTGTTCTCTATCAAAATCTTTTATTTGCTGACTATGCCTATCAGTAGTTAGTGCCCTCAGTAGTTAAAATCTTTTATTTTGCTGGCAGTATTGGCGCCCGCTGTATTGCAGTAGTTCGAGTAACGAAGATTTTTGTGAGGTAAGTGATTCATGAAAGGTATAGGTTATTGTCAGTCACGGCCATTCTTTTGTAGGGATTATTGAAAGTCAGATTGCGTTGCGCTAAAATAATTATTGTGCGTCTGTTTAGTGATGATCAGAATAAGTAAAGATAGAATTGTCAGAGTACGTTCAGTTTTGCTTAGCTGTTTGAAAATCTAATAACGTAAGGGGTTTACCAGCACAGTAATTCATTAATATTTCTAAGGGGACGTTTCATGTGTAACGCCGAGCAGTGTCGGAAGCGGCCGTCTCGAGGTATGAAAGGGCTGTGAGATGCTCTGTCGACAGATGATTTTTAAGTGACCAGCGACTGAACTCCGTCAGTTCGATTTTACACAGAATACGCGAAGGAAGTTGCCCCCCTTCTTGCAGCGGTGAACCGTAGGTCTCTAGAAGAGCGTAGCGTCCCAAAGGATTGGAAAAGGGCACAGGTCATCCCCGTTTTCAAGAAGGGACGTCGAACATGTGCAGAACTATAGACCTATGTCTCTAACGTCGATCATTTGTAGAATTTTGGAACACGTATTATGTTCGAGTATAATGACCTTAATGGAGACTAGAAATCTACTCTGTAGTAATCAGCATGGGTTTCGAAAAAGACGATCGTGTGAAACCCAGCTCGCGCTATTCGTCCACGAGACTCAGAGGGACATAGACACGGGTTCCCGTGTTTCCTGACTTCCGCAAGGCGTTCGATACAGTTCCCCACAGTCGTTTAATGAACAAAGTAAGAGCATGTGGACTATCAGACCAATTGTGTGACTGGATTGAAGAGTTCCTAGATAACAGAACAGAGCATGTCATTCTCAATGGAGAGAAGTCTTCCAAAGTAAGAGTGATTTGAGGTGTGCCGCAGGGTAGTGTCATATGACCGTTGCTATTCACAATATACATAAATGACCTTGTGGATGACATCGGAAGATCACTGAGGCTTTTTGCGGATGATGCTGTGGTATATCGAGAGGGTGTAACTATGGAAAATTGTACTGAATTGCTGGAGGATATGCAACGAATTGACGCATGGTGCAGGGAATTGCAATTGAATCTCAATGTAGACAAGTGTAATGTGCTGCGAATACATAGAAAGAAAGAACCTTTATCATTTAGCTACAATATAGCAGGTCAGCAACTGGAAGCAGTTAATTCCATAAATTAGGCATTAGGAGTGATCTAAAATGGAATGAACATATAAAACTAATCGTCGGTAAATCAGATTCTAGACTGAGATCCATTGGAAGAATCCTAAAGAAATGCAATCCGAAAACAAAGGAAGTAGGTTACAGTACGCTTGTTCGCCCACTGCTTGAATACTGCTCAGCAGTGTGGGATCCGTACCAGATAGGGTTGATAGAAGAGATAGAGAAGATCCAACGGAGAGCTGCGCGCTTCGTTACAGGATCATTTAGTAATCGCGAAAGCGTTAGGGAGATGATAGATAAACTGCAGTGGAAGACTCTGCAGGAGAGACGCTCAGTAGCTCGGTACGGGCTTTTGTTGAAGTTTCGAGAACATAACCTTCACCGAGGAGTCAAGCAGTATATTGCTCCCTCCTACGTATATCTCGCGAAGAGTCCATGAGGATAAAATCAGAGAGATTAGAGGCCACACAGAGGCATACCGACAAACCTTTTCCGCGAACAATACGAGACTGGAATAGAAGGGAGAACCGAGAGAGGTACTCAAGGTACCCTCCGCCACACACCGTGAGGTGGCTTGCGGAGTCTTTAATTTAAATCTATCTCCTAACCTGAGCCGGTACGGCTCGCTATTTAAATTTTTTGTTTTTGAAGTCACCCGCCTTGTCAGTACTCGCCGCGATGTCAATATCCAGATCGGATTGGAGTCTCTGGTCGCCGCATATCTTTGGCGAGTTAGCATCCCGCGCGTCGCGCGGCGACAGAACGAGGAAGAAGGGAGCTGCTGTGAGTTATGTCTGGACTGTGCGTGAGGAGTGACGTCTGTGCCGGAGGGCCCGGCGGCTTGGTCGGTGGGCCCCGCGGAAGCAGTCGGTTGGGGTCGACACGCCGTGGGCTCCAAGATCCCAGTGGGAGGGCCGGAGTTGTCCCGAAGGCGGTCATCGTGTGGTCATTCAAGGGCTGTCAAGTGACTTCTTGGTTCTGCCCTTGGAGTCCGACGGCAATTTTGGTGTATGAGGTGAACATAAGAGTTGTAAAAAGGTACACGCTGGTGACACATATATCAGACTTGTGAGTGGTGTAAGCTTTGTTTCGGTACTGCAGTCTCCAGTCAGAGCGCTACTTGGGAGGAGAGCGTTGATATCGGCATTGTCATCTACACTCCTGGAAATTGAAATAAGAACACCGTGAATTCATTGTCCCAGGAAGGGGAAACTTTATTGACACATTCCTGGGGTCAGATACATCACATGATCACACTGACAGAACCACAGGCACATAGACACAGGCAACAGAGCATGCACAATGTCGGCACTAGTACAGTGTATATCCACCTTTCGCAGCAATGCAGGCTGCTATTCTCCCATGGAGACGATCGTAGAGATGCTGGATGTAGTCCTGTGGAACGGCTTGCCATGCCATTTCCACCTGGCGCCTCAGTTGGACCAGAGTTCGTGCTGGACGTGCAGACCGCGTGAGACGACGCTTCATCCAGTCCCAAACATGCTCAATGGGGGACAGATCCGGAGATCTTGCTGGCCAGGGTAGTTGACTTACACCTTCTAGAGCACGTTGGGTGGCACGGGATACATGCGGACGTGCATTGTCCTGTTGGAACAGCAAGTTCCCTTGCCGGTCTAGGAATGGTAGAACGATGGGTTCGATGACGGTTTGGATGTACCGTGCACTATTCAGTGTCCCCTCGACGATCACCAGTGGTGTACGGCCAGTGTAGGAGATCGCTCCCCACACCATGATGCCGGGTGTTGGCCCTGTGTGCCTCGGTCGTATGCAGTCCTGATTGTGGCGCTCACCTGCACGGCGCCAAACACGCATACGACCATCATTGGCACCAAGGCAGAAGCGACTCTCATCGCTGAAGACGACACGTCTCCATTCGTCCCTCCATTCACGCCTGTCGCGACACCACTGGAGGCGGGCTGCACGATGTTGGGGCGTGAGCGGAAGACGGCCTAACGGTGTGCGGGACCGTAGCCCAGCTTCATGGAGACGGTTGCGAATGGTCCTCGCCGATACCCCAGGAGCAACAGTGTCCCTAATTTGCTGGGAAGTGGCGGTGCGGTCCCCTACGGCACTGCGTAGGATCCTACGGTCTTGGCGAGCATCCGTGCGTCGCTGCGGTCCGATCCCAGGTCGACGGGCACGTGCACCTTCCGCCGACCACTGGCGACAACATCGATGTACTGTGGAGACCTCACGCCCCACATGTTGAGCAATTCGGCGATACGTCCACCCGGCCTCCCGCATGCCCACTATACGCCCTCGCTCAAAGTCCGTCAACTGCACATACGGTTCACGACCACGCTGTCGCGGCATGCTACCAGTGTTAAAGACTGCGATGGAGCTCCGTATGCCACGGCAAACTGGCTGACACTGACGGCGGCGGTGCACAAATGCTGCGCAGCTAGCGCCATTCGACGGCCAACACCGCGGTTCCTGGTGTGTCCGCTGTGCCGTGCGTGTGATCATTGCTTGTACAGCCCTCTCGCAGTGTCCGGAGCAAGTATGGTGGGTCTGACACACCGGTGTCAATGTGTTCTTTTTTCCATTTCCAGGAGTGTATTTAGCGGCTTCAAAGTAAATGTTTTTGATCGAAGGTGGATCCAAGTGAAGGACTGAATCACTGTTTGTCTTATTAAGAAACCTAAGTCGCCTTCAAGTGTGCTATACTCTGTAATCTACAGTTATAACGAGTACTTTGGTGGTGTCCAGGAGTGACCTTTCGAGGTACTGTTAAAGTGTTTGTATACTACTGGACATTAAAATTACTACACCACGAAGATGACGCTACAGACGGGAAATTTAACCGCCATGAAGAAGATGCTGTGATAAGCAAATGATTAGCTTGTCAGAGCATTCACACAAGGTTGGCGCCGGTGGCGACACCTACAACGTGCTGACATGAGGAAAGTTTCCAACCGATTTCTCATATAGAAACAGCAGTTGACCGGCGTTGCCTGGTGAAACGTTGTTGTGATGCCTCGTGTAAGGAGGAGAAATGCGTACCATCACGTTTCCGACTTTGATAAAGGTCGGATTCTAGCCTATCGCGATTGCGGTTTATCGTATCGCGACATTGCTGCTCGCGTTGGTCGAGATCCAATGACTGTTAGCAGAATATGGAATCGGTGGGTTCAGGAGGGTAATACGGAACGCTGGTGCTGGATTCCAACGGCCTCGTATCACTAGCAGTCTAGATGACAGGCATCTTATCCGCATGGCTGTAACGGATCGTGCAGCCACGTCTCGATACCTGAATCAACAGATGGGGGCGTTTGCAAGACAACAACCATCTGCACGAACAGTTCGAAAACGTTTGCAGCAGCATGGACTATCAGTTCGGAGACCGTGGCTGTGGTTACCCTTGACGCTGCATCACGGGCAGGAGCGCCTGTGATGGTGTACTCAACGACGAACCTAGGTGCACGAATGGCAAAACGCCTTTTTTTCGGATGATTCCAGGTTCTGTTTACAGCATCATCATGGTCGCATCCGTGTTTGGCGACATCGCGGTGGGCGCACATTGGAAGCGTGTATTCGTCATCTCCATACTGCCGTATCACCTGGCGTAATGGTATGGGGTGCTATTGGTTACACGTCTCGGTCACCTCTTGTTCGCACTGACGCACTTTGAACAGTGGACGTTACATTTCAGATGTGTTACGACCCGTGGCTCTACCTTTCAATGGATCCCAGCGAAACCCTACATTTCAGCAGGATAATGCACGACCGCATATTGTAGGTCGTGTACGGGCCTTTCTGGATACAGAAAATGTTCGACTGCTGTCCTGGCCAGCAAATTCGCCTCTCACCAACTAAAAACGCCTGGTCAATGGTGGCCGAGCAACTGGATCGTCACAATAGGCCAGTCACTACTCTTGATGAACTGGGGTATCGTGTTGAAGCTGCATGGGCAGCTGTACTTGTATACGCCATCCAAGCTCTCTTTGATTCAATGCCCAGGCGAATCAAGGCCGTTATTACGGCCAGAGGTGTTTGTTCTGGGTACTATGCACCCAAATTGCGTGAAAATGTAATCACATGTCAGTTCTAGTATAATATATTTGTCCAATGAATACCCCGTTTATCATCTGCATTTCTTCTTGGTGTAGCAATTGTAATGGCCAGTAGTGTAGTAATGGAAAGACTGAGTGCTAAGCTTTTCAGTCGAACGCTTATCAATCGTGTTCATTGCACTCACTTTTTATGGTATTTTATGGTATTGCTTGTCGTGGCAAAATCACCTATAGTATTTTCATAATTTACCTTGGGACGTCTTTCTGTGGTTTGGTGTTGCCCTCCCAAGAGTTTAAAGCCCCAAATATTTTCTTACTGCCTTTGCTGAGGTTGCGGTCCAACAGTTGTTGGTTTGTCTCTTGTCTACCCCAATGTAGTGCTGATTGGTGCGGTGCAGTCGAATTGTTCAGTAGTACCGCATCTACTGCTTTGCCCGTTTTAACATGTGTGATCTGCATCCATATCGACTTATAATCCCAGTATGCAATTTGTTTAAGTTGGTTACGCCCTGTTAATGTTTTGTACATCGTGGAAAATCTTTTCCGTGCCGCATGTGATCCTGAAAAGAGAGCATGGTGCACAGCAGCGCATGACCACGACGAAATCAGAACATATGTATTGTACATTTTTTTAACGGATGTAACCATTGAGCTTAAGAATTGATGTGTGTGTTTTCTTTTAATTTGTTTTGAAAGGAAAAGATTTATATACCTGGTTAATTATAACATCTATGCTTAATTATTTGTCATAACTCGTTGGGTGTCGTATGCATTACATGTAGGGAGGTATATGGTGTGAAGTGTTGAAAAGGAAGGACAATATTTTGTGATACGGTGCGCATCGTAGAGGCTATGGGTTTTGAGTGTACGTTAATAGTAATCAGATGTTATTGCATTTAAGTTGCTGTTTTAATTAAAATTTTGTGCCCAATATTTTATTGCCTGTAGAGATCACAAGTGATATTAGCAAAATTTTGGTACTGCCATGTGGCGTTAGAATCTTATTTAACCTTGCATTACGCAATTTGTATTTTTTCCTTTGCTTAAAAAGGTATTCCGAGTTTTAAGCGTTGTAAATTGATTCTGAGAGCAGTTCGGTGATTTGTTATTATACAAGAGTAAATGGAAATGAAGTCCCATGCTTCTTGACAGAGCGTATGGAAATAATGCGGTAGACCCGCATCGCCGTACTAGGCAAGGTCCTAATGGAAGGGGGATGCCGTTGCCTTCCTCCGACCGTAAAAGGGATGAATAATGATGATGACACAACACCCATCTCGGGGCAGGTGAAAATCCCTTACCCCACAGGGAATCGAACCCGAGACCCCGCGCTCGGGAAGTGAGAACGCTACAGCGAGACCACCCCGCCGCAGAATTATTGAAGAGACTGTTGGTTAAATGATGCTTTAGGAACTTTCATTAAGAAACTATATTGAGGATCTTGCTGTTCATGATAGTGAATGTTCACTTGCTATTTTAAAATCAAGTTATTAAAGTTGTTGAGCTGTGGCGGACCGGCGCCAGCACCGGGTACGCTCGTTACATCGTTGCGATCGATGTTGGAGGTTATATGTGATCTTTGGATGTCGTGTGGCTTTCTTCCGGGTTGGCGCCTTGGCGAGCTTCAAGAGTCGGCCGTGAGCTTCCAATAAAAAAAAGGAGAAAGGAGTGTCGACTGCGACCGGGTGTGCCCTATCTGCGTGACATGCCGCAGAGTTGTATTGGTCGGCCAGTCTGTGTTTTGGGGTAGCTCGGAGATCCAAGTATCGTGATTTCTATCAAGGGAAAGGTCCCTCAAGTAAAGTGGTTAAGCTGCTTGAGCCGCTGAGTTGTGCTGTGTGCAAACATCAAGTATGTGGCTGAGCGACGTGTTAAGAGGCGTTTCACTCTCTAGGTGATTGTGGAACTTACACAGCCGTTAATCGAACAGTATGTGGATGAGCTCAATGTGAGCTGGTTAAATGTTGGCTTCGCAGTGAAGTCTTAGTTATAACTGTACTGGTTGTTCTCTAATTGATTATTAAGGGTATTAAGTGATTGAAAAACTGCACCTAAGTGATATTACTATTATCGGTGAACCGTCCTTAAATGGTTTCAATTTAACGGTCAGTGATTGTTGTGGACGGAACATTTTGTAGACTCATGTACGTATGGTGCAAGGATTCTGCCCTGTATTTTTGTGTGTGTTTCAGAGAGTTGCAATTGTCCTGTGTTTGTCAAAAGCTGCTGTAAAGTGCCAACGCCTTGGCGGGGAGTGAGGTGTAACCTGCATCCTAGGTCCTGCTGTGTTTACGCCACGGCTGGATTGCTTTGGGCGAAGACCCATACTAAAAGTTTAGTATATCTTTCCTTTCCGCCAAGGCGGGTAAAACGCGTTTTGTAATTTGATTGTGATTTTCTGATGTTTAAACAAATTTTTTTTAAGTACATAATGATAGACCTGCAACCTAGTAAACGTTAGCAAATAGAGCAGGTGTAAAGTAGTTAAATTCTCTCTAACGATTGTCATGTAATTTTGGGCTAATTGCAGTGATCTGTCTCCGTAGTAAGACAGTCCACAGTTCTTGTTGAGTCGTGTCACATTTACATCAACACCTTCATGGATACTCTGCAAATCACATTTAAGTGCCTGACCGTGGGTTCATCGAACCACCTTCACAATTCTCTATCATTCCAATCTCGTATAACGCGCGGGAAGAATGAACACCTATATCTTTCCGTACGAGCTCTGATTTCCCTTATTTTGTCTTTGTGATCGGGAAGGAGTAAGTTGGTGATTGGAATTTCGTGAGAAGATTCCGTCGCAACGAAAAACGCCTTTCTTTTAATGATGTCCATCCCAAATCCTGTATCATTTCTGTGACACTCTCTCCCATATTTCGCGATAGTACAAAACGTGCTGCCTTTCTTTGAATTTTTTCGATGTACTCCCTCAGTCCTATCTGGTAAGCGCAACAGTATTCTAAAACAGGACGGACAAGCGTAGTGTAGGCAGTCTCCTTAGTAGGTCTGTTACATTTCTGAGTGTCCTGCCAATGAAACGCAGTCTTTGGTTAGCCTTCCCCATAACATTTTCTATGTATTCCTTCTAATTTAAATTGTTCGTAATCGTAATTCCTAGGTATTTAGTTGAATTTGCGGCTTTTAGATTAGACTGATTTATCGTGTAACCGAAGTTTAACGCGTTCTTTTTAGCACTCATGTGGATGACCTCACACTTTTCGTTATTTAAGCTCAACTGCCACTTTACGCACCATTTCTTCTAAGTCGTTTTGCAGTTTGTTTTGATCTTGTGATGACTTTATTAGTCGATAAAAGACAGAGTCATCTTGTGATTATTTATTAGTCGATAAAAGACAGCGTCATCTGTATCTATTTAAGTTATAGTGTGTAATCACGTAAGTGTAATCTGGGTTTCTTTCATGGCAATCTGCTTCTGTCACATATCCATATTCTAGTGAATTGTGGTTAACCAAGTGAGTTTTAAAGTGTTGTTTGGACCGTGCTGGGCCGTGTAGTAATCAAATGCAATTAAGTGGCTGGCCCACTCTGATAGGAATTGTACTGTCAGTTGTAAGCTTTTGTTAAGTGTCGCGAAGCCACGGCAGTACTGTGTTTGCTAGTTGTTTCTTAACCGATTTCATATGTATTTTATGGTTATACTTGTTGGGTTCTGATAACTGTCTTGTTTTAATAAGAACTTATACTAACTGCTGCATTGTACTGAAGATTGTGAGGAATTATCTGAAAGAATCTTATGCTAATAAATTAAGTGTGTGTAAATCAAAGTATGACTACCAGCCATGGTTCGCCATACCGTTTGCCATCATGATAATAGTTGTGGTATGGATTGTGCAAGGTCGTATTAAAGGAGCCACGTTCCAGTTGTAAAATTTTCAAGGTAAAAAGAAAAAAACAATAAAAAAAATTAAAAAAAAACTTTTATTAGAGAAACTGTGCCTGCCCGTACTCCCCACAAATTCCCCGTATTCAAGGTATTGGCCTTCGGGCGTTGTCTGATGTTTTCCCCCGTGTCTATCCCAGCTAACGCCTGCGGGGCCATGTCACTAACCAGAACCTCGTGATATGCAATATATCTGAAAAAAAGCAAGTCAGCCATCTGGGGCAGAACTTAAATCACCATCGCTTTGTTCACAGCGATTAAAGCTAACCTCTACAAGCAAACTCAAAAATGAAAATTTTCAGTTTCAACGCTAAAAGCAAACTATAATTTCTCGCTGTCATTGGTTACCTGAAACTGTCCTCACACTGGGTACAGGCGCCTTTGCGTTTCCAACCGACGAACAGCCTTGATTGGCGTTTGGTTGCAGCTTGTAGGTGACACCGGCAGATCCCAGTCGAAAACAGAATGATAGGTAAGAAAATAAGAATAAATAAAAAAGTCAACACGATGATGAAAATTACACTGTAAAGTGTTAGAAATAAACAAAGCATTTAAACCAACTAACTGAACAAAAATTACAATGACAATGTTCTCATTAGGTTTTGACAGAAAAAAAGTTTCGAAGTACCGGGTGATCAAAAAGTCAGTATAAATTTGAAAACTGAATAAATCACGGAATAATGTAGACAGAGAGGTACAAATTGACACACATGCTTGGAATGACATGGGGTTTTATTAGAACAAAAAAAAAAAAGAAACTTAAAAAATGTCCGACTTCAGGTAACCTCAAAGCCAATAATCGCACGGACCTGGAAGGCCAAGCATGACGAAAGTGTTTGCTGAGCACACGATCATCACCAAACGACGCGCGCAAGAGATCTTTCACGCGTCTAGCAATATGTGGTGGTTCTAATAAAACCCCATGTCATTCCAAGCATGTGTGTCAATTTTTACCTCTCTATCTACATTATTCCGTAGTTTATTAAGTTTTCAAATTTATACTGACCTTTTGATCACCTGGTACTTGACGAGATTCGAGCCGACGCCGTACTACACGTCAGGTTTATATGCTAATCAGTGCGCTACGCCACTACACTGTCTGAGATTGATGTATGACAATGGCGCAATCGTGAACTGCAGCCTTCTAAAATTCGTCTTCACGCAATGTCGTGCGAAGCTTTGTAATGTAAGGCGATATCTGTGACTATAATAACTGTATATGTGGCGCTGAATCGTGTCTTGTGCAGAAGGATTCAGTGGTGTCTGCTTAGTGCTGTGTGAGACGTGTGTATTTCGTTAGCATCGTTGTGCGTGCTTTGTGTGTGTGTGTGTGTGTGTGTGTGTGTGTGTGTGTGTTTGTGTGTGTTTTATTTCTAGTGTGGTTATCATGTGTGATGGAATACGAATAAAAGGGCCAGACGTAGGATTCGGGATCCAAACACATCAAGATAGAAAGTCAGACAAGAAACTGCAAGTGTACTGGCAAACTGTTGTGGCAGTTTGGCATCGGCGAACCGTTCAGGCGTGACGCTAAGCGCTGTCATTGGAGGAAACCAGCTCCACCGCTTGAAGTGTTAACTGTCAAGTAATTTTAATCGGACTTTTTTTGTAGGGCCGTCGTTTTCAGGATGTACCAGCGATCTTGCGAAGCATAGTGTCTGTGGCTTCCACCTGCGCTCTCGTATTCTTCCAGTGCTGCTTGTACGTCAGAGTACGATACAGCGCGACTCCCAGATACTTCGGATAGGTTTATTCCTTGCCATGTGATGTTAAATTTTACCTGTCTGCTTCCTGTGTATTTTATTAGCATCACCAACCTTTTGTTTTATGTTTTAAGTTCCACAATTTTCCGCCATTTTACCATTTAAGTCGCCGATTTTATCGCCTACTTTTATTATATATAATCTTCATTTTTTTAAAATAAATTCTGTAGGCTGAAGAGCGGCATACTAAGCTGCTGCCAACCCGCCCCCTTGAGGGGGGGGGGGATTGGAATCGAAACTCAGTAATGGAAAAAAAAGCCCGAAGTTCAGTTCACACCGGATGCCGACCTCGTGTACTGCGACCGTCGAAGATTACGTCTTCGTCTCGGAATTGGACTGTTACTAGTGTGTGAGTGTGTTCTCACGAACCTTGGTGCAGATTATAAGTGAACTTTTCTTTGCCTCAATTAGGAGACTTTTTTCGTTATTGTTACCTTTCGTTTGTATGTTCAGTCATCAACCTTGCGAACTTATACCAATAAAAGTTGTGTTTGTGAAAGATTGCGAATTGTAGGTCACAACACCATTGTCTGTGTGTGTGTGTGTGTGTGTGTGTGTGTGTGTGTGTGTGTGTATTTTGTGACTGTAAGAGAGAGAGAATGCGTGTGGTGTATGTGAAAGAGGCGACTTACAGAGAGGAGATTCGTGAGGTCATTGACTGCAAAGCAATCTGAGTAATGTGTGTGTGTGTGTGAGAGAGAGAGAGAGAGAGAGCGAGAGACATTGAGAGGGAGACTGCATACAGAATCAAGTAGAAAAGAAACCGACCCACGACACAGTAAATAACAATCATTTTAAACAATGAGTATGGTACCGCATTTTTCACTGAGTACTGATTTACAATTGTGAACCGACTGAACTGGTTTCTTGTCGAAGTAAGGCGGTCACAACGATGATCAGTTGGACGTGCAAGAGAACTAACTAATTAAGTTAACATGTTTTTGGACGTCCACGCCTCTCACAGAAAGCGAAGGTCGGTGGCTTTTCTGGTCTGTAAAGCAGGATAGGCGGCGATCTGTGGTAGATCTAACATCAGAGTACAATGCCGATGCAGGCGTAAGTGTTTTGGAGCACAGTGTTCAGGTCACATTGTCGAATATGTAGCTCTGCAGCAGGCGACGCCTACATATTCCTTTGTTGGCCGGACAGCATCGTCAATTACGATAGCTCCCGCCACAGAATTATCGAGACTTTACCACGGACTAATGGAAGCGTGTCACCTCATCGGATGAAACACATTTCTTGTTACATCATAGCGATGGTCGTGTCCGGATAGACCATGATTCAAGTGAACGACTATTCGAAATACACTCTAAGGGGAAAAAAAAGAAAAGAAAAGATGCACCACCAAGGAATTATCCAAATGGGACGGAATTCTGTAGATGTGATGTACATGTACAGCTAACAAATGATTACAACTTCAGGAGAAATTGGATGATGTAGTGAAAGAGCTTCACAAATTGAGCATGTTCATAATGCGTTGCTCCACCTCTGGCCCTTAGGCAAGAAGTTGTTCTGCTTGGCTCTGATTGACAGACTGGATGTACCCCTGTGGGACATCGTGCCAAATCTGTCTATTGGCGAGTTATACGGTCAAAATTCCGAGCTGGTTTGAGGACACTGTCCATAATGCTCCAATCGTTCTCGATTGGAGAGAGATGCAGCAACCTTGTTGGGAAAGCGGAATTTGTCAAGCATTAAATGGCACCCCAGACCATCACTCCTCAGTTCTCAAGTTCCGTCGTGTCTCTAGGTAGACCGCTTCCTTCTCCACGCTGTGTTCGGTCATAGTTCACCCATTCCCGCAAACATAATCGAATAGTGGCATCGCTCCTATTCGAATGCCGTGCGCCTAGCCGATTACTCCAGCAGCTTCTCTGGGCCTAACTACACTCCTGGAAATGGAAAAAAGAACACATTGACACCGGTGTGTCAGACCCACCATACTTGCTCCGGACACTGCGAGAGGGCTGTACAAGCAATGATCACACGCACGGCACAGCGGACACACCAGGAACCGCGGTGTTGGCCGTCGAATGGCGCTAGCTGCGCAGCATTTGTGCACCGCCGCCGTCAGTGTCAGCCAGTTTGCCGTGGCATACGGAGCTCCATCGCAGTCTTTAACACTGGTAGCATGCCGCGACAGTGTGGACGTGAACCGTATGTGCAGTTGACGGACTTTGAGCGAGGGCGTATAGTGGGCATGCGGGAGGCCGGGTGGACGTACCGCCGAATTGCTCAACACGTGGGGCGTGAGGTCTCCACAGTACATCGATGTTGTCGCCAGTGGTCGGCGGAAGGTGCACGTGCCCGTCGACCTGGGACCGGACCGCAGCGACGCACGGATGCACGCCAAGACCGTAGGATCCTACGCAGTGCCGTAGGGGACCGCACCGCCACTTCCCAGCAAATTAGGGACACTGTTGCTCCTGGGGTATCGGCGAGGACCATTCGCAACCGTCTCCATGAAGCTGGGCTACGGTCCCGCACACCGTTAGGCCGTCTTCCGCTCACGCCCCAACATCGTGCAGCCCGCCTCCAGTGGTGTCGCGACAGGCGTGAATGGAGGGACGAATGGAGACGTGTCGTCTTCAGCGATGAGAGTCGCTTCTGCCTTGGTGCCAATGATGGTCGTATGCGTGTTTGGCGCCGTGCAGGTGAGCGCCACAATCAGGACTGCATACGACCGAGGCACACAGGGCCAACACCCGGCATCATGGTGTGGGGAGCGATCTCCTACACTGGCCGTACACCACTGGTGATCGTCGAGGGGACACTGAATAGTGCACGGTACATCCAAACCGTCATCGAACCCATCGTTCTACCATTCCTAGACCGGCAAGGGAACTTGCTGTTCCAACAGGACAATGCACGTCCGCATGTATCCCGTGCCACCCAACGTGCTCTAGAAGGTGTAAGTCAACTACCCTGGCCAGCACGATCTCCGGATCTGTCCCCCATTGAGCATGTTTGGGACTGGATGAAGCGTCGTCTCACGCGGTCTGCACGTCCAGCACGAACGCTGGTCCAACTGAGGCGCCAGGTGGAAATGGCATGGCAAGCCGTTCCACAGGACTACATCCAGCATCTCTACGATCGTCTCCATGGGAGAATAGCAGCCTGCATTGCTGCGAAAGGTGGATATACACTGTACTAGTGCCGACATTGTGCATGCTCTGTTGCCTGTGTCTATGTGCCTGTGGTTCTGTCAGTGTGATCATGTGATGTATCTGACCCCAGGAATGTGTCAATAAAGTTTCCTCTTCCTGGGACAATGAATTCACGGTGTTCTTATTTCAATTTCCAGGAGTGTACATGTCCTCTTTCAAATGCTGACGTCTGCATATATTGTTCACGTGTCTGTCTTCGAGGGATAGTTACTGTCCAGCTGAGAATACGGGATGAAATTCGAGAAGACTTTATGTCCTGGTATCGACATGTTTCCTGTTTACTACCCTTGCCAGCTACGCATTGAAATTGTGCTGGAGCGTCACACATTTCTCCATCGGCCGCCAAAGTTAACAGTTTATATTTTTCGTTGATACCTGTATGAATATCAATTTGTGGCTAATCTGCGTATTTCCTTCATGGTTCGTCGGCTTTTTTGTGTTAGACAGTATTTATCGTTCCACAGTCACAATGGTGAGGGGGACAGTATAATGTTATGCGTGACATTCCCCTCGACTGCCATGAGACCTGTGGTAGTAATCGAAGAGACAAAGGCAGCTGTGGACTACATGGACATTACTGCATATCACCTGCACCCCTTCATGCTTGCTGTCTTCCCTGATTCGGATAGCATCTTCCAGCAGGATAACTGTCCATCTCACAAGGCCGGAATCTTGCTACTGTGTTTTGAAGACAATGATAGTGAACACACGTTGATGTCTCGGTCGCCAAATTCGCCTGATCTGACCGCGATGGGATTACCGCGGTGGCCGAGCGGTTCTAGGCGCTTCAGTCTGGAACGACGCGGCTGCTGCGGTCGCAGGTTCGACTCCTGCTTCGAGCGTGGATGTGTGTGATGTTTTTAGGTTAGTTAAGTAGTTCTAAGTCTAGGGGACTGATCACCTCAGATGTTAAGTCCCATAGTGCTGTAGAGGACAAGGGGCTATTTTTAGGAAATATGGCAGACGGCGGACGAAGGCTGGCCGGTGCGTTATACAGGTGACACAGTTTTGCAATGAGCGTCGGTATGTGTGTACGTGTGCGGCAGCCAGCAACAACCAGAACGCAGCTTTAGCACAATTACGCAGGCGCAAGCCACGTGTGGTGCGGTTGCATTAGCCACCTCATCGAGAACCTTCTATTAAACACGGCGCCACGTTACTCAAAAAATGGCTCTGAGCACTATGGGACTCAACTGCTGTGGTCATAAGTCCCTTAGAACTTAGAACTACTTAAACCTAACTAACGTAAGGACAGCACACAACACCCAGCCATCACGAGGCAGAGAAAATCCCTGACCCCGCCGGGAATCGAACCCGGGAACCCGGGCGTGGGAAGCGAGAACGCTACCGCATGCCACGTTACTGGCAGATTCAGCAGGGGTCTGCACTATTTAAGGACATCAAAGGTGGGCGTCAGCATTCGGTTCGACCGATTGGTCGTTCGGTCGCTGTCACGTCGTCGTCATCAGTGACTCTGGCCCCGAGGACCGGCCAGCGGAGGGCGTTGCCCGCTGCTGCACCGGCGACTCCCGGCGTCGTCACGAGCCGCCGCGTCTGCGAGCTGGGCCGGGCCTTGTGGTGCCGCTAACCTCCTACCGCCTGCACAGCCACTGATCGAGCGCGGCGTCGTGTTCTCCGGGGCTGTGTGCAACAGCACGTCTCCACCACGACACGAGCAGTGGGGCTGAGCTACCGGAAAGTGTATTGGAGGAACCGACAATAAAGAGGGACATTGCTAAAAACAGCCACTTCTTCTACCCAGCCATACCCTACAACCTCGACCGCGTCACCTGCTCCGGTCATCCTGTTGCAGTGCTTAGAGCCATTTGAACCATTTTTGACCG
Organism: Schistocerca nitens; assembly: GCF_023898315.1. NCBI lineage: Eukaryota > Metazoa > Arthropoda > Insecta > Orthoptera > Acrididae > Schistocerca > Schistocerca nitens. Next base: position 77,699,055 of record NC_064623.1, on the reverse strand, counting down.
TGTTGGCACGTATCTGTGACGACAACAGCCACTAGCTCTGCGCACACAAACCAGCGGCTCATAATTTACGGGAACTGCATGACCTGTGCCTAAACATCTTGTGCTGCATACTTCCAGAAACCTAGGAAGGAACTGTCGAATCCATGCTGTGCAGAATTGCTGCTGTACTGATTTTTGAAGGAGCACCAGCATGCTGTACTAACTTGGTGGCTATTAAGTTTTGGCTTATGATTGTATTATTATCTGTCATTATCTCCTCTGTGCTTCGTACACACTTAAACTTTGTTTTAATCATTGGACATGACACTTACAAGGGTTGGAACTTTAATAGTGGCAACTATTTATTTACAGCTCATACAAAATAGATACATGTTTCAAAGTTTTCCCGGCCTTTAAAGTAGTCACCAGCATTGTGTATAACCCGTTGCCAGCGATGTAGGATACTCTTAACAGTGCCAGTAGCATGGACAGTCGAGCGGCGCGGTCTGTTGCCCGACGAATTTGTAGCAGGTCTGAAGCGAATGCCGTGAAGTGTTTCCTTCAGTTTAGAAATCGAGTTGAACTTACGAGGGCTTAGGTCAGAGGAGTGCAGTAGGTGGTGTAGCACTTAGCAACCCCATCGTCAAGCAGATCAGTAATAGCTTGCATTGTACGTGCTTGAATATTGCCCTGCAAAATGATGGTCAGGTCCTGCAGAAAGTGTCATCACTTCTGTCTCTAAGCTGGTCGTAGGTTGTGTTCCAAAAATGAACACCGCTAAGAGTATCCTACGATTTGCACATCGCTGGCAACGGGTTATGCACAATGCTGGTGACTATTTTGAAGGCCAGTAAAACTTTTAAACACGTATCTATTTTGTAAGAGCTGTAAATAAATACACTCCTGGAAATTGAAATAAGAACACCGTGAATTCATTGTCCCAGGAAGGGGAAACTTTATTGACACATTCCTGGGGTCAGATACATCACATGATCACACTGACAGAACCACAGGCACATAGACACAGGCAACAGAGCATGCACAATGTCGGCACTAGTACAGTGTATATCCACCTTTCGCAGCAATGCAGGCTGCTATTCTCCCATGGAGACGATCGTAGAGATGCTGGATGTAGTCCTGTGGAACGGCTTGCCATGCCATTTCCACCTGGCGCCTCAGTTGGACCAGCGTTCGTGCTGGACGTGCAGACCGCGTGAGACGACGCTTCATCCAGTCCCAAACATGCTCAATGGGGGACAGATCCGGAGATCTTGCTGGCCAGGGTAGTTGACTTACACCTTCTAGAGCACGTTGGGTGGCACGGGATACATGCGGACGTGCATTGTCCTGTTGGAACAGCAAGTTCCCTTGCCGGTCTAGGAATGGTAGAACGATGGGTTCGATGACGGTTTGGATGTACCGTGCACTATTCAGTGTCCCCTCGACGATCACCAGTGGTGTACGACCAGTGTAGGAGATCGCTCCCCACACCATGATGCCGGGTGTTGGCCCTGTGTGCCTCGGTCGTATGCAGTCCTGATTGTGGCGCTCACCTGCACGGCGCCAAACACGCATACGACCATCATTGGCACCAAGGCAGAAGCGACTCTCATCGCTGAAGACGACACGTCTCCATTCGTCCCTCCATTCACGCCTGTCGCGACACCACTGGAGGCGGGCTGCACGATGTTGTGGCGTGAGCGGAAGACGGCCTAACGGTGTGCGGGACCGTAGCCCAGCTTCATGGAGACGGTTGCGAATGGTCCTCGCCGATACCCCAGGAGCAACAGTGTCCCTAATTTGCTGGGAAGTGGCGGTGCGGTCCCCTACGGCACTGCGTAGGATCCTATGGTCTTGGCGTGCATCCGTGCGTCGCTGCGGTCCGGTCCCAAGTCGACGGGCACGTGCACCTTCCGCCGACCACTGGCGACAACATCGATGTACTGTGGAGACCTCACGCCCCACGTGTTGAGCAATTCGGCGGTACGTCCACCCGGCCTCCCGCATGCCCACTATACGCCCTCGCTCAAAGTTCGTCAACTGCACATACGGTTCACGTCCACGCTGTCGCGGCATGCTACCAGTGTTAAAGACTGCGATGGAGCTCCGTATGCCACGGCAAACTGGCTGACACTGACGGCGGCGGTGCACAAATGCTGCGCAGCTAGCGTTATTCGACGGCCAACACCGCGGTTCCTGGTGTGTCCGCTGTGCCGTGCGTGTGATCATTGCTTGTACAGCCCTCTCGCAGTGTCCGGAGCAAGTATGGTGGGTCTGACACACCGGTGTCAATGTGTTCTTTTTTCCATTTCCAGGAGTGTAGTTGCCACCATTAAAGTTCCAACCCTCGTATGTAATACTGAGATAGCTTTGCGGTATGTAAACTGTGGTATTGTCCAGAGATCGCAGTGTCAAGCCACAGTCGTCAACGTGCGTCGATACCACAAATATTATCGATATCACGCTGCAGTCTGCATCGATAGATGGCAGAAACTGAAGACGATACGGCCTGTCTCTCAGCACAGCAGCGTACTCGCACGGAGGTCAATGCAGATCCTTGTATGGAAGCGATCTGTCCAGATCGTGACCTCAGCTGAAGCAGTCATCATCATCATCATCATCATCATAATAGAGTATGACTAAAGAGTTATTCAATTCTCAAATGGAAATGTACGTTCGTAAATGCTGAACAATACACTTTAAGTGACGCTTTTGTTTAATTAGTGCATCAAGTAATGCTTTAACAGTCAGTTACCCCTGCAAATTACCAGGCACTCCTGTGGCAATGGATTGTATCGAGTTGAGTAAATCTTTTTATCATTCGTATAATGAAGTGAACAAATATTTATCTGCTGTAGTTCCAATGAGTCATGTTCCCATAGTTACAGCAAGGCGAATGTAGTTTCGTCTGGTCACAACATAGATAAATACCAATTAACATAAATACCCTGTTTCTGGGACAAAGGTGGTCCACTATTTAGGGAATCGCCTTTACACCTGTGGTACTGCATTGCCTGCTCATGCCCTTAATCATACTTTACTACAGAATAAACGCAGTCCCTAGGGTTATTGCTGTGGAAGGTACACTCTGTTTCAATGGTTTAACTCAGTATGGGTTACTATGGCAACAAGGCCGACTGTTTGTATGTTAGATTTCCATAGATCATTTTAACGATTTTTTTAGCATAATGATGTGGAACAAGTTCATTTACATAATATGTATATGAGATTAGCGTTAAAATTAATGACCGTGTTATTCTTTTAGTCCTGCTCATGCAAATACATTTAAAAACTAGTTTTTTACTGGCTACCAGCTTTTAAGTAAAACTTTGTCCTTTGGAATAAAAAGAGCTGTCCAGAAGAAAAATGATTTTAGGTTAGACTTAAAATTTGCTTTTCTACCCGTCAGACAATTTATGTTAGGCAAATAATCAGAAATTATTGTTTCTGTGTATTAATTTCCTCTTTGAGCCACTGACGGCTTTAATAATTGGTAATACTTCCAGTGTTGCATGTATGCACATCACTGTTCTGCTCACATTGTAATAACATTCAGAATAACACAACACGGCTCAACAAACGCCAAGATGAGAAAAAAGAATCTCAGACAAATTCACCAATGCGGGAGTCACAACTCACATGTGACTCCTGTCTAGCCCACTACGTAGTAAAAACAACCAGAAGCTTCCGAACAAGGTACACAGAGCACATGACAGCTCTGAAAAGTGACAGAACACATTCCACTTTCGCAAAACACCTATGAATAAAAACCATCACCACATATCGAAGCTGATCTGCACATCCTAAAAAACAACAGTTTACACCAGAAACTAAAATAGAAGAAAATTATTACAAGCAAAAGGCTATATGGAAATGGAAAAACGCAATAAATGAAAACACAACACTTTGCAACAACACACTTTTTAGAGTTTTAAAAGAACTGACAGGACACAGAAGAGGAACAATACACACACCCTCTCTCTCTCTCTCTCTCTCTCTCTCTCTCACACACACACACACACGCACGCACGCACGCACACACACACACAATCACTAGCCCATCTCACACAGTGACGTAAATAAAGAACATCATCACAGCTATCGCTACAAAAATTTTCATAACATTATCACAAGATGCGATACATTCTCGCAACAGACGCGAACAAAAAGATGGCGTAGTGACAAAGGTGTGGAAGTTACGTTTTTCCGTATTTGAGAACCGACTGCAAGCCAACCAATGAACGTGAGCACATGACAAATTACGTAACAACAGCAACAGCAAAACTGTATCCACAACACTATCGCAGTTTCCAGTAGTGTAATGCCAACTTATACAAGTTCACTTTTTCATATTTGTCAATAAAAACTGCTCATACAGTTGGGTTCAAAATGGCTCTGAGCACTATGGGACTCAACTGCTGTGGTCATAAGTCCCCTAGAACTTAGAACTACTTAAACCTAACTAACCTAAGAACAGCACACAACATCCAGCCATCACGAGGCAGAGAAAATCCCTGACCCCGCCGGGAATCGAACCCGGGAACCCGGGCGTGGGAAGCGAGAACGCTACCGCACGACCCATACAGTTGGAGATGGCATGCTAATGAGCCGAAGAAACACCAACAAAACACAGAAAATATGCCGGAAATGACGGCAACAAACATAGAAACCATGCTGTGACTAAAAGTAAATAAAGTATCATAAAACTATTTACAGAATACAGTATTTGGAACGGAACAGTACACGTAAAATAATGTTTTGTACAATTTTGGACTGAGCATAATTTAATCATCAGCAACACTTGGGTTAGGAATCAAGAGTGAAGGTTGTATACATTGAAGAGACCTGGAGACACCAGAAGGTTTCAAATTGATTATATAATGGCTTAGATTTCGAAATCAGATTTTAAATTGTAAGACATTTCCATGGACAGATATGGTCTCTGACCACACTTTATTACTTATGAATTACAGATTAAAACCGAAGAAACTGAAAAAAGGTAGGAAATTGAGGAGATGAGACCAGGATAAGTTGAAAGTTTCAGAGGGAGCATTAGGCAACAGTTTACTAGAGCAGCGGAAAGGAATATAGTAGAAGACGAATGGGTAGCTTTAAGAGATGAAATAATGAAGGTAACAGAGGATCAAATAGGTAAAAAGACAAGGCCCAGTAGAAATCCTTAGTAATACAGGAGATATAGAAGGGGCAAAATATAAAAATGCAGAAAATGAAGCAGGAGAGAGGGAATACAAAAGTCTAAAAAAAGAAGGGCAAAATGGCTGAGCAGGAATGGCTAGAGGACAAATGTAAGGATTTAGAAGCATATATCACTAGGGGAAAGATAGATAACACCTACAGGAAAATTAAAGAGCCCTTTAGGGAAAAGAGAAGCAGCTGTATGAATATCAAGAGCACAAATGGAAAACCAGTCCTAATCAATAAAGGGAAAGGCGGAAGAAGTATATAGAGGGTCTATACAAAGGAGATGAACTTTAAGGCAATATAACAGGAATGGAAGACGACGAAGATGAAAATGAGATGGGAGATATGATAATACGAGAAGAATTTAACAAAGCACTGAAAGGCCTCAATCGAACCAAGGTCTCTAGAGTAGATGACATTCTGTCAGAACTACTGGTGGCCTTGGGAGAACTAACCATGCCAAAACTATTCCACATGGTATGCAAGATCTATGAGACAGATGAAATGCTCTCATACTTCAAAAACAGCGTAACAATTCCAAAGAAAGCAGTTGCTAACTGTAAAAATTGCTGAACTATCAGTTTCATAAGTAACGGTTGCAAAATACACGAATTCTTCACAGAGGAATGGAAAAACTGGAAGAAGCGACCTCGGGTAAGATCAGTTCGGATTTTGGAGAAATGTAGGAACACACGAGGCAATACTGGCTCTACGACTTATCGTAGAAATTAGGCAAACCTGCGAATACGAGCGTTCGTAGAGCGGTTCTAGGCGCTTCAGTCTGGAACTGCGCGACTGCTACGGTCAGAGGTTCGAATCCTGCCTCGGGCATGGATGTGTGTGATGTCGTTAGGTTAGTTGGGTCTAAGTAGTTCTAAGTTCTAGGGGACTGATGACCTCAGATGTTAAGTCCCATAGTGCTCAGAGCCATTTTTGAACCACCGTTTATTGTAGTGCGCAGTTCACAATGCTGACGATCACTGCTGAACACCACCTATTATTCTTACTGCTCGCTTTTGTGCAGTCAGTATTTCCTTTCCAATTGTGCTCGCACGCGCGCGCGCGCGCGCGTGTGTGTATGTATATGTGTGTGTGTGTGTGTGTGTGTGTGTGTGTTTGTAGCGGAGAGAAGATTTGTGAATTAGGTCATTGACTGAGTAATGAGACGAAGCGCATACACGCACGCGAGAGCGTGTGTGGGTGGCCAAGCAATGTCATCGACTCGCTGACACAGCTGCTACTGCAGGAAACAACGCACTGTCTACTTCAGGGTATAAAAACACACCATCACAGCTGCAGGAAGCAGTGATAGGGAAGCCGTACTCCGTCATACTGTCGCAATATCACAATTTGCCAACTCACCCCTTGCTATAAAGTCTGATCTTGTATCACATGCCTTTGAAATTAATTATCGTAACAGTTCTATAGAAGCTGACATATCAGCGACTCGTTGTTGTGACGACTTATACATCTACGTGTATACACTGCGAATCACTATGAGGTGCGCGGCAGAGAGTCGGTGATGCAGTGGTGAAACACATTATGGTGAAGCTGCTTTCGTTTTGGGGCAGCTCTCTAACTACTGTAGAGCCACGGACAGTCTTTACCATCCTCCCCACAACGTTTCCCGGCACATAAACGACCTGATCGAAGCCATCCCGAAACCCTTACGTAATGGGGCATTGACCACTATATGTCACGGGAGCAGACTGGTGGTATTTATTGCGGTGTCAGTAGAGCAGCAGTCACAGAGGAATGGGTCTCTCAGCTGAGCTTAGCGTCCACATCTATCCACATCTACAATTCACGGTGTGGTGCGTGGCGGAGGGTACCCTGCACCGCTACTAGTCGATTCGTTTTCTGTTCCACTTGCAGACAGAACGAAGGAAAAACGATCGCCTATATACCTCCGTATAAGCCTTAATTTATCGTATCTTCCAAGATGGTACTCCAGGCGGGAGTGCGCAACGGAAAATAATAAACGTTAAAATGAAGATTTGACCCTGTCTGACTACCCCCTGAAGCTGATCTTAGGATCTCTTAATTCTATAAATCACAATCTAGACATAAATGAATGATGAAGGCAACTAATCCTAGTAAATGACAACATTGCTCCTGCTTATATTGTTATTGTAGATTAAAAAGCCTTATATTACAAAGTTTATATCTCCTAAGTAAAATCAATTGCCCAACTCTGCCCCTTATTATGACTGCTCGGTCTAATATTAATAACGCGAAAAGACTGATATCATGTACGTACCAAACACTAGAAGACACTACTTTCATAGATGATCTACCGTTGTGTGGAACCTCAGTGGAAATAAACTAACGTGATCACAGCTGTTTAGCTTTTATAGCCGTAATAAGCCGAAGCAATTTGCGATATCACCGTATGTACTGCGTCTGGTGCGTCTAAGTGATGGTTCTCGTACTCGTCCGAGACGATGGAAGAACTCCAGACACAAATAAACTCTTTCAGGCACTAGGACGGCAGAAGGCGGTCCACTGACTAATATAATACTGTCTTCTCCTCTCTGTGTTCTACATACTAGAAACGCCAACTCCCAGCCGCAAGGACGGCGTTCAAATTACGTCTCAACGTAAGTATAGGCAGTAGAAGTGCTCTCAATTACTGAACGCTGCGTACTCAGCGACTTCCAACCCGGAGGTGAAGTATAGAATCGTATAGGTTCGCAACAGTACAGTGCCTAACTGCTCTGACTATAAACTCTCCTGAGAGCAAAGACAGCAGCCCCGTCTGTATCAACAAAGCTGATACCGAGCGACCGTCACACACGGGCGCTCACAACGGAAGACCTCGTCTCTCCACCGCTGACCTCCCAGCAAGAATCGGCTCCCCATCATCGTAATTCCGAAAACGAGTCATATTCCCGAAACCACGGAGTATTCTCCCTCTCTACAGATTCTTCCGAACGCCGACCAACCATATTTTAGTCTTTTGTCGTCCAGCGCGGAAAGTTTGCGAGGAAAAACCTATACACGTACAATGGTACGCTTCTGAGTAAAAATCCTTGGAAATAACCCAGCGTGCATGGTTTCTGAGGTGCTGCTTCTTCGTTCCTCTCACCTGAGTTCGGAAGTATTACCCGGTCCTACTACAATAGCGGCCGGCCGTCATCCTATTGTGCTCCGTAGCTTGAAAGACGTATGCGTCGCCGGCGATGGGCGAGGCATGGCAGAGTCTCTGACCAGAGTTGTTGCTTGTCGCGAGTCGGCGTCAGTCGGCTTTGGTCTTCTGTCCGTGCTAGTAAGCAGTAGTCTTGAGTAGTCGACAGTAGTCTGCGTGAGTCGGCGGTAGTCGGCGCGTGTCGGCAGTCTGCTCGGGACTCTGGTCAGAACTCTGGAAGATGAGTATTGTTGTAGAAGGTAAAGAAGCAGCCTTGCGCATATCTAATAATGTATAATAATTGTTATTTTATTTCTTTAAAAAAAAATGCCCTAATAATAATTTTTATAATATAAAGTAACTTTTTTTTTAAAGAAAAGCATTCATTTCAATTTAAAGAATATTTCCAATGCATGATCATTCCTTCCAACAATCAAAAAAAAAAAAAAAATATACGCCAGCATTGCACGAAGCTGTGTCAGAAAATTTCTACATAAGAGCAGATATATTTGCAGTTTTAATTGAGGTAAGAATTTTTGCTTTTTTTATTCAGAATACAGGGCCGAAGGGCAGCGCTGCTGTCCTCATAAAATTTACCAGGTTACTATTTTTTTATTATTTTGGTGTTTAGGAATTTTTCTGTTTCGAACTTAACATTAAATGAGAAAAGAATTTTGTGGGAACATTAAATGTGAATGCATTTCTGCACACAGATTATAAATGGGAGCCAATTTTGTTCAGAGGTTACAATACTTTAAAAATTCATTTAATTAATAATTTTGTGGGGCGTTTACGCATGGTCCATTTTCATTATTATTTTTCTGTGGGGAGGTTACAAGCTGAGGTGCCACGACGTCCGTCTAGCACTCTAGCTACTTGCTGTGCTTAAGCAGGATCAACACCTGTGTGGGCCTTCCACCCAGAGCTTGAGTTCCGCCTACCGTTTCATCTCCACTGGCGTTCCAACCTCTACTAGCATAGGCAATCATTCATGACACCGTTTTTTATGATAAAGACACTCCGTCACCTTTCATGCAATAAGCGTTAACAATTATTTACAAGATATACGTGACAATGTCAGTCTCTTTTATATATTCATACATACGATGTACAACATATCACTTGATACCTAATTGTGTTTGTAGATCACGGCAAAGTATGTGGATGAGTTCTTGTAAGGTGCAAAATTATAGCCACCTTACAATCTTATCTTCGTGGTCTAGGGGTAGCGTATTTGATTAGTAATCAAATCGTCCTCGGTTCTGGGTTCGAAACCCGCCACTGCTTAAAGTTTGATTAATAATCAGCATTGGCGGCCGAAGGCCTCCGGCATTAGAAGTCGCCCTCCTTCTGCCAACGTCAAAGAGGTCGGAGGAGCGGACAGAAGTTTGGGGCACTCTCTTGTCCTAGGGTTGGGAAACTGCCTCTAAAGACGCAGTAATCAGCAGTGATCAACGGCATGAGCATGCAGAAGGCAATGGGAACCACTGCATTAAAGACACATAACATGTGGTCTGTAACTGAAAAAATGTTGTGATGATCTTTCAATTGGCAAAAGATTCCGGAATAGTCCCCCATTCAGATCTCTGGGCTGGCCGCTGTGGTCGAGCAGTTCTAGGCGCTTCAGTACGGAACCACGCGGCTGCTACGGTCGTAGGTTCTAATCCTGCCATGTGTGTGATTTCCTTAGGTTATTTAGGTTTAAGTAGTTCTCGGCCATTTGAGTGCCCCAGGAATTGTGACAGGACCGCTGCTCTTGTCTATATACATAAATAATTTGGCGGACAGGGTGGGCAATTATTTGCGGTTGTTTGCTGGTGATGCCGTGGTGTACGCTAAGGAGTCGAAGTTGAGTGACTGTAGGAAGACGCAAGACAGACAAAATTTCCAGTTCGTGTGATGAATGGCAGCTAGCCCTAAATGTGGAAAAATGTAAGTTAATGCGTATGAGTAGGAAGATCAAACCAGTAATGTTCGTATACAGTATTACTAGCGTCCTGCTTGTGCCAAGTCGTTTAAATATCTGGGCATAATGTTGCAAAGCCATGTGTGGTGGGACGAGCTTGTGAGAACTGTGGTAGGGAAGGTGAATGGACGACTGCGGTTTATCGGAAGAATTTTAGGACAGAGTGGTTCACCTGTATTGCAGACCGCATATAGGACGCTGGTGCAACCTATTCTTGAGTACTTCTCGAGTGTTTGGGATACGTACCAGATCGGATAGAAGGAAGACAAAGAAGCAGTTCGGAGGCGGGCTGCTAGATTTGTTACCGGTAGGTTCGAACAACACGTGTTACGGAGATGCTTTGGGAATTCAAATTGGCAACGTTCTTTTCGAGAAACACTATTGATAAAATTGGAGAACCGGCATTTGAAGCTGACTGCCGAACGATTCTACTGCCGCCAACATACATTGCGCGTAAGGACCACGAAGATAAGAATCGAGAAATTAGGGCTCATACGGAGGCGTACAGACAGTCGTTTTTCCCTCTCTATATTTGCGAGTGGAACAGTAGGAGGAATGACAAGTAGTAGTATAGGGTACCCTCCGCCACGCACCGGAAGGTGGCTTGAAGAGTAGCTATGTGGATGCGCTTGCTGCACAGTACGGTGGGCCACCCTTGTGGTGGTGAGACGTGGTTAACTGGAACCTTCATGGCGAGTATGCCTGCCCTCAAATTCCCGTGCTGCCCAACATCGGGCCACTGCCTCATCCGAACGCCCCACAAATGTCGGCAATGCGCGGTTCGACAAGTCGGCCAAATGGAGACGCACAATGAAGCACATCTAGAACTGTGTAGGGTGCTGATAACGCTGTCTCATACGAGTATCCAGCACGTCCTCGTCCATCACAGTGCTACCTCAGCATCTGACACAGTTTGTGCCCCATTATATAGTCTAACCGTCCTGGTAACAACACCAAACACATACAGCAGTAATGAAGTCTGTTGGTCGTTCTACCTATCATCTGGTTTCGCAGGACAGAGCGGATCAGCTTATGGAAAGGGGTCAAGATCAGTTAATTACACAAGAACACACAACTTTATTGCTTGTAAAACACAAACACATTCCTGTTTAAAACGACATGGATCAATTCACGGCTGAGGGCCCACGTAACTTCTCAATAACAAAGGATTTAAATAATTAATTTTAAAATACAAGGATTTAGACAAACGGCTGAAGGCTTTACTTAAGTAAAATTAAAATATCTTCTCGGCTGTGGGCCCAAGTAATATTCCAGATGACCAAAGGAAATCCCTTAAAAGGTAAGCATTTACACAGTACAACAGAAAGCCATCTTAAGAAAACTTGAAGTATCTTCACGGCTGAAGGCCCAAACAATTATTCAAAATAGTTAAACACAAACCTTAAATAAGCATTTACACAGTACAGCTGAAAGCCATTTTAAAAATTCAAGATAGTTACAGAGAAACCTTACAGACAGGAATTTACACATTACGAGGTGCATTCAAGTTCTAAGGTCTCCGATTTTTTTTCTAATTAACTACTCACCCGAAATCGATGAAACTGGCGTTACTTCTCGACGTAATCGCCCTGCAGACGTACACATTTTTCACAACGCTGACGCCATGATTCCATGGCAGCGGCGAAGGCTTCTTTAGGAGTCTGTTTTGACCACTGGAAAATCGCTGAGGCAATAGCAGCACGGCTGGTGAATGTGCGGCCACGGAGAGTGTCTTTCATTGTTGGAAAAAGCCAAAAGTCACTAGGAGCCAGGTCAGGTGAGTAGGGAGCATGAGGAATCACTTCAAAGTTGTTATCACGAAGAAACTGTTGCGTAACGTTAGCTCGATGTGCGAGTGCGTTGTCTTGGTGAAACAGCACACGCGCAGCCCTTCCCAGACGTTTTTGCTGCAGTGCAGGAAGGAATTTGTTCTTCAAAACATTTTCGTAGGATGCACCTGTTACCGTAGTGCCCTTTGGAACGCAATGGGTAAGGATTACGCCTTCGCTGTCCCAGAACATGGACACCATCAGTTTTTCAGCACTGGCGGTTACCCGAAATTTTTTTTGGTGGCGGTGAATCCATGTGCTTCCATTGAGCTGACTGGCGCTTTGTTTCTGGAGTGAAAAATGGCATCCACGTCTCATCCATTGTCACAACCGACGAAAAGGAAGTCCCATTCGTGCTGTCGTTGAGCGTCAACATTGCTTGGCAACATGCCACACGGGCAGCCATGTGGTCGTCTGTCAGCATTCGTGGCACCCACCAGGATGACACTTTTCGCATTTTCAGGTCGTCATGCAGGATTGTGTGCACAGAACCCACAGAAATGCCAACTCTGGAGGCTATCTGTTCAACAGTCATTCGGCGATCCCCCAAAACAATTCTCTCCACTTTCTCGATCATGTTGTCAGACAGGCTTGTGCGAGCCCGAGGTTGTTTCGGTTTGTTGTCACACGATGTTCTGCCTTCATTAAACTGTCGCACCCACGAACGCACATTCGACACATCCGTAACTCCATCACCACATGTCTCCTTCAACTGTCGATGAATTTCAATTGGTTTCACACCACGCAAATTCAGAAAACGAATGATTGCACACTGTTCAAGTAAGGAAAACGTCGCCATTTTAAGTATTTAAAACAGTTCTCATTCTCGCCGCTGGCGGTAAAATTCCATCTGCCGTACGGTGCTGCCATCTCTGGGACGTATTGACAATGAACGCGGCCTCATTTTAAAACAATGTGCATGTTTCTATCTCTTTCCAGTCCGGAGAAAAAAAAAACGGAGGCCTTAGAACTTGAATGCACCTCGTAGGGCTGAAAGTCACAAATTTTAAAACAAACGCGGCTGAAGGCCTAAATACAGAGCAAACAAGAATTTTAAATAAAACACAGCTGAAGGTCTAATCTTAAAATACTTCACATAAGGTTCGGCTGAAGGCCATACACTTAACATAGAACAAATAAAATTAATACACGGCTGAAGGCCTGGCATAGTACTTGCGACAAAAGAAAATCACAATCACAAACAACAGAACAGTGGTGCTTAGATGTGTTCCAAGGGTCGGCCTGGGGAGGAAACTGACCTAAGTTTAGGTGAGACAGGCAGCCAAGCGTAATACTAAATAATCGGATGGCAACACGACCTAGGGTCGGCTGAAGGACCAACCAACAACCTAATCAATTCCCTTCACCCGACCAATGGCACGACAACGCAAAATATCAGCGAAGACGAAGATACCAGCAGAACTGCGTCTTCAAATATTGGCGTCTAAATACAGCCAAGGCCCAATAACCACTCAAAAACATGAACAAACACAGAAGCTGTCGAACTACACTCATAGCCGGACACCATCAACACAGGGAGGAAACACACACTCGCTGCTCTGTCGCAGCCGGCCGTTGCGGCCGAGAGGTTCTAGGCGCTTCAGTCTGGGACCGGGCGACCGCTACGGTAGCAGGTTCGCATCCTGCCTCGGGCATGGATGTGTGTGATGTCCTTAGGTTAGTTAGGTTTAAGTAGGTCTAAGTTCTAGGGGACTGATGACCCCAGATGTTAAGTCCCATAGTGCTCAGAGCCATTTGAACCATTTGAGCTCTGTCGCAACCGACCGACTGCCTGCTCCAGTACGCAGACAGCATTCATCTGCTCAGTGGAAATCACAAAAGTTACACACAGTTCCACGTAAACACTTGCACCAAGAACTCCGACAATCCTGAAACCAATCACCACGGAGCAACAGGGAGAAATGACAAGTCGACACAGACAGAGTTTCCACAAGCGGTCGGCGACCAAATACACGTCGTCCGATGAGACGAGCGACCGAACGACCAACCAAGGTCGTCCCCACTCAACGGCCGGGACGAGTCACGGCTGTCCGTAGCTCACTGCAGCTCCATCCCGACTCCCTTGATGTCCGTTCGGAACTCGGAGACACAGCGACCCGGGCACACTGGCTCGGACCCAACCATGCAGAGGGAACGCTTGCCCATTGGCCACCCGCTAATCATTTACATGGTGTGTACATGTACAACGTTACACTGACATACAATCATGTATTCTAGATATATCACTTTTTTGTCTGGCTGTGTATTTTAAAAGTCAATGGCCTTGCTGCAGTGGTTGCACTGGTCCCTGTCACATCACCGACGACAAGCGCTATCGGGATTGGCTGGCACTTGGTTGGGTCACCGTCAGGGTCAGCCGAGTGCTGGTGGCAATTAGGGTGCACTCATCCCTTGCGAGGCTAATCCAGGAGCTACTTGATTGAAAAGTAGCGGCACCGGTCACGAAAACTGAAAACGGCTGGGAGAGTGGTGTGCTGACCACATGCCCCTCCGTATCCGCATCTGGTGACGCCTCAGGGCTGAGGATGACACGGCAGCTGGTCGGTACCGTTGAGCCTTCACAGCCTGTTCGGACGGTGTTTGAGTATTTCAAAAGATATATTTAGCTTGTATCGCTCAGGTGGCAAAGATAGCAGTGTGATCGGCAACTCTGTCACAATACAAGATATCGAGTGTTGATACGTCGTGGTATGGGAAAACTAAACCAAAACGTAAGGTAAGCAGAGCTCAAAGGCTGCAGGGAGTGAAAGCCTACACCAAATGAGCTTACAGTTTCAATTTAATTTTATTAAACATTAAAAAAAACACTTGTTCACTGGTACAAATATATATATCACACAATAAAATTTTTTAAACTCCAGGCCTGAAGGGCCGCTGAACATTCACAACTGTAATGTCAGAATGACAACCTTAAGATTCAGCGTAAAGAGATAATCACGGTCTGAAGGACCCAACACTTTTGATTAATTACTGAGCAATACAATAAGTTACTGAAGTTACCGAAATGAATGACTTTAATCATTCGGCCAGAAGGGCCAATAAAATATAATCACAAATGCTGTTTTGAAAATGCTACAAGAATACAAAACCAACAGTTAATTTACTTCGTCCAAAGGAGCAGTAAAGACCAAAAGAAATTCACATACCAAAGGTTTTTTTGATAAAACAAGCTAACAACATAAAATTAATAACCAAAAGGGTAGTGACGTCGCCACTCGGCCTGAAGGGCCTGAATATCAGTAGTAATAAATATTTGAGAATGGTTGAAGTTAGTGAGTTAGCACTTAAAACCAGCCCGTGCTCCTCACCACTAGGAAAAATTTACAATCAGCTGTGCTAGGACTGCCTGCTTTAGCAATATGGCACAGACCAGCAGAACAACCGGAAACTTCACCAACGTGGCGAATCGTCCACGTAGGGCATGACAGCAACTCTCTATAATACATAAAATAAAAATTACTAAACACTGAAACACATGGTTCAAAATATAACGCCTATCTAGGCATGAACTGTTAATGACGCCCACTGGCCTTCGTAAATCTTCGACTTAGTAAATGTGACGGCCAGTACTAAATAATAATACCACTCAACAAATTGTATAATACAAGATCGTTATTGCACTTGGGTCAGAATAAATTTTCAACCACAGATAATATTTTAGGTTCAGTAATTAAGGCACAGAGAGCCTTAGAGCAAAACACACCCTACGACACGCGCAGAAATTGAGTGAGACACATCAAGTCAAGAAATTCTCACCGTTAGTCCAGAAGGCAGACAAGCATTCGGCGACAGGTTGCAACCAGCACCAACTCGAGTTATGTCAATCGCCCCAGTTCCGCCATAGCAACGCGGACACGCCGCGTCAACAGTTGGCACGCCGAGCTTCCTTATCACACAGCCCGTCCAGAACGACTGCCGCCGTCCCGAGTACGCACTCTCGCCGCAATCACGTGCGTTCACAGGAAGTTATACCACCTTTCCCGCAACATTGCGCTGCCACACAACCGGAAACTAAACTCCCCGTCTCACTCCAGCATCAGCACTCGATACTCTCGTCGTCAGCATTTCTCTCCCAGAACGCAGCGCATTCCGAAATTTAAAAGCAAACGGACCGATCGAGGCAGAGCAATCCAAGGCTCCAGAAGACGACACACCACACCTAGGCAAAGATGAAGAAGATACGGTTCAAGTGTATTGAGAGAACGGTGGTATGAACGGTTAGAGATGCTCAGTGGCGAAAGAATGTAATGGAAAAGTTGACTGGGAGAAGAAAGACGCAGCACAGTTAGTGAGAACGTGCTCAGAAAACGTGAGGAAACGTCTTTCAGGTCAGTAACTATGAGTATCCTTCAGCCTACTATATGCCTGCCCCGTAGACATTGTGCAAATAAAATCAGACTGTAATAACAGCTGGCTCAGGGGCGCCGCGTGGGTGTATGGAACGGGAGGAGCGGTGTGGAAGAAAAAGCGTGGTTTGACGCCTGACGACTGACGTAACTACGGCTCTGTGCACAAGGCACGAAACGCAGCGATTCGTCACCAGGTCGCGTTATTTGTCAGGAGATGGCATGTGCGTGGGCAAATCGTCGATCGCTTGGAATTCCCGCGCAATCTGATGAATGGCATGCGATGTGTGGCAAGTTGGCTGCCTGCCTGCTACTAGTTTTTCTAGTCAGTTGCGTCGCTTTGTCTCGTTTCACTTTGCCCATCTTGAGTAAGAACTTTCATGTTAGAGTTTATAGTTACTCAGCAACCACACATCACTCTGACGAGTGCTCAGAGTTGCCATTTATTTTAAGAACTGACGCAAAATATACTCTCCGATTTTGCAGAAATTAGCATTTTTGAGCTTTTGCTGTAGAAGTTGACTAGATGAGAACTTTGCAGTAACAGTGACGATACACTAGGCTCCAGCTTTTTATTGATTTTAGTTTGTAAACAGAATGACGCACCGTAATATTAAGTGGACGCTATAATTTAAATTTTTAGGCAGTTTGCAACACTTTTTCCGGTGTAATTTCGCTTGAAAAATGCGGAATTTGTTGCGCGATATCGTGAAATATTCCCACTTCAGCCCCTATAATGTCATGACTTTCCGATAGGTGCGGCACCATACGCAGCCTTCAAAATGTATGTAACGGGGGTGCGTTCCAAGCAGAGAGCTGTCACTGCGTTTCTTTTGGCGGAAACCCAGAGCAACACAGGCATTCATATGCGCTTGCAAAATGTCTACGGAGACCTGGCAGTGAACAAAAGCACGGTGAGTCGTTGGGCGACGCGTGTGCCATCACAGCAACAAGGTCGCGCTAACCTGTCCGATATATCCCGCGCCGGCGGGCCGCACACCGCTGTGACTCCTGCAGTGTTGGGACGTGCGGACACTCTCATTCGAGGTTATCCACGGATTACAGTAAAGCATCTCGATGCTTAACTGGACGACGCTTTTGGTACTGCTGACACAGTTGTACATCAGTTGGGGAACTCAACGTGTGTGCCTGCTGGATTCGCCCCCGCCTAACGACAGACCATAAAGAGCAACGAAGGACCATTGTTTGCGCGTTACGAGGCTGGTCGTGACTGAATTCGGTTACGATTGTGGACGGGGCCATAATCAGTTACTATTGGTCGCCTTTTACAGTTACACACAATTTATTTTAAACCAGTAATTCCAGAGTCAACATTAAATAAAATATCATTAATGAAGGAATAACCAACTGTGTAAATAATAATGTTTTCAGTGCGTTACAATTTAGCAAATCACCTTTAAATACAGATACAGCAGATAATGTCTTAAAAGCAAGCCACTGTGATCTGGGCAGAAGGCCTTACACGCCAGGAATGGCAATAAATTAAGAACTGTTTCAAATTCGCTGGAACTTACAAATTACAGGTATTGAAATATTTAAAGCAAGTCGTCACAAATACAGCAGAAGGCATCAGACGCCAGGAATGGCATTAAATAAGGCTTTAAAGGCTTACTGCGTAAATACAAATACCAAATTAGAATTTCAAGGCACGTGGCCACAATCACGGCTCAAGGCCTTACAAGGAATTGTAATAAATAGTACAACAATAAAACACAAGGACCAGTACATAATTCCTTAAAGGGTACTGAGGCAGATTATACCCGCAGAAGGCGTGGACTGAAGGACCGTTACACTGAACTACAGGCCATCAGACCTCCTTTTAGAACACACATGTCTTACAAGGGGCCACAGACGGTGCTCCAGGAATCGACCTCTGAGATGGTCCGGCAACAAACACTTTCGCGGGCGGTGAGATAGGCAGCCAAGAGTTGCATTCACTTCACAAGATGGCAACTCAAACTAGTGGCAGTCTAACGAATGACTAATGATAATCTTGCTGGAGCTACCTGACGTCCGATAAACCAAATGCAACGATGGAACAATACGCTAAAGCCGGAACCGGCGGTCTGCACTAAGTCCCCAGAAAGAGAAAGAGAAAGAAATCACTACCACCCGAGTAGAAGAATCACCAACCGGCCTACAATCAAGAAAGCTGTCAAAAGCCCGCCCGGTTGGCCGTGCGGTCTAACGCACGGCTTTCCGGGCGGGAAGGAGCGCCTGGTCCCCGGCACGAAACCGCCCGGCGGATTTGTGTAGAGGTCCGGTGAACCGGCCAGTCTGTGGATGGTTTTTAGGCGGTTTTCGAACTGCCTCGGCGAATGCGGGCTGGTTCCCCTTATTCCGCCTCACACTATGTCGGCGATTGCTGCGCGAACAAGTTCTCCACCTACGCGTACAGAACCATTACTCTACCACGCAAACATAGGGGTTACACTCGTCTGGTGTGAGACGTTCCCTGGAGTGGGGGGGGGGGGGGGTGTCCACCGGGGGCCGAACCGCACAATAACCCTGGGTTCGCTGTGGGGCGGCGGAGGGGTGGACTGTGGTAGTCGTCATGGGGTTGTGGACCACTGCGACTGTGGCGGGGACGGAGCCTCTCCGTCGTTTCTAGGTCCCCGGTTAACATACAATACAATACATACAAGCTGTCAAAACTACACGCCTTACCGGACAACAAGGGCAAGGCGAGGAAACGTACACTGCCGTTACATACACTAACCCCCAGGGCAGGTAACTGGGGCGTTTGAGACCACCAGGCAAAAAAAACTGTAACAAATTGAACGCAGTAAATAGTAATAAGAAGTCGAGGAAAGCTAATCAGATCCGCCTTCCCCAAGCATTCCACTCGCTGCTCTTCCCCTCGGCGACACTACGAGCAGCAACACGAACCCAAGTCACTGGAGAATCACGAGATGTCACAATGGTGGAGGGTTCTCTACTTGGATTGAACTGCACTTAAGCTTGCTGGATCCGGTTTATGACGAGGTGGTGCACCCTCATGACCACAGCCTTTCCATCCGGGAGTCCATGCGTGCCGCCACCGGTCCCGGCGTGTTCTGGCACGGCACGGACCTGACTCCTTCTGAGTCCGCAACCGAACTGGCCCACTCACACGAACCGGAAAAACAACGACGTCGCCCCAAAGATAGGGCAACAGTTACTACATATCGATAACCGCCGCTGCTGCCACTAGCGGACAGGCAACGCTTGCGAAACCGAGTGGCGCCAGTCAACACGAGGAGACAAACAACCTCAACCATTCCAACTAAACGTTACCGTCTGGCTTCCAATAGAGGGCGGAAACCTGCAGACGGCACCAACGCGAGCCGCAGCAGGCTCACTGACAATTTTCAGTCAGGCATCGTCACAGGCGATGAAACATGGGTTCATCACTTCCAACCGGAAACAAAGGGGAATCCACAGAGTGGCGCCATACCATCTCTCAGCCGGTAGAGCCATGGCGACGGTCATCTGGGACTCTGAAGGGATTATCCTCTTTGACGTCTCCGTTACGGTCCAACTATCAACTCTGAAGTGTATTGTGCTACCCTCAGGAAATTGAAGAAACGAATTCGTGTTCATCGGCACAAAAATGCAAACGAACTTCCCCTTCTCCATGACTACCCAAGGCCTCGCACAAGCTCACAAGCTCACAAAACTTCACTGAACAGTTCTTCCTCGCCCACCCTACAGCCTGGATCCCGAATCTGCCGACTTCAATCTGTTAGGCCCAACGAAGGATGCTTTCCACGGAAAACAGTATGTGGAGGATGGGGAGGTTATTGATGCAAGACGTTGGCTCCGACATCGATCAGCAGAGTGGTACCATTTGGGTATAGAGCCCATCCCATTAGGTAGTGCAAGGCCGTCACACTGAACGGAGATTAAAATGGTTCAAATGGCTCTGAGCACTATCGGACTCAACATCTGAGGTCATCAGTCGCCTAGACTTAGAACTAATTAAGCCTAAGGACATCACACACATCCATGCCCGAGGCAGGATTCGAACCTGCGACTGTAGCAGCAGCGCTGTTCTGGACTGGAGTGCCTAGAACCACTCGGCGACCGCTGGCAGCCTGAACGGAGATTACGGAAAAATAATATGGTCCATTGGAATCCTGCATAAACCCAACCTCTTTCAGAAAAAAAAGAGCGTAAAGAGAGCAATGAGAGAAGCATTCAACGAATTCGAACATAAAACATTGGCAAACAATCTAAACAAGAACCCTAAAAAGTTTTGGTCATATGTAAAATCGGTAAGCGGATCTAAATCCCCTATTCAGTCACTCGTTGACCACGATGGCACCGAAACAGAGGACGACCGAAGAAAGGCAGAAATACTGAATTCAGTGTTCCGAAACTGTTTCACTGCGGAAAATCGTAACACGGTCCCTGACTTCAGCCGTCGCACGGACGCCAAAATGGAAAATATTGAAATAAACGATATCGGAATTGAAAAACAACTGTTATCACTTAGTAGCGGAAAAGCATCCGGACCAGACGAGATACCCGTAAGATTCTACAGTGATTATGCTAAAGAACTTGCCCCCTTTCTATCAGCAATTTATCGTAGATCTCTGGAAGAACGTAAAGTACCTAGCGACTGGAAGAAAGCGCAGGTCGTTCCCATTTTCAAGAAGGGTCATAAATCAGATGCGAATAATTATAGGCCTATTTCGCTTACGTCAATCTGTTGTAGAATAATGGAACATGTTTTATGTTCTCGTATTATGACGTTCTTAGATAATACAAATCTCCTTCATCATAACCAACATGGATTCCGCAAACAGAGATCATGTGAAACTCAGCTCGCCCTATTTGTCCAAGAAATTCACAGTGCCGTAGACACTGGCGAGCAGATTGATGCCGTATTCCTGGACTTCAGGAAGGCATTTGATACGGTTCCGCACTTACGTTTAGTGAAAAAAATACGAGCTTACGGAATATCGGACCAGGTTTGTGACTGGATTCAGGATTTCCTAGAAGAAAGAACACAACATGTCATTCTTAACGGTTCAAAATCTGCAGATGTAGAGGTAATTTCGGGAGTACCGCAAGGAAGCGTGATAGGACCTTTATTGTTTACAATATACATAAATGACTTAGTTGACAACATCGGTAGCTCCGTGAGGCTATTTGCAGATGACACGGTTGTCTACAAGAAAGTAGCAACATCAGAAGACTCGTACGTACTCCAGGAAGACCTGCAGAGGATTAATGAATGGTGCGACAGCTGGCAGCTTTCCCTAAACGTAGATAAATGTAATATAATGCGCATACATAGGGGCAGAAATCCATTCCAGTACGATTATGCCATAGGTGGTAAATCATTGGAAGCGGTAACGACCGTAAAATACTTAGGAGTTACTATCCGGAGCGATCTGAAGTGGAATGATCACATAAAACAAATAGTGGGAAAAGCAGGCGCCAGGTTGAGATTCATAGGAAGAATTCTAAGAAAATGTGACTCATCGACGAAAGAAGTAGCTTACAAAACGCTTGTTCGTCCGATTCTTGAGTATTGCTCATCAGTATGGGACCCTTACCAGGTTGGATTAATAGAAGAGATAGACATGATCCAGCGAAAAGCAGCGCGATTCGTCATGGGGACATTTAGTCAGCGCGAGAGCGTTACGGAGATGCTGAACAAGCTCCAGTGGCGGACACTTCAAGAAAGGCGTTACGCAATACGGAGAGGTTTATTATCTAAATTACGAGAGAGCACATTCCGGGAAGAGATGGGCAACATATTACTACCGCCCACATATATCTCGCGTAATGATCACAACGAAAAGATCCGAGAAATTAGAGCAAATACGGAGACTTACAAGCAGTCGTTCTTCCCACGCACAATTCGTGAATGGAACAGGGAAGGGGGGATCAGATAGTGGTACAATAAGTACCCTCCGCCACACACCGTAAGGTGGCTCGCGGAGTATAGATGTAGATGTGTTGAACGCTAGAGGCGGATTTCCAATAAGGTCCACTAGGCACGGGCCTAGGGGCGGCAGCTTTAGAGGGTGACTTTTTTTGCACTGTACTTATTTCAACATTTTACGTTTTAAAATTAGTGAACTTGCAAAGGACAACAATTATTAACATTGTGAAATAACTTGGTAGTTTAAACAAGCTGCAAGAACGTCAATCGACAATACAAACTTTGAAATACAGGGTGAGCACAAAGTCTTGCCCTGATTATAAAAACCGTTTGACATAATACGTTACATTTGATGCCGTTGCATAGGTTAGTGTTGCTAGTTGTTGCGACCAATAGATGGCGCTAGTGCTCCACAAAACCGAGGCGGTCTGTTAGGTCACGTTAGTTGCTGGCGAAAAGGCGTCGAAGCAGGAGAAAGCGCAATGCGTGCTTTGGTTTCACGAAACGAAATCGCCCATCAGTGTTCAGCGAAAATTTCGGGCCTCTTATGGACGCAGCCCTCCTGACGTTAAATCAATAAGGCGATGGTATGCAAAGTTTAACGGAACAGACAGCGTTGAAGATTGTCCTCGCAGTGGCAGGCCTCGTGTGAGTGATGCAAGTATTGATAGTGTTCGGCAATCGTTTCAACGGAGTCCGTCTAGAAAGATCAACTCGTCAAGCATCACGTGAACTTCAAATACCGCAAGCAAGTGTGGTGAAGGTTCTTCATGAAAGGCATAGGTTGCATGCTTACAAACTGCAAATCGTGCAGGCCTTGCAGCCGAATGATTTGCTGACACGTGCTGAATTTGCAGCTGCACGATTCATGCCGCTAACGATTACTTAAGTCGCATATGCTTTACCGATGAATCCACCTTTCATGTCAGTGGAATGATAAATAGGCATATGGGGTTCAGAGTCTCCACATGCTACTGTACATTTACAGCGAGACAGCGAAAAAGTGGATGTGTGGTGAGGCCTCATACATAATACGGTTTTTGGACCGTTTTTCTTCGTGGAAAAATCCATTACCGCTAACATTTACTTAGACGTTTTGCAACAGTTCATTGCCCCACAGTTAGAAGAATATCAACCGTGGATGCTTTTCCAGCAAGGTGGAGCCCCCCCCCCCTCCCCCAGTTGGGCTTTGATAGTGCGTAATGCGTGATTTCCTGGATCGGTGGATTGGAAGGAACGGTCCAACACCCTGGCCATCCCGCTCTCCAGACATTACGCCCCTTGACTTTTTTTTTTGGGACTATATCAAGGACAGAGTCTTCGTCACACCAGTTGCTGACGTCGACGAACTGAAGGCTAGGATACAAGCTGCTGTGGGTACTGTGACAGGACACATGTTATGAAACACCTGGTGGGTACTGGAATACCGCCTCGACATTCTCCGAGCTACCAAGGGAGCACACGTTGAGGTTTACTAGCGTAAGTGGTCTTAAAAAACTCTAGTAACACTAACTTGTGCAACGGCATCAAATGTAAATTATTATTTCAAACGGTTATTCTGTAATACATTGTTCTAATCAGGGCAAGACTTTGTGCTCACCGTGAGTTATTAGTTTATTTGGTGACTTAATGGAAATTCAGGCACTGAAATTACGTCTGGAATAGTGTTTATGAAATTGTTCAACAATATTTTAAAGTAAGATATCAGGATGTTTCAACAATGAAGAGAAGATTAACGAGTTTGCTACCATCAGTGCGAGAGGCAAACTTTGCTGACTGGTGAGTTTTGTTTATTTCTTCATAATAGTTTTAAAAATTTCAGATTAGAATGTGATTTTTTAGCACCTTAGAGCACATTCATTGTGATTTAAAAACTATATTGTTATTATTTAAAACATGCTTTTGGAGGGGCACATATACGTATTACGGTGTGCCTAGGGGCGCAAAACTTTTAAATCTGCAGCTAGTAGTAGTAGTAGTAGAGGTTTTTTTTGGGCGCACGACAGCAAGGTCTTCAGCGCCCGCTCAATAACAGATTGAGACTGGTGTCAAGAAAATACTCAGAACAGTAACATAAAACAGAACGTAAAACAAAGGTAACAAGGTTTGAAAAATATGTGCCTACCCACACCGATGCGTGGGACGAAGCATGTCGTCAGCAGTAAAACATGGACAACACAGGAAGAAAGTGGTAGAGGGGGCTAAAACAATATAGCAGATGGAAGTGGCTGGTTGACTGCAAGGAAAAAAGGGAGGAGCCAGCCACTGCAATACACTAAAATCTCCAGCCTAAAAGTTTAGGTCAGAGTCCAGACACATCACTAAACTTTAAAACCCTAGACACACACGTCTCATCGTTAGCTACAGCACGAGGCAGATCCCCATCACCTCGAGCTTCAGCCCTTGCATCACGGTATAAAATGCAGTTAAAATGTGCCGGACAGAGATGTGCACACCACAAGCATCACAAAACGGAGGATCCTCCCGCCGTAGTAGAAAGCTATGTGTGAGAGGACAGTGCCGATCCGAAGACGCGTGGGGGTCACTTCTTCCCGCCTGAGCAACCGGCAGGAGGAACACCACGGCCGAGTTGTTGACTTCACCAACCGCAGTTTATTGGCCGTCACCGCAAGCCATTCTTCCTCCCACAACTCCATGCACTTCCTGTGGAGTGCAGAAATGACAGACTGAAAGGGAACAGGACTCTGTGCCACATCCTGGTCTCTGCAGGCCTCCTTGGCAGCCCGATCGGCCTGTTCATTGCCCCATATTCCTACACGACCAGGCACTGTAACACCTCCGTTTCATGTATCCCGCTCGATCGGGATCTGAATAGCAGCCCAAATAAATATTAATTGATGTGACCGTGTACCTAATGGGGCTGGCAATCGGATTTGACTGCTACGGAGTTGTTACATTCCATTTTGTCCTTCTCAAATGCTGTAATAATGAAATGTCTGGTGACAAGAAGAACGCCAACACAGCTTCATTAATCAAGAACCTATATTCGTCTCTAAAACACAAGAAAAAGGAGACAGCCACTGCCTTCGTCATACACTTTTAATAACGGCTAATCTCAGCACAGGCTTCTTCGTTATTCATATTCGTCACACGCTAATACAATCACTGTAATCCAACACTGCAATCCAACACTGCAAATCCAAAATGATGCCAGCGCGGTAGACGCGAAATCAAAATAACGGCACAGAAATATCACTGATCACTCTCGTAATGGGGGAAAGAAATACAGTAGAAGAAGAATGGGTAGCTTTGAGGGATGAAGTAGTGAAGGCAGCAGAGGATCAAGTAGGTAAAAAGACGAGGGCTAGTAGAAATCCTTGGGTAACAGAAGAAATATTGAATTTAATTGATGAAAGGAGAAAATATAAAAATGCAGTAAATGAAGCAGGCAAAAAGGAATACAAACGTCTCAAAAATGAGATCGACAGGAAGTGCAAAATGGCTAAGCAGGGATGGCTAGAGGACAAATGTAAGGATGTAGAGGCTTATCTCACTAGGGGTAAGATAGATACTGCCTACAGGAAAATTAAAGAGACCTTTGGAGATAAGAGAACCACTTGTATGAACATCAAGAGCTCAGATGGAAACCCAGTTCTAAGCAAAGAAGGGAAAGCAGAAAGGTGGAAGGAGTATATAGAGGGTCTATACAAGGGCGATGTACTTGAGGACAATATTATGGAAATGGAAGAGGATGTAGATGAAGATGAAATGGGAGATACGATACTGCGTGAAGAATTTGACAGAGCACTGAAAGAACTGAGTCGAAACAAGGCCCCCGGAGTAGACAACATTCCATTGGAACTACTGACGGCTTTGGGAGAGCCAGCCCTGACGAAACTCTACCATCTGGTAAGCAAGATGTATGAAACAGGCGAAATACCCTCAGACTTCAAGAAGAATATAATAATTCCAATTCCAAAGAAAGCAGGTGTTGACAGATGTGAGAATTACCGGACAATCAGTTTAATAAGCCACAGCTGCAAAATACTAACACGAATTCTTTACAGACGAATGGAAAAACTAGTAGAAGCCGACCTCGGGGAAGATCAGTTTGGATTCCGTAGAAATACTGGAACACGTGAGGCAATACTGACCTTACGACTTATCTTAGAAGAAAGATTAAGGAAAGGCAAACCTACGTTTCTAGCATTTGTAGACTTAGATAAAGCTTTTGACAATGTTGACTGGAATACTCTCTTTCAAATTCTAAAGGAGGCAGGGGTAAAATACAGGGAGCGAAAGGCTATTTACAATTTGTACAGAAACCAGATGGCAGTTATAAGAGTCGAGGGGCATGAAAGGGAAGCAGTGGTTGGGAAGGGAGTAAGACAGGGTTGTAGCCTCTCCCCGATGTTATTCAATCTGTATATTGAGCAAGCAGTAAAGGAAACAAAAGAAAAATTCGGAGTAGGTATTAAAATCCATGGAGAAGAAATAAAAACTTTGAGGTTCGCCGATGACATTGTAATTCTGTCAGAGACAGCAAAGGACTTGGAAGAGCAGTTGAACGGAATGGATAGTGTCTCGAAAGGAGGATATAAGATGAACATCAACAAAAGCAAAACGAGGATAATGGAATGTAGTCGAATTAAGTCGGGTGATGTTGAAGGTATTAGATTAGGAAATGAGACACTTAAAGTAGTGAAGGAGTTTTGCTATTTGGGGAGCAAAATAACTGATGATGGTCGAAGTAGAGAGGATATAAAATGTAGACTGGCAATGGCAAGGAAAGCGTTTCTGAAGAAGAGAAATTTGTTAACATCGAGTATAGATTTAAGTGTCAGGAAGTCTTTTCTGAAAGTATTTGTATGGAGTGTAGCCATGTATGGAAGTGAAACATGGACGATAAATAGTTTGGACAAGAAGAGAATAGAAGCTTTCGAAATGTGGTGCTACAGAAGAATGCTGAAGATTAGATGGGTAGATCACATAACTAATGAGGAGGTACTGAATAGGATTGGGGAGAAGAGGAGTTTGTGGCACAACTTGACCAGAAGAAGGGATCGGTTGGTAGGACATGTTCTGAGGCATCAAGGGATCACCAATTTAGTATTGGAGGGCAGCGTGGAGGGTAAAAATCGTAGGGGGAGACCAAGAGATGCATACACTAAGCAGATTCAGAAGGATGTAGGTTGCAGTAGGTACTGGGAGATGAAGAAGCTTGCACAGGATAGAGTAGCATGGAGAGCTGCATCAAACCAGTCTCAGGACTGAAGACCACAACAACAACAACAACAACTCTCGTAATTATACTTTTTCACTTTCCCGTATTATTCTAACACAAAGGGGTTAAACCGCGGCGATGGCCACTCCCTTCGTCGGTAAACCTTTCATTACAACAACTGCTGGCTTCCGCACAGCTCGGCCCGCCACACGGGAACTAACTCAACTCTACCCTCGCTCTCGCAACACGACACACTAATCGATAGTTTGCCCTGTCGACCTGTGCCGAGTGCAAACTTATAGTAAGGGCCTACGGACCCCTTACAGCACCCAGCAGAATGACACCTCCTTACCCCGCCGTTGGAGCAGGCAGAGTTGGTCATATATCAGCTGGACCATCGCCTCAGTTGGGTACAAATTCTACAGTGATTGTAAGGCACTAAGGAATCGGACCAGAGGAGAAATCGATTGCCCCGAACACGATTCATCAGCTCAAGTGCCTTCAGGATCGCGTGGAGCTCCGCTGTGAATACGGTATATTCATCAGGGAGGCGAATCCGGGTAACATGATCAGGGAACACTACAGAAATTCTTCTCTTTGGAGTCATCAGTGTGAACGACGGTAAAACCGTGATGCACATGTAAAATGTTAAAAAACAGAGATTGGAATGTAAAATCTGCTATACTATCTAAATCCGCTACTGTTGAACACTCCTCGTATTATACAGCTCAGGTCCCTTGTCATTTCATATACTCGAAGTCTGCCTCATACAATTTATAGCCAGAGTTATCGTAATAGCAATGCCGCGCGGGACTGGCCGGGCGGTCTGGGGCGCTGCAGTCATGGACTGTGCGGCTGGTCCTGGCGGTGGTTCGAGTCCACCCTCGGGCATGGGTGTGTGTGTGTTTGTCCTTAGGATAATTTAGGTTAAGTAGTTTGTAAGCTTAGGGACTGATGACCTTAGCAGTTAAGACCCATAAGATTTCACACACACACACACGTAATAGCAGTGCTCCTATTGGCAATATTTCTATAGACACGTCGAGACTACAAAACAAATGCGGCGAAGCGGCGCACGATGGAGGCGAAAATGATACCCAGATACCGAAGGTTCTCTACACACCGGAGGGGTGTAAAGTCGCTATGTGATACGACGCGTCCAATGGGCACCGCCGAAGATTTAGCCACATACATGATACTGCCCACTGCGGTTCCGTTCGTTGACATCTAATGGAGTGACTTGCTTATTTCTGTCCGCTACTCCGACGATCTGGTCACGGTCCGTGACCGGCTCAAATTTCCACCTCATCGCACGCTGCAATACAATTACGAAAACAAGCAACTAGCACTTTTCTCACACGACATGCTGTAAGCCACGGATCAAGTCAGACAGATACACGCAGCACTTCTCGGTTTCGGTAAGGCATTTGACTCAGATCACACCTAACCTTATTATAGATTGTCCTATCGTATGGGGTACCAGGAGAAATCTGTGACTGTGAAACATTCCCGTCTCCTCCATATCTCTTTTGTTACACAACCTTCCCTTCCACAATAACCTATGAAACCTTCCCTTAGGATATCTATCTCTTGCTTAATAATAACAAATTAAATCTTCCCTTTGAAATTTATTCTCTTTCTCAATCTCCGCATACAAATTTAATTGCTGCTTATTAAAAGCGATTTTCTGATTATTTCGACGAAACACAGAATGTGTCGTCGTCGTGACCCTCAGTCGTTACCTGCAATAACCAAAAACTGTTCCTTACCTTTTTTACTGTTACTGGATCGCCATCTGACTGCTACATCGAACTGCGACATGAATATACTTACTCTGTTTTACTATACACTATCAGCTGCTGGTGGGCTGTCATAATAAGTGGCTGTATTTATTACCAAAGCTGACGTTATTCTTTAATTAATTTGACTGACGTTACGTAATTCATAGTTAAACTTTTTCTTGACAACAATAAAATTTTGCAAAGTTTTATGTTGATGGTTTTTGGGATGGATTATAATCAGTACAGCAATATTCCTGGCAAAAATTAATTATATTCTGAATGAAATGATTTTACAAACGTTCAAATGGGTCTTACTTTTTACAATAATCTTACAACTAGCATTGCGCAAACATACCTTCAGTAGTCTTGAGTTTATAAAAAAAAAAAAAATAATAATTCGATAATATTAGTTCCTCTTATGATAATAGTTAGCTGATGTCTCTGTACATCCGTTTATAATCTCTTGTAAATCATAGCTGGTGGCTGGCAGGCACACCGCTCCTCTCAACCTCTCGCTTCAGACCTGCTACCGACTCGCTCTACATCTCGCTTACTACTGACTTCCTACGAACGCTGAAGTGCGGTCTCTCCCGCCAACCATGCTTTCTGGTGCAGACAATCCCAGCTACCATTACAAAATGTATCAATGCGCCGCGGTCTTTCCCGCTCTTTTCTTAAAATGTATCCATACGCGGTCTCTCCCGCCCTTTTTAAAATTATATCAATGTGCGGTCTCTTCTGCCAACAATACTTTGATGCAGACATTCCCTGCTACCACAATTATTTCCAACATGACAAATATTAATTATTCCTACTTAATCCTATTAATAAAATATAAACATCTTTCATAAATTGTGGTTTGACAATAGACAATAGAAATATACACGTCTTACAACTGGATAGAGGACTTCTTGGTAGGGTGGACGCAGCAAGAGCTAACTTCCCCAGCAAAGTCAATTATTATCCGCAAAGTAGTTATAAAATTTTATTCTAATCAAATAGGAAACATACAAGAACATCATTTTCCGACATAGTCTCCTTGCTTTTCAACGCACTTTGTCCATCGTTATACAAGCTTCCTGATGCCCTCATAAATGAAGGTTCTCGGCTGAGCTGCGAGCCAGGAATTCACCGCTTCTTTCACTGCTTCGCCCGAGGCAAATCGACAGCCCCCTAAGGCCTGTTTGAATGGACCAAACAAGTGATAGTCAGAAGGGGCAAGATCGGGACTATATGGAGGATGATCCAGTACTTCAAATTTGAGTTTCTGGAGCGTTTCAGTGCAACAACACAACATATTTTGACATCAATCCTTGGCGTTTGCTTCGAATTGCACGCTTTAGCCAGGCAGTAAGCATCTCACTGTAACGCACGCTGTTTATTGTTGTGCCCCTCTCCCCATAATGTTCCAGTACTGGACCTTGTGCGTCCCAAAAATCCGTAAGCATCAGTTTTCCTGCTGGTCGTTGGGTCTTGAAATTTTTCTTGCACTGCGAATTGGGATATTTACATTCCATACTCTGCCGTTTATTCTCTGGCTCGTAATGATGGATTCATGTTTCGTC
Organism: Schistocerca nitens; assembly: GCF_023898315.1. NCBI lineage: Eukaryota > Metazoa > Arthropoda > Insecta > Orthoptera > Acrididae > Schistocerca > Schistocerca nitens. The sequence continues at coordinate 77,668,155 of NC_064623.1, read as the reverse complement.
ATCAGTAATGATCCTGCCTAAGAAGTTGTCCCCTTCGTTATCATAGCAATCCAAATGTTTTTTGCAAATGTCCAAGCACGTTTGTTTATGCAAGTGTGTGAGTTGTTTTGGTACCCATCTTTCACAAACTTTATGAAACCCAAGTCTGTTGTGGATGCTTTCGTAGGCAGAACCGTGACTAATTTGCAGACGATGTGCCACTTCGTCATTAATTAATCGTCTGTAATAAGAGAATCATTTCACATGAACGCTCAAAGGTTTCTTCATTTGTGACGGTAAACGGTCGTCCGGCTCCTTCATCGTGCGTAACACTTGTGCGACAATTTCGGAATTTTTCAATCCAGTCGTAGACAATCCGTTGTGGCAAAACACTGTTCCCGTACTGTACCGAAAGGCTTCGATGAATTTTGGCCCCTGGTACGCCTTCCGACCACAAAAAACAGATCACTGAACGTTGCTCTTCTTTGGTGCAAATAGACAGTGGAGCAGTCATGGTTAACAGCGATAACGAAACAAACCTAGCAGCTTGAAAATTGGAAAGTAATAACAACAAATAAACAATGCATGCGTCATCAACGTAAAACGACAGTACCACCAAAATAAACAAAAATGTAACTAAACTGCGGATAATAATTGACTTACCCTCGTAAGTAATACACTACTGGCCATTAAAACTGCTACACCACGAAGATGACGTGCACAGACGCCAAATTTAACCGACAGGCAAAAGGTGCTGTGATATGCAAATGATTAGCTTCTCAGAGCATTCTCACAAGGTTGGCGCCGATTTCTCATACAAAAATAGCAGTTGACTGGCGTTTCCTGGTGAAACGTTGTTGTGATGCCTCGTGTAAGGAGGAGAAATGTGTACCATCACGTTTCCGACTTTGATAAAGGTCGGATTGTAGCCTATAGCGATTGCGGTTTATCGTATCGCGACACTGCTGCACGCATTGGTCGAGATCCCAAGACTGTTAGCAGAATATGGAGTCGGTGGGTTCAGGAGGATAATGCTGAACGCCGTGCTGGATCCCAACGGCCTCATATCACTAGCAGTCGAGATGACAGGCATCTTATCCGCGTGGCTGTAACGGATCGTGAAGCCACGTCTCGATCCCTGAGTCAACAGATGGGGACGTTTGCAAGACAACAACCATCTGCGCGAACAGTTCGGCGACGTTTGCAGCAGCATGGACTATCAGCTCGGAGACCATGGCTGCAGTTACCCTTGACGCTGCATCACAGACAGGAGCGCCTGCGATGGCGTACTCAACGACGAACCTAGGTGCACGAATGGCAAAACGTCATTTTTTCGGATGAATCCAGGTTCTGTTTACAGCATCACGATGGTGGCATCCATGTTTGACGACATCGCGGTGAACGCATATTGGAAGCGTGTATTCGTCATCGCCATACTAGTGTATCACCTGGCATGATCGTATGGGGTGCCATTGGTTACACGTCTCGGTCACCTCTTGTTCGCACTGACAGCACTTTGAACAGTGGACGTTACATTTCAGATGTGTTACGACCCGTGGCTCTACCCTTCATTCGATCCCTACGAAACCCTATATTTCAGCAGGATAATGCACGACCGCATGTTGCAGGTCCGGTACGGACCTTTCTGGATACAGAGAATGTTCGACTGCTGCCCTGGCCAGCACATTCTCCAGATCTCTGACCAACTGAAAACGTCTGGTCAATGGTGGCCGAGCAACTGGCTCGTCACAATACGCCAGTCACTACTCTTGATTAACTGTAGTATCGTGTTGAAGCTGCATGGGCAGCTGTACCTGTACACGCCATCCAAGCTCTGTTTGACTCAATGCCCAGGCGTATCAAGGCCGTTATTACGGCCAGAGGTGATTGTTCTGGGTACTGATTACTCAGGATCTATTTACCCAAATTGCGTGAAAATGTAATCACATATCAGTTCTAGTATAATATATTTGTCCAATGAATACCTGTTTATCATCTGCATTTCTTCTTGGTGTAGGAATTTTAATGGCCAGTAGTGTAGTAACCTCAGACTTTTCGTAGCTGTATGTAATGAACTACTGTCTGAAACAAACTGCATAAATGTTTAGTACGTTCTCGATAAGATTTCAAAGTGATGCAAAGAGTGAGAATTTGCTTTAAATATTCGTTAAATGTAAAATTGTTCACTTCACAGAACGAAAAAACACACTATCCTGCTTCTACATTGTCGACCAGTCACAGACGAGATCAATCGACTCGTACAAACATCTGGGTGTAGCACTGTAAGGATATGAATTGGAAAGGTCACATAGGCTCAGTTGTAAATAAAGCAGATGTCAGACTTTTGTTCATCGGAGAACACAAAGTGTATAGCATAAAACCACTTTCTAATGCAACAAGCTGCATCCTACAAAATTTGTTCTCTCTCTCTCTTTCTCTTTAGTTTTCAACCTTGAGGCTGGTTTGCAACAGTACGCTCCGTCTGTCTTTCTCTTCATTTCCGCGTATGTGGAGCATCCAACGTCATTAATAATCTGCTGCATGTATGACATCCTTTGGTCATCCACGGCGATACTTTACCCCAATAGCACCTTCTGCTATAGTGCCAATGGTATTATTGTGTCTCAAAATCTGTCCTAAGAGTTTGTCTCTATTTATTTTGATGTGACTCCACAGAGATCTCGATTCCGGTATTCTTCTCAGCACCTCTTCATTGGTGACTCTGCCTCTCCAGCTGATCTTGCTCATTCTCCTGTACCACCATATTTCCAGGACTTTTTGGCGTCTTCCCTCTTGTTTGCTTACTCTCCAAATTTCACACCCATATGTTGCCACACTCCAAACAAATGTTTTCCTTATTTACGAAGATGTTCTTGCTGATGAGTAAGTTCTTTCTCAAATTAAATTTTCACTTGTTGTATTCTGCTCACAATTTCTACCATCCCTTATAACCTTGCTTCCCACATACGTTCCTCTTCAATTCATAGCTCCTCTCTTCCAATTTTTATTCTTAAAGGTTGATATTCTTCTGCTGCACTACATACCGCTACTTTCGGCTTTGTTTGTTCTCATACCATACTGACTGCAGAAAATCCTTTCCATTGTGCTGAGGACCTTCTTTAGATTTTCTTTCGTCTCCGTGATCACAGCAATATCACCTGCGTAACGTAGAGTGTCTATCTTCTGCCCGCTAATTCTGATCCACACCTCAGTACTTTCATGAACTTGGTCTACATCTTCCTGCACGTAAACATTCAACATAAGAGGAGAAAGAACACACCCTTGTCTCACACCTTTCCTAATTTTGGGTCCTGTTCCTGATGAAAATTCCTAATCACAGTCACTTGGTTCTCACAGAAGTTGTGAATCACCATCATTTCTTTGTATTTTAGACCTGCTTTCTTCAACACTCTGAACATATCTTACCAGATAAGATTATCAAATGCCTTCTCCAGGTCTACAAAGGCGGTATAGGTTGGTTTATTTTCTGTATTTGCTTTTCGATAAGGAGCCTCAGTGCCAGAATCGCTTCTCTTGGTCCTAATCCCCCCGTGAATGCAAACTGGCCTTCGCTCAGTGTATTCTCCACCTACTTTTCAATTATCCTCAGAATTATCTTAATAAGAATCTTTGATGCATACGATATTAGCCTTTAGGTTCAATACCTCACATTTTGTAGCTGCCATCTTCTTCGGTATAAGAACCATAATGCATTTCTGAAAGTCGGTTGGCATCTTTCCTGTGTTATAGATGGATCTAATACATTGTTATACAGCATGTAATATACAATGATAACGTATATCTAGAAATTGGTGAAAAAGAATCCACCGATGATATTTGTACAAAATTAAAAAAAATATCTCACGGTGATACATTCAGTTTTTCTGTAAAACAACCGAGTGAAGGCACAAAGAACAGACTTGCTCTTATCCGGCTTATTTCTCTCATGGTGTTGTAACACGAACAGATAAACTGCCGTTCATTGTGTTACGTAAATTTCCATTTTGTAACATCCCCACAATAAAATATAATTATATAATTCACATTTTAGCGTAACCTCCCAACAGTTAAAATTTGTATATCATTCACATTTAGCATAACCTACCAACAGATAAATTTCGTAACCTACCAATAATAACGTGAATAACCTCCCAATAAAAAATGTGGCTCACTTTTAACCTTTCAATAATTGACTGTGAATTTAAACTGGTAAATTTTGGATGTCAGCAGTGCTGCGTCATGGCCCTGAAAGATCATACTGAATAAATTGAAAATTCTTACCTCAATCAAGTCGCCGGATAACGCGTATATATCTGCTCCTATAAGAAATTTTTCTGGCACAGCGCTGTGCAGTGCCGGCCGATAGATTTGTCATGTATAAAAAGAAACAACAGATTTTTCTTTACAATAATCAGGATGACCATGGGTTGGAGAAATTAGTAAATTCTTTAAATTGAGATGAATGATTGTCAAAAGTTAATTTTTATAAGAAAGATTATTATTAACAGATTTTTCTTAAAACATTTACATGGGACTTGACATAACAACAGTACATATGCGCGCGGCTGCTTTTACCTTATAATACAACGCTCAGGCACCGCCATCGCTCCCCACGACCGGCCCAGCCAACTCCACACACACGACTGCTAGCTACTACTTACTTCTGCTGCCACACAGTTCCTACTGCATACAACACTGCTCTCTGGTCTGAGATTCTCTTATAGCTTACATATCGCAGGCAGCGCGTGAGCAATGGATCGAAATTACATCTGCTCGAGTGCGCTAGCAATAAATTCCCTAGTCATGGACCTCATACAACTTTCATTTTAATTAAATTATTATAGTACTCCTTTTGAATGTCACAAACATTTTTAGTGTGTTTATGAGTTGTTATTTTCCAGATGCGTGTACCAGGATACTGTGCTCACATTGTCTGAAGGGGGAACGTCGAATTACTCATTGCATGGTGTCATTTTAATATTTAACCAACCACAAATCGAATTTACAGATTTTTCTTCATGAAGTCCGGTTAAACATTTGTCACCATTTGTTATCAAATCTACAGATTTTTCTTCATGAAGTCCGATTAAACATTTGTTACCATTTGTTATCAAATCTACAGATTTTTCCTCATGAAGTCCGATTAAACATTTGTTGCCATTTGTTATCAAATGTCCCACAAGAAATTTGTTATTTGTTACCACTTTTACGAGGGAATTATAACGGTCTTTTTACCGTCAATGAGCTTTCAACCAATGGCGAAGTACAATAACCACAAGGGCCTGATACACCGCGAGCAGTGGCACGAAAACTTCAGGAATAAAAGGAATCAAAAGAACCCATATACTTATTGCTAGATATGTATTACGTATCCAGTTACATCTTGCCAAAGTATTTGCAGTGTGTCTTACACGAGGCAGACCTTTATTTATGTGTTGCATAATTTTAAGTCGATTTAAATATTTCTCTATTTTTATTTCCCAGAAAGGAAAGATACAATACAAATAATATGAAAATGAAACTAACCTACAGACGAGATTGCTTGTAAATCACTCATGAGACCCATCCTGCAATATTGCTCAAATGTATGGGTCCCATACCAAATAGGACTAACAGAGGATGGTGAACGTATACAGAGAAGGGCAGCACGAATGGTCTCAGGTTTGTTAGATGCATGGGAAAGTGTCACAGAGCTATAGAAAGAACTGAACTGGTTGGCTCATGAAGATAGAACGAAGTTATCTCGAGAAAGCCAATTTTCAAAGTTTCAAGAAGCTACTTAAAAATGATGACTCTAGGAATATATTACAACCCTCTAAGTGTCGCTCCCATAGAGAACAAGATTAGAATAAATAATTGAAACACTCATTCTTCCCGCGCTCCATATGTGAATGCAACGGTAAAACGCCTTAATAACTGAGACAATGGGAAATATCCTCTGCCACGCACATCGCAGTGATTTGCAACGTATGAGTCTGGATGTAATATCGAAATAAGTCATCGTGGGATGGAAAATGAACTAAAATTGCTAGAAGAGGAAGGTGATCGGTGCTGATGGGATAGCTACGTTAGTCTATACAGAGTACTCGAAAGAAACTCGATACTATCCTAGTACCAGTGTGTGGCAGCGGTGTTACTACACGCAATTTAGTCAATTTAGAGAGCTGCTGACTTAAAACTTCGTAAACATTTAAGCACAAAACAACACCTTAGCCAAAATGAATCATTTTAATTACACAAAAAACATAAAAGGTTACTTTCTGCCCATCAAAAGTTGTAGGCCAACTACTCAATTTTCATATTACATGTGTGAAAAAAATTAACATATGCGCCATCACAAATGGTGAAAAAAGCTTGGTGTGATAATTGGCTTTGCATGTCACTTCCGAGTTTATTATAATCTGGTGAACAATTTGTCAGAGCAATTTTTTACATTGTCTGAAAGACGAGGATCAGTCAGTTTAGTTCTACACTTAGATTTCGTAATGTTCATCGTTGAAAACGCTGCCTCACGCAGATAGGTTGATCCAAGAAACGACATGCCACTTTTATAATGTTAAGGTAGGTTTTACGTTCACTAATTTCCGAAAGTTATCTTCACTGTGTTCTGACTTTAACGAATGTCATTTTGAAATCGATTTTCTTCCTTTTCAGGTCCGGTCTCAGTGCAAGAGAAAAGAGCACTCATTTTATTTGAAATATCTTCCACATCCACTTTCTGGAGAAGTTGAGCTATGAAAGCTAGAACGGGCTCCGTTCCCTCGAAATTTTGAAAATCTGTTTTCAAACGCTGTCTTCTTTGCAGCTTCTTGATGTTTGTTGATCTGACAGTTCTGACTGCATTTGAGGAAAATTTTGAGGTATCCCTTATTTGAAGAAAAGAGCGCATTTTACTTTATTTCCAATTTTTTTTATTCCACGTGCGTGAAGAGAATGTATTAGAGCAGCATTACCTATGGAGTAAGGAGCGAGCGGTAGGTTCCGATCCTGACTAGCAGAGGCGCTTGGCCATCTGACGCCTTCAGACCCACTGGGGTGAGATGCCGATGCAAAAATCGCTCGTAGCGTCAGTAAAGAGATACGTAGGAAAAGTACATTTATTCTGGTTAGAATCAAGTAACTGTTATTATAATAAATATTTGCTAACAAAAGTTGCCTTTTACCACTCAGATATTAGCAGGAGTCCATGGGCCATAAATACTATCGTTCAGTAATTTTAAAATGTCGGGAACTTTGATATTAATAAATAAATGGATAACTTTGGCATAACCGAAAATGTACGATCTTGTACGAACTACACCGATTGTATCCTCAAGTCACAGACTGTGCGCCATGGTCAGCAGTCGTCGACAGTAAGCCTATCGATCCATTCATGCTGTAGGCCATACTTTCGTAGCGTTAATAGCGTATAATCAGTGTGAACCAGTTCCTGATCTAAGTTATTTTTGAACCAGCGCAAAAACTTTATAGTGGCACCCTCTCCCATTCGAGTGTTTGAGATAGGGCATCAAAAATTTAAAAACAAATGTTCATTTTGTAGCACAGATCTTTCTGAAGAGTTTGATATATATACTTTCGAGGAAATGTAAGACATATTATTTGGTCTTAAGTGTGTGAAATTGCCATGCCATGCCTCTTCAATGTTCTTCTATCGCACGTCGCCGTATTTCTCTCTGTGAAATTCAAAAGTGTGTATCTTGTAATGGAAGCCATCAAACTTACATTCAGGACAGTGGAAGTTAAAATGCCCTGTGGTGCCTCTCCCACCCCCAGTCGCCCAGTTTGACATCCTACCCCCCTTAAAAAAAAACTCGCAGTTAATAATGGATGGGATTATTTGTAAACGTGAGACTAGGAAATCTTCAGAAAATCTGCACTCTTTATTGCCTATTAGCCAATTACTTTCTCTTTGTGTGACATAAAGTTAAATAGAGGAAACATAAAACAAGTAAAGACAAGAGAGAACCAAGACAGTACACATTTCTTCAATCCTTAGGTTCCAGAATTTTTTTCTTTCTTGCTACAGCTTTACATGACGTACTTTCCTTTCTGCTAAAGAATCTATTACGTCATCAAAGTTCGTGAAACGTTTTGCTATATGAAAAAGCTGTTAATGCGAATAGCATCCAAGAGGGGTGTGGTTTCTCGGTTTGATTACGTCTATTTTTCAGTGTCTGCTGAATAAAACGAAATAGGCCTTTCTAATATTGCAGCAGTTGTTACACACGCCAAATTAGTGACACTGTTTTGCCACAAATGGTCATTTTTATGTACCTCATTTACATAAATATCACGACAGAATATAATTCAAATGCCTGTTAGGACTACCACAAGCAAAAAGTTTTATGTTTATATTTCAATCATACACTCCAATTTCTCAAGCATGAGATCGAAAAGTAGAAGTACAAAATCTTTGTATAAATTTGGAATCGTCATATTCTTCCATAAAATTTGTATGATATCCCCCTTTCTTCTGCTTCCTCGTTCTAACAAACAATCTTGCCACCACTAATTCTGTAACTAGTCTTGCAACTGTCAAAACTTATTCCCCAGTTAGCTTCACTAACCCTGCCAGAATCACCGGTTTAATTATACCGCGTTTAATCTCCGATTAGGCGTTATTGCGTGATCGTACAAAGCGTTTTCCGCGCTATTGCGAGAATCGAACTTAAGCGGCTCCTAACTGGTGACTGTACAACTGGCCCTTAGTAGTGTAGCGACTGGCAAAAATTTAGTCACAAGATTTCATTTTCTTGGAAACACCGAGAAGATAATACGTAATCTTTCTCACCTGTTATTCCAGCTAGCCGTTTATTTCCACTCTGGTAGTCTGAATCTATGGATTTCGCTAATAATTATAACAACGCTGATCATTCGCACACCCAATCAATCGCATAAACAGCGATTTGTATTCACCAGTTCGGGTTTATTCGGCTCAGATCGTGTAGCCCCGTGCGCTTTTGTCTGCGGGAAAGCTTTTTATTTCTTGATGCGATGGGGACGCCCCTGACAGAGACGTCACGTACACCTTGGACTCATTCAAAAATCAGAAATAAACTTAGAATGTGTTCAAAAACGTTGAAAAACCAACAGGGGTACGTTTCAAAATCATTTGAATAACCGATAGACCAACATGCGTTGGATGGTAGGCGCTTTGTGAAACAATGTTTTTTCGTCAAGAATATGAATTTGGCGCCCCCTGAAATTGCCCCCGGGGGGCAGATATCCCGGTTTACCCCCCCTCTTCCCCCCCTAGATCCACGCCTGGTGTGAATGATTCATTTTACGGTGTCTCTTAAATAAACGCACCATACTGGCATCCCGTGAAAGACTTAGTGCTCAAAAAACATCTTCCCGTTTCATTACATAAAACATAGACAGTAGTATTGCTGTTTCAGAGCCGACGGCGCTGGTATGGCTCTGCAAGGGGCCATGAAACGGCGAGAGATCTCCACGCAACAGGTCGGAAGGGTTCCCTACGCGGCGGCTCACTAAGTCAGTTCAAGGAAGGACTGGCTAAATTTTAAACTCGTGTGGGAAAGCGTGGCCAGTTATATTTTACGCCCCTTATACCACCATCTACAGACTCTCTGGCTAAGCTGAGGCATTTCTGGAGATTTACTACGAGTGGGGAGTTCTTGCAAAGTGTTTCAAATTTAATAACTGTGTTATGCAAAGATCAAGTCCCGCAGTAAACCCTGACGCTCACCGCAGTCTCCGCCCATAACGCGCCAAATTACAGTTCGCAAGCGATAACCTCTCCGTGCCGGTGGGAAGACCGTTGCTTGACGCGGGTGTTAATGGCGGTGAAATGCAGGTGGAGGCGAAAGAGGCGAACACAGTGTTGTCAGACTTACCGCCTAAAAATACCGTGTGAAACACTAGTTGTCAAAAACTGATATTTTACCAAAAGAGTTTATTTAAACAATTTCGGATAAAGGTTTTGAAAGATCGACTCATAAAGACACGGTGACAGACAGGTCGATCGCATTTCATGCTCGCGTCTTATGACCTCCTTCGTAAGTACCAACATGGGTTCCGTAAACAGCCATTGTATGACACCCATGTCGCTCAGTTTCTTCACGAGACCCAGAGGGCGGCAGATACCGCAGCCCAGGTTGATGCCGTGCTCCTCGACTTGTGGAAAGTTGGTCCCCTAATGAACGAAATAGGAGCGAGCGAAACGTAGGACTAGCTCTGAGACTGGATTGAAGAGTTCCCAAGAAACAGAACACTGCATGCTATTCTTGACGGAAGGAAATTTTCAGACGTAGAAGTTACTTCGGGCGTGCCCCCATGGCTATGTTGCGAACTTTCAGAGATGATGGACAAAGAAAAAAGTATCAATTTAAGATAAGGAACCCAGGTTCTGGAATGACCGACCACAAGCTGTAAGCGAAAAACGTTTTGCTACCTGTGACGGTGACAAACATGTCCAGGTACTGTTGTTGCTAAGACTGTAGGGTAGGGGCTTTCAGTGGTCTTGTACGGACCAAATTAAGGAGAAAAATGTTCGGTAAACATGGGCTCCAGAATGAGATTTTCACTCTGCAGCGGAGTGTGCGCTGATATGAAACTTCCTGGCAGATTAAAACTGTGTGCCGGACCGAGACTCGAACTCTGGACCTTTGCCTTTCGCGGGCAAGTGCTCTACCAACTGAGCTACCCAAGCACGACTCACGCCCCGTACCTTCGCAGGAGAGCTTCTGTAAAGTTTGGAAGGTAGGAGACGAGGTACTGGCAGAAGTAAAGCTGTGAGTACGGGGCGTGAGTCGTGCTTGGGTAGCTCAGTTGGTAGAGCACTTGCCGGCGAAAGGCAAAGGTCCAGAGTTCGAGTCTCGGTCCGGCACACAGTTTTAATCTGCCAGGAAGTTTCATGGGCTCCAGACTCCATACCTTAAGAGCTATGGGCATTGTTTATCGTGTCTACTGTGAAACCCATCTTGAAACCCATCTCTTCTACTGAACAAGTGCTCTTTATTCTCGAGGTATGCATTTTTAGCCAACGGCCTCGCCGCAGTGGTAACACCGGTTCCCGTCAGATCACCGAAGTTAAGAGCTGTCGGGCTGGGCTAGCACTTGGATGTGTGACCATCTGGTCTGCCGAGCACTGATGGCAAGCGGGATGCTCTCAGCCCTTGTGAGGCAAACTGAGGAGCTACTTGATTGAGAAGTAGCGGCTCCGGTCTCGTAAACTGACATACGGCCGGGAGAGCGGTGTGCTGGCCACATGCCCCTCCATATCCGCATCCAGTGACGCCTGTGGGCTGAGGTTGACACCACTGGGCCTTCCAAGGGCTGTTCGGAGATTTTTTTACGAGTTTTTAGAGCCCCTGTTTACTAGATTTTTTTCCCTTGTTTTTATTCCCATTATCACCTTTAAAAGACGCCTATCCTATGACGATAAGAAGAACAATATCGGTTCATCAGAGGTATAGGAACGAATTTCGCTTATAACTTTCGACTCGTCGTTTCCGGACCAAAGTATCTTGCCTCAAATAAATACATTTACCCTGCTACATGACCCCTGAAAGTTTGTAACGTCATCACGGAATCAAATGGTTCAAATGGCTCTGAGCACTATGGGAATTAGCATCTGAGGTCATCAGTCCCCTAGAACTTAGAACCACCTAAACCTAACTAACCTAAGGACATCACACACATCCATGCCCGAGGCAGGATTCGAACCTGCGACCGTAGCAGCAGCGCGGTTCCAGACTGAAGCGCCTAGAACCGCTCGGTCATAGCGGCCGGCATCACGGAATCAACCTGCATAAAACACGTTGTGGATAGTCATGAAAGTTCGAGGAAACGTTCGTGGATGATGCTGTTATGTGTAGAAAAATCGCAAGGCTAAGGAGTTTGTAGCTGGAAGACCTCGCTTTATGCAGGGATTGGCAATTTATCCAAAACGTGAACTACTACGTAAGCTATTGCAGAAAACGAGCGGATACTCCTTTGCTGTTTGATTGCACTATTGCTGAACAACACTAGATACAATCAAATCTATTTAATATATGGAAGAATGTGTACGGACCGATTTAAAACGGAACAACGTAAAGCTCATCGCATCAGATGCAGATTTCAGATAAGGATTCAACGGAAGAATCATCAGGAAGTGAATTCCACCTGTAAATGAGGTAGGTTACGAAACGCTTGTTCGACGAATACCTCAGTAATTGCTGCTCATTCTGGTACCCTAACCAGGTACGACTGATAGAGGAAGCAGGCAAGATCCAAAGAAGAACAGCGCGGTTCCTCATGGGTTCGTACACTAAGCGGCAAAGCGTCAGGAGATGCTCAACAAACTCCACTGAGAGGGGCTGCAAGAGTGGCGTGGTGCGTCTCGCCGTGGTTAGCTGTTAAAGTGCGTGCGTTCCTAGACTAGTCAACAAATATTTTGCTTACACATCTATATTTACATCTACATCAATACTCTGCAATTCACACTTAAGTTCCTGGCAAAAGGTTCGCCACTTTGACACTATTTTTCTTCCGTTCTATTCTCTAATAGCTCGCGGGAGAAACGAACACTTAATTCTTCCAGCGCGATATCTGTCTCACCGCAACGAAAACCGCCTTTGTTTTAATGATCGCCACATCAACTCGTGCATCATATCCTTGGCTCTTTGTCCCATATTACGCGGTAGTACAAAGCGAGCTGACCTTCCTTGGACTTTTTCAGTGTCCTCCGTCAACACTATGTGACGCGGATCCCATACTGCACAGTTACACTCCAGCAGAGGGCGGACAAACATAATGTAAACAATCTCTTTAGCAGACCTGTTGCATATTCTGAGCATTTTGCCAGTTAATTGCAGTTTTCGTTCCGCCTTCTCTACAATTTAGTTGAATTCACAGTATCTTAGATTTGTGTGATTTGTTACGTAAACGAAAATTCACGAATTCCCCTTAGTAATCATGTGGATGGTCTCACACTTTTCATTATTTCGGGTCAACTGCCAATTTTCGGACCATACAGATATTTTGTCTAAATCATTTTGCAATTAATTTTGAACTTCTGCTGACTTTAGTAGACGTTAAATGACAGCATCATTTGCAAACAGTCTACGATGGCTGCTCAGATTGTCTCCTAAATCGTTTACATACAAGGATGAGTCAAATGAAAACCTTAAATTTGCAATAACAAATCGAAATTTCGAGACGTTATCCTGTAAGTTTTAAGCGTGCTACAAACAGCGTGCAGAATGGCCTGCAGGTGGCAGCATAGTGTAGATGCACACATACCGTCGTAGCATCAGTATAAAGATGGCCGCCCCACTTGCGACTTGCACCAGTGGAGAACAGCGTTCTGTTATTCGGTTTTTGCGTACTGAAGGTGTGAAACCTATTGAAATTCATCGAAAAATGAAGGTTCAGTACGGTGATGCATGTTTCTCATAGCAGCAAGTATACGAATGGAGTAGGAAGTTCGCAAATGGTGTGACTTCAGTGGAAGATGCTCCTCGTCCAGGTCAGGCACAACGAGTTGTGACTCCACAGAACATTGCAGCAGTTGAAGCCATAGTGAAGGAAAACCACCGAGTGACACTGAAAGACATTGCAGCATGTTTACAGATTAGTCATGGGTCGCCGGCCGTAGTGGCCAAGCGGTTCTAGGCGCGTCAGTCCGGAACTAGCGACTGATACGGTCGCAGGTTCGAACCCTGCCTCGGGCATGGATGTGTGTGATGTCCTTAGGTTAGGTTTAAGTAGTTCTAAGTTCTAGGTGAGTGATGACCTCAGATGTTAAGTCCCATAGTGCTCAGAGCCATCAGAACCCATTTCAAGTCATGGGTCAGCACACGACGTTGTGCATGATGTGCTCCAGTTTCACAAAGTGTCTGCAAGATGGGTGCCACGGCAGCTGACTCCTGGAATGAGAGAACGACGTGTTGATGCTTGTGAATAACTTTTTCGGCGCTTTGAACGAGAAGCTGAGGCTTCCTTGCAAGTATCATTACTGAGGAAGAAATCTGGCTTCACTTCCACAACCGGAAACGAAGAGAGCGAGCAAGGAATGGCACAATTACTCATCACAAAAACAAAGAAGAACCATCAGCAGGGAAGGTTATGCTATCTCTCTTTTGGGACAAAAAGGCGTCATTTTGGAGCATTACATGCCTAGATGGACCACTGCCACCAGTGCATCATACACAGATCTCCTAAAAAATCGTCTGCGGCCTGCAATCAAATCAAAGCGAGGTGGATTGCTGTCAGCAAGTGTCCTTTTGCAACATGACAATGCAAGGCCCCACACTGCCCGTACAACAGTTGCAACAATCACAGATCTGCATTTTGAGTGTCTTCCTCATCCACCATACTCACCAGACCTTGCCCCAAGTGATTTTTATATGTTTGTACCACTCAAAGACGCAATGGGAGGAAAGAAGTTCCGTTCTGATAAAGACGTACGCCACGAGGTGCATTAGCGGTTGCGCGGACTACCAAAAAAATTTCTTTTTAAAGGAATTTATGCACTTTGTAAGCGCTGAAGGACTTGCATTGAGCGTGGGGGAGATTATATTGAAAAGTGATACAGCTTTGTACCGCTTCTGCATAATAACTAATATTTAAAAAATATTTAAGGTTTTCATTTGACTCACCCTCGTATATCAGGAACAGCAGAGGGTCTATAACACTTCCTTGGGGAACGTCAGATATCACTTCTGTATTACTCGATGACTTTCCGCCAATTATCTTTCGGACACAAAATCACGTTCCAGTCGCACAACTGAAACGATGCTCCGTACGCACGAGACCTGATCATAAGCCGCCTGTGAGGAAGCCGCCTTATTGCCTATTGGCTTCTGTCTCGGGTTCTTCGGCCGACGTTCATCTAATGATTTTTCTGACGTTTCGCCAGCACGAGTGGCTGGCATTGTCAAAGCTTCACCCTCCATTGCCGGTGGTGAACTGGAGGCGAGCTCGCGGCCGCAGACTTTATGTACTTGGCGCGCCAACGTCCGAGGGCTTCTCCGCGGTCATTTCCGGTGCGGTTCTCCTCTTGCTACCTGCGACGGTCGTTCGCTGCAGTACGGGCAGCCAGGATCCGTTTACCTTAAGGCTTTCCTCTTTCTTGTTGAAACTGTTCGCGTGTTTTTGTATTTCTACAGCTTCTCTGAACAAGCGCGTGTGATAGTGCTTCTCTACAGCTAGAACTTCCGTGTCGCCGAATTTTATTACGTGGTCGGTCCCATTCAGTGCGTGCTCTGCCACGGCCGATTTCTCCACCTGCCCCAACCTGCAATGTCGCTTGTGCTCTTTGATCCTGGTGTTAATTGATCGTCCAGTCATTCCGACATAAACTTTTCCGCATGTGCATGGTATACGTTATATTCCCGACCTTGCAAGTGGGTCTCTTTTCTCCTTCGCCGATCTAAGACACTCTTTGATCTTCCTTGTCGGTTTGAAAATCGTCTTTACGCCATGTTTGCGCAATGTGCGGCCGATTCTGTCCGTCACTCTGGGAATGTATGGCAGAAAGGCCGTACCCGACATTTCTTTTTCTGGTTCCTTACTTCGCCGAGTGTTGGGCTCTGTTACACTTCTAATGTAATTTGTGGAGTACCCATTGCTCCTCAGAACAGTTTCCAGGTGTTGCATTTCTCGTTTGAGGTGTTGCGGCTCACATATTCGTCCTGCTCTCGTTACGAGCGTACTAATCATGCCTCTTTTCTGGCTCGGGTGGTGGTTTGACAGTTTGTGCAGGTATCGGTCCGTGTGTGTCGGTTTTCGATACACGCTGTGTCCCAGGTTTTCGCCTTCCCTTGTGACCAGCACATCTAGAAATGGCAGTTTCTTGTCCTTTTCTACTTCCATGGTAAATGCTATGTTGGCATGGAGGCTGTTCAAGTGTCTTAGGAAGTCACCGAGCTGTTCTTCACCATGGTTCCACACCACGAAAGTATCATCGACGTACCTGTACCACACCTTAGGTTTGCAAGTCGCCGAGTCCAGTGCCTGTGCTTCGAATTGTTCCATGAAGAAGTTGGCCACCACTGGACTGAGAGGACTATCCATGGCGACGCCTTCCAGCTGTTCGTAGAAATCGCCATTCCACGTGAAATAGCTCGTGGTGAGACATGCATGGAAGAGCTTTTTGATGTCTTGCGGGAACATGGAACCGATGTGCTCCAGAGCGTCACTGAGTGGCACTTTCGTAAATAACGAAACAACATCAAAGCTGACCAGGATGTCGTTTGGTGCAAGTTTCAGTTTCTTCAGCTTCTCAAAGAAACGTCTTGAGTCCTTAATGTATGTGTCGGTCTTCCCCACGTGTGGCAGGAGCAGAGAGGCCAAGTGTTTTGCCAGTTTATACGTTGGTGAGCCAGGAGCGCTAACGATCGGTCTCAGTGGAACGTTGTTCTTATGGATCTTGGGTAATCCATACAGCCGAGGTGGTAGGGCTTCCGTGTTGCGCAGGTTTCTCTGTATGTCCGCCGGCAGAGAAGACGCCTTGATTAATCGATTCGTATTCCGAGTGATACGCTGCGTCGGATCTGCGCTGAAGAAAGTAGAGGTACAAGCCATTAAGGTTCTCAACGCCGACAAGAGTATATTGGTACTGCCTGCCGATAAGGGGAATGCGACCGTCGTAATGAAGACCGAAGATTATGAGCAAAAGATCCGAGACCTATTAGATCCGACGACGTACCGAAAACTAAGCGCAGATCCGACGCAGCGTATCACTCGCAATACGAATCGATTAATCAAGGCGTCTTCTCTGCCGGCGGACATACAGAGAAACCTGCGCAACACGGAAGCCCTACCACCTCGGCTGTATGGATTACCCAAGATCCATAAGAACAACGTTCCACTGAGACCGATCGTTAGCGCTCCTGGCTCACCAACGTATAAACTGGCAAAACACTTGGCCTCTCTGCTCCTGCCACACGTGGGGAAGACCGACACATACATTAAGGACTCAAGACGTTTCATTGAGAAGCTGAAGAAACTGAAACTTGCACCAAACGACATCCTGGTCAGCTTTGATGTTGTTTCGTTATTTACGAAAGTGCCACTCAGTGACGCTCTGGAGCACATCGGTTCCATGTTCCCGCAAGACATCAAACAGCTCTTCCATGCATGTCTCACCACGAGCTATTTCACGTGGAATGGCGATTTCTACGAACAGCTGGAAGGCGTCGCCATGGATAGTCCTCTCAGTCCAGTGGTGGCCAACTTCTTCATGGAACAATTCGAAGCACAGGCACTGGACTCGGCGACTTGCAAACCTAAGGTGTGGTACAGGTACGTCGATGATACTTTCGTGGTGTGGAACCATGGTGAAGAACAGCTCGGTGACTTCCTAAGACACTTGAACAGCCTCCATGCCAACATAGCATTTACCATGGAAGTAGAAAAGGACAAGAAACTGCCATTTCTAGATGTGCTGGTCACAAGGGAAGGCGAAAACCTGGGACACAGCGTGTATCGAAAACCGACACACACGGACCGATACCTGCACAAACTGTCAAACCACCACCCGAGCCAGAAAAGAGGCATGATTAGTACGCTCGTAACGAGAGCAGGACGAATATGTGAGCCGCAACACCTCAAACGAGAAATGCAACACCTGGAAACTGTTCTGAGGAGCAATGGGTACTCCACAAATTACATTAGAAGTGTAACAGAGCCCAACACTCGGCGAAGTAAGGAACCAGAAAAAGAAATGTCGGGTACGGCCTTTCTGCCATACATTCCCAGAGTGACGGACAGAATCGGCCGCACATTGCGCAAACATGGCGTAAAGACGATTTTCAAACCGACAAGGAAGATCAAAGAGTGTCTTAGATCGGCGAAGGAGAAAAGAGACCCACTTGCAAGGTCGGGAATATAACGTATACCATGCACATGCGGAAAAGTTTATGTCGGAATGACTGGACGATCAATTAACACCAGGATCAAAGAGCACAAGCGACATTGCAGGTTGGGGCAGGTGGAGAAATCGGCCGTGGCAGAGCACGCACTGAATGGGACCGACCACGTAATAAAATTCGGCGACACGGAAGTTCTAGCTGTAGAGAAGCACTATCACACGCGCTTGTTCAGAGAAGCTGTAGAAATACAAAAACACGCGAACAGTTTCAACAAGAAAGAGGAAAGCCTTAAGGTAAACGGATCCTGGCTGCCCGTACTGCAGCGAACGACCGTCGCAGGTAGCAAGAGGAGAACCGCACCGGAAATGACCGCGGAGAAGCCCTCGGACGTTGGCGCGCCAAGTACATAAAGTCTGCGGCCGCGAGCTCGCCTCCAGTTCACCACCGGCAATGGAGGGTGAAGCTTTGACAATGCCAGCCACTCGTGCTGGCGAAACGTCAGAAAAATCATTAGATGAACGTCGGCCGAAGAACCCGAGACAGAAGCCAATAGGCAGTTTGTCAACAAGTGGCCACGAAAGCCTTAACAATTTTGTAAGCCGCCTTATCTCGCGAAAAGACAATGAAGGTAAAAATAGAGTTTAAAGTTAGTTCTTCCCACGCACCATTCGCGACTGAAATAAGAAAGATGGGAAGTGACGGTGGAACGCGAAGCACCCTTCACCGCACACCGTAAGGTGGCTCGCGGAGTGTAGAGGTGAATGTAGATTTCGGTCCATAGCACTGTTCCCGCTATTATTAGGTGTCGCTCGGACGTAACGCAGCTGTGGCTTCCGGTGTGCAAGTTTCGCCACGCATCCGGCAGGAAGGGACCTGATAAATGCTTTCTGCACGGCGATACACACCGAGCCCCATGTCACATGAGCTGCCCGTCGTAAACAGGGGAGCGCAGAGCAAGTAAGCAACACAGGCGCTCGTCGTACTAGGAGTGGCCGCGCGGTCAGAGGCGCCATGACACTGATTGCGCGACCCTCCCGCGGGAGGTTCGAGTGCTGCCTCGGGCATGGGTGTGTGTTTTGTCCTTAGCGTAAGTTCTTTTAAGTAGTGTGTAAGTCTAGGGACCGATGACCTCAGCAGTTTGGTCCCTTAGGAATTCACACACATTTGAACATTTGACGAGAGAGGTTCCAGCTGCTGTGGTACATGCCTGTAGTCCTGGAATAAATGGAATCTCGGCGCCATAGTACTCCAGCATGCAACCAGAGGCGCCAAAGGAAAATGTCCCAGCACAATGGAAAGGAGCCTTTGGCGTCATTGGCTGGGAGGCCCCTTGCGGGGCAGGTCCGGCCGCCTTGGTGCATTCGACGCCACATTGGGCGACCTGCACCCAGGATGGGGATGAAATGATGATGAAGACAACACAACACCCAGTCCCTGAGCGGAGAAAATCTCCGACCCAGCCGGAATCGAACCAGGGCCCGTACGACGGCAATCCGTCACGCTGACCACTCAGCTATCGGGGCGGACAGCCCAATGGTGAAGTCTAGCATCGGGCAATAAATCGTTTTCTGCAACTCGAGCGGAATGGCGCTGCAACAGTCCATGCAGCGTTCATGGAGCACTACGGCTACAATTCACGACGGCAACAATGAAAATTTTTAGAAAATCCAACAAGGATTAGTTTCTAAAAAAATCTGAAATAATTTTATTCTTTTTCATTATACATTCTAAGACGAAAAACAACACAAAGGAATTATCAGAATGCGACGGAAATCGGTAAATGTGATGTACATGTACAGACAAAGAGATGATTAGAATTTCAGAAAAATTGGGTGACGTATTGAAGAGAAAGAGTTTCACAAATTCAGCAAGTCAATAGCGCGTTGGTCCACCTCTGGCCCTTATACGTGCAGTTATTCGGCTTGGTTTTGATTAGAGTTGTTGGATGTCCTCCTGAGGGTAACCGTGCCAAATTCAGTCTGATTTGAGC
Source organism: Schistocerca nitens (assembly GCF_023898315.1). Classification (NCBI taxonomy): domain Eukaryota; kingdom Metazoa; phylum Arthropoda; class Insecta; order Orthoptera; family Acrididae; genus Schistocerca; species Schistocerca nitens. Next base: position 77,648,364 of record NC_064623.1, on the reverse strand, counting down.
GTTAGATCGTCAAAATCCCGAGCTGGTTCGAAGGCCGTGTCCATAATGCTCCAAACGTTCTCAATGGGGGAGACATCTGGCGGTCTTGCTGGCTGGGTTTCACAAGTACGAAAACAAGGGGTAGAAACTCTCGCCGTATGTGGGCGGGCATTATCTTGCTGAAATGCCTAGGATGACGAGCCATCAAGGGCAACAAAACGAAGCGTCTTCTGCCTGAAATCTCTTTGAGTGGAGTGTAATTCTCTTCGCTGATGAGTCCCGCTTCTGAGCCAGGTGACCAGCGAAGACATGTCTGGAGACGTCCCGGACAGCAGTGGGATACGAACCCCACTATCACACGGCATACGGACTGACAACCAGGACTGATTGTCTTAGGTGCCATTCTTTTTTTCAGAGCAGGACTCCTTCGGTTCTCATCCACTGCACCCTTACAGCACAGCAATACTTCGACGACTTTCTACGCACCGCTTCGTTGCCCTTCATGGCAAGACATTGCTGGCTTACATTTCAGCAAGATAATGCCCGAGTACACACGGCGAGAGTTTCTACTGCCAAACGCTACCTTGGCCAGCCAGGTCGCCAGATGTCTCTCCAATTGAGAACGTTTGGAATATTATAGGCAGGGTCCTAAAACCAGCTCGAGATTTTGACGATCTCACTCGCAAATCAGGCACAACTTGGCACGGCATCCCTCGGGAAGACATCCAAGAATTCTACCAATCAACACGAAGCCGAATAACTGCTTGTACAAGTGCCAGAGGTGGACCAAAATATTACTGATTTGCTCAATTTGGTAAGCTCTTTCTCCTCAATAAATCATCCAATTTTTCTGAAATTCTAATCATTGTTCTAGAGATCCTCTTATCACAGCTTTTTACAAACGGCTTTGTATGTTATACACGCCGAATTTATTTAACGGGGAAAAATGCAGAGAAGCATTCCCAAGAGGATAAGAAGCAAAAAAGCTCATATGGGTATATGGCCGGAAATGCATAGTGTCTATGCTGCAGAGTGTTTATTAATAATCATGTCTGTAGAGCAAAATGCGGTGCACAACATGCTATGATGAGACCATCACTAGATAAGGTATGTGCGAACAGAACACAGCAGCGACTAATGTACGATTCAAATTTTCGAACCTGCGTCACGGGCAGCATGAATGTGCGTCTGGGAAGGTCTCTGCATACATAACTTCGTATGTGTGCCTCCACAGGTAGGAGCCCAAGGGGTTGCGGTACAGTGACTGGTTTCTCCATGCTCCTGAACTAATTCATTGGCCATGTTGTTGAGACGCCTCTGCACAGAAATGGTTGTGGTGCAGCATCATCGTGTAGTAGCCACATTACCCTTCACGCCACCAAAGGTACATCTTCCACCAGGGGACGCAGGGGCACCCACAGCAAAAGTAGATATGCCTTACCTGTGAGGCAGTGTGAAAGGATGACTGCTCCCAAGAAGTAGCCACTAGTAACACAGGCCAACGAAATTTTTTTTTAAACTTTTTTTACTTTGATAGCTGATCTTCATAGATTTTTATGAGCTGAATACAAATCTAGCCTTGTTTTTTTGTATCACCCATAGTTTTTGAGCAATGTGCTTTTTATTATATAGTATAAAAATCCTATACTATAAAGTAAACGGGGAAATTAATGAAACGCTTTTTACATAAGCATGGTTTGTATTTACAGTAAGCTACTTAAAACAATGGTACGTGTTAATAGAGGTTTCACTTGTCAGATGGAATTGGCTTATATTTTATTTCTCTTTTTTCTTTGGACCTTCTTGTGTCGCTTTTTCTACGATGAGTCGCTTCCTGAACTTCTCGGTGAAGTGGCCAGCAGTAGTTCCTCATCAAGTTGGCGTTCCAGCGGCCTTGGTAGCGTTTTTCCATCACTTTACTGTCCTGGTGAAAACGCTCTCCTTGCTCCTCACTAACATCTCCCATATTGTCCTGGAAGTAATCAAGGTGACTGTTCAAAAATCGAACTTTCAGCCTCATTAAACATCCAAAAGTTTTAAACTTTTTTAACATTGTAGCTATAATAGAAACATTTTCTGGGTCTTTTTCATGTCGTAATGATTTGCTTGAATGATACCCATGCTTCTTTCTCATTTAAGGTCATTGTGGATTCAGAATTAACATGAAACATCAATTTTCTAATGTCAGGTCTGACAAAGACGCCTTCTTTTAGTTTAGCTTCTGAAAGGTGTGGAAACATTTGGCAGAGGTACTTAAAACATGGTCCGTCTTTACGCAAAGCCTTTACAAACTGTTTCATTAGTCCTAACTTTATATGTAGAGGTGGTAGGAGTACGTTTTTTGGATCTACAAGGTTTTTGCGTTGAATGTTCTTCTCAACAGGTTTTAAAGACTCCCTCGCAGGCCAGTTCTTTCTGCACCAGTATTGACCCCTAGCCCTACTGTCCCATCCACACAAGAAACACGGAAATTTGGTAAAGCCACCTTGCTGACCAAGATGCATGCATGTTACTTTTAGATCGCCACATATCATCCAACCATGAGCAGAATAGCCTATTTTATTTAGCACTATTGCTACGTTTTCATAGCTTTCTTTCATATGTACAGGATGTCCAACAGATATTTATTTATTTTTTATTTATTTATTTATTGTCCCGTGGGACCAAATTAAGGAGAAGTCTCCATGGTCATGGAACGAGTCAATACATGAAATTATAACACGATAGTAGAAACAAATAAAATGAAATATAAGAAACATATTCAGGCGATATAGATGCATACATGTTACCATTGTGTAATAAAACATCCTTTAAACTAGTTTTGGATGAATCAATAAACAGCCTCCAGTCTTCCTTTTAGTATTCAATACAAACTCATTCATCACACCAGGAATGGCCAGCCGGTGTGGCCGTGCGGTTAAAGGCGCTCAGTCTGGAACCGCGTGACCGCTACGGTCGCAGTTTCGAATCCTGCCTCGGGCATGGATGTGTGTGATGTTCTCAGGTTAGTTAGGTTTAGGTAGTTCTAAGTTCTAGGGGACTGATGACCACAGAAGTTAAGTCCCATAGTGCTCAGAGCCATCTGAACCATTTTTGAACACCAGGAATGTCTGAGCAGTACGCTACATCAACTTCTTGAAAAAACCTGAAAAATTGCTGATCTCTCTTTCTATACATGTATATGCTGGTTCCAACTGCCAATAAGTTCTTTTCTTTTAATCGAGAGCCAAGCAATTCAGCTTTTTCTTTCGTTACGTCCAGGTCCCTAACCAAATCGTTAAGCTCGGTCTGAGTAAACAATTTGGGTTCTAGACTTTCTGTATTACAATGGAATTCATCATCATATGTTCATCTAAACCAGATTGTGTATCAGAAAATACTTCTGTTGGAACAGAATTTAAATGATCTGGTGGTTCAGAAACCAGCAAATCCACACCGTGTCCAACAGGTCGGATGGCGGACGGTAGGGTAGCTTATTACCTTCTTGTTTTTCGAATTATGACCAGTAATATCAACACTGCAAAAGTAGCAATCACCAGACTGATTTCTTGGCTCTCTCCATACCATAGGAACTGCAAATCTAAAGGCTTATTCTCCTTTTTGGAACATTTCCTCAGATGTTCAACACACACATAACATACCTTATGCAGCGCCCAAGATTTATGTTGATCACTAAGTTTAGATCCAAAGTACCGGGTGATCAAAAAGTCAGTATAAATTTGAAACTTTAATAAACCACGGAATAATGTAGATAGAGAGGTAAAAATTGACACACATGCTTGGAATGACATGAGGTTTTATTAGAACAAAAAAATCACCCCATATTAGACGCGTGAAAGATCTCTTGCGCGTGTCGTTTGGTGATGATCGTGTGCTCAGCCGTCACTTTCGTCATGCTTGGCCTCCCACGTCCCCAGACCTAAGTCCGTGCGATTATTGGCTTTGGGGTTACCTGAAGTCGCAAGTGTATCGTGATCGACCGACATGTCTAGGGATGCTGAAAGACAACATCCGACGCCAATGCCTCACCATAACTCCGGACATGCTTTACAGTGCTGTTCACAACATTATTCCTCGACTACAGCTATTGTTGAGGAATGATAGTGGACATATTAAGCATTTCCTGTAAAGAAGATCATCTTTGCTTTGTCTTACTTCGTTATGCTAATTATTGCTATTCTGATCAGATGAAGCTCCATCTGTCGGACATTTTTTGAACTTTTGTATTTTTTTGGTTCTAATAAAAGCCCATGTCTTCCAAGCATGTGTGTCAATTTGTGCCTCTCTATCTACATTATTACGTGATTTATTCAGTTTTCAAATTTATACTGACTTTTTGATCACCCAGTGTGATAGATGAATCTTTTTCACAAAGTCTATAATGTTTCTTTGTTGTTTTTTAGTCACAAATTCACCACAAATATAACAAAAACTGTCAGCAGACTTTTTACAACCACGATTAGACATTGTACTGAGTGCATGTACAGGAAATAGGAAAGTGAGGTTAGGTTGACAGTAATCAGCAGTGCTACCAACGTCATTTAATTCATTACACCTGTTTCTTAAATTATTTTAACTATATAAAAGCTGTTAAATTCTTTAAAAAATCGCTTAATTTAATAAATGTAACTGTAAAATGTGAAGAAATTGGGGGTGATACAGTTTTTTTAAGTATCACATTTGGATTTCTCATCCTAAAAAACAAAAGAATAAGGTATTTTCGGTCAAAAAGTTTTTCAATCGTTGGCCTCTGTAAACGACAGTTACACATTGAGACTAAAGCGACCCTGCCACCATACCATGGGATTGTGTGTGGTTCACCGGTGGGAGTTGTGAAGTTCGACGAAAATGCCTCTTGACCTGTGCAACGAACCAGTGACGAAAGAGTCTCTGCAAGAGCAAGTCCGTAGATAATAAGGTTTGCACGCGTTGTGAGTGATACAGATACCGGCAGAAGTAATGGAAACTGTTTCATACTGTCTTCTGCGTTACTCCACGCTGGTGTTGATACTGGGATTATATCCTGTACTGCTCAGCGTTTTCCGATACAATCATTGTTTCCACAATTGTTCAATTGTATACAGAACACAATGCTTTAAACGTTTTCTAAAGCGCAACAAGGGCACCACATTCTAACCACGAGATAGACCCCCATATACTAACTCCATCTGCTCTGTACTTCACTACTGGCACGACACACGATTACCGTTAACGTTTTCAAGGCCCTCATCAAACCGAAATCGAATTTACACAGGGTGCAGCGTGATCCATTGCTCCAAATTACTTGTTTCCAGCTGTGCACTGTCCAGTGCCGTCTCTGTTTGTACCACCTCAAATGTCCCTTAGTATTGACAACAGAAGTGTGTGGTTTACGAGTAGCTGCTCGTCAACTGCACCCCATTCTTTTTCACCCCATAAGCACAGTCATTGTTGAGCCGTGCGTGTCTCCTGTTCCCGCCATCATGTACAGGGCTATTACAAATGATTGAAGCGATTTCATAAATTCACTGTAGCTCCATTCATTGACATATGGTCACGACACACTACAGATACGTAGAAAAACTCATAAAGTTTTGTTCGGCTGAAGCCGCACTTCAGGTTTCTGCCGCCAGAGCGCTCGAGAGCGCAGTGAGACAAAATGGCGACAGGAGCCGAGAAAACGTACGTCGTGCTTGAAATGCACTCACATCAGTCAGTCATAACAGTGCAACGACACTTCAGGACGAAGTTCAACAAAGATACTCCATTCGGCGATGGTATGCGCAGTTTAAAGCTTCTGGATGCCTCTGTAAGGGGAAATCAACGGGTCGGCCTGCAGTGAGCGAAGAAACGGTTGAACGCGTGCGGGCAAGTTTCACGCGTAGCCCGCGGAAGTCGACGAATAAAGCAAGCAGGGAGCTAAACGTACCACAGGATGGTGCTCCACCGCACTTCCATCATGATGTTCAGCATTTCTTAAACAGGAGATTGGAAAACCGATGGATCGGTCGTGGTGGAGATCATGATCAGCAATTCATGTCATGGCCTCCACGCTCTCCCGACTTAACCCCATGCGATTTCTTTCTGTGGGGTTATGTGAAAGATTCAGTGTTTAAACCTCCTCTACCAAGAAACGTGCCAGAACTGCGAGCTCGCATCAACGATGCTTTCGAACTCATTGAGGGGGACATGCTGCGCCGAGTGTGGGAGGAACTTGATTATCGGCTTGATGTCTGCCGAATCACTAAAGGGGCACATATCGAACATTTGTGAATGCCTAAAAAAACTTTTTGAGTTTTTGTATGTGTGTGCAAAGCATTGTGAAAATATCTCAAATAATAAAGTTATTGTAGAGCTGTGAAATCGCTTCAATCATTTGTAATAACCCTGTATTTTACACCCTCTTTTTAACGTACTTCGCCTCACTACGTTAATTTAAATTACTATCGTCATTGAGTTGCTGCTTTGCGTGAGCGGCGTTAGCAGCGCGTATCGATATATCCCCTCTCGTAGTATCTTTGCTCGACTGCTATTACTTCCTGGTCGTTGTCTGTCGTCAGTCAGTTCGGGTCGCGAGTTCGGTCTGCCAGTCAGTTGGAACGCGTCTGGAGCGCAGTCCGGACCTGCCAGTCGGGGAGTTGCAATGCGGCACTAGTGCAGTAGGGTTGGAGCTGTGGGGTCTGCGTCGACATGGCTCGCCCGACCATTGCCGCCAAGCATCACTTGAGCCGGACCACAGCCTTGGTGGATCGTCGGTCGGTCGTCCTACCGGACGACGCGGTTTCCCTCGCCGATCGTTCATGAGTCGGCTGTGTGTGTGTGCATCGACTCCCGATTTGGCTTCGTGCGTGTTTAGTTACTGTTGGATACCGTTCAGGTCTTAGTGCAAGTGTTTGTCAGGTTGTGTGTGTGTAGCTGGCGTTATTTCCACGACTATTTTGTCGGCATTCTGCGGAGAGTCGGTCGGTCGCTGCGGACCAGGGAAGTTATCTCCAGTCGGCTGGGTCCACTGGCCGTCCCTGCACAGCGTCGGAGCGTGTGCGGAGCTGTTCGATCGTTGCGAGCTTGGTGGTTCACCGACCCAGGACGTCAAAGTTGAGTAGTGGTTTCAACTACCCAAGCCACGTCCATTCATGTTGTGTGGTTCGTTTCGGTGGTGGGCCTTCAGCCGGTTGTATTGCATCTTGTTTAGATATATTTTTAATTATTTTATTTGTAATTGTAACTGCGTGTCTTTACTCACTTGAAATTTCCTTGATGATTTTTTAAGGTTTCTTGTTTGGAGGTCTTCAGCCGTGAAATATTTGGAGTTTGATGTGCTATTAAATTACAATAAATTACAATTTTAAGGTGAAACAGACCCCAACCTTATTTGGCTCTTTCCACAATCCTAATCACCTGTTCTGCCCAGCGGGTTTAGCGGGCGTTTCAATTGTGGTCGCTGGACTGCTAGTAGAACTTTGTAACTCAAATGATTCTTTATGCTCATTTCATTCTGAGTTTGGAGACAGGATTGTGGCAGTTTTCATATTGGAATTTGTATGTTGCTTAAAAGATGTGTTTTCCGAATAAATCTAAGTAATCAGTGAAACTTCCTGGCAGTTTAAACTGTATGCCGGACCGAGACTCGAACTTGGGACCTTTGCCTTTCGCGGGCTAGTGCTCTATCAACTGTGCTACCCAAGCACGACTCACGCCCCGTCCTCACAGCTTTAATTCCGCCAGTACCTACCTTCCAAACTTCACAGAAGCTCTCCTGCGAACCTAGCAGAACTAGCACTCCTGGAAGAATCAGTGTTTCCAACGTTGTGCAGAACTCGTTGCCAGCGATGTGCAAGGCGTAGTATACAGTTAGCAGAGCTTGTTCTGTTGATGGTGCGAATGGAGCTGTCTAAAGTTATGGTGATTCTCGTGTACAACTGTGATGGTGTTATCCTAACGCATTACGTTCCTCCACGGCAGACCGTCAATACACTGTATTACTATACCAGCTTTGCGAAGGACGCGGCGACACTTTCTGCGCAACCCACCCATCAGTTTGCACGACAATGCGCGGGCGCATACAGCGCAAGCTGTGGCTGCTCTGTTTGGTCGATGCGACTGGGAAGTACTGTACCAACCACCATACTTCCGGACTTAAGTCCTTGTGACTTGGATTTGATTCCAAAGATGAAGGAACCACTTCGTGTCATTCGCTTCAGAACTGTTCCAGAGATTCGACAGGCAGTAGACCGCTCCATTCGCACCATCAACAGAACAGGCTCTGCTAACGGCATACTACGCCTTCCACATCGCTGGCAAGGGGTTCTACACAACGCTAGTCACTACTTTGGAGGACAGTAATGCGCGCAAAGATGTAACTCTTTTGTATCGGTTGTGAATAAATAGTTGCCACTATTTAAGTTGCAACCCTCGTGCTTTACAAATAAGTTTTGTTCCGATCAGATAGCGTCAATCACATTCAGATTTATCCAAATTCCTCGCTTTAGGTCTATGCCGAGGGCTGTAACTTCGCGTTATCCACTTAACTTGGAGCACAATCGAAATTTAAAGGATAGATCTTAAAGTAGTAACCTGCCCACAGTTAGTCTTGACAAGTTGGAACTTTAACCCCTGAAACGGTATACTAGTTTCCGTTCCATAAGCAGCAGGTTTCGCTGCTCCCTCGCACCGGGAAATACAAACAGAGGCGGCTCCGCTGCCAATTTTATTACACGACGCGGCCGGCCGCGGGTGCAACAGAACCCATGTGGACGGGTGGAAAGAAATGTGTCAGGCTTCATAATTCATATTTATATGTGTCGTGTATTATGCATTTCTTGTACGTGAATGTGAATCTGCACATGAACTTTCCTAATCCTCCTCACACCTTTCCATAACGCGTGGCCAAATCTTAATGGGGAAGTACTTCTGTAGTATAGTAGTTCAATCTCACTCCTGGGTAGGGGATCAGAGTGTCACAAGATTTGGGGTGGAGAGGTTCGTCACGGCCAGGTGGTTCGACCAGCCCCTCCACCGGGGCCCAGGAAGACCTCCGGGTGCCCGCCATATTCTGGGAGTGTTACAGAAGACGGGTAAGTGAGCAGACGTGCCCTCGGTGCGTCTGTCTCGATGTTCACGCGTGGAAGAGAGGTATTTGAATATTTGCACTAATCCTTTTATTTCCAGCTTTGGATTGTGTAAGGAAATGAATGTTCTCGTTTAATTTCGTAAATTTGACCCCCTGTGTTAATGTATCTGGTCCTCAGTTTGCCCGTTATCCTCCTCACATAGTGGATGCCCCATGTAAAATATTGGGAGACTTTGGTGGTATACATTTGGCCAACGCAATTCGTCTTGCCCGTAGAAATGTGCGTGCAGATTGGTATATAATATATCTGAGCTATAAGTTGTAAAATTGTAATATCTGTAAACTGGAACAATTGCTGCAATCGCTGTAAAGTCGAGTGACAATGTTTAAAATAAATAGATAATCAATTGTCATCAATCTTTAACATACCCTAAAAATCACAAAGGAGTCAAGTTAAAGGAATTCATTTAAAATAAACGATACACAATGCAGGGACCCACACATCAGCGTGTGAGCCCTCCATCCCGTTGGCTAGTGTCGGACAGAAAGGGCACGCGCTCTAGGTAGCGCTCTCAAGCACCCCTCCCGTTATCCGTTGCGCAATTTTCATTCAGGGCTTGACGACATCGACTTTCATCTGGCCTCCCTAGGCAAGGAGGTTTGACGGTAATCTTTCACCACTACCACGGTTTTGCAAGTGTATTGTTTGAATATTTTGGTTTGAGAGACCCGTGGTCTCCGACAGATTATTTCAGAGTAATTACATGACGTTTGATTTATTATCCTCATTTATCTTGTACACGGTGCAAACGTCGAACTTATGCGCTGTGTGCCTTGTTTGGAAAACAATTTGTTCCATTCAGCCACGGGACCAGTTGTTGAGAACACTGCAATGAGGTGACGAAAGTCGAGGGACACTTCCTGGTATCGTGTCGGACCTCGTTTTGCCCGCCGTAGTGCAACAGCTCGACGTGGTATGGACTCAACAAGTCGTTGGAAGTCCGCTGCAGAAATATTGAGTGATATTGCCCCAGTAGTCGTCCATAATTGCGAATGTGTTGGTGGTGCAGGATTTTGTGCACCAACTGACATCTTTATCGTGTTCCATAAATGTTCGAAAAGATTCATGCCGGGCGATCTGGGTAGTCAAGACGTTAGCTCGAACTGTCCAGAATGTTCGTCAAACCAATCGCGAGCAATTGTAGCCCAATGACATGGAACGTTGTCATCAATAAAAATCCGATCGCTGTTTAAGAGTGAAGTCCAAGAATGGCTGAAAATGGTCAGTGATCGGTTCAGCTGGACCAGAGGACCCAGTGGATTTCAAGTAAACAAAGCCCACACCATTATGGAGCCACCACCTGCTTGTACGCTGTGGTGCTGGAAACCTGGGTCCATGGCTTCGTCAAATCTGCGCCACGCTCGAACTCTATCATCAGCTCCTACCAACTGAAATCGGGAACCAATCGCGTGCAATTGCACCCCAATGACATGGCACGTTGTCACCATTAAAAATCCCATCGCTATTTAAGAACGGAGTCCAGGAATGGCTGCAAATGGTCAGTAATCGGTTCAGCTGAACCAGAGGACCCAGTGGATTCCATGTGAACACAGCCCATACCATTATGGAGCCACCACCTGCTTGTACACTGTGTTGCTAAAAACCTGGGTCCACGGCTTCGGGAGATCTGCGCCACACTCGAACTCTACCATCAGCTCTTACCAACTGAGATCAGGACTCATCTGAACAGGTCACGGTTTCCCAGTCTAGGGTCCAACCGATATGGTCACGAGCCCAGGAGAGGCGCTGCAACGACGTCGTGCTGTTAGCAGAGGCACTCGCGTCGGTCGTCTCTTGCCATAACCCATTAACCTCAAATTTCGCTGCACTGTCCCACATTGATTTCTGCGGTCATTTCGCGCAGTGCTGCTTGTCTCTTAGCACTGAAAACTCTACGCAAACGCCGCTGCTCTCGGTCGTTAAGTGAAGACCGTCGGTGAGAGGTAATGTCTGAAATTTAGTGTACCCGGCACACTCTTGACACTGTGGATCTCGGAATACTGAATTCCCTATCTGTTACTAAATGAAATTTCCCATGTGTCTAGCTGCAACTACCACTCCACGTTCAAAATCTGATAATTCCCGTCGTGCAGTCATAATCACGTCGGAAACCTTTTCACGTGAATCACCTGAGTACAAATGACAGCTCCACATTTTTTTTCCTTTATTGTTAATTTCACACCCGATACAGGTAGGCCAGCAGCGGCATATTACGCCGCTCTTCGGCCACAGATAAAACCAATGATACAAAAGAAGACAATCGCAGAACAGACAGGGTGCATATACAAACTTAGACATACAAAATTAAAACACATGGAGCCGTTCACGGGCGCAGAGTCCAAATAAAAATGTTCAGACAAGTGGACATGCACAGAGATGACAGATGGCACACGCGAACGTTGGAGCACAAACGAATAAACACTGGAAAACTTGAGCACGAACATGATGGCACACACAAATACTAAGCGATAATCTCCAGTGTGCGATAGTTCACTATATGTGTGCGAGTCCGGGGACCTGCCAAAAGGGGAAAAAGGTGGGGAGGAGGGAGAGTGTAGATGCCAGTGGCAGAGGAGATGGTAGGGGGAGGAAAGAAGGTAGGGGGGTAGGAGAAACCTGGGGGAGGAGGGAGGGAGGAAGGGAGGAGGGAGAGAGGGTGCCCTGGGAAAACAAAACCACGGGGTGCGGTAGAAGAAAATCAAAGTTGGTAGGAGGGGTAGATGGAGGGGATGAGGGCATCAACAGGGAGGGGGAGGTGGAAGCCACCTTGGGCGAGGGTATGGAGAGTGGAGAAATGGAGAGCAGGTGGGATGTGGGAATGTAGGCGCAGCAGCGGACAGGGGTGGGAGGGGATGGGAGAGACAAGCGGGTGAGGGGGATCAAGTTTGCGGGAGGTGCAGAGGATCCGTATCCATTTGAGGAAAAGAAGGAGGTGCCGGAATAGATTAAGGTCATAGAGGATCCGTGTGGTGGAGGGGAGACGGATACGATAGGCGAGGCGGAGTGCATGGCATTCTAGGATTTGAAGGGATTTGTAAAAGGTAGGAGGGGTGGATGAGCATTTCAGAGGATAGGGCGGACAAGTGATTTACAGGTGTGGAGGATGGTGGAGGGGTCCAGACCCCATGTGCGGCCAGAAAAGAGCTTGAGGAGACGGAGTCGGGAGCGTGCCTTGGCTTGGATTGTCCGGAGATGGGGGGTCCAGGGGAGGCGACGGTCAAGAGTGACGCCAAGGTACTTAAGGGTGTGGGTGAGGGCGATAGGACGGCCATAAATGGTGAGATAGAAGTCGAGGAGACGGAAGGAAGGGGTGGTTTTGGCTACAATGATCGCCTAGGTCTTGGAAGGATTGACCTTGAGCAACCACTGGTTACACCAAGTGGTGAACCGGTCAATATGGGATTGGAGAAGGTGTTGGGAGCGTTGCAGGGTGGAGGCGAGGGCAAGGAAGGCAGTGTCATCGGCGTACTGGAGAAGGTGGAGGGGGGGGGGGTGAAGGCGGCGGCATGTCCGCCGTATACAGAAGGTACAGAAGAGGGGAGAGGACGGAACCTTGGGGCGCACCGGCGGAGGGGAAAAAGGTGTAGGAATCCGTGTTATGGATGGTGACATAGGAAGGACGTTCGGAAAGAAAGGACCCGATCCGACAAACGTAGATGATAGGAAGGGCGAAGGTTTGGAGCCTGAAGAGGAGACCGGAATGCCACACACGGTCGTAGGCGCGTTCGAGGTCGAGGGAGAGGAAGATGACGGAGCGATGGGAGTTGAGCTGTTCAGAGAGGAGATGAGTGAGGTGAAGAAGAAGGTCATCGGTAGAGAAGGACGGTCGAAAGCCACACTGGGTAACGGGAAGGAGGCGGTGCTGGCGGAGATGCTGGTGGATGCATTGGGTAGGGATGGATTCCAGGACCTTGCTGAAGACCGAGGTAAGGCTGATGGGACGGTAGGAGGAGACAGTGGACGACGGTTTGTTGGGTTTGAACAGTTCCACCAATGAACTGCCCTTTTATATCTCGTGTACGCGATACTAACGCTATCTGTATCTGTGCATATCGCCATCCCTTGACTTTTTCACGTCAGTGTAATGCCCACTGTACTCTTTAGTCTCAAGCTTGCATTCATTAGTGCTCGCTTCGGTGTCAGGTTTGCTTTCCTGGCAGTGTTGTACATTAACCGTGATAAATAACAGTATGGGTAGGTTTGCGATAGATGAGCACCTGATACGTGGCTTCACTAATGCAATAAAGGCGCACTGTGTTCAGCTGTTCCCGCAGCGACGGCAAACACGTCGCAGTACTTCAGCATTGACTAAAAACTAAAACTAAACTAACCCCCCCCGAACAGTCCATGAAGGCCCAACGGTATCCACCGGCCGCCTTGTCATCCTCAGCCCATAGGCGTCACTGGATGCGGATATGGAGGGGCACGTGGTCAGCACACCGCTCTCCCGACGGTATGTAAGTTTACGAGACCGGAGCCGCTACTTCTCAATCAAGTAGCTCCTCAGTTTGCCTCACAAGGACTTAGTGCACCCAGCTTGCCAACATCGCTCGCCAGACCGGATGGACTGTAGCTTTGAAGTGTGTGTTTTGTGTTGTACTTGTTCATGTTTCGATGTCACATTCCTTTTCATTGTCCTCAAGGAATTTTTCACAAGAAAATCCTAATTTTATTAATAAACCGAATAAATTGTAATTAGAAACTTCTTAGCAGATACAACTATTTTATCCATTTCCGTCAGTGTTTCTTCCGTGACTGTATTACTTTCATAAAATGAAGAAAAATCGCCTTCAGTCACCATCGCGATGTTATTTCGATGCATAATGCGTTTCGAACCCTGCGGGCTCGTCTCCAGGTGCTTTGACAATCTATATCAATTATTTTTCCAGATTTAGGTTAATTCTGGTCCCGGTGATATTACAATGTAATATTACGACGCAGGCGCATTCTGGAAATAAGTTTACAAAACCAATACAAATCGAGAAAATACTTATTGTTTGCAGTGGTGGATTCAAGGTTTTTGAAACACGGTATGAGTGAACATGTTCCTGTGAATACATACAAACTTCGTTATACAGTACATTTTGTAACACAAAACAAAACAAGCCATCAGTTTCAAACGTAGATGTACTGCATTTCTGCAAATACACAGGTGTTGTTATTTCAACGGAGATACGAAGTCGTTATATTATTAGCAATACACGATATTTACAAAATTTGTAAATGATATGCTGTATAACTAATAATAATGTAGTGGCCTGGTATGTGCTTTAGAATAATAACACCCATGTATGCAGTATCTTTAAGTTTAAAATTCTTTGAATTTGTTTATATTGTATTACAAAATGTGCCGTACAACGCAAATTTACAAACTTCGTAAATGATATCCTGAACTAGTAATATAATGGCTTTGTATCTCCTTTGAAATAATACCACCTGTGTATTTGTAGAAAGCCGGCCGCTGTGGCCGAGCGGTTCTAGGGGCTTCAGTCCCGAACCACGCTGCTGCTACGGTCGCAGGTTCGAATCCTGCTTCGGGCATGGATGTGTGTGATGTCCTTAGGTTAGTTAGGTTTAAGTAGTTATAAGTCTAGGGGACTGATGACCTCAGATGTTAAGTCCCATATAGTGCTCAGAGCCATTTAAACCATTATTTGCAGAAATGCAGTAACTCTACGTTTGGAATTCTTTGACTTGTTTTGTATTGTGTTTACAAAATGTGCTGCAGAACATATGTAGATAAACATGTTTACTATTACTGTGCTTCGCAAACGTTGTTTCCACTACTGGAAACAGTAAGTTATTTTTCAAAAAGGCTCTGAGCACTATGGGACTTAACTGTTGAGGTCGTCAATCCCCTAGAACTACTTAAACCTAAGGACATCATACACATCCATGCCCGAGGCAGGATTCGAACCTGCGACCGTAGCGATCACCCGGTTCCAGACTGAAGCGCCTAAAACCGCTCGGCCAAACCGGCCGGCAGTTATTTTTCGAATTGTATTAGTTCTGTAAACTTATTTCCATAATGTGGCCGCTTTGTAATATATAACATTGTAATTTCATCAGGAACAGAATTAACCTAAATGTGAAAAAATAACGATGTAGACCGTCAAAGCAGCTGGAGGTGAGTCCCCAGGACCCGAAATGCAACGTTCAATGAAATAAAATCACGTTTGTGACTGAGGGGGATGTTTCTTATATTATTAAATAAACAAGGAATCGAAGCTGGGACCTCTGTTCCGCACGGACAAGTGCTCTACGGGTGAGGTACCCCAGGGTGACTCGCGTCACGCCCTCGTAGCTTTACTTCTGCCAGTAACTCATCTCCCACCTCCCAACTTCACAGAAGTTCTCCTGCGTATCTTACAGGACTAGCAGTCCTGGAATACAGGAAACAATCGCCTGGGCTGTGGCCTACCTATGTCTCCGCAACATCCTTTCTTCCAGGAGTGCCAGACCTGCAAATTACGCGAGAGAGCTTCTGTGAAGTCTGGGACGTGGGAGACGAGTCACTGGAGGGCGGGTCGTGAGTCGCGCCTGGGTGGCGCAGTCGGCAGAGCACTGGCCCGTGCAGAACAGAGGTCCCGGGTTCCACTCCCGGTCTGGCACACAGATGGTTTAGAAGGGGGGGGGGAGGAGGGAGGGAAGGGACCAAGCTGCTTGGTCATTGGTCCCAGGCACAGAGCTTCAAATCTGCCACGAAGTTTCATATCAGCACTCACTGCACTGCAAGTGAAAAATTCGTTCTAGAAATCGCTATTATATTATCTCTCTGTAACAGCAGGTTTTTTGTACCGAAATTATCAGAAAATGTCTATGTACACTTTCGAAATTTCTTAGTTTGAGTTTGGATAAACGCTGTGTATAAAGAAAATGTCTATGTAAAACTTTCGATATTTTTTAGTTTGTGTTCGGATAAACGCCTGTATAAAGAAAATGTCTATGTACAACTTTCGAAATTTCTTAGTTTGTGTTCGGATAAACGCTGTGTATAAAGAAAATATCTATGTACAACTTTCGAAATTTCTTAGTCTGAGTTCGGATAAACGCTGTGTGTAAATGACGTAGCGAGCTGCGCACGGCGTTGCGAAGACCGTGCAGCGTGTTTCACAATTCCAATTACAGGCTTCCAGGGCTTCCGGAACGGGCATACAGGGACATAAATGAAAAGACGACAAACACAAAATACGAGGCGTGTTTCTGAAGCAATGTCCGTTAGAACACAAGTACACAACGAAAGGTTATTTCAAAAAAAGTAAATTTATTTTCAGAAAGTACATACTTCACTCTATTTTCCGACATAGTTGCCAATTTTGTTCAAAGACATATCATACCTCTCAACCAATTTTAAAATACCCTCTTCATAAAAACTTACCGCCTGCTCCGATAACCAAGAGTTCACTGCCGTTTCCACGTCGTCGTCATCACTGTAACAGTTGCCACTGAGGTGTTGTTTGAGGTTGAGGAACAGATGGTAATCGCTTGGCGCAAGATCAGGACTCAAGGGTGGGTGGCCTTAAACTTCCCAGCCAAAACTGTACAATACATCGCGGGTCTGACTGCAGTGTGAGGTCTTTCATTGTCATGGAGAAGGACAATTCCCTTTGTCAGCATGCCGCGTCTTTTGTTTTGAATCGCTATGCGTAACTTTCTCAGGGTTTGGCGGTACGTTTCTGCATTGATAGTGGTTCCTCGTTGCATGAAGTCGACCAACAAAACAGCATGCCTATCCCAAAACACCGACGCCATGATTTTGCGCTGGGACAGAGTCTGTTTGGCCTTCACCTTTACAGGCGAGTGTGTGTACCTTCATTCCATGCTCTGTTGCTTCGATTCGGGCGTGATATGCGAAACCCATGTTTCGTCTCCAGTCACGATCTGACTCAAGAAGCTGTAACCTTCTTCGTGATAACGAGTCAAGAACTTCATCACACATTCAAATTTTTGGTTTTTGTGGTTTTCTGCTAGAAGTTTTGGGACCCAACGGGAGCACAGTTTCCTAAACTTTAGGTGTTCAGAAACAATGTTGTAAAGCACTGATCCCGACACGTCAGGAAGTTCGTTTGAGAGACCTGTTATTGTGAAGCGCCTGTGCTCACGAATCCTCGCTTCAACTGAAGCCACCAAATCATATGTAATCAAAGAAAGGGCGACCGGAGCGGTCCTCATCATGGACGCTGTCACGGCCATCTTTGAATTGTCGTACACACTTACGCACTTTGCTTTCACTCATAACAGTATCACCGTACACTTTGCAAATCTGTCGATGAATTTCTGCGGTAGAGAAATTCCTTACTGACAAAAACCGTATCACTGAGCGAACCTCACACACGGCGGGCGAGTTGACAATCTTGTTGTTGTTGTGGTCTTCAGTCCTGAGACTGGTTTGATGCAGCTCTCCATGGTACTCTATCCTGTGCAAGCTTCTTCATCTCTGAGTAACTACTGCAACCTACATCCTTCTGAATCTGCTTAGTGTATTCATCTCTTGGTATTCCTCTACGATTTTTACCCTCCACGCTGCCCTCCAATACTAAATTGGTGATCCCTTGATGCCTCAGAACATTTCTTACCAACCGATCCCTTCTTCTAGTCAAGTTGTACCACAAACTCCTCTTCACCTCAACCCTATTCAATACCTCCTCATTAGTTATGTGATCTACCCATCTAATCTTCAGCATTCTTCTGTAGCACCACATGTCGAAAGCTTCTATTCTATTCTTGTCCAAACTATTTATCGTCCATGTTTCACTTCCATACATGGCTACACTCCATACAAATACTTTCAGAAACGACTTCCTGACACTTAAATCTATACTCGATGTTAACAAATTTCTCTTCTTCAGAAACGCTTTCCTTGCCATTGCCAGTGTACATTTTATATCCTCTCTACTTCGACCATCATCAGTTATTTTGCTCCCCAAATAGCAAAACTCCTTTACTACTTTAAGTGTCTCATTTCCTAGTCTAATACCCTCAGCATCACCCGACTTAATTCGACTACATTCCATTATCCTCGTTTTGCTTTTGTTGATGTTCATCTTACATCCTCCTTTCAAGACACCATCCATTCCGTTCAACTGCTCTTCCAAGTCCTTTGCTGTCTCTGACAGAATTACAATGTCATCGGCGAACCTCAAAGTTTTTGTTTCTTCTCCATGGATTTTAATACCTACTCCGAATTTTTCTTTTGTTTCCTTTACTGCTTGCTCAATATACAGATTGAATAGCATCGGGGAGAGGCTACAGCCCTGTCTCACTCCCTTCCCAACCACTGCTTCCCTTTCATGTCCCTCGACTCTTATAACTGGCATCTGGTTTCTGTACAAATTTTAAATAGTCTTTCGCTCCCTGTATTTTATCCCGCCAACTTTAGAATTTGAAAGAGAGTATTCCAGTCAACATTGTCAAAAACTTTCTCCAAGTTTACAAATGCTAGGAACGTAGGTTTCCCTTTCAAAAAATGTTCAAATGTGTGTGAAATCTTATGGGACTTAACTGCTAAGGTCATCAGTCCCTAAGCTTACACACTACTTAACACAAATTATCCTAAGGACAAACACACACACCCATGCCCGAGGGAGGACTCGAACCTCCGCCGGGACCAGCCGCACAGTCCATTACTGCAGCGCCTTAGAACCCGCGGCTAATCCCGCGCGGCGGTTTGCGTTTCCTTAATCTTTCTTCTAAGATAAGTCGTAGGATCAGTATTGCCTGCCGGCCGGAGTGGCCGTGCGGTTCTAGGAGCTGCAGTCTGGAATCGAGCGACCGCTACGGTCGCAGGTTCGAATCCTGCCTCGGGCATGTATGTGTGTGATGTCCTTAGGTTAGTTAGGTTGAATTAGTTCTACGTTCTAGGCGACTGATGACTTTGAACCATTTTGAGTATTGCCTCACGTGTTCCAATATTTTTACGGAATCCAAACTGATCTTCCCCGAGGTCGGCTTCTACCAGTTTTTCCATTCGTCTGCAAAGAATTCGCGTTAGTATTTTGCAGCTGTGACTTATTAAACTGATAGTTCGGTAATTTTCACACCTGTCAACACTTGCTTCCTTTGGGATTGGAATTATTATATTCTTTTTAAATATTTTGAAAGCACAGAACAGAACCGTACAGTTTAGCTACAGAGCTGAAACTGAGCACAGTTGTTCCCGAGGCACGCCGGCGCACGTCAAACGCGCTCGTTGCGGTATGCGCGTGAACTGCTAGTGTCTACAACAAAACTGACCTTACTTAATAAAACACGCCTCTTATTACCATCGCCTAATACGAAGTATGAAAACCAATGGAATCCAAAATAGCGTCTCGTCGTTTCGAAATGGATAAATACTGGTCATATACGGTTCTCAAGGAAGTCATACCATTCTTCCTGCGAAACAGTGACAATGATGCATGTGGAAAGCGATCGCTCAACCTCTCTCCAAACTAGACCACAAAGGTTCAATAATATTGGATTCTGGTGATTACTCTGGCCACAGGAGATGCGACAATTCATTCCCGTCTGCACAAAACCAGTCCTGGACGAAGCGAGCTGTGTGAATAGCGGTCCTGACATCTTGGAACATAAAATCACCGTCGGAGTATAAACATTGTAACATGAGATGGACCTCATCAGCCAAAAATGGTCACGTAATCTTTCGCAGTAACGCGACTTTTCAAGTACTCGTGGGGTCTCTGGAATACTACGATATGTATGTTTTTGCATAGTGTCCGCCTTTAGCAAAACACAATTTTGTTTTAGGAGTGATTTAAAATGGAATGATCATATAAAGTTGATCGTCGGTAATTCAGATGCCAGACTGTGATTCATTGGAAGAATCCTAAGGAAATGCAGTCCGAAAACAGAGCAAGTAGGTTACAGTACACTTGTTCGCCCACTGCTTAAATACTGCTCACCGGTGTGGGATCCGTACCAGATAGGGTTGATAGAAGAGATAGAGAGGATCCAACGGAGAGCAGCGCGCTTCGTTACAGGATCATTTAGTAATCGCGAAAGCATTATGGAAATGATAGATAAAGTCCAGTAGAATACTCTACAGGAGAGACGCTCAGTAACTCGGTACGGGCTTTTGTTGAAGTTTCGAGTACATGATACCTTCACCGAGGAGTCAAGCAGTATATTGCTCCCCCGTACATATATCTCGTGAAGAGACCATGAGGATAAAGTCAGAGAGATTAGAGCCCACACAGAGGCATACCGACAATCTTTCTTTCCACGAACAATACAAGACTGGAATAGAGGGGAGAACCGATAGAGGTACTCAAAGTACCCTCCGCCACACACCGTCAGGTGGCTTGCGGAGTATGGATGTAGATGTAGATGTAGAACCCAAACATGTTTCACTGCAGATGCAGCATCTTCAGTGGGCTTTTATTTTTCATCTTTCTACCACATGGTGTGGTTTTTCTGATGTGTTGTGTTTCTACAGTGACTGCTTTGTTCCACAGTTTGTCATCTGCAACCACTTACACGTTATCTCTTTCCTCATCTTCATCACCGTCAAACACTATGTATTGAGTTGCCACTGTTACTGTCACTGTCTCTGTTTCACTGTTTACCAGCTGTAAAAAAATAATAACAATAAAAAATGGTAATGTACATGTGCGTCAGTGAAAAAGACCAATAAAAAGGTGTTAGCATGTGGACGTAATGTGCTGTTCCAGTCTCTTCTGTACCTAAGGTCCATCACCGTTCCCTTTGGATCCATCCGCAATTCGGAATTCTCCGATACACACGATCGAACAGCGGAGGAGTGGTACTCAAGCGTCAACTTTAGGTTACAATATCTCCGGATGTAATTAACATTTTACAATGCAACAAACGGCACTGATTACGTATTTGTTTATATGTTCAGATGTGCTAACAAAACTAACGGGGTTCCATTAAAAAAAACGTAGGTTTGTGTTAAAAAGCATACTTCCGTGCATTTTTTAATGGTTTGCATTAACCAATTACAGTAGCCCCTCTCCTCACGTTCGGTCTGTGGAATCGATTCGTCAGTATTTGATGTGGTTTACGAAATATATCCAGCGGTAATGTTAGGTGACTCACCCTGTATATAGGTTGACAGCAATTTATAACTAACCAATTGTCGTTAAAGTCCCGATTGCACTACGCAGTTCGCACTGACTTCATTCTGGTATAGTGAGGCTGTGCTGGGACGCGACAACAGTGACTAACCGTATGGCACTCAGAATGGGCATACTCTTGTTGACATTGCATTCAGTAACGCACACCTTGGCAGGCCACTGCTTAGTATCTGTTCGCAAGCACATCCAGCGATTTGCTGTGCAACTTAAGTATCACTGCGCAGTAAAGTGTATGTTTCTGTGTTACTGTTTGCGCTGTCACAGTTCCTCCATCAGTCTCGAGCACCTAAGGCTATTACGAAGCGTGCGAGCCATTCGACCCAAACGACCCCTACACATCAACCGAAGCACTCGTTATACGAGCACCAACGATTTGCCTACTTTCAGTTTCACATAGCTACAGTATAATGCACTCAATAACACACAGAACACTGTTCTGACGCCCGCATCTCGTGGTCGTGCGGTAGCGTTCTCGCTTCCAACGCCCGGGTTCCCGGGTTCGATTCCCGGCGGGGTCAGGGATTTTCTCTGCCTCGTGATGGCTGGGTGTTGTGTTCTGTCCTTAGGTTAGTTAGGTTTAAGTAGTTCTAAGTTCTAGGGGACTTATGACCACAGCAGTTGAGTCCCATAGTGCTCAGAGCCATTTGAACCATTTTTGAACTGTTCTGACTGGGGCTGGCATCGCACAGGTGCCGTTCACGGTCAAAAACAGCCTGCAGGCTTGGCCGGCATGAACATTTACGTTCAAGCATGGATTTATCGCCTAGTTCCCATGTTTTTGACCAACCCTTGTAGCAGATAGAGGTTTGATAAGGAACTCATGTTCAGAAACGCACTTCTTGGATATGAAGTAAAAATGAAGTTCGGATCTCTTTCATATCTGCCACTTCCCGTTACTCACACGAACTAAGAGTAGTGAGCCATCGTCACTCCCTATTACAATTATGACGTCCCATACCATTTTCACCTGAGTCTGAGAAAGTCGTACGTTCCCAACCAAGATGGGTGATTGTGGTGCTCCACAGACGCGATGCATTCTCGGTCTTGAAGAGGATGTCCCTCGTCACGTAAGTGAGAATCAGACGATGAATACTCTAAACATTGCCCACGGCATATATTCATGTAGAGCACATAGGTCAGAAATCATTGTGTCCGCTTTGTGCTTACCCCATGAAGTGGAATATTTCTGCTACCCTACCGATGTCGTTTTATGGAAACCCCAATCAAGCGACAGCTATGTAATCTCGGAGCTTTGGGCGACTGTAAGCGAACGGAATCACACTGCAAAAACAAAAGTGAGGACTGGTCATGAGCTACTGAGTATTTTTGGACCGAGATATACATTACTTCTGCCATACTTATCCAAGCTCTTCAATCTTTATTTGTGTAGTTAGCGATACAGTCATACAAATTTCGGATTTCTCGTGTAAGTTTATTCACATTATAGTACTTAATGTTTCGTAAATGGTTCAAAAATATTGACTTATCAATTTTTTTAACAGGAGGTATCAAAATGAGAAGTGTGGAAGTAACTA
The DNA here is from genome assembly GCF_023898315.1 of Schistocerca nitens. Lineage (NCBI taxonomy): Eukaryota > Metazoa > Arthropoda > Insecta > Orthoptera > Acrididae > Schistocerca > Schistocerca nitens. The sequence goes on along the minus strand of NC_064623.1, from coordinate 77,625,645 downwards.
CTTTCTGGTATGTAACCTCTGAAGTACACTCCTGGAAATGGAAAAAAGAACACATTGACACCGGTGTGTCAGACTCACCATACTTGCTCCGGACACTGCGAGAGGGCTGTACAAGCAATGATCACACGCACGGCACAGCGGACACACCAGGAACCGCGGTGTTGGCCGTCGAATGGCGCCAGCTGCGCAGCATTTGTGCACCGCCGCCGTCAGTGTCAGCCAGTTTGCCGTGGCATACGGAGCTCCATCGCAGTCTTTAACACTGGTAGCATGCCGCGACAGCGTGGACGTGAACCGTATGTGCAGTTGACGGACTTTGAGCGAGGGCGTATAGTGGGCATGCGGGAGGCCGGGTGGACGTACCGCCGAATTGCTCAACACGTGGGGCGTGAGGTCTCCACAGTACATCGATGTTGTCGCCAGTGGTCGGCGGAAGGTGCACGTGCCCGTCGACCTGGGACCGGACCGCAGCGACGCACGGATGCACGCCAAGACCGTAGGATCCTACGCAGTGCCGTAGGGGACCGCACCGCCACTTCCCAGCAAATTAGGGACACTGTTGCTCCTGGGGTATCGGCGAGGACCATTCGCAACCGTCTCCATGAAGCTGGGCTACGGTCCCGCACACCGTTAGGCCGTCTTCCGCTCACGCCCCAACATCGTGCAGCCCGCCTCCAGTGGTGTCGCGACAGGCGTGAATGGAGGGACGAATGGAGACGTGTCGTCTTCAGCGATGAGAGTCGCTTCTGCCTTGGTGCCAATGATGGTCGTACGCGTGTTTGGCGCCGTGCAGGTGAGCGCCACAATCAGGACTGCATACGACCGAGGCACACAGGGCCAACACCCGGCATCATGGTGTGGGGAGCGATCTCCTACACTGGCCGTACACCACTGGTGATCGTCGAGGGGACACTGAATAGTGCACGGTACATCCAAACCGTCATCGAACCCATCGTTCTACCATTCCTAGACCGGCAAGGGAACTTGCTGTTCCAACAGGACAATGCACGTCCGCATGTATCCCGTGCCACCCCACGTGCTCTAGAAGGTGTAAGTCAACTACCCTGGCCAGCAAGATCTCCGGATCTGTCCCCCATTGAGCATGTTTGGGACTGGATGAAGCGTCGTCTCACGCGGTCTGCACGTCCAGCACGAACGCTGGTCCAACTGAGGCGCCAGGTGGAAATGGCATGGCAAGCCGTTCCACAGGACTACATCCAGCATCTCTACGATCGTCTCCATGGGAGAATAGCAGCCTGCATTGCTGCGAAAGGTGGATATACACTGTACTAGTGCTGACATTGTGCATGCTCTGTTGCCTGTGTCTATGTGCCTGTGGTTCTGTCAGTGTGATCATGTGATGTATCTGACCCCAGGAATGTGTCAATAAAGTTTCCCCTTCCTGGGACAATGAATTCACGGTGTTCTTATTTCAATTTCCAGGAGTGTATTTACGAAAGTTCAAGCACTATAATCAGAATAAACATGTTGTCAAAAACTGTATCACTATACCGCTAATTATATAAATAAGATTGGAAAGCTTGGATAAGTATGGCAGAAGTAAGGTCCAACAATACTGTGTAACTCATGGCCAAACCCTCACTTGTAGTTTTTACTATATGATTCCGTTCGCTAACAGCCATCCAAAGCACTGAGGGAACTCACATCGGTCATGTGGCTGTCGCCTGCCTGGATAACGTCCTTGATACAGATGCAGTCTGGGCTGCATGAAACGAATCGGTAGGGGCAACTGAATCATCCAAACGGTACGTTTCCGGACATCACTTCACCATCGTAACTCTGTGTACTGAGCCCCATCTACAGCTCCTTAAAGAGCATAACAGGAACTGTAAAGCACTCTGTGTATAGGAAAGTAGCAACCACATTTACTTGTAGCAAGACAAAGGAAGGGCTGTAGAGTATCGACAGTTGGTATAGGGAGTGGCAATTCACTATCGCTACACAAAAAAACCTAACGTCTTGCGCGTTGATTGGAAGAAAGATACCACTGTTGTTCAATTATATGATTGGTGGTAAGTCACAGGAAACACCAACAAACTAAAATTCAGTTTTATCGAAGACCGACATTTTTGAGACCGTAGCTGTATACAAAATGCAGGTTGGCTCTTGCAAAGAAGAAAACAGCAACCACCTATTGTTATCAATGCTATTTAGTTACAGAAATAGTGCCATTACCGGTTTGGAACCGACAGGTTCTTCAGTCGGATGTTCATTTTTAGATGCATCGTATGTGTTGATGTTCACATCAGGTTTTGGCTCTTTATGAGCCCTTCTGATGAAAGTTCCACTGCATGTGAAAATTTTTTTGATGTTTATCAATGTCGTTCTACACAGGGTGTTAGGGGTATAAATAAAGATATTGTGATCACTCGTACCTCAATATATATAGGGTGGTTCATTTATCTTGACCACCCTAAATAACTGTTTGTCTAGAGGCAAATTACAAAATGTTTCAAGCAAATGTTCTTTAGCCGTCAGGGGGACATCGATCAGCATGATTGCCTTCGTTGTAGTTTTGTTTTTTACAAAGATATGAACAGCGGTATGACTTTTTTAAATGGCACCCTCTATTTTTTATTCGGTAATTCATTTCCTCTCCTAAAGGCCTATTCAAAAAGGTATCAAGGTGTACCATTCACTGAAACACAACGTTATGAATTACATAACACAACATTGACTTTCAGCCCTTGATCACAAACTTGTGCACTTGCTACAGAGTCAATAATATGGTGTCAAAATATTTCAAGGATGTGCGAGTCCAAGAACCGCACGATAACATTGCCTCAGTTACAACCCTGCCTTCATAGTGAGCATGTCGGCACCCGACAATGTACAGCTCGCACGTAGCGCTGCAGTGGCCTGCCTTGCTAAATACAAGCAAAAATCACGCAGAACGGGCGAAAACAAGACTGGAAAAGTTGCAGTGAACATTTAAATGGACCAGCGGTTCAATCACGGCAGCATAGATAGGTAAACCACATCAACAACTCTTTACAAATTAAAGAAGTGAACTGTGTAATTTATAGAGTACGTGTGCGGTTTTCTATGTATTTCTCTGCAGTGACAACTATCGCTAACGATGTATATTAATTAAACAATTATTTAAAGATTTATTTACATGATCGTATGTCTGTGCTGTGACAACTGATGGAGAAAAATACGGGGGGAGGGGGGGGGGTGAGGGTGTAATGCAAGACCTTTTTTTTTTTCTCGGCCAGTCTCGGTTCATTCGGAATATGTTGCGGGGCATCGTGGAATATTCCCGCTTCAGCCCACATAATTTCATGAAGTTCCCATAGGCGGCAACCCTTTACGTAGCCTTCAAAATGGCGTCTGTAACGGCAGAGAGCTGTCATTGAGTTGCTTTTGGCAGAAAACGAGAGCATCACAGATATTCATAGGATCCTGCAGAATGTCTGCGGAGACCTGGCAGTGAACAAAAGCAGGGTGAGTCGTTGTGCGATGTGTCTGTCGTCATCACAACAGGGTCGCGCAAACCTGTTCGAACTCCCGCGTTCTGGCCGGCCGCACATAGCTGCCAATCGTGCAATATTGGGACGTGTGGACACTCTCATTCGAGGTGATCGACGGATCGCAATCGAATACCTCGCTGCTCAACTGGACTCAACTGGATGTCTCTGTTGGTAGTACTGACACACTTGTCCACTGTTTGGAGTGTTCAAAAGTTTTTGCCTGCTGGGTTCCTCGCCACCTAACGGAAGAGCATGAAGTGCAACGAAGGACCATGTGTGTGGAACTGCTTGCGCGTTACGAAGCTAATTGTGGAATTTTTTTTAGTCGAACATCGGCACAGACGATGAAACACGGGTTCACCACTTCAAATCGGAAACGAAACGACAATCCGTCTTCTCTCCGAAGAAAAAAGTCCAAAGCCGCAACCTGAGCCAGTAAAGTCATGGCGATGGCCTTGTGGATCTCTGATGGGGTTATCTTGTTTGATGTAATCCCTCGTGGTGGTACTATCAACTCTGACGTATACTGTGCTACCATCAGGAAATTCAAGAAACTGCTTCAGCGTGATGTCACCACAAAAATGCAAACAAATTTCTTCATGCCAACGCAAGACCTCACACAAGTCTGCGTGCCCGAGGGGAACTTACAAAACTTCGTTGGACTGTTCTTCCTCATCCATCCTACAGCCTGGATCTCGCACCTTCCGACTTTCATCTGTTTGGCGCGACGAAGGATGCAATCCACAGGGAGCGGTATTTGGATGATGATGATGTTTGGTTTGTGGGGCGGTTATCAGCGCCCGTACAAATTCCCAACTGTTGCTCAGTCCAATCTCGCCACTTTCATGAATGATGGTGAAATGATGGGGACAACACAAACACCCAGTCATCTCGACGCAGGTGAAAATCCCTGACCCCACCGGGAATCGAACCCGGGACCCCGTGCTCGGGAAGCGAGAACGCGACCGCGAGACCACGAGCTACAGTCCAGTGCTTGGAAGATGGGGAGGTTATTGATGTAGCGAGACTTTGACTCTGACATCGATTAGTCGAGTGGTATCATGTGGGTGTACAGCCCCTTCCAGTATAATGGCGTAAGGCCGTCGCATTGGACAGAGATTATGTTGAAGGACAGGAATTTGTAGCCCAAAAAGTGGGAAATAATATTTTTTATTGGATTCCTGAAAAAAGCCAACCTCGTCTGAGAAAAAGAATGTGCTGCATTACCTACAGAACGCCCCTTGTAAATATATATGATGACTGGACAGCTGACCTGATCTTGTTAATTTTGACAACTACTACAAGTCAAACATCAGTGCTGTTGTGGACAACGAGGTAAATGGCATTCTGTGACCGATTTGGAATTTCATTGTAAAAACTACTACAAAGTGCTTTCATGCGCATCTTCCAGCCTGCTTCCTGATCTCGTGTCATTAAGTTTTTTTCAGTTCTTTGCGAAAATTCTTTCGAAGCGAGTGGAATTTGTCTCACTCTCTGCAGGAACTGCCGTGTATCATTCATTATCAACTCCTGATTCGGTACAGTATGTTGAGCGAGCGTCAGTATTTTTAAACCTTTGTGGTCTTTCAACATACTGCGCAAATCGCCAATACCGATCTCAGACGGTAAATATTACTGCGCAGCACACAGTACTGCGTAATAAATACGGGGTTGGCTGTAAAATAACGTGGCTGATACTGTCAGGGTAAACACGCATGCGTCAGAGATGAACGATCAGTAACTGTGAAGCGTGAATCCTTCTCAGTCGACTGCAGCATCTGGGGCTGAAAATTCTCACGACTGAAGGAAAGCAAGAAACTCGTGAGTATGTTTGTACTGACACCTTGAACGCCACGGAAAATGATCCTAATTTGTTGGAAAGAGTGATAACATGTGACACATCTTGGTTTTTCACTTATGATGCAGAAACTAAGCGCCAGTCCATCTGCTGGAAGGGCTCAACTTCGCCGAAATCGATAAAAGCTCGAAGAATAAATCAAGATTCAAAGCGATTATGATTGTTTTTCTATATATTCATGGAATTGTATATCTGAAATGTGTTCCTGAAGGTCAAACTATTAGTCAACATTAATACCTCGATGTTCTTGCCTAACTCAGAATGAAAAAAAAAGACCTGAATTGTGGAAGAAAAGGTCATAGGTTCTGCATTGTCTGTTAAGAGTTTTCTAGCGAAGTGTTAGTGAAGTTTCCAGAATGAAATTTTCACTCTGCAGCGGAGTGTGCGCTGATACGAAACTTCCTGGCAGATTAAAACTGTGTGCCCGACCGAGACTCGAACTCGGGACCTTTGCCTTTCGTGGGCAAGTGCTCTACCAATTGAGCTACCGAAGCACGACTCACGGCCGGTACTCACAGCTTTACTTCTGCCAGTATCTCGTCTCCTACCTTCCAAACTTTACAGAATCTCTCCTGCGAAACTTGCAGAACTAGGTCGGGCACACAGTTTTAATCTGCCAGGAAGTTTCATATCAGCGCACACTCCGCTGCAGAGTGAAAATTTCATTCTGGAAACATCCCCCAGGCTGTGGCTAAGCCATGTCTCCGCAATATCCTTTCTTTCAGGAGTGCTAGCTCTGCAAGTTTCGCAGGAGAGCTTCTGTAAAGTTTGGAAGGTAGGAGACGAGATACTGGCAGAAGTAAAGCTGTGAGTACCGGACGTGAGTCGTGCTTCGGTAGCTCAGATGGTAGAGCACTTGCCCGCGAAAGGCAAAGGTCCCGAGTTCGAGTCTCGGTTGGGCACACAGTTTTAATCTGCCAGGAAGTTTCATGTTAGTGGTTAGACCACCCACCTTATTTGCCTGACGGAGCTCCATGTGACTTTTATCTGCTACCCAATGTCAAATCTGCATTGAAAGGAACAATGTTTCCAACTGTTGAAGCAGTGAAACAAAAAGCGGTACAGGTCATCAAGGAGCTCACAGAGAAAGACTTCCAGGACTGGTTTCCTCAACAGAAAATTCGCAGGGAGCGTTGTAGGGATGGAGGAGTGGAACACGAATGTTTCTGAGATAAAATATTTTACAGGAATAGTCCCGTTATTTTGCACTCACCCCTCGTGTTGAGGGTGTGAGGGCCCCTTAATATTCCGAGAGCATGCATTCTAAGTTGAGTGAGGCCACACGTTACTTCCACCCACACATATATTGAAATGACCATTATGGAAAGATCAGGGAAATTCGAGATTGTATGCTGGCCTCCCGACAGAAAACCAAGCGACACACAATTTGCAAATGGAATAGGCGATGGAGAACGTCCTACTGATACCGTACGTAGTCTCCAACACACAGTGCAAGGTGGGGAGGTAGAGTAAACGTGGAAGTTGTGCGCAGGGCTGCCATCTTTCCGGAAGAAGTTCCCCTCCTCCTTTTCCAGTCCTGACCTTGCAAGAAACGCTCAACAAGTGCTGCTTGTTCTCGGCTGGAACGAACGCCCGCCAAGAAGTTTCCTAACACTGATCCAGACGCCAGATTTCTCATTGGGGGTTTCTGAGTGGGGACAAACTAAATATAAACACGCGCCACTACACCAAACGACAAAAAACACACAAAACAACCGATACCACACTATAAATCTCAAAAATTTCACCACCACCACACTTAATCCTACCACGAAAAAAACACATAGAATATCAAAATTAGAATCGAACACTACCCTTGACCTATATAGGTCAACAGCAACTACCAGTACCACACTACTGATCTCAAAAGTTTCACACCACCACACTTAATCCTACCACAAAAAAAAACTAGAAAATCAAAATTGGAATCGAACACTTCCCTTGACCTATAGGTCAACAGCAAGTACCGATACTATACTATAAATCTCGAAACTTTCACCACCACCACACTTAATCCTACCACGAAAAAAAAAAAACACATAGAAAATCAAAATTAGAATCGAACACTACCCTTGACCTATATAGGTCAACAGCAACTACCAGTACCACACTACAGATCTCAAAAGTTTCACACCACCACATTTAATCCTACCACAAAAAAACTAGATAATCAAAATTGGAATCGAACACTTCCCTTGACCTATATAGGTCAACAGCAACTACCGATACCATACTATAAATCTCGAAACTTTCACCACCACCACACTTAATCCTACCACAAAAAACACATAGAAAATCAAAATTAGAATCGAACACTACCCTTTCCTATGCAGGTCAACAGCAACTACCAGTACCACACTACAGATCTCAAAAGTTTCACACCACCACACTTAATCCTACCACAAAAAAAAACTAGAAAATCAAAATTGGAATCGATCACTTCCCTTGACCTATATAGGTCAACAGCGACTACCGATACCACACTATAAATCTCAAAACTTTCACCACCACCACACTTAATCCTACCACAAAAAAACCTAGAAAATCAAAATTGGAATCGAATACTTCACTTGACCCCATTCGATAATAAGCGAAACATCCTTGAATAGACTGTTCGTGCCACCGATCCTCAACCGAGAAACCTGGCGCACCTGGCCACGGCATGGCCCCACATCCACGTCCGTACCTTCCAGAATGTCACCACTCTCTCCCAGCCCGTCCGCGCTACAGAAGGTGCTTATTCAGATTTCTCTCATTCCTGCAGTCGAAATTCATCTTGGCCTCTCGGTTAACCACTGCGATTATGATCAAGGTACTGATACACGGTACAGTCACATTTCTGTGACCACCGCCAGTGTTCGACGTCAATGTGCAGTAACCGCTCTGAAACTTCTTTGTGTTTTTGGTATACTGAAATAACTAAGTCGGTGAAACTTCTTTGTTTGTACTGAAACTCGATACTTATTTTTAACGTTACAACACTGACCTACAGAATTTTCCTGACAAGGACGACTCAAACTTAACCTATTTATTTATTTCCCATAGTACAGAAGTGCAACGCAATCTGACTGCTCTAAAATGACAACCTGTCTTCAAATAATTAACACAAAAGAATGGCCCTAAATTGGAAGAAATCCTAACAGTAACCGATACTTTTTAATAAGTCACTTACCTCACAAAATCTTCATAACACGAACTACAGCTATTACAGCAAGCAGCAACTACAACCAGCCGAATAAAATGATTCTGTCCACTATAGGCTCTAACTACTAGTATGCATATGGTTAGCAAAAGAAAGATTTTGTGGAAGAGCAAACAACGTATTTAGCAGATATTAACTTAATCATGTGACATCCACTTCCAAAAATTATATAATCGTCAGTAATCCCACTACCCAAACATTAGGAAATACATCAGTCACCACTTTACAATGCATGTCCTACCACGCTGAATCTCCATGAAGGACACACGTCCAAACCGCCCGCTCGCTAACTGCTAACCGCTAACTGCCAAGTCCGACCAACCACACAGTCTTTTACCGAGGGTGCAGACTTCTGTCAGTGATATTAATACAGTCTATAGCGCTGCCAACATACAATAATATAAACAGCTCACAGAAGGCAGGTGGCTGCACTAGGAGTGAAGGCCATATAAATGGCGACAGGGGGGGTGGGGGGGGGGGGGGCGGGGAGGTGGCGCGGAAAACAGTGCAGTCGTCGTAATGCGGAAAGTCCAAAAGGGCATGATCATTCGCTTGCGCGTCAACAACGGAAGGATTTCTGGAACGGCTAAGTTTGAAAACTATTCCAGTGCCCTGGTAGTTAAACAATGCCGTGCATGGCAAAATAAACTTTGTGTTCTGCCTTACGGCAGGTCTTGTCATGGGGGAAGCCTCGTCAGAGAGGTCCACCGCAGGAGCGTCTAGGGAAATGATTCCAGTGGTGGTTTCCCGTTGCATTCCACGGATGATGATCTACATCTACATCTACATGGACGCTCTGCAAATCACATTCAAGTGCATGGCAGAGGGTTCATCGAACCATCTTCACAATTCTCTACTATTCCAATCTCGTATAGCGCGCGGAAAGAACAAACACCTATATCTTTCCGTACGAGCTCTGATTTCCCTTATTTTATCGTGGTGGTCGTTCCTTCCTATGAAGATCGGTGTCAACAAAATATTTTCGCATTCGGAGGAGAAAATTTGTGATTGGAATTTCGTGAGAAGATTCCGTCGCAACGAAAACCGCCTTTCTTTTAATGATTTCCAGCCCAAATCCTGTATCATTTCTGTGACACTCTCTCTCATATTTCGCGATAATACAAAACGTGCTGCCTTTCTTTGAACTTTTTCGATGTACTCCGTCAGTCCTATCTGGTAAGGATCCCACACTGCGCAGCAGTATTCTAAAAGAGAACGGACAAGCGTAGTGTAGGCAGTCTCCTTAGTAGGTCTGTTACATTTTCTAAGTGTCCTGATGAAATGATAATGACAACACAACATCCAGTCCCTGAGAGGAGAAAATCTCCGACCCAGCCGGGAATCGAACTCGGGCCCCTTGGCGCGACAGACCGCCGCGCTGACCACTCGGCTACCTGGGCGGACGCATGGCAAAATAGCGCTTTCCAAAACCGGCGCAGACGCCACTGTGGTGCACCAAGGGCGATAGATGACAGATGAACGACGGCTGCAGACACGTGTATAGGCGAATAGACGAGGACCTGTAGCGTGACTGAGCACCGAGATGGAGATGTCTTCTCAACGACAGTTCAACGAATGGGGCTCCGCAACAGACATCTGATTCATGCACCCATGCTGACTACTGTCCATCGTCGACGAAGGCTGGAGTTTGCACCCCAGTACCACAACTGGACGTCCACTGCGTGATGGCATTTTCATATGAATCACGTTTTACGCTGCATCGGACAGATGGCCGTTGGCGGGTACGGCCCTGCAACAATTGTCGGAAGGGTCCAGGCTGGACAAAGGAGCGCTATGGTGTGGGGAATGTTTTCATTGCACTACCTGGACGCTCTCGTCATTCTGGAAGACACAATGCATCATCACAAGTATGCAACTATCCTTGGGCACCGTGTCCATCCGTATGTACAGTTTGTGTTTCCTCAACACGATGAGATCTACCAGCAGGACAACGCATCGTCTCACAGGGCTTGCAGTGTACGTGCATAGTTTGGGGTAACGGAAACGTCCAATTCCACCCCTCTGCTTTGACCAATGACGTCACCAATATGGCAGAAACGACCATTCACAACAGCTCCCATACCGCTCTATGACGTCATCACGTCATGACAACAAAGACGAAAATAGATGGAAAAACCACCAAACAGACGTTCCTCCAAAAACATAATGAAACTAACGGGACAAGCAGTGGAAATTGGGGGTTTCTGGATGGGGACAAACTAAATATAAACACACGCCACTACACCAAACGACAAAAAACACACAAAACAACCGATACCACACAATAAATCTCACAAATGTCACCACCACCACACTTAATCCTACCACGAAAAAAAAAACACATAGAAAATCAAAATTAGAATCGAACACTACCCTTGACCTATATAGGTCAACAGCAACTACCGATACCATACTATAAATCTCGAAACTTTCACCACCACCACACTTAATCCTACCACAAAAAACACACAGAAAATCAAAATTAGAATAGAACACTACCCTTTCCTATGCAGGTCAACAGCAACTACCAGTACCACACTATAGATCTCAAAACTTTCACACCACCACACTTAATGCTACCACAAAAAAAAAACCTAGAAAATAAAAATTGAAATCGATCACTTCCCTTGACCTATATAGGTCAACAGCGACTACCGATAGCACACTATAAATCTCAAAACTTTCACCACCACCACATTTAATCCTACCACAAAAAAAAAAAGAAAATCGAAATTGGAATAGAACGCTTCCCTCGACCTATATAGGTTAAAAGCAACTACCGATACCACAATATAAATCTCAAAACTTTCACCACCACCACACTTAATCCTACCACAAAAAACCTAGAAAATCAAAATTGGAATCGAACACTTCACTTGACCCCATTCAACAATAAGCGAAACCTCCTTGAATGGACTGTTCGTGCCACCGATCCTCAACCGAGAAACGTGGTGCACCTGGCCACGGCATGGCCCCACATCCCCGTCCGTACCTTCCAGAATGTCACTACTCTCTCCCAGCCCGTCCGCGCTACAGAAGGTGCTTATTCAGGCTTTTAGCAGCTGGTTGCATTAATGTGAATGGACCCTGTATAACAGTGATGGTTACAAAGTCCTTCAGACATTCACACATGCCGTGCTAATTGTAACGTCAGACTTTTTGCAGATGACGGAGTTATCTATGATGAAGTATTTTCTGAAAGAGGCTCCATAAATATTGTCACGTCTCGATAAGATTTCAATGTCGTGCAGCGATTGGGAGCTTGCTCTAAATGTTCAGAAATGTAAAATTGCGCACTTCACAAAACGGAAAGAGTAGTGTTCTATGACTACTATATGAATGACAGAGTTGTGATCGGCCAACTCCTTTAAATACCTGGGCGTAGCACGTCGTAGGGATATGAAATGGAACCAACCCACTCTCTCAGTCGTAGCTAAAGCAGATGGCAGACACCGGTTTATTCTCAGAATACTGGGAAAACGCATTAGTCTACATGGGATATTTCTAGCTAATCACTCGTGCGCCGCATTCTGGAATGTTGTTCAACATTGTGGGTCCCGTACCAAAAGGACTGACAGGGGGTACTGAACACACACAGGGAACGGCAGCAGGAATGGTTACAGGTTTGTTTGATCCGTGGGAGAGTGTCACAGAGATACCGGATAAACTGATACTGGCAGACAGTTGACGGTAGATTTGAGCTATACCGAGAAAGCCGACTAACAGAGTTTCAAGAATCGGCATTAAATGATGATTGCAGGAATGTACTACAACCCCCTGTCTGTCGCTCACATGGAGATCATGAGGATCAGATTAAATTAATTACAGTACGCAGGGAGGCATATAAACAATATTCCTTCCGGTGCTGAATACGTGAATGGAATGATACAATGGGACGTAGCCTCCGCAATGCGCCTCACAGTGTTCTACAGAGTATAGGTGTAGACGTAGACAGAAGCCAGCGCTCGGTGTGCGGTGGTGCGTACCTTTTTCCACTGCTGGTCATTTCCTTTCCTGTTCCACTCGCAGTAGAGCGACAGAAAAACGACTATGAGCTTCAAAACCAGCCCTAACTTCTCTTGTGTTACGAGGGTAATCCCAAAAGTAAGATCTCCTATTTTTTTTATAAGTACAGAACTCTGTCTATGTGGCAGTTGGTCACACTGTTATGAAAAGTGCTTCACGCGCTGTGTGTAAACATGCGCACGCCGCGCTGAGGCGCTCAGTCTTGGCTTGGCAGACGTTGAGAATGGAGCTCCCGTTAGATGTTACCGTCAAGTGCGAATTGCGTGCAGTTATTCGGTTTTTGAGCGCAAAGGGCACTGCGCCGATTGAAATCCATCGCCAATTGATGGAAGTGTATGGTGAGTCGTGCATGGATGTCAAAAATGTTCGTAAGTGGTGTAGAGAGTTTGCAGCTGGTCGGACCGAAATTCACGACGAACGAACGAGCGGGAGACCGTCAGTTTCTGAGGAGACAGTGTTGAAGGTTGAGCAAAGCATGCGTGAAGATTGGCGGATCACCCTGGATGATCTCTGCACGTTGGTTCCTGAGGTTTCCCGAAACACCGCTCACAGAATTTTAACGGAAACATTGAACTACCGGAAGGTGTGCGCAAGATGGGTGCCACGCATGCTGACTGAGGACCACATGCGGCAACGAGTTGATGCTTCCCGCGCATTTCTTCACCGCCTTGCAGCCGAACAGGACTACTTTCTGGTCTCAATTGTCACAGTTGACGAAACCTGGGCACAACACTTTAAACCTGAGACCAAGCAACAATCACGCCAGTGGCGGCATCCATCATCGCCAAAGCCACGGAGCTGGTGGCGAGCTGGTACGACATGGGCATACAAAAACAGCCACAGCGTTTACAAAAATACATCGACAGAAATGGTGATTATGTCGAAAAATAGCTAAATGTTCAAGCTGTAAACTGATGTAAACCATAGTAGAAATAAACAGGTCTGTGTACTTATAAAAAAGTAGGAGACCTTACTTTTGAGATTACCCTCGTAGCTACGTGGTCCTCGCGCGAAAGGTATGTTGGCGACAGTAAAATCGTTCTGCTATCAGCGTGAATGCCGATTCCTTGAATTTACTCAACAGTGTTTCGCTAAAAGAACGTCGTCTTCCGTCCAGGCATTCCCATTTGACTTCACGAAGACCGTCCTTAATACCAGCATGTTGATCGAACCTACCGGTATCAAATGAAGCAGCCCGCCTCTGAATTGCTTCGTTGTCTTCCATTAATCCGACCTGGTTAGGATCCCAAACACTCGAACAGTAGTCAAGAATATAGCACACTTGTGATCCATACGTGGTCTCCTCTATAGATCTGACTTTCATAGAATTGTCAGAACAAACTAAAGTCGAGTATTCTTCTTCCCTACTACCGACCCGAAACGCTCGTTCCATTTCATATCACTTTGACATGTTACGCCTAGATATCTAAGCGACGTGAGTGTGTCAAGCACTACCTTACTACTTATTTTTTTATTATCGTATGCATTAATTACATTACTGCCCATTTAGCAAAACAAAGAAATGTATAAAAAAATGAACATGTGAAATTACAGGGTGTTTCAAAAATGACCGGTATATTTGAAACGGAAATAAAAACTAAACGAGCAGCGATAGAAACACACCGTTTGTTGCAATCTGCTTGGGACAACAGTACATTTTCAGGCAGACAAACTTTCGAAATTACAGTAGTTACAATTTTCAACAACAGATGGCGCTGCGGTCTGGGAAACTCTATAGTACGATATTTTCCACATATCAAAAAAATGGTTCAAATGGCTCTGAGCACTATGGGACTCAACATCTTAGGTCATAAGTCCCCTAGAACTTAGAACTACTTAAACCTAACTAACCTAAGGACATCACACACACCCATGCCCGAGGCAGGATTCGAACCTGCGACCGTAGCAGTCCCGCGGTTCCGGACTGCAGCGCCAGAACCGCTAGACCACCGCGGCCGGCTTTTCCACATATCCACCATGCGTAGCAATAATATGGCGTAGTCTCTGAATGAAATTACCCGAAACCTTTGACAACGTGTCTGGCGGAATGGCTTCACATGCAGATGAGATGTACTGCTTCAGCTGTTCAATTGTTTCTGGATTCTGGCGGTACACCTAGTCTTTCAAGTGTCCCCACAGAAAGAAGTCACAGGGGTTCATGTCTGGCGAATAGGGAGGCCAATCCACGCCGCCTCCTGTATGTTTCGGATAGCCCAAAGCAATCACACGATCATCGAAATATTCATTCAGGAAATTAAAGACGTCGGCCGTGCGATGTGGCCGGGCACCATCTTGCATAAACCACGAAGTGTTCGCAGTGTCGTCTAAGGCAGTTTGTACCGCCACAAATTCACGAAGAATGTCCAGATAGCGTGATACAGTAATCGTTTCGGATCTGAAAAATGGGCCAATGATTCCTTTGGAAGAAATGGCGGCCCAGACCAGTACTTTTTGAGGATGCAGGGACGATGGGACTGCAACATGGGGCTTTTCGGTTCCCCATATGCGCCAGTTCTGTTTATTGACAAAGCCGTCCAGGTAAAAATAAGCTTCGTCAGTAAACCAAATGCTGCCCACATGCATATCGCCGTCATCAATCCTGTGCACTATATCGTTAGCGAATGTCTCTCGTGCAGCAATGGTAGCGGCACTGAGGGGTTGCCGCATTTGAATTTTGTATGGATAGAGGTGTAAACTCTGGCGCATGAGACGATACGTGGACGTTGGCGTCATTTGGACCGCAGCTGCAACACGGCGAACGGAAACCCGAGGCCGCTGTTGGATCACCTGCTGCACTAGCTGCACGTTGCCCTCTGTGGTTGCCGTACGCGGTCGCCCTACCTTTCCAGCACGTTCATCCGTCACGTTCCCAGTCCGTTGAAATTTTTCAAACAGATCCTTTATTGTATCGCTTTTCGGTCCTTTGGTTACATTAAACCTCCGTTGAAAACTTCGTCTTGTTGCAACAACACTGTGGTCTAGGCGGTGGAATTCCAACACCAGAAAAATCCTCTGTTCTAAGGAATAAACCATGTTGTCTACAGCACACTTGCACGTTGTGAACAGCACACGCTTACAGCAGAAAGACGACGTACAGAATGGCGCACCCACAGACTGCGTTGTCTTCTATATCTTCCACATCACTTGCAGCGCTATCTGTTGTTGAAAATTGTAACTACTGTAATTTCGAAAGTTTGTCCGCCTGAAAATGTACTGTTGTCCCAAGCATATTGCAACAAACGGTGTATTTCTATCGCTGCTCGTTTAGTTTTTATTGCCGTTTCAAATATACCGGTCATTTTTGAAACACCCTGTATATACAGTACACAAATTTTAAAACAGCTCAGACTACACTCGGATGTTGATGGACTCGATCCAGCGGAGTACCTCGTGGGGTGCTTGATGGAGCTTCTCAGTGCCACCAGGGTATCGTCTGATTGGACATTCATTCACAGTGTGGCTCCTTGTTTGGGTGTCACCACAGTCACACACACTGTCACTTGAAAAGCCCCACTTGTGCATGTTGTATTTGCACCTACCCTCTTCAGTCCGATATCTGTTTAACTGCATCCACACCTCCCTTGGATGGTGGAAGCTTGGAACTAGGACTGCTGGATTGTTCACAAGTTCGTGGTTTCGGGTTCTTGTAACTTGCCACTCCCGTTTCCACTCTGCGTCCTGGTCGAATCCTGTGGATAGCATTTGGACTCCCATTCTATATACTGCTCTTCTAGATTTGAGGCTTTCCTGCGCAGTGATAGCAAATCGTCATGAAGAGGGATCGAGTTGTTTTCATAAACTTGCTGGCAGAGGTTGTAAAGAGCAGTAAAGAGCAGCCTTTCGACGGAGGTCTGGTGGACAGGTGTCTGAAAGCACTGGTAGCCAGCAAGTAGGTGTAGACCGGACTGTACCACTAATTACTCTCATAACTGAGTTCAGTTAGACGTCAACTTCCACTACGTGGGCGCTTCACAGCCAAACTGGTGCACAGTATTCTGCTGCAGAGTATACCAGTGCAAGGGATGCTCCTCGGAGGACTGATGTGGTTGCTCCCCATGTACTGCCTGCCAGCTTTCTCACAAGGTTCATTCGTGTCTGCATCTTCTTGGCCAAGTTGGAAAGGCGCCACAGTCTGGAACCGCACGAACCCCACGGTCGCAGGTTCGAATCCTGCCTCGGGCATGGATGTGTGTGATGACCTTAGGTTAGTTAGCTTTAAGTAGTTCTAAGTTCTAGGGGACTGATGACCTCAGAAGTTAAGTCCCATAGTGCTCAGAGCCATTTGAACCAAGTTGGAAAGGAGTTTTTTGTATGTTGAAGTTCTGTCCAGAGTGACTCCCAGGTATTTTGGGCTTTCGTTGTATCTGACTGTGCCAAGAGGGCCGAACTGTGGACTGATCTTTGCTGATGAAAGGCGATTAGAGAGGTGGAACAGGCTTACCTCGGTTTTGGAAACATCTGGTCTCAGTCGCCATGTCTCAAAATACTCATAAAGTTTAGTAAGACTGTTCGTTAGGTGTTCTTCACATTCAGCAAGGTCTTCACTCTGATATGAAATTGCCAGGTCGTCTGCATATTGAAATTTTCGGCAGGTCAAATTCGGCAGGTCAGCTGTGTAGAGGTGGAGCAAGAACAGAGCCCTGAGGTAATCCTAAATCTTTATGACAACATTACTCGACTGTTTTTCCTACTCCTTTGCAATAACCTTCATTTTTTCAAATTTAGAGCAAGCTGCCATTCGTTAAATCAAATGGAAGTTCTATGCATGTCGTCTTGGATACTCCTACAGTCACACAACGACGACGCGTTCCCGCACACGACAACATCATCAGCAAACAGCCCCAGACTGCTGTTCACCCTGTACAAGGACAACAAGATCAGACCTATCATACTTCGCTAGGGCATTGCTGACCATGTCCTTGTCTGGGTCCTATTACTTCGAGGCCCTCACATATCTGGCATCCTATTCCGTACGCACTGGTCTTCGTTAACAGTTTGCAGTGCAGCACCGTGTCAGATGCTTTTCTGAAAACTGTTGCCCTTCGTTCATGGTTCACAGGATATCATATGAGACAAGGGCACGAGCAGTGATTGCTAAATCCGTGTCGATTTGTGGACACAAGTTTTTCTCCCTCATGGAAAATGTTATCTTTGAACTTACAACATGCTCAATAATTCTGCGGTAAACTCATGTTGACGATATGCGTCTGTAATTTTGCGAGTCTGTTCTTTTACTCATCCTTGTCAAACTAGACCTGTACGTATGTAAAAACCTATATGTAACAATTATTTTATTTTTGTTGCTGTTAGACTGTAATACCATGACATGTGTAACATCCTTGTCGGCATGATCCACGGATGAATACTGCTTCTTCTAGTAGTACACTGAAGAGTCAAACTGGTACACCTGCCTAATATCGTGTAGAGCCCCCGCGAGCACGAAGAACTGCCGCAACACGAAGTGGCATCCACTTAACTAATGTCTGAAGTAGTGCTGCAGGGAACTGACACCATGAATCCTGCAGGGCTGTCCATAAATCCGTAAGAGTACGAGGAGTTAGATATCTCTTCTGAACAGCACGTTGCAAGGCATCCCAGAATGCTCAGTAAGGTTCATGTATGGGGAGTTTGGCGGCAAGCGGGAGTGTTTATACTCAGAAGAGTGTTCCAGGAGCCACTCTGTAGCAATTCTGGACGTGTGGGGCGTCGCGTTGTCCTGCTGGAATTGCCCAAGTCCGTCGGAATGCACAATGGACATGAACGGGTGCAGGTGGTCATTCACGATGCTTACGTACTTGTCACCTGACATAGTCCTATCTAGAGGCATCGTACCACTCCACATGCGCCACATCATTACAGAGCCTCCACCACACCAGCTTGAGCAGTCCCCTCTTCACATTCAGGGTCCATGGATCATGAGGTTGTCTCCATACCCGGACACGCCCATCTGCTCGATACAATTTGCAGCGGGACTTGTCCGACCGGGCAACTATTTTCCACCCGTCAACAGTCTAATATCGGTGTTAACGGGACCAGGAGAGGCGTAAAGCTTTGTGTCGTGTAGTCATCTAGGTTAGACGAATGGACTTTCGGCTCCGAAAGCCCATATCGATGATGTTTTGTTGAACGATTCGCACGCTGACATTTGTTGATAGAACAGCATTGAAATCTGTCACGTTGAACGATTCTCTTCAGTCGTCATTGGTCTCGTTCTTGCAGGATTTTTTTCCGGCCACAGCGATGCTGGAGATTTGATGTTTAACCGGATTCCTGATATTCAAGGAACACTCTTGAAATGTTCATACGGGAAAAACCCCACTTCATCGCCACCTCGGAGATGCTGTGTCCCATCGCTCGTGTTCCGACTACAACAACGCGTTTAAACTCACGTAAATCTTGATAACCTGCCACTGTAGCAGCAGTAACCGATCTGACAACTGCAGCAGACACTTGTTGTCTTATATAGGCGTTGCCGACCGCAGCGCCGTATTCTGCCTGTCTACATGTCTCTGTATTTGAATACGCGTGCCTATACCAGTTTCTTTGGCGCTTCAGTGTAGTAGTAATTGCAATGTCAAGTCGGCAAAAGCCGCACTATAACCAACTCAGAAGCCGTAGACGCTTGTGGCAGCAATTTCATAAGTCATGATCGTAAAATAGAAACCAAAATTACGTATGATAAGTGTGGACGACTAGTGGACGCCGACGTCGCGGAAAAGCCGTTTGGATTGCGGAAAAATGGAGGAACACGCGAAGCAATACTTATCTGTGACTTACCTACCAGACGGTTTGCTGAAAGGCAAACCCACACTTATAGCACTCGTGTATTTGAAAAAGCTTTTGGCACTTTTGACAGCAACGCACTCTTTGCAATTCTGAGCTTATTACGAATAAAATACAGGTGGGAACAGGCTTTCTACATCTTGTGCAGAAACCAGACTGCAGTTATAAAACTCGTGGTATTGAAAGTGAAGCAGTAATCGAAATGCAAGTGTTAGAAGATAGTTAGTTGCCTATGCTGTTCGTTGTTCAATCTGTACAGAAAACAGAATGAGACTTTCACTCTGCAGCGGAGTGTGCGCTGATATGAAACTTCCTGGCAGATTAAAACTGTGTGCCGGACGGAGACTCAAACTCGGGACCTTTGCCTTTCGCGGGCAACTGAACTACCCACTGAGCTACCCAAGCACGACTCACACTCCGTCCTCACAGCTTTAGTTCCGCCAGTACCTCGTCTCCTACCTTCCAAACTTTACAGAAGCTCTCCTGCGAACCTTGCAGAACTAGCACTTCTGAAAGAAAGGATATTGCGGAGACATGGCTTAGCCACAGCCTAGGGGACGTTTCCAGAATGAGATTTTCACTCTGCAGCGGAGTGTGCGCTGATATGAAACTTCCTGGCAGATTAAAACTGTGTGCCTGACCGAGACTCGAACTCGGGACCTTTGCCTTTCGCGGGCAAGTGCTCTACCAACTGAGCTACCCAAGCACGACTCACGACCCGTCCTCACAGCTTTACTTTCGCCAGTACCTCGTCTCCTACCTTTTGTACGTAAAGAATGTTGTAAAGGACAATATGTGGGAAAGAAATTCAAGGTTAGGGGGAAGAGATGAAATCCAAAGTTTGCCGAAGAACGTGTAATTCTACTACAGACAGCAGAGGACTTGAATGATCACCTGAACGATTTGGAGCGATGTGGAATGATCATGCATCATGTGATGCTGAGGGACTTAGATACGATAAAAAAGGTAAATGAATATATTACTTGGGCAACAAAGTAACTAACAATGACCGAAGTGAGGAACTTGTGAAATGCAGACTGGCAACAGCAAGAAAAGCGTTTCTGACAAAGAGAAATATTTTGACACTTAATATACGCTACCTGGTCAGATTTATCCTGACTCCTCTAGGTACTCCGGAATAGATCACTAGACGTCACCAGAGGCTGACCCGCCAGAATAAAAGGAGGCCGCCCGTATTGTTCTGTCAGCGGAGAAGCAGTAACTGCAGTGTGGGTTGTGCGTTCCACTGACCCCAAACCACCGCCATTTGCGACTTCAGTGATGCCAAGCGAGAGCTCATTGGAGGGCAGAGTGGAGGTCTGTTGCGTTTTCTGATGAAAGCCGGCTCTGCCTCCGTGCTAATGCTGACGGTGTGTTCGTTATACTGCGGGCAATTGATGGCCTGCAACCAACCTGTCTGCTTGCCAGACACACTGAGCTATGGTCTCGGGTGCGATTTCGTATGACAGCAAGATCATTCACGTAGTTTTCCCGCTCCTCTTGACCGCAAATCTGTATGTCAGTCTGGTGATTCGACCTGTTGTGCTGCCATTCATGAACAGCATTTTAGGGGGTGTTTTCAAACAAGATAACGCTCGCCCTCTTTACCGCTGTTGCAACCACCATGCTCTACAAAGTCTTCAGTTAAAACTTCCGGGCTGAGAGGCCGTGGTCGATGTATACAATTTCTACCTGACGTTTCGTCTCCAGCTGCGGGAGACATCTTCTGAGGTCGACCGGCTACTGCCACTGAGGCTCTAAGTACTCTAGCATTTATAGAGAGCATAGAGGGCACCACCATTCGTCACGCGATGCCGACAGTATGCCTATCTTTGGAAGGCGTCATCAGTCTCGATTAAGAGTAATCGATTGTCATTCTGCTGGCGCAACGTCGACATCCATATTTTGTCTAAATTTAAAACTTCCTCTTTTCTATTAAAATTGTTATTGTGTTTGTGGATCTCTATTGCTTCTCTATACACGCGCGCATGATAATGGGACGTTCGTGCTAGAACGCTTGTCTCATTAAATTTAATTTCGTGGTTCTCATCTCGCAAAACACGCTCAGTTACGGCCGGTTTTTCGATGTGTCCTAAGCGACAGTTTCTTTTATGTTCGGCTAAGCGGGTGTTTACACTTCTTTTCGTTGTTCCAATATATACTTGTCCGCAACTGCATGGAATTTTATATACACCAGGTGTTGCTAGAGGGTGTCGGGCGTCTTTTGCAGTTCTTAAATATTCCTTAATCTTCTTGGTGGGTCTGAAGATTGTTTCGATTACCATACTTGGCCAGAACTTTCCCGATACGGTCCATGACTTTATTAATGAACGGTAGGAAAACTTTTGCAGTAGATGATCGTTGTTGCTCTGGACTTCTGGCTTCTTTTCTTCTTTGATGGAGGGCTCGATCAATTTCCTTGCTGGTATATCCGTTTTTCATGAAGGCTGACGGTAAGTGGTTTAGTTCATCTTGTAAGTAAGCCGGCTCGATACCTCCACAAGGAATCTAACCATCATCCAAGGCAAAAAAGAGGTGTCATGAAAACCTTGATGGACAGAGCCAACAAAATCTGCGAGCCGGCTTACAAGATGAACTAAATGCACGTTGGGCGTTTGATCACAATAGCCATACATTAACTCGATATTGACCTTTTCCGCAATTGGTAAACGGTCCATTTTAACACGGATAATGTATCACGAAGCAAATACCGTCCGCACTGGCGGATTTTATGTGACGCCACGTACGTATACGTTTGTGACTATTACAGCGCCATCTATCACAAAGCCAAAAAAAGTGGTCCAACTAAAACATTCATATTTCTTTACGTACTACACGAATATGTAGTACAAAATGGGGGTTCCTATTTTTAAAAAAACGCAGTTGATATCCGTTTGGCGTATGGCAGCGCCATCTAGCGGTTCAACCATAGCGCCATCTGGTTTCCCCCTTCAAGCTAGACGAGTTTCGTTCTTTGTAATTTTTTCGTTTGATGCTTATTTCGTGAGATATTTGGCCCAGTCACTATCAATGGACCATGTACAGCGTGAGTCACCTAACATTACCGCTGTATATATTTCGACCACAGACCGAACGTGAGGACAGGGGCTAGTATAATTGCTTAATACACACCACAAAAAATGCACGGAAGTATGTTTTTTAACACAAACCTACATTTTTTAAATGGAACCCCGTTAGTTTTGTTAGCCCATCTGAACATATAAACAAATACGTAATCAGTGCCGTTTGTTGCATTGTAAAATGTTAATTACATCCGGAGATATTGTAGCCTAAAGTTGACGCTTGAGTACCATTCCTCCGCTGTTCGATCGTGTGTATCGGAGAGCACCGAATTACGTAGAGATCCAAAGGGAACGGTGATGGACCTTAGGTACAGAAGAGGCTGGAACAGCACATTACGTCCACATGCTAACACCTTTTTATTGGTCTTTTTCACTGACGCACATGTACATTACCATGAGGGGTGAGGTACACGTACACACGTGGTTTCCTTTTTCAATTACGGAGTGGAATAGAGTGTGTCCCGACATGTCAGGCCAATATATGTTCAATGTTGTGGCCATCATTTGCTGCACACAATTGCAATCTCTGGCGTAATGAATGTCGTACACGCCGCAGTACATCTGGTGTAACGTCGCCGCAGGCTGCCACAATACGTTGTTTCATATCCTCTGGGGTTGTAGGCACATCAGGGTACACATTCTCCTTTAACGTACCCCACAGAAAGAAGTCCAGAGGTGTAATATCAGGAGAACGGGCTGGCCAATTTATGCGTCCTCCACATCATGGTAATTTACATGTGCGTCAGTGAAAAAGACCAATAAAAAGGTGTTAGCATGTGGACGTAATGTGCTGTTCCAGTCTCTTCTGTACATAAGGTCCATCACCGTTCCCTTTCGATCCCTACGTAATTCGGTGCTCTCCGATACACACGATCGAACAGCGGGGGAGTGGTACTCAAGCGTCAACTTTAGGTTACAATATCTCCGGATGTAATTAACGTTTTACAATGCAACAAACGGCACTGATTACGTATTTGTTTATATGGTCAGATGTGCTAACAAAACTAACGTGGTTCCATTTTAAAAAACGTAGGTTTGTGTTAAAAAAACATACTTCCGTGCATTTTTGTATGGTTTGTATTAACCAATTATACTAGCCCCTCTCCTCACGTTCGGTCTGTGGAATCGGTTCGTCAGTATTTGACGTGGTTTACGAAATATATCCAGCGGTAACGTTAGGTGACTCACCCTGTATATTGTGTGTATGTTTTTTTGCCTGTGTCCTATGTACTTGTATTATTTTCTGTTGACACGTTGCAGTTCATAGCATTTACCTTGAGTGTGATGTGCGGAACAGGTAACTAACAGCTGAACGGCGGCGGCGCGCTGAGTGACCACGCGGCTGGCCCACGCGGCAGCAGATGCGGACGCCGACCTCGGACCAGAGCCGACAACCGAGCACCTGACTTCAACCTGCGGCCGGGCCGCTTCCGCTCGATGCGTCCGCCTCATCGGCACCCGCTCTAGAGGGACCGACTGGAGTAGGGCGTTTCTAAAGACGAGCGAAGACATTCGGCCAGTATAATTCGAACGGAGCAGGCTGGAAAGTTGCACACGTCACATCAGTCTATCCTGCTAAACGGCTAGTAAACCGGGGTACCGTCCCAGTTCTAGAATACTTGTCTGATGTTATTCTGGGGGGAACAAACTTCGAGTTTCAGTGTTTCATATAGACACAGACCGAACTGGAAAATTTTAAATGCTGTCATAATCCACTCATTGAGATTTGCGTTAAAGCTTCACCACAGCAACACAGCTATTGCAGGTAGAAACTCCGTGTGTGTGTGTGTCTTGTGGCGGCATAACTCGAGGCGCAGAAATCACCCAGCCTATATTCGTCCGGTATCTGAGCACTTAGAGACTTGCAAAAAATCTGAAACATAATTTCAAACCTGTTCCAAATATTTTCTCGCTTATATCATTATTCATTTTCAGAATAATCAGACACTTGAAGCTGTTTTATACATGGAGGGACTGTTAACGGAGGTACGAGCGTGCGGAATAGCTTCTCTGATATGTGAGTGGCTCGAGAACTTCGTAAATACACTACTGGCCATTAAAATTGCTACACCAAGAAGAAATGCAGATGATAAACGGGTATTTATTGGACAAATATATTGAACTGACATGTGATTACATTTTCACGCAGTTTCGGTGCATAGATCCTGAGAAATCAGTACCCAGAACAACCACCTCTGGCCTTAATAACGGCCTTGATACGCCTAGGCATTGAGTCAAACAGGGCTTGGATGGCGTGTACAGGTACGCCTGCCCGTGCAGCTTCAACACGATACCACAGTTCATCAAAAGTAGTGACTGGCGTATTGTCACGAGCCAGTTGCTCGGCCACCATTGACCAGACGTTTTCAATTGGTGAGAGATTTGGAGAATGTGCTGGTCAGGGCAGGAGTCGAACATTTTCTGTATCCAGAAAGGCCCGTATAGGACCTGCAACATGCGGTCGTGCATTATCCTACTGAAATGTAGGGTTTCGCATGGATCGAATGAAGGGTAAAGCCACGGGTCGTAACACATCTGAAATGTAACCTCCACTGTTCAAAGTGCCGTCAATGCGAACAAGAGGTGATCGAGACGTTAACCAATGGCACACCATACCATGACGCCGGGTGATACACCAGTATGGCGATGACGAATACACGTTTGCAATGTGCGTTCACCGCGATGTAGCCATACACGGATGCGACCATCATGATGCTGTAAACAGAACCTGGATTCATCCGAAAAAATGACGTTTTGCCATTCGTGCACCCAGGTTCGTCGTTGAGTACACCATCGGAGGTGCTTCTGTCTGTGATGCAGCGTTAAGGGTAACCGCAGGCACGGTCTCCGAGCTGATAGTCCATGCTGCTGCAAACGTCGTCGAATGTTCGTGCAGATGGTTGTCTTGCAAATGTCCCCATCCATTGACTCGGGAATCGAGACGTGGCTGCACGATCCGTTACAGCTGTGTGGATAAGATGCCTGTCATCTCGACTGCTAGTAATACGAGGCCGCTGGGATCCAGCACGGCGTTCCGTATTACCCTCCTGAACCCACCGAGCCGTGCGGTTAAAGGCGCTGCAGTCTGGAACCGCAAGACCGCTACGGTCGCAGGTTCGAATCCTGCCTCGGGCATGGATGTTTGTGATGTCCTTAGGTTTAACTAGTTCTAAGTTCTAGGGGACTAATGACCTCAGCAGTTGAGTCCCATAGTGCTCAGAGCCATTTTGAGCCACCGATTCCATATTCTGCTAACAGTCATTGGATCTCGACCAACGCGAGCAGCAATGTCGCGATACGATAAACCGCTATCGCGATAGCCTACAATCCGACCTATATCAAAGCCGGAAACGTGATGGCACGCATTTATCCTCCTTACACGAGGCATCAGAACAACGCCGGTCAAGTGCTGTTTGTGTATGAGAAATCGGTTAGAAACTTTCCTCATGTCAGCACGTTGTAGGTGACGCCATTGGCACCAACCATGTGTGAAGCTCTGAAAAGCTAATCATTTGCATATCACAGCATCTTCTTCCTGTCGGTTAAATTTCGCGTCTGTAGCACGTCATCTTCGTGGTGTAGCAATTTTAATGGCCAGTAGTGTAATAGTATCCAGTGCATTGTCCTGAAGGCAAGAGCTCATCAGAGACAAGGGTATCGTCAGAAGTGCCCTTGGGAAGTGTGATAGGACCGCTGTTATCATTGCGTAAACCCAGAAGAAGGCCGCTGCAACCGTGGCCGAAACGTTGTTTTTTTTGTTTTTTTTTTCAGCAAAAGTAGTTTTATACATTGTGAAGCGGTACCCCGTGGGCAGCAGTCTCGGTTACTTTTTATGAAGGTGTGGTGTACAGGAAGTGTCAAAGTCGAATCACTGTAGGGATATACATGATGACTTAGAAAAAATTTCTAGTTTGTGTGGTGGATGGCAGAAAATGCAGGAAAATGTAAGGTAATGCAGTTGAGTAGGAATAACAAACCTTTAGAATACAGCATTAGTAATGTGCTGCTTGACAGAGTCACATCGTTTAAATATCTAGACGTAGCGCGCAAAGCGACGTGAAATGGAACGAGCAAGTGATCAATGTAGGAGGGAAGGCGAACGGTCGGCTTCGATTTACTGGGAGAATTTAACGAAAGTGTGGTTCATCTGTAAAGGATACTACGTACAGAGCACTAGTGCGACCCATTCTTGAGTACTGTTAGAGTGTTTGGGATCCACCGCATCGGCTTACAGGACGACACCAAAGCTATTGAGAGGAAGGATGCTAGATTTGTTATTGGTAGGTTCGAACGACACGTAGGTGTGGTGTCACCGCCAGACACCACACTTGTTAGGTGGTAGCTTAAATCGGCCGCGGTCCATTAGTACATGTCGGACCCGCGTGTCGCTACTATCAGTGATCGCAGACCGAGCGACACCACACGGCAGGTCTCGAGAGACGTACGAGCACTCGCCCCAGTTGTACGACGACTTTGCTAGCGACTACACTGACGAAGCCTTTCTCTCATTTGCCGAGAGACAGTTAGAATAGCCTTCAGCTATATCCATGGCTACGACCTAGCAAGGCGCCATTTGTAACATTGCATGTATCTAAAGAGTCTCACTTGTATCGCCACAATCTCCAGATGTCTCATCAAGAACGATGTATACAAAGGACGGATCAAAAGTTTTCAAGAAGCTACGTACTTTTCTTTATAGCATTCATAACGTATCCTGTTTCAGACCTCACTCCATCCTTGGTAAGTTAGCGCGTGCATCTTGGCCGCCTCTTTCAATTAGTGTGCGTAGTGTTGGCAAGTCTGCCGACACTACAGTAGGTATTACGGAGATGTTTCGGGAACTCAAATAGGAATTCTTGGAGGGAAGACGACGTTCCTTACGAGGAATTCTACTGAGAAAATTTAGATTAACGGCATTTGAATCTGACTGCAGAACGATTCTACTTCGGCCAATGTACGTTTCAGCATTTCGCGTAAGGACCGCCAAGCTGAAATAAGAGAAATTAGGATTCATACGGAGGCATACAGACAGTCGTTTTTCCCACACTCCATTTGCGAGTGGAACTGGAAAGGAAATAATTACAAGTGGTATAAGGTACCCTCCGCGAGACATACGGTGGGGTGCAGATGATGCATATAGAAGTAGATGGAATTCGGTTTTTCAAAGAATTAGAGGTGGCGTTTTAAAGTTATACAAAAAAAGAAAAGGAAGTTGACACAATCCCCTGAATTACAGATCTAAGTCGTTAACATCGATTTGCATTAGAATCCTGTAACATATACTGTGTGCAAACATTCTGAAATACCT
Organism: Schistocerca nitens; assembly: GCF_023898315.1. Taxonomy (NCBI): domain Eukaryota; kingdom Metazoa; phylum Arthropoda; class Insecta; order Orthoptera; family Acrididae; genus Schistocerca; species Schistocerca nitens. Next base: position 77,597,891 of record NC_064623.1, on the reverse strand, counting down.
CAAAGAAAGTCCGCAGCTCGTGGTCGTGCGGTAGCGTTCTCGCTTCCCACGCCCGAGTTCCCGGGTTCGATTCCCGGCGGCGTCAGGGATTTTCTCTGCCTCGTGATGACTGGGTGTTGTGTGATGTCCTTAGGTTAGTTAGGTTTAAGTAGTTCTAAGTACTCAGAGCCAGCCACCTCAAAGTAAACGATTTGTTGACACATAACAAGCTCGGTTTCAAAAATTGTCTTCTCTTGTAACACAGCTGGTTCTTTCTTCGCACGAAGTAATAATTGCTATCGAAAGGGGATCTCAAGTTGATCCCATCTTTCGAGAAGGCTTTTTGCCCCTCTTAAAGGTCATCAGATGATCAAAACAAACTGGAAAATGATGGGATAATATATCTCTATACTGCAAAATGTGGCACGAACCCTAATTATGAAATGTGTGAGGTAATCCACGTGGATATTAAGAGGAATCCGTTAAATTTCGGTTACACAATACATTACACAAATCTAAAGGATGTCAGTCCAACGAAGTACTTAGAGATTAAAATTACGAAGAACCAAACTCTGGAGCAGATCTGTAGATTTCGACGTACTGAGGTTTCGTTTACAGAGACGCCACTCTCCCCCTCAACCATACCACTGGCGACTTTTCATAGCAATTTGCTGCACTCGAAAGAGGATTGACAAAGAGGTTGACGATAAAACCATGAAAGCGACGGGGATGGTAATAAACCTGAGCGATTTATTTATTTATTTATTTTTGTGTGATGCAGTGCACTACACTCATAACATTTTCTTCTTCGAGAGACGAAACCAAGTTTGCGCTTTTTTAATGGGAGAAGGGAGTTTGTGAGAGCATTTCATATCTCGTGAATACAGCTGTTTGGTGGTATAGCATATTTCACAGTTCACAGGGAAACTGTCAGCAAAACGAAGATTGAGTTATACCGCGTAGGGAAAGTTCAGCCCTGTTAGATTACGTTCAAGGAAATGGAGATGAAACGCCGTTGCGCCAGCAGACTTCCGTCTAACGTTTATCACAGCTTCCAGCTACGTATTGCGAAACGTGTGCTAAATCACCGTACTTATCTTCCCGATACCCACTGGTGAATAAACGCTTCTTCCAGACTTCGTTGGTCCATCTAACGTTGTTCGTCTGGCTACACTCATCTCTTCTTAAAACCAAAAGCTCAGGTTGTAAAATCAATAGTAGAAATAAGCTAATCGTCATAAAGATTTAGTCACTTACTTTGGCCCCGGAATGTAACCATTATTTGTGAGCATACCTTTTTCGAAGTCAACGGCTATAAATCATTTAGCTACTACTATATTCCAGTTTAAGAGGAACCTAAGGGATTAATTGATGACCAATATCCACTGCATTGACGAATGTCTAACGAGATCAATCTGATGTATATATTAATAATATTAAAATTAGGTAAACGTTACTTAAAATTTGATATCTGTACATTTTCGATGTAGCAACGTTATCAATGCCAGTAAGTGTTCTAAACTGTTTCCTGATTAATAATGCATAACTACACTGGTATAGATATGCGTATTCAAATACAGAGAGATGTAAACAGGCAGGATACGGCCCTGCTGTGGGGCGGCGGGTGGATTTTATATGTTGTTATATAATGTTTGGTTTGTAATGTAATGTAGATGCATTTACCGGCCGATTAACCATATGTGGGGCGGTGGGAGGAATTAATTGTTGTTATTTAAATGTTTCTATTATTTATGCTGTCTTTTGCCGTTCTCAACACTGGCTCTCTAACTACAATATTGGCAACCAGAAAGTGATTAGCAAAACGTGAAGCCTGTAATTAGAATTCCTAGTGCCCACTTCATCTAAGAAATACACTTATAGCTACAGCTCATAGCTCTGAGGAATTGGGAGACTGTCTGGGATTCATAATCAAAAAACGATCCTGTAAAAACGTTCGCTATATTCTGAAAGTCACAGATGAAAAAAAAAGGAATCCACACAATCTGACTAACAAAGCAGTTCAGAGTCTAATGCACTGATGCAACTATAACTGTCCAAATTAAATGTTTAAGAGAATGCTCGCCATAATTTGATGATAATGTTCATGAAACGCCACGCTAAATAATGGTAGAATGTCTGTCCCGCGACGGCACGTGAAAATACGACATACGCGAACTGAAGATAGATCATTAAAGTCATCCCAGAATTAACACTCCACTCGAAAATGATTTCATGGTTACGCGTATCCCGAGTAACTTAATACGGCAACCGAGGCTGTTTATAGCAATGATACCGACGCGACGCAACTCCCGACACAGATAGTGTGCTATTCAGCGTCTGGAGAGAACTGGGGACTTCCTTCCTCGCGCAGCGTTCTTATATATAAAACTGCGGTGCGGACGGCTAAGGGAACGCCTGATCAAATCGGCTCTCCCGACTAGCCGCTGGGCTAGTAATGCACCACTGTAAGTTATTGAATAAATCATCGCTTCCTTTGCTGATGGCCGATGAAGCTCTCAATTTAAATGTGCATTCAGCACACAGGTAAGTAATCATAATAAAAGTCTGACGTGGCTAAGTCAAATATTTTGGGCGAGAGAATTAATTTAATTACACTACACGCAGTAGACGAGCTCTGAACTTGCCCTTTGGAGATACGCTATCGCTATAGTTTTATAGTTATTCAATTGAAACTTCTCACATCTTTATGATTATAGCGGATCTCCATTCTACTTAAATTTAAACATCCTAGCCTTATTTATTAGCCTACTTAATCTATCTTGCTTCCTTAATTTTTAAGACAAAACCCAGAAAATCATGAATTTCAATTAAAATCTTAATTTGTGAGATCCAGAAGACTGTTTCTACTAAATTATTATGAAAAAGGAATCTAAATATAAATTTTTAAGTCTCTAGCTCTTTTCTGTTGCGCCAATGATTTTTACAGAAAAACGTCCAAATTTCGAAAATGGTTAAAGTTATCGAACTGATATTCAACACATGTTGATTTAGTATTACTCCTGACATGCTAGAAACGTTTCAGGTTATTTACTTGATTTTTAAAGTATTGCGCAACATTTATGGCGTCAGAGCTAGTTACAGCAGACTAGGCAGGCACACAATGGAAAGACTGGTGTGAATTTTATATGGCGTGAGTAGGCTGCTTCCCTACACTGCGGCCGCCAACCCCTATATAAGACAACAAGTTTCTGGCGCAGTTTTTAGGTCGGTTACTTCTGCTACCATGAATATCAGGAATCCGCTAAAACATCGAATCTCCGACATCGCTGCGGCCGGAGAAAGATCCTGCAACAACGGGACCAATGGACACTGAAGAGAATCGTTCAACGTGACAGAAGGGCAGCCCTTTCGCATATTGCTCCAGATTTCAATGCTGGGCCATCAACAAGTGTCAGCGTACGAAACATTCAACTAAACATCATCGGTATGGACCTTCGGATCCAAAAGCCCGCTCGTCTCCCCTTGATGACTGGACGACACAAAGCCTTACGCCTCGCCTGGGCCCGTCGACATTAGACTATGGATGAGTGGAAACATGTTGCGTGGTCGGACGAGTCTCGCTGCAAATTGTATCGAGCAGATGGGCTTCTACGGGTACGGAGCTCCATGTGGTTGACCAGAAGTAGACCGCTACGTTTCATGTTTCGTGTAAGAACAGTATGAACCGAGGTTGTAACTCCTGTCCCGCACCCATCCAAGAGCACAAGATTTCTCCAGATCTGCAATTGTCGAGGACGTTAGCACCTCTTATCAGTGTACAGTAGAGAACTGTTGTGATGATATAACAACGGTTAAGAACAAGAGACGGGTGGTTTTTATGCATGATGGAGCTCCAGGGAGACGGAGTTTGTTGCTTTCTACGTAAATCAACTGGGTTATCAAAAATGGTTCAAATGGCTCTGAGCACTATGAGACTTAACAGCTGAGGTCATCAGTCCCCTAGAACTACTTAAACCTAACTAACCTAAGTACATCAGACACATCCATTCCCGAGGCAGGATTCGAACCTGCGCCGTAGCAGTCGTGCGGTTTCGGACTGAAGCGCCTAGGGCCGCACGGCCACCGCGGTCGGCAACTGGGTTATCAATTCTAAAGTATTGTTCTAGTGTCTGGGGTCATTACCAAGAAGGTATAGGCAAGAGAGAACATAAATACATGCACTCCTAAGGCTACAATGTTCTGCACTTAAAACACACTATAATGTTAGATTGTTGCAGTTTCCGACCTATTAGTCATATGGAATGCAACACTGTTACTATCCCAACGTAAGAAATATATTTCCAGCGCATGACATACATTCTCGTTGCAGGTTTCTTTACGATAAACTATGGTTATAAAGTGTAACATGAAAAACTACCTCCTTAAAACATCCATTCGTTCCAGAGGTGTATAGCTCCCCAATGTTCAGATCCGATGACGGTCCAGAAATTACACAATGCTCGTATCAGTCTATATAAAATGATCTTTAGTAACGGAGAATGCCTCTTACAACGAAAGACAAACGCACAGTAGCAGTGTTAGACATGTGAAATTACACGTCATGCCGCTACTAGCTCCGTAAACAGGACATCTGTCAATAAGATGTATACGTGGGGATAGTAGTGCCTCACAAACACCCGTTGCTAACTTAGAATCACCGACGTTATGAAACCGAAGACTCTATTTTATGCCCAAGATGCGGCAGGGGAATGGAGTGCCTCACATAATTCTTCGTTCGTCTAAAGGAATGTATCGAAACAGGATGGAAGTCCTCTGATGACGTAGGTTTGTTGTCAACGATCGCAAGCAGACAGTGCTGTAAGTCATACACAAAAACACAGTTGTATTGGAGTTGAATGGAGGTTACGTCACACAACTCATGCATCTCCACAAAACAATGGTAAAAATGGTCAAATGACCTACAGTGACATGTCCCTCTCTCTCTAGAATACATCATCAGTCTACCATTAAATCCTACTTCGTTACAGCTCCATCCCACCCTATCACTCCATCCACTCTCTGTCATCCTTTAACGCATATGCAAGTGAGTTTAGAGGCAGATGGTTCTCCTTTTTCCAGGAATGCACCAAAGACAGCAGCCAACTCGCGCTTGTCACTATTACCTCAATAGACTTAGAGAAGAACGTTGTCTCAACAAAAATTAAGGTTGTATCCCCGGTTCACGCTCGGTGAGAAGTCACGGCCGTACCCTCCTGTTTGCATCCCGAAAGCCTGTGAAGGTTTCGCAGCCGGCACGGCCCGGAGGTCACTGTCCTTCCTCTTTCCAAAAACTCCGCGAGTATGACGTCTGTACTGTGCCTGACCCAGCTCTAGGAGCGGGGAAGGGGGGGGGGGGTTGGCAGACTGAGGTATCTAGGTATCTGCCCCCTGCGGCAATTTCAGGGGGCGCCAAATTCGTATTCTTGAAGAAAAAAATCTTGTTTCACAAAGCACCTAGCATCAAACGTGTGCCGGGCGCTTACGTTTAATTTCGCGTAAATCCCGTGGATGGAATCCCTCTGGTTGCAAGAGCGCATGGCGCTTTACTGTCAAGAGGTAGAGGTCAAGTCGGAGGAGAAGGTACACTACTGGCCATTAAAATTGCTACACCGCGAAGATGACGTGCTACAGACGCGAAATTTAACAGACAGGAAGAAGATGCTGTGATATGCAAATGATTAGCTTTTCAGAGCATTCACACAAGGGTGGCGCCGGTGGCGACAATTACAACGTGCTGACATGAGGAAAATTTCCAACCGATTTATCAAACACAAACAACTGTTGACCGGCGTTGCCTGGTGAATCGTTGTTGTGATGCCTCGTGTAAGGAGGAGAAATGCGTACCATCACGTTTCCGTCGTTGATAAAGGTAAGATGGTAGCCTATCGCGATTGCGGTTTATCGTATCGCGACATTACTGCTCGCGTTGGTCGAGACCCAATGACTGTTAGCAGAATATGGAATCGGTGGGTTCAGGAGGGTAATACGGAACGCCGTGCTGCATCCCAACGGCCTCGTATCACTAGCAGTCGAGATGACAGGCATGGCCGCTACGGATCGTGCAGACACGTTTCGATCCCTGAGTCAACAGATGGGGACGTTTGAAAGACAACCATCTGCACGAACATTCGACGACGTTTGCAGCAGCATGGACTATCAGCTCGGAGACCGTGGGTGTGGTTAACCTTGACGCCGCATCACAGACAGGAGCGCCTGCGATGGTGTACTCAACGACGAACCTAGGTGCACGAATGGCAAAACGTCATTTTTTCGGATGAATCCAGGTTCTGTTTACAGCATCATGATGGTCGCATCCGTGTTTGGCGACATCACGGTGAACGCACATTGGAAGCGTGTATTCGTATTCGCCATAATGGCGTATCACCCGGCGTGATGGTATGGAGTACCATTGATTACACGTCTCGGTCACCACTTGTTCGCATTGACGCCACTTTGAACAGTGGACGTTACATTTCAGATGTGTTACGACCCGTGGCTTTACCCTTCATTCGATCCCTGCGAAACCCTACATTTCGGCAGGATAATGCACGACCGCATGTTGCAGGTCCTATACGGCTTTTCTGGATACAGAAAATGTTCGACTGCTTCCCTGGCCAGCAAATTCTCCAGATCTCTCACCAACTGAAAACGTCTGGTCAATGGTGGCCGAGAAACTGGCTCGTCACAATACGCCAGTAACTTGTAAGGTGTCAGGCAAATCCAACACCTTCCATGAAAACCCTGACATGATAAGCATTCCAGTAGTATGTCACATAGCTCCGAATAAATCGTGACATTAAATTAACCAAAGTAATACAAGTAACGAGTGAGCACATGGAATACCACAGACTAACACAAGAATGCCTAAATGCATGTCATATCTTCCCACTGTGAGACAGACGCAGTTCCGAAGGGAGAAACGAGAACAGAAGCCAAGAGCAGAACCGTGTTAAGCTGGAAGGCCCTACGATAAGGGACGGACAGACACCCACGTCGCCAGCTAACTGCTAGGACCACACCACCCGCAAGTTTTAGCGTGAGACTTTTTCGCGTCTCTGTTACGTTAGGACCACCCCCCAGCCCATGTTAAAAGATAGAGCCCTCGAGAAGAGCAGTATAGATCTTACAATAACGCTAAAAGTACCACACCAGCTGCAAGTTTTAGCGTGAGACTTTTTCGCGTCTCTGTTATGTTGCAAACTTTAAAAACATTGCCCCACCACGAAAAGTATAACGTTTCTCATTGGATAGCCAGAATTTTTGTAGGCGGAGCTTAAGGTTAACATTGAGACCCTGATTGGTCAGATGAAAACACAGCCAAATTGTTTTTTTTAAACAAACTTCGGTAAATAGTAGTAAGGAGAAGTTAGGAGAGAGTTACTTCCGAGACGGCGAGGTGAGCGGAGCTGCGCCGGCCGCCGCCCCCTGACGAACACCGACAAGGTAATGAACGCATGCGATGCCGCATTTTTGAGCGCATAAGGCTTCACTCAGAACTGCACAAGTCTCATCTGTTACTTCCCCTTTTTGCGTAATACTAGTGTCGATCGTCAATTAAAGCTCATGGTGTTCACATTTGCCACTTGAAGTAAAAATCTGAAACGCGATGATTTTTCTGTTATATAGTTATTGAGAAGCCACATCAGCCACTGTAATTTACGACAAGTTATATAAGTAATTAAAGATAATTGAGGGTTACTGTAGACCATTTTGATAGTTTTCTCTTTTGTGAAACTTAATTTAAACCTAGATTATAGATGTGATATGGCATAGGTCATCCTTCGATCCATTGTAGAACTTGGAAACCCATTGAGGGAATATTCGTTCACATTTTTGTTGAACGCAGTTGGTTTTTACCATCCTGTATTAAAACATTTCCTTTTATCAATAGTGCAATTTATAAACGATGTTTTGTGAGTAGAATAAAATTTCCAATGGTAAACTTAACTGCTTTTTCGACGTTATTTTACCAGCTAACTAAAAAATAGGAAAGCCTTGAACCCCTTCCACTAAATTTAGTTAGTATTAAGATTCCTTTACAGGGAGTGCAGTGGAGCTGACGTTGAAATCATTAAGTATTTGGTTATATCATCGCTAGTCTCACTGAACTCTTCTGAATTCTACATGTCATGTGTGGTCTGACGTCTCCTTACCAGCAACAGGTCCCAGGTTCAAACTAGTCAATTCCCTAAAAAACACGCTCAGAGCGTCGTTGCGCGAAAGTGGTAGGGAGACACGATATTGAACAAACAGACACCACGCAGAATGTTTAGAAACTACTCTTGATGAACTGGGCAGCTGTACCTGTACACGCCATCCAAGCTCTGTTTGTCTCAATGCCCAGGCGTATCAAGGCCGTTATTACGGCCAGAAGTGGTTGTTCTGGGTACTGATTTCTCAGGATCTATGCACCCAAATTGCGTGGAAATGTAATCACATGTCAGTTCTAGTATAATATATTTGTCCAATGAATACCCGTTTATCATCTGCATTTCCTCTTGGTGTAGCAATTTTTATGGCCAGTAGTGTAGTTAAGGAAGGGCTGCAGCGACCTGGAGAAGAGGAGAGTGTGACATGGGCGGCGGGTAGCGCAAGTGAGGCGGCCTGTTGTTGTGGCCAAGTGTCTGCTCGTTGGCTATAGTGGTGCCTTTGCTCACTGCGGGTTTGGCGGGACAAGTGTTGGTCGCAACCATGAACATTGATCATTAAAATCTACTTCGACAGGACGCACAGTATTCAGTGTGCCCTCTGCTGTTGAAGTTGCAAGCTGTTTGCGTCCATTGTGGTGCCGATCTGACCTTTGCAAGTTTTGGACGCGTCTGCTGGATGGTACCCGTGGGTTTCTGACTGCCAGCAATCTTCGTTAAATCCTTCTTTGTCAGTGCTCGTCAATCCTGTCAATCATGACAGCAACGCCACCATGTTGAATAATGCTTTTCGTGCAGCCACAGGACATCGTGTTACGACTCAAACTGTGCGCAGTAGACTACATTATGCCCAACTTCACTCCCGACGTCCATGGCGAGGTTCATCTTTGCAACCACAACACCATGCAGCGCGGTACAGATGGGCCCAACAACATGCCGAATGAACCGCTCAGGGTTGGCATGACGTTCTCTTCACCGATGAGTGTCGCATATACCTTCAACCAGACAATCGTCGGAGACGTGTTTAGTGGAAACCCAGTCAGGCTGAACGCTTTACACATACTCTCCAGCGAGTGCAGCAAAGTGAGGTTCCCTGCTGTTTTGGGGTGGCATTATATGGGGCCGACGTACGTTGCTGGTGGTCATGGAAGGCGCCGTAATGGCTGTGCGATACGTGAATGCGCATCTTGTGAATGACTTCCTTCAGGATTAATGACATCGCTCGACTAGAGTGGCCAGCATGTTCTCCAGACGTGAACGCAATCGAACATGCCTAGGATAGATTGAAAAAGGCTGTTTATGGACGACGTGACCCACCAACCACTCTGAGAGATTTACGCCGAATCGCCGTTGAGGAATGGGACAATATGGACCAACAGTGCTTTGATGAACTTGTGGATAGCATGCCACGATGAATACAGGCATGCATCAATGCAAGCGGAATGAGACAATATGGACCAACAGTGCCTTGATGAACTTGTGGATAGTATGCCACGATGAATACAGGCATGCATCAATGCAAGAGGACGTGCTACTGGGTGTCAGAGGTACCGGTGTGCGCCGCAGTCTGGACCACCACCGCTGAAGGTTTCGCTGTACGGTGGTACAACATGCAATGTGTGGTTTTCATAAACAATAAAAAGGACCGAAATGATTTCTATGTTGATTTCTATTCCAGTTTTCTGTACAAGTTCCGGAACTCTTGGAACTGAGGTGATGAAAATTTTTTTTTGATGTGTATGTAAATGTGTTATTTATGAAGGTTTTACCTGGTACTACTTGAGTTCATTTCTGTCAGTGCGTGTGGGCTTGCGGCCGTCACCATTCCAAACTGATTTTAGGACCTAATGGTACATAATGCACGTGTAATTCTTCTGATTTACGAATTGTACTTTACAGTCAGTGAAAATTATTTATTCTAGCTACCTTATTTCTGAGGCATTTCTATAGTTACCTGATGGATAATATTATGAGCTCGAGCTGTATACTAAATTGTTTGCATCTACTAAAAAAAATTAAAAAAAACTAAAGAAAACTTTTATGCCTCAATAGTCAAGTCAAAGTTTCCTGCAAAACGTTCGTACTTTCTGCATTTGTAGTATGTTTAATTTTTGCTTAATAATTAACGAGTTGTCTCTGTGATACAGGAGAGGTGACAGTACCTCTGTGGTCTAGCTAAAGATGCCTGTGTACCATGATTGAAATTTTAATGAAGGTTTCTAGTAGTGTGGTAGCGGCAACCGCCGTCCTATCTTAGCAGAAGAGGAGGAATTATTGATACTGGTGTTGCCTCTGTCATCGCTGCTGTCATCATAAATTTGGACCACATTTGTCAGTCATTTTGGCTTCTTCGAAGGTAATGTCGTTGTGATAATTACTGGCTGTAGCCGATAGTTGATATTTGTGACATATTCATTTTATCATATTTTTTGCTCTTTGTAATGTAAATTTTATTTTACTTTCTTTGATATTCTTTACTAAAAGGAAGTTATTTTAAACTGTTGCCGTTTAGAGGTGTTTGCTATCAGTTGTGTTATTGAAATTTAGTCTTTTCAGTTCTGGAGGCAATTTGTTAATTTTATTCTTAGATTTTTGCATTTTAAAAATTAATTCATTAGTGTTTTTAGAAACATTAATAAATTCATTATGGCTCAGTACCTTTCCACTCAACGTCAGCTCCCTATCGCATTTCACAGCGCACGTTGGTCTATCGATTATTCATATGATTTTCAAACGCGTCCTTGTTCGTTTTAGAACATTTTTAACACATTATAAGTAGATTTCTGAATGAATCATGATCATTGATTGCTTGTATAGTGTACTTGATGTCTCGGCCAGGGGACTCCCCGTCGCATCTGTTGTTGTTGTTGTGGTCTTCAGTCCTGAGACTGGTTTGATGCAGCTCTCCATGCTACTCTATCCTGTGCAAGCTTCTTCATCTTCCAGTACCTACTGCAACCTACATCCTTCTGAATCTGCTTAGTGTATTCATCTCTTGGTCTCCCTCTACGATTTTTACCCTCCACGCTGCCCTCCAATGCTAAATTTGTGATCCCTTGATGCCTCAAAACATGTCCTACCAATCGATCCCTTCTTCTAGTCAAGTTGTGCCACAAACTTCTCTTCTCCCCAATCCTATTCAATACCTCCCATTAGTTACGTGATCTACCCACCTTATCTTCAGCATTCTTCTGTAGCACCACATTTCAAAAGCTTCTATTCTCTTCTTGTCCAAACTGGTTATCGTCCATGTTTCACTTCCATACATGGCTACACTCCATACAAATACTTTCAGAAACGACTTCCTGACACTTAAATCTATACTCGATGTTAACAAATTTCTCTTCTTCAGAAACGATTTCCTTGCCATTGCCAGTCTAATACATTTTATATCCTCTCTACTTCGACCATCATCAGTTATTTTGGTCCCTAAATAGCAAAACTCCTTTACTACTTTAAGTGTCTCATTTCCTAATCTAATCCCCTCAGCATCACCCGATTTAATTTGACTACATTCCATTATCCTCGTTTTGCTTTTGTTGATGTTCATCTTATATCCTCCTATCAAGACACTGTCCATTCCGTTCAACTGCTCTTCCAAGTCCTTTGCTGTCTCTGACAGAATTACAATGTCATCGGCGAACCTCAAAGTTTTTATTTCTTCTCTATGGATTTTAATACCGACTCCGAATTTTTCTTTTGTTTCCTTTACTGCTTGCTCAATATACAGATTGAATAACATCGGGGAGAGGCTACAACCCTGTCTTACTCCCTTCCCAACCACTGCTTCCCTTTCATGCCCCTCGACTCTTATAACTGTCATCTGGTTTCTGTACAAATTGTAAATAGCCTTTCGCTCCCTGTATTTTACCCCTGCCACCTTCAGAATTTGAAAGAGAGTATTCCAGTTAACGTTGTCAAAAGCTTTCTCTAAGTCTACAAATGCTAGAAATGTAGGTTTGCCTTTTCTTAATCTTTCTTCTAAGATAAGTCGTAAGGTTAGTATTGCCTCACGTGTTCCACCATTTCTACGGAATCCAATCTGATCTTCCCCGAGGTCCGCTTCTACCATTTTTTCCATTCGTCTGTAAAGAATTCGCGTTAGTATTTTGCAGCTGTGACTTATTAAACTGATAGTTCGGTAATTTTAACATCTGTCAACACCTGCTTTCTTTGGGATTGGAATTATTATATTCTTCTGGAAGTCTGTGGGTATTTCGCCTGTCTCATACATCTTGCTCACCAGATGGTAGAGTTTTGTCATGACTGGCTCTCCCAAGGCCATCAGTAGTTCTAATGGAATGTTGTCTACTCCCGGGGCCTTGTTTCGACTCAGGTCTTTCAGTGCTCTGTCAAACTCTTCACGCAGTATCTTATCTCCCATTTCATCTTCATCTACATCCTCTTCCATTTCCATAATATTGTCCTCAAGTACATCGCCCTTGTATAAACCCTCTATATACTCCTTCCACCTTTCTGCTTTCCCCTCTTTGCTTAGAACTGGGTTGCCATCTGAGCTCTTGATATTCATACAAGTGGTTCTCTTCTCTCCAAAGGTCTCTTTAATTTTCCTGTAGGCAGTATCTATCTTACCCCTAGTGAGACAAGCCTCTACATCCTTACATTTGTCCTCTAGCCATCCCTGCTTAGCCATTTTGCAATTCCTGTCGATCTCATTTTTGAGACGTTTGTATTCCTTTTTGCCTGCTTCATTTACTGCATTTTTATATTTTCTCCTTTCATCAATTAAATTCAATATTTCTTCTGTTACCCAAGGATTTCTACTAGCCCTCGTCTTTTTACCTACTTGATCCTCTGCAGCCTTCACTACTTCATCCCTCAGAGCTACCCATTCTTCTTCTACTGTATTTCTTTCCCCCATTCCTGTCAATTGTTCCCTTATGCTCTCCCTGAAACTCTGTACAACCTCTGGTTCTTTCAGTTTATCCAGGTCCCATCTCCTTAAATTCCCACCTTTTTGCAGTTTCTTCAGTTTCAATCTGCAGTTCATAACCAATAGATTGTGGTCAGAGTCCACATCTGCCCCTGGAAATGTCTTACAATTTAAAACCTGGTTCCTAAATCTCTGTCTTACCATTATATAATCTATCTGATACCTTTTAGTATCTCCAGGATTCTTCCAGGTATACAACCTTCTTTTATGATTCTTGAACCAAGTGTTAGCTATGATTAAGTTATGCTCTGTGCAAAATTCTACAAGGCGGCTTCCTCTTTCATTTCTTCCCCCCAATCCATATTCACCTACTATGTTTCCTTCTCTCCCTTTTCCTACTGACGAATTCCAGTCACCCATGACTATTAAATTTTCGTCTCCCTTCACTACCTGAATAATTTATTTTATCTCGTCATACATTTCATCTATTTCTTCATCATCTGCAGAGCTAGTTGGCATATAAACTTGTACTACTGTAGTAGGCATGGGCTTTGTGTCTATCTTGGCCACAATAATGCGTTCACTATGCTGTTTGTAGTAGCTAACCCGCACTCCTATTTTTTTTATTCATTATTCAACCTACTCCTGCATTACCCCTATTTGATTTTGTATTTATAACCCTGTAATCACCTGACCAAAAGTCTTGTTCCTCCTGCCACCGAACTTCACTAATTCCCACTAAATCTAACTTTAACCTATCCATTTCCCTTTTTAAATTTTCTAACCTACCTGCCCGATTAAGGGATCTGACATTCCACGCTCCGATCCGTAGAATGCCAGTTTTCTTTCTCCTGATAACGACGTCCTCTTAAGTAGTCCCCGCCCGGAGATCCGAATGGGGGACTATTTTACCTCCGGAATAGTTTACCCAAGAGGACGCTATCATTTAATCATACAGTAAAGCTGCATGTCCTCGCATCTATACGTAATAAAATTTCCCGCAGACAAAAAGGGACGGGCTTATACGGGCTGAGCGGAAGAAACCCGAAGGGTGAATGCCAATCGCTGTTTGTTTATTTGGTTAACAGGGTGTGCTAATGATAGTCGTTGTTATAATTACTAGCGAAATCCATTGATTCAGACTTCCAGAGTGGAAATAAACGACTAACAGGATTAACAGATAAGAAAGATAACATACTATCTTCTCGGTGTATCCAAGAAAATGAAATTTTGACAGAAAATTTTTGTCAGATCGCTAAATTACCAGTTGTACAGCCCCGATTAGCAGCTGCTTTAAGTTCTACTCTCGGAATAGTGCGGGAAACGCGTTGTACGAGCATGTAATAACGCCTTGCCGGAGAATAAACACGGTATAACTGAACCTGTGATTCTGGCAGGGTCAGTGAAGTTAACCGGAGAATAAGTTTTGACAATGAATTGTACGTTAGAATGAAGAAACGGGGATATCACACAAATTAAATGGAAGAATATGACGATTCCAAATTTCTGTAAAAATTTCGTATTATTACTTCTCGATGTCACGCTTGAGAAACTGGTGCGTACGAATAAGACGTGAAACTGTTTCCTACACTTTTTGCTTGTAATAGGCCTAATAGGCATTTGACATTAGTACTTCGTGAACTGTGTTGTGTCGTGTTAATTAGCTAAATGAGGTAGATAACAATGACCATTTGTGCCAAAACATTCTAGCTTATTTGGCGTGTGTTACAAATGCTGCAATGTTAGAAAGCCCTATTTGATTTTATCTAGCAGACAGTGATAAAATAGACATAATCAAATCGATAAACCATACCAGTCTTCGTTACTATTCGTGTTAACAGCTTTTTGAGTATTAGACAACATCATTTTGATTTTTCATGCAGCAAAACGTTGACGAACTTTGATTAGGTAAAGGTGTAGCAAGATTAGAAAGGAGATGGCGGTTATAAGAGTCGAGGGGCATGAAAGGGAAGTAGTGGTTGGGAAGGAAGTGAGACAGGCTCGAAATGGCTCTGAGCACTATGGGACTCAACTGCTGTGGTCATAAGTCCCCTAGAACTTAGAACTACTTAAACCCAACTAACCTAAGGACAGCACACAACACCCAGCCATCACGAGGCAGAGAAAATCCCTGACCCCGCCGGGAATCGAACCCGGGAACCCGGGCGTGGGAAGCGAGAACGCTACCGCACGACCACGAGATGCGGGCAAGTGAGACAAGACTGTAGCCTATCCTTGATGTTATTCAATCTATATATTGAGCAAGCAGTAAAGGAAACAAAAGAAAAATTTGGAGTAGGAACTAAAATCCATGGAGGAGAAATAAAAGCTTTGAGGTTTGTCGACAACACTGTAATTCTGTCAGAGACAGCAAAGGACCTGGAAGAGCAGTTGAACGGAATGGACAGCGTCTTGAAAGATGAACATCAACAAAAGCAAAACGAGGATAATGAAATGTAGTCGAATTAAATCAGGTGATGCTCAGGGAAATCATACACTTAAAGTAGTAACTGAGTTTTGCTATTTGAGGAGCAAAATAACTGATGACGGTCGAAGTAGATATAAAATAACTGATGACGGTCGAAGTAGATATAAAATGTAGACTGGCTATGGTAAGGAAAGCGTTTCAGAAGAGGAGAAATTTGTTAACATCGAGTGTAGATTTAAGTGTGAGGAAGTCTTTTTTGAAAGTATTTGTATGAAGTGTGTAGCCACGTATGGATGTAAAACATGGACGATAAATAGTTTAGGCAAGAAGAGAATAGAAGCTTTCGAATTGTGGTGCTACAGAAGAATGCTGAAGATTAGATGGGTAGATCACGTAACTAATTAGGAGGTACTGAATAGAATTGGGGAGAAGAGGAGTTTGTGTCACAACTTGACTAGAAGAAGGGACCGGTTGGTAGGACATGTTTTGAGGCATCAAGGGATCACCAGTTTAGTATTGAAGGGCAGCGTGGAGGGTAAAAATCGTAGAGGGAGAGAAAGAGATGAATACACTAAGCAGATTCAGAAGGATTTCGGTTGCAGTAGGTACTTGGAGATGAAGAAGCTTGCACAGGATAGCGTAGCATGGAGAGCTGCATCAAACCAGTCTCTGGACTGAAGGCCACAACATATTTAATTTTATGTCACACAAAAGAGAAATTTATTAGTTAATAGCCATTAAAGAGTGCAAATTTTCTGAAGAGTTCTTACTCTCCCGGTCACAAATAATTCCACCCGATAATAATTTAATTTTTTTAAAGGGGATAGGATGTCAAACCGGCCGACTGGGAGGAGGAGATGTACCACAGGAAATTTTAATTTCCACTGTCCTGAACATAGGTTTGATGGCTTCCATTACAAAATACAGGTTGTTACAAAAAGGTACGGCCAAACTTTCAGGAAACAGTCCTCATACACAAAGAAAGAAAATATGTTATGTGGACATGTGTCCGGAAACGCTTACTTTCCATGTTAGAGCTCATTTTATTACTTCTCTTCAAATCACATTAATCATGGAATGGAAACACACAGCAACAGAACGTGCCAGCGTGACTTCAAACACTTTGTTACAGGAAATGTTCAAAATGTCCTCCGTTAACGATGATACATGCATCCACCCTCCGTCGCATGGAATCCCTGATGCGCTGATGCAGCCCTGGAGAATGGCGTATTGTATCACAGCCGTCCACAATACGAGCACGAAAAGTCTCTACATTTGGTACCGGGGTTGCGTAGACAAGAGCTTTCAAATGCCCCCATAAATGAAAGTCAAGAGGGTTGAGGTCAGGAGAGCGTGGAGCCCATGGAATTGGTCCGCCTCTACCAATCCATCGGTCACCGAATCTGTTGTTGAAAAGCGTACGAACACTTCGACTGAAATGTGCAGGAGCTCCATCGTGCATGAACAACATGTTGTGTCGCATTTGTAAAGGCACATGTTCTAGCAGCACAGGTAGAGTATCCCATATGAAATCATGATAACTTGCTCCATTGAGCGTAGGTGGAAGAACATACTGACGAAACTAAAATGAGCTCTAACATGGAAATTAAGCGTTTGCGCACACATGTCCACATAACATCTTTTCTTTATTTGTGTGTGAGGAATGTTTCCTGAAAGTTTGGCCGTACCTTTTTGTAACACCCTGTATAAGTGTTTGAATTCTACAGAGCGAAATACAGTGACGCGCGACAGAAGACTGCTGTGTGAAGAGGCATGGCACTGCACTTTGGCATATTTAAGACCGAATAACATTCTTACACTTCCTCGAACATATACGTTTTACATATTAAACTCTACAAAAAAAAGTGTTCTACAAAATGAACATATTTTTGAAAAATCGATTTTTTGAATTTTTGACTTCCTATCTCAAACCCTCGAGACGGAGGGGGAGGGGGGGGGCGCCACTATTTAAGTTATTTCCCCGGTTCGGAAATGTAGATCCGTGGCAGCATTTTGCCAAGACATTGTGGCCGTCACTTTTCTGGCAGGTAGCGTCACCTTCTACTCCCTTATCTTTGGAAAGGAGGGGTGTTTCCATTCCACTGACAACCGCGTACTGCTGGGCGTGCGGTAGTAGATAAGCGTTCCGTCACCGGTCACAATGCGGTGTAGAAAACTGTTCCTTTACGTGGAGAACCATCTTAAAAGTTGCACACCTGCCGCAAAGCGCTTTTCCTTTCGACGGTTGGTCACATTTCGTGGAATCCATCAGGAACAAACTTTCCCGTAGAGCAGAATAGATGAACAATATGATGAACGGTTCGCCGCGCGGGATTAGCCGAGCAGTGTAGGGCGCTACAATCATGGACTGTGCGGCTGGTCCCGGCGGAGGTTCGAGTCCTCCCTCGGACATGGGTGTGTGTGTTTGTCCCTAGGATAATTTAGGTTAAGAAGTGTGTAAGCTTAGGGACTGGTGACCTTAGCAGTTAAGTCCCATAAGATTTCACACACATGAACGCTTCCGCATGACATTTACTTGTAGATGCTAGGTTGCAGAGGTTTACTGTCTCTAGCGACGTGCTTTCAATGCTAGAACACAATCGGTACTGTCGAAATCAGCTATGTTATCGTATCTTTCTTTTATCTGTCGATAACCACATTAGCGAGTCATTATTTTCAGATCACCGAGGTTTAACTCTTATTGTTAACTATCTGTGCTCAGCATGCGTTGCAGTGCCTCTTTCTTTCTAAGCAGATACACATCCACAAATCAGACACATATAAATCTACAAAATAAATGAAAGCAATTATTGTTTTGCGTTGAATTATATTTTATACAGTTTCTTCAGGTGCTTTGCGATATTCAGTATTCTTGGTCTTTTTAAATTCGCTGCAAAAACAAATACACTGAAGCGCCAAACAAACTGATATAGGCATGAGTGTTGAAATACATGAAATACAAAGATATTTAAACAGGCAGAAGACGGCGCTGCGGTCGACAATGCCTCCTTTTTTTTTTTTTTTTTTTTTGTCATCAGTCTACTGACTGGTTTGATGCGGCCCGCCACGAATTCCTTTCCTGTGCTAACCTCTTCATCTCAGAGTAGCACTTGCAACCTACGTCCTCAATTATTTGCTTGACGTATTCCAATCTCTGTCTTCCTCTACAGTTTTTGCCCTCTACAGCTACCTCTAGTACCATGGAAGTCATTCCCTCATGTCTTAGCAGATGTTCGTTCTATCATCTTGTCCCTCCTCCTTATCAGTGTTTTCCACATATTCCATTCCTCTCCGATTCTGCGTATAACCTCCTCATTCCTTACCTTATCAGTCCACCTAATTTTCAACATTCGTCTATAGCACCACATCTCAAATGCTTCGATTCTCTTCTGTTCCGGTTTTCCCACAGTCCATGCTGTACTCCAGACGTACATCCTCAGAAATTTCTTCCTCAAATTAAGGCCGGTATTTGATATTAGTAGACTTCTCTTGGCCAGAAATGCCTTTTTTGCCATAGCGAGTCTGCTTTTGATGTCCTCCTTGCTCCGTCCATCATTGGTTATTTTACTGCCTAGGTAGCAGAATTCCTTAACTTCATTGACTTCGTGACCATCAATCCTGGTGTTAAGTTTCTCGCTGTTCTCATTTCTACTACTTCTCATTACCTTCGTCTTTCTCCGATTTACTCTCAAACCATACTGTGTACTCATTAGACTGTTCATTCCGTTCAGCAGATTATTTAATTCTTCTTCACTTTCACTCAGGATAGCAATGTCATCAGCGAATCGTATCATTGATATCCTTTCACCTTGTATTTTAATTCCACTCCTGAACCTTTCTTTTATTTCCATCATTGCTTCCTCGATGTACAGATTGAAGAGTAGGGGCGAAAGGCTACAGCCTTGTCTTACACCCTTCTTAATACGAGCATTTTGTTCTTGATCGTCCACTCTCATTATTCCCTCTTAGTTGTTGTACATATTGTATATGACCCGTCTCTCCCTATAGCTTACCCCTACTTTTTTCAGAATCTCGAACAGCTTGCACCATTTTATATTGTCGAACGCTTTTTCCAGGTCGACAAATCCTATGAAAGTGTCTTGATTTTTCTTTAGCCTTGCTTCCATTATTAGCCGTAACGTCAGAATTGCCTCTCTCGTCCCTTTACTTTTTCTAAAGCCAAACTGATCGTCACCTAGCGCATTCTCAATTTTCTTTTCCATTCTTCTGTATATTATTCTTGTAAGCAGCATGAGCTGTTAAGCTGATTGTGCGATAATTGTCGCACTTGTCAGCTCTTGCCATCTTCGGAATTGTGTGGACGACGCTTTTCCGAAAGTCAGATGGTATATCGCCAGACTCATATATTCTACACACCAACGTGAATAGTCGTTTTGTTGCCACTTCCCCCAATGATTTTAGAAATTCTGATGGAATGTTATCTACCCCTTCTGCCTTATTTGACCGTAAGTCCTCCAAAGCTCTTTTAATGCCTATATAAATCAAAAACTGTCTGGCACAGTCGTTCGGTTACTGCTGCTACAATGGCAGGTTATCAAGGTTTAAGCGAGTTGTTATAGTTGGCGCATGAGCGATGGAACAGAGCGTCTCTAAGGTAGTGATGAAGTGGGGATTTTCCCGTACGACCATTTCACGAGTGTACCGTGAGTATCTGGAATCCGGTAAAGCATCAAATCTCCGACATCGCTGCGGCTGGAAAAAGATCCTGAATAGAATCGTTCAACGTGACAGAAGTGCAACCTTTCAGCAAATTACTGTAGATTTCAGTGCTAGGCCATCAACAAGTGTCAGCATGCAAATCATTCAACGAAACATCATCGATATGGGCTTTCGGAGCCGAAGGCTTGTGTACTCTTGATAACTGCACGATACAAAGCCTTACACCTCGCCTGGGCCCGTCAACACCGAGACTGGACTGTTCATAACTGGAAACATGTTGCCCGGTTGGACGAACCTCGTTTCAAATTGTATCGAAGGGATCAAGTTTACGGGTATGAATCCGTGGAGCCTGCATATCAGCAGGGGACTGTTCAAGCTGGTGGAGGCTCTGCAATGGTGTGGAGTGTATGCAGTTGAAGTGATATGGGATCTCTAATACATCTAGATACGACTCTGACAGGTGACACGTACGTAAGTATCCTTTCTGATCACCTGCATCCATTCCCATTGTGCATTCCGACGGACTTGGGCAAGTCCAGCAGGACAATGCGACACCCAGTACGACCAGAATTGCTACAGAGTGGCTCCAGGCTTTTGAGTTTAAATTCTTCCACTGGGCACCAGACTCCCCAGACATGAACATTATTGAGCATATCTGGGATACCTTGCAACGTGCTGTTCAGAAGAGATCTCCACCGTACTCTTGGGATTTGTGGTGAGCCCTGCAGGATGGATGGTGTCATTTCCCTCCAGCAATACTTCAGACATTAGTCTAGTCCATGCCACGTCGTGCTGCGGCACTTCTGTGTGTTCGCGGGGCCCCTACACGATATTATGTACTTGTACCAGTGTCTTTGGTTCTTCAGTGTAAATATTTCGGCTGTACCACTGTTGAGTGTGCTACATAAAGTTGACCATTTGAAAAGCACGGCCTTTCCAGATTTATT
Organism: Schistocerca nitens; assembly: GCF_023898315.1. Taxonomy (NCBI): domain Eukaryota; kingdom Metazoa; phylum Arthropoda; class Insecta; order Orthoptera; family Acrididae; genus Schistocerca; species Schistocerca nitens. The sequence continues at coordinate 77,576,816 of NC_064623.1, read as the reverse complement.
CCACACATTTGAAGCGACTAATCTTGTGCCTCGTTGATGGTCACTGACAAGGGAACCTCCCCATCGCACCTCCCTCAGATTTAGTTATAAGTTGGCACAGAGGATAGGCCTTGAAAAACTGAACATAAATCAATCGAGAAAACAGGAAGAAGTTGTATGGAACTATGAAAAAATAAGCAAAATATACAAACTGAGTTGTCTATGCGCAAGATAGGCAACACCTAGGATAATCTGAGTTCAAGAGCGCCGTGGTCCCGTGGTTAGCGTGAGCAGCTGCGGATCGATAGGTCAACGGTTGAAGTCCGCCCTCAAGTTAAAATTTTAATTTCTTATTTTCGCAAAGTTATGATCTGTCCGTTCGTTCATTGACGTCTCTGTACACTGTAATAAGTTTAGTGTCTGTATTTTGCGACCGCACCGCAAAACCGTGCGATTAGTAGACGAAAGGACGTGCCTCTCCAATGGGAACCGAAAACATTTGATCGCAAGGTCTTAGGTCAATCGATTCCTCCACAGGAAAACACGTCTGATATATTCTATACGACACTGGTGAAGGCGTGACAGGAATATGTTTTCGACCCACCTAACTTGTACACTTGGCAAATGGGTAAAAAGATTCTTTTACCTTGCCCGATTTAGGTTTTCTTGTGGATGTGATAATCACTCCCAAAAAAGTGATGAAAACATAAGAGTTTGTCACATAAACTGAAAATAAAATATTAAACTTTTCACCGGAGGCAGGACTTGAACCAAGGACCTCTCGTTCCGCAGCTGCTCACGCTAACCACGGGACCACTGCGCTCCTGGGATCGCGCCATACTTGATGTTGCCTATCTTGCATATAGACTACTCAAATTGTATATTTTACTTATTTTTTCATAGTTCCACACAACTTCTTCCTGTTTTCTCGATTGATCTGTATTCAGTTTTTCAAGACCTATCCACTGTGCCAACTTATAACTGAATCTGAGGGGGGTGTGATGGGGAGGTTCCCTTGTGAGAATGTAAGTCGAACAGCGAACTGTAGTCGTTTGAAATTAAGTAACATGTCAATGGGAATGATGATAATACGTGCAATAGGCACATCTGCTCGTTTTACTCGCCTTTCAGAATTCTCGCTTCGATGAGTTTTGAAACCAGAGTAATGGGCATAGAGCAAGGTCCTTAATACACTCCTGGAAATGGAAAAAAGAACACATTGACACCGGTGTGTCAGACCCACCATACTTGCTCCGGACACTGCGAGAGGGCTGTACAAGCAATGATCACACGCACGGCACAGCGGACACACCAGGAACCGCGGTGTTGGCCGTCGAATGGCGCTAGCTGCGCAGCATTTGTGCACCGCCGCCGTCAGTGTCAGCCAGTTTGCCGTGGCATACGGAGCTCCATCGCAGTCTTTAACACTGGTAGCATGCCGCGACAGCGTGGACGTGAACCGTATGTGCAGTTGACGGACTTTGAGCGAGGGCGTATAGTGGGCATGCGGGAGGCCGGGTGGACGTACCGCCGAATTGCTCAACACGTGGGGCGTGAGGTCTCCACAGTACATCGATGTTGTCGCCAGTGGTCGGCGGAAGGTGCACGTGCCCGTCGACCTGGGACCGGACCGCAGCGACGCACGGATGCACGCCAAGACCGTAGGATCCTACGCAGTGCCGTAGGGGACCGCACCGCCACTTCCCAGCAAATTAGGGACACTGTTGCTCCTGGGGTATCGGCGAGGACCATTCGCAACCGTCTCCATGGGCTACGGTCCCGCACACCGTTAGGCCGTCTTCCGCTCACGCCCCAACATCGTGCAGCCCGCCTCCAGTGGTGTCGCGACAGGCGTGAATGGAGGGACGAATGGAGACGTGTCGTCTTCAGCGATGAGAGTCGCTTCTGCCTTGGTGCCAATGATGGTCGTATGCGTGTTTGGCGCCGTGCAGGTGAGCGCCACAATCAGGACTGCATACGACCGAGGCACACAGGGCCAACACCCGGCATCATGGTGTGGGGAGCGATCTCCTACACTGGCCGTACACCACTGGTGATCGTCGAGGGGACACTGAATAGTGCACGGTACATCCAAACCGTCATCGAACCCATCGTTCTACCATTCCTAGACCGGCAAGGGAACTTGCTGTTCCAACAGGACAATGCACGTCCGCATGTATCCCGTGCCAGCCAACGTGCTCTAGAAGGTGTAAGTCAACTACCCTGGCCAGCAAGATCTCCGGATCTGTCCCCCATTGAGCATGTTTGGGACTGGATGAAGCGTCGTCTCACGCGGTCTGCACGTCCAGCACGAACGCTGGTCCAACTGTGGCGCCAGGTGGAAATGGCATGGCAAGCCGTTTCACAGGACTACATCCAGCATCTCTACGATCGTCTCCATGGGAGAATAGCAGCCTGCATTGCTGCGAAAGGTGGATATACACTGTACTAGTGCCGACATTGTGCATGCTCTGTTGCCTGTGTCTATGTGCCTGTGGTTCTGTCAGTGTGATCATGTGATGTATCTGACCCCAGGAATGTGTCAATAAAGTTTCCCCTTCCTGGGACAATGAATTCACGGTGTTCTTATTTCAATTTCCAGGAGTGTAGTATGATCAGGTCGTCAAATGAACATCATTTCCACAATAAAAATTTTTAGTTAAATAAGCCAACACTGCGCACAAGTAACAAAATAACAAATATTATCCAAGGGCGTGCTATACAGTTATAAACGAGTACAGATGCCCAGATAATTTCCTTACACGATTATGCGAATATGAGCACGATCAAACCTGTCATCGGTTTACGGTAGTGGATGCACCGTTCTATAGGATCTGGACGAACAGCGTAGTCACTGGTACTTCTAAAATACATAAATAAAATACATTTAGCAGTCACACAAGAATCAGTTCACAAATGCAGGCGGCTCTTTCTAGTTCCCCAAATTACACTTTACTTGCCCACAGTCAGAAATAATTTTAAAATAAACTTTCACTATAATAATAAATAATTTAAACGAAACAAATAAGACAAAATTGGAAATTTACGGTAAGGTCCTATGGAAACAAACTGCTGAGGTCCTCAGTCCCTAAGCTTACACACTACTTAATCTAACTTTAACTTACGCTATGGACAACACACACACCCATGCCCGAGGGAGGACTCGAACCTCCGACGGGGGGAGCCGCACGGACCGTTACAATGCGCCTTAGACCTCGTGGCTACCCCACGCGGCAACAGCAAATAAGAACAAGTTAAAACAGTAGTGTTGTATGCTTATAAATAATGATGGTGCTCCAGGTGCTGCAGTGCGGGCTGTATGCATCACAGAACGCTGAAGCATCGTAGGTATGTTCATTAGACAGTGCGTTCGTTCAGTATGCTGAAAAAAAATAATAGTTCCACTTCCTGCCACCAGGTGAAAATGTGGCGCTGTTAGCAGACAGAATGTGGTATGGGCGCAGGAAAAGGGGACGAACAGTTGTTCTGGAACGTTTTTTAGTGTATGGTCACAAGAAACATGTGCCCAATATGGTCTACCGACTCAGCAACATCCTGCATTCGTAACACAGCATGGATGATAGTTGCTCGCGTATAATCAGAGCTATACGTCGTAGTATGCTATACTTCTGATCACGAAGTGTCTGGATAGATGCCTGATAGACAGAGTCTTTTAGATAACTCCACAACCAGAAGTCACACAGATTTAGGTGGGACCTGGAAGGCTACACATCTTGAAATTGCCTAGAGATGATTCGGTCGTAGCCGAAGATTTCACGAAGCATGTAGAATGAAGAGCCAACGAAACTGGTACACCTGCCTGATATCTACGAGCACGCAGAAGCGCCGCAACACGACGTGGCATGGACTCGACCAATGTCTGAAGTAGTGCTGGAAGGCTGTCCATAAATCAGTAAGAGTACGCGAGGATTGAAATCTCTTCTGAACAGCACGCTGCAAGGCATCCCGGATATGATCAATAATGTTCATATCTGGGGAGTTTAGTGGCCAGCGGAAGTGTTTAAAATCAGAAGAGTGTTTCTGGAGCCACTCTGTTGCATTGTTCTGGTGGAAATGCCGATGTCCATCGGAATCCATAATGGACATGAATGGATGCTTACGTACGTGTCACTTGTCGTATCTACACGTATCAGGGGTCCCATATCACTCCAACTGCAAACGCCTCACACCATTAAAAAGCCCCCACCAGCTTCAACAGTACCTTGCTGACACGCGGGGTCCATGGATTCATGAGGTTGTCTCCATACCCGTACACGCCCATCTGCTCGATGCAATTTGCAGCGAGACTCGTCCGACCAAGCAACATGTTTCCAGTCGTTAACAGTCCAATGTCGGTGTTGTCGGGCCCAGACGAGGCGTAAGGCTTTGTATCTTCTCGGCTAAAGGCCGAAATAATATTTCAGATCAGCTAAGGAAATTCTTTAAAAGACAAGCATTTACAAATTTCGGCTAAAGGCTATTTTAAGGAAAATTCGAGTTAATTCTTCGGCTGAAAGCCCAATAAAAAAAAATTTCTTTAGATAATAACAACAGAAAAACATCTTCAGAAAATTTGAAGTATCTTGTGGGCTAAAAGTCCAAGCAATTACTCAAGAATAATTAAAGACCACCTTAAACATTTACAGAAAACGGCTGAAGGCTGTTTCAAGAAATCAAGATAATTAAAGAGAAATCTTACAGACAAGGATTTATATATTAAAGTCACAGATTCTGAAACAAACGCGGCTGAAGGCCTAGAAACAGAGCAACAAGAATGGCTCTGAGCACTATGGCACTTAACATTTGAGGTCATCAGTCCCCGAGAACATAGAACCATTTAAACCTAACTAACCTAAGGACATCACACACATACATGTCCGAGGCAGGATTCGAACCTGCGACCGTAGCGGTCGCGCGGTTCCAGACTGAAGTGCCTAGAACCGCTCGGCCACACCGGCCGGTGAGCAACAAGAATTTTAAATAAAACATGGCTGAAGGCCTAATCTTAAAATAGTTGTCATGAAGGCCATATAATAAACATAAAACAGACAATATTAATACGCGCACAGTACCTGCGACCAAATAAAATGACCATCACAAATAACAAAGTGGTGCTCAGAAGTGTTCCAAGCGTCGGTCTGGGGAGGAAACTCTAACCACAGGCAGCCAAGCGCAAGACTAAACAATCGGGTGGCAACACGACCTAGGGACGGCTGAAGAACCAACCAACAGCCCAATCAATTCCATCAATTCCCTTCTACCCGACACACTCGCTGCTCCATTTCAACCGACTGACTGACTACTCCAGTACGCAGACAGCATTCATCTGCTCAGTGGAAATCACAGAAGCTATACAAGGTTCCACGTAAACGCACTTGCACAAGAACTCGAACAATCGTAATAACAATCACTGTGGGACAACAAGGACGAATGAATTCGGCACACAGAGAGTTTCCACAAGCGGCCAGCGACCAAATACACGTCGCCCGATGAGACGACCACCGAACGACCAATCCAGGTCGTTCCCACTAAAGTTATGTGTCGGGAACGGTCGGGCGAGTCTTGGCTACCCGAAGCTGACTGCAGCTCCAACCCAACTCGATATCCGTTCGGAATTTGGAGACGCAGCTACCCTGGCACATTGGCTCTGACCCAACCACGCAGAGGTAACTCTTGCGCATTGGCCACGACATCTCTGCACATGGAAGGAACCGACCCATGTCCGGCAAGATGACCAACTGACGAGGCCCAGAAACGGTCAAAGCACTAAATACACGTCGCCCGATGAGACGACCAACCGAACGACCGACCACAGGTCGTCCCGCTCCAATCTCCTTCCGTCGGACAGTTCATATGTGTCGCCAGCGGTCGGCGAGCACTGTCTGTCCGCACACCTCACTGGCGCTCCGTCCCCGACATCACTGCTGCTGCGTCCGGACTGAACTCCCAACTCAACTCCAGACACGACAACCCGGAAATACTATCGGTCGCTCCAGATACAGTACGACAATGCACTTATCGATAAGCGCTGCTGCTGCCACTCACAGGCAGGTAAGGCAGGAAGTTAGTGACGCCAGTAAATGGAATAAGAAAACGAAGCGGCAGTACGGTAAGAGAAGATAACAAACAGTAAACGGGATGAACACGAGCCGTGCACGGCTCAAGTATACTGTCGTCAAAACAGGAGACGTTTTAACATTCTTACTGCTTACAGCGCCATATTTTCAACTAGCGTCAGGCAGCGGAACTATTATTTTTTCAGCATACTCCTCACGCGCACCGGTTAATGAACATACATACAGTATTTCAGCGTCCTGCGAAGTATACAGCAGGCACTGCAGCGCTTGGAACTCCTTCAGTTTAATTATAACTACCCGGTACTTGAATCTGATGTCAATAGGCGTCAACTCTCGAATATTTAACCAACAACAAGAAGTCCTGCTAAACCAAGCAGCAGCGTAATGGAGCGAGGTGGAAACTTGTAGTCGACAGTGCTGATGAGTGAAACCTAATCAAATAAAATCAAGTGTCAACAAAACTAGTTACATGGAATCACATCAAAACGAAATTTAAACCTGAGGCACTCACTAAGCAAGATCAGACGATCTGTGCGTCACAAAACTATTCTCTTGATCCACCCTGCTACACAAATTAATAAATGAACAATGTAAACCTTAAGACAAAACATTTAATCTCAAGAACAAATTAACATGAAACCATAAATAATCCACTTTTTTTAAAGCTGTCTACATCTACACCCACATGGATACTCAGCAAATCACACTTTAGCGCCTGGCAGAGCGTCCATCGAAACCATTTCACAATAATTCTCTACTATTCCAATCTCGAGCAGCGTGAGGAAAAAACGAACACTATATTTTTCCGTGTGAGCTCTGATTTCCCTTATTTTATTATGATGATCATTTCTCCCTATGTAGATCGGCTTCAAAAAAAATATTTCCACATTCGGAAAAGAAAGTTGGTGATTCAAATTTCGTGAGAAGATTCTTCCGCAACGAAAAACACATTTGTTTCAATGATATCCACTCCCAAGTCCTCTATCATTTCAGAGACACTCTCTCCCCTATTTCGCGATGGTACAAAATGTGCTGCTCTTCTCTGGACTTTCTCGATGTACTCCGTCAATCCTATCTCATAAGGATCCCACACCGCGCAGCAGTACTCCAAAAGAGGACGGACAAGCGTAGTGTAGGCAGTCTCTTTAGTAGGCGTCTTACATTTTCTAAGCGTTCTGTCAATAAAACAGAGTCTCTGGTTTGCCTTCCCCACAACATTTTCTAAATGTTCTTTCCAATGTAAGTTCTTCGTAATTGTAAATCCTAGGTATTTAGTTGAACGTGTTGTCTTTAAATTTGCCTGATTTATCGTGTAACCGAAGTTTAATGGATTCCTTTTAGCAGTCATGTGAGTGACCTCACACTTTTCATTACTTACGGTCAATTTCCATACAGATATCTTTTCTAAATCGTTTTGCAATTTATTTTGATCTGATGAAGACGTTACTAGACGGTAAAAAACAGCATCATCTGCAAACAACCTAAGACGCCACCTCAGATTGTCTCCTACATGGCTTATATACAGGGTGTTACAAAAAGGTACGGCCAAACTTTCAGGAAACATTCCTCACACACGAAGAAAGAAAATATGTTATGTGGACATGTGTCCGGAAACGCTTACTTTCCATGTTAGAGCTCATTTTATTACTTCTCTTCAAATCACATTAATCATGGAGTGGAAACACACAGCAACAGAACGTACCAGCGTGACTTCAAACACTTTGCTACAGGAAATGTTCAAAATGTCCTCCGTTAGCGAGGATACATGCATCCACCCTCCGTCGCATGAAATCCCTGATGCGCTGATGCAGCCCTGGAGAATGGCGTATTGTATCACAGCCGTCCACAATACGAGCACGAAGAGTCTTTACATTTGGTACCGGGGTTGCGTAGACAAGAGTTTTCAAATGCCCCCATAAATGAAAGTCAAGAGGGTTGAGGTCAGGATAGCGTGGAGGCCATGGAATTGGTCCGCTTCTAACACTCCATCGGTCACCGAATCTGTTGTCGAGAAGCGTACGAACACTTCGACTGAAATGTGCAGGAGCTCCATCGTGCATGAACCACATGTTGTGTCGTACCTGTAAAGGCACATGTTATAGCAGCACAGGTCCCGCATGAAATCATGATAACTTGCTCCATTGAGCGTAGGTGGAAGAACATGGGGCCCAATCAAGACATCACCAACAATGCCTGCCCAAACGTTCACAGAAAATCTGCGTTGATGACGTGGTTGCACAATTGCGTGCGGATTCTCGTCAGCCCACACATGTTGATTGTGAAAATTTACAATTTGATCACGTTGGAATGAAGCCTCATCCGTAAAGAGAACATTTGCACTGAAATGAGGATTGACACATTGTTGGATGAACCATTCGCAGAAGTGTACCCGTGGAGGCCAATCAGCTGCTGATAGTGCCTGCACACGCTGTACATGGCACGGAAACAATCGAGGAAGTACAGTACATACTGACGAAACTAAAATGAGCTCTAACACGGAAATTAAGCGTTTCCGGACACATGTCCACATAACATCTTTTCTTTATTTGTTGTGAGGAATGTTTCCTGAAAGTTTGGCCGTACCTTTTTGTAACACCCTATAGGCTCCCGACTTAAACCTAACTACATCACACACATCCACGCCCGAGACAGGATTCGAACATGCGACCGTCGCAGCAGCAGCGCGGTTCCGGACTGCAGCGCCTAGAACAGCTCGGCCACAGCGGCCGGCAAACGTGCTCACCGTTTAGGTTCTTTTTGTTGATGGGGGGCTGTTCCTAATGGCCACAGGTACAGCGGTCCTCCTCTGGCAGCATCTTGCGACCCGGCGATTCCTTCTCCCTTCGTACAGTACAGCTGCCCACTTCCCCACCTCGCCGCACGCTCGTGTAAGCCCCAGCGCCAGCGTCATGAACAAGCTCTGAAGACGCGACCTGAATGTGTCTGCTCAGAGTGGACACAGTGCTCCAACTGCCAGGCGGAATCTTGCCTCTTGACCGCCAGACCAGGGCCGCAACGCACGGACACGGCACCTCTGAAAAAGGCTCACAAGGTAAACTCCCCATCGCACCCACTCATATTTAGTGGCAAGAGAGCCCAGTGGACAGCCAGTCAAAACCTGAAGACAGATCAAGCATGAAAACAGGAAGAAGGTAAAAAAAAAAAAAAAACAGTGAACGGTCCAAGGACGAGTACAGTATAGAGCTGCTTGAAATACACTACTGGCCATTAAAATTGCTACACCAAGAAGAAATGCAGATGATAAACGGGTATTCATTGGACAAATACATTATACTAGAACTGACATGCGATTACATTTTCAGGCAATTTGGGTGCATAGATCCTGAGAAATCAGTACCCAGAACAACCACCTCTGGCCGTAATAACGGCTTTCACAAGCCTAGGCATTGAGTGAAACAGAGCTTGGATGGCGTGTACAGCTACAGCTGCCCATGCAGCTTCAACACGATACCACAGTTCATCAGGAGTAGCGAATGGCGTATTGTGAGGAGCCGGTTGGTCGGCCACCATTGACCAGACGTTTCCAATTGGTGAGAGATCTGAAGAATGTGGTGGCCAGGGCAGCAGTCGAACATTTTCTGTAGAAAGGCCCGTACAGGATAGGCAACATGCGGTCGTGCATTATCCTGCTGAAATGTAGGGTTTCTCAGGGCTCGAATGAAGGGTAGAACCACGGGTCGTGACACATCTGAAATGTTATGTCCACTGTTCAAAGTGCCGTCAATCCGAACAAGAGGTGACCGAGACGTGTAACCAATGGCACCCCATACCATCACGCCGGGTGATACGCCAGTATGGCGATAACGAATACACGCTTCCAATGTGCGTTCACCGCGATGTCGCCAAACACGGATGCGACCATCGTGATGCTGTAAACAGAACCTGGATTCATCCGAAAAAATGACATTTTGCCATTCGTGCACCCAGGTTCGTTGTTAAGTACACCATCTCACGGGCCGAGCGGTTCTAGGCGCTACAGTCTGGAACCGCGCGACCGCTGCGGGCGTAGTTTCTAATCCTGCCTCGGGCATGGATGTGTGTCATGTCCTTAGGTTAGTTAGGTTTAAGTAGTTCTAAGAGACTGATGACCTCAGAAGTCAAGTCACATAGTGCTCAGAGCCATTTTGAACCATCGCAGGCGCTCCTGTCTGTGATGCAGCCACGGTCTGCGAGCTGATAGTCCATGCTGCTGTAAACGTCGTCAAACTGTTCGTGCAGATGGTTGTTGTCTTCCAAACGTCCCCATCTGTTGACTCAGGGATCGAGACGTGGCTGCACGATCCGTTACAGCCGTGCGGATAAGATGCCTGTCATCTCGACTGCTAGTGACACAAGACCGTTGGGATCCAGTACTGCGTTCCGTATTACCCTCTTGAACCCACCGATTCCATATTCTGCTAACAGTCATTGGATCTCGACCAACGCGAACAGAAATGTAGCGATACGATAAACGGCAATCGCCATAGGCTACAATCCGACCTTTATCAAAGTCGGAAACGTGATGGTACGCATTTCTCCTCCTCACACGAGGCATCACAACAACGTTTCACCAGGCAACGCCGGTCAACTGCTGTTTTTGTATGAGAAATCGGTTTGAAACTTTCCTCACGTCAGCACGTTGTAGGTGTCGCCACCGGCGCGAACCTTGTGTGAATGCTCTGAAAACCTAATCATTTGCATATCACAGCATCTTCTTCCTGTCGGTTAAATTTTGCGTCTGTAGCCCGTCATCTTCGTCGTGTAGCATTTTTAATGGCCAGTAGTGTAGCAACGTCGTCGTGGATATGTGGTCACAAGTGCTTGACCGATTGACGACCGACCCGTCTTCAAATCTCCCTCGTACCAATTTTTCTTTTGTTTTTCGCTGTTCATTGCATTCAGATTTGTGGCTGTGTCGTGATGTGACGTCCGTCTGCAACAACGAGGCGTAAGGTGGGGACCTGTAATGGTTCAAATAGCTCTGAGCACTGTGGGACTAACATCTGAGGTCATCAGCCACCTAGACGTAGAACTACTTAATCCAAACTAACCTAAGGACAACACACACATCCGTGCCCGAGGCAGGATTCGAACATGCGACCGTAGCAGCAGCGCGGTTCCGGACTGAAGCGCCTAGAACCGCTCGGCCACAGCGGCCGGCGGGACCTACAATGACAACTGATTCTGCACAACTACTCTAGCAGCCGAAAGGAAGTGGCTTTCGAACGGGAACCGCCAACCTTTGGTGGCACGGCGACAAGTCAACAGCATCCTCCACCGGAAAACACGTCCGGTGTGTCGTACACGGCAGTAGTGACAGTTTGTGTGTCATATGACACGAAACTGATCGACATATACACTCCTGGAAATTGAAATAAGAACACCGTGAATTCATTGTCCCAGGAAGGGGAAACTTTATTGACACATTCCTGGGGTCAGATACATCACATGATCACACTGACAGAACCACAGGCACATAGACACAGGCAACAGAGCGTGCACAATGTCGGCACTAGTACAGTGTATATCCACCTTTCGCAGCAATGCAGGCTGCTATTCTCCCATGGAGACGATCGTAGAGATGCTGGATGTAGTCCTGTGGAACGGCTTGCCATGCCATTTCCACCTGGCGCCTCAGTTGGACCAGCGTTCGTGCTGAACGTGCAGACCGCGTGAGACGACGCTTCATCCAGTCCCAAACATGCTCAATGGGGGACAGATCCGGAGATCTCGCTGGCCAGGGTAGTTGACTTACACCTTCTAGAGCACGTTGGGTGGCACGGGATACATGCGGACGTGCATTGTCCTGTTGGAACAGCAAGTTCCCTTGCCGGTCTAGGAATGGTAGAACGATGGGTTCGATGACGGTTTGGATGTACCGTGCACTATTCAGTGTCCCCTCGACGATCACCAGTGGTGTACGGCCAGTGTAGGAGATCGCTCCCCACACCATGATGCCGGGTGTTGGCCCTGTGTGCCTCGGTCGTATGCAGTCCTGATTGTGGCGCTCACCTGCACGGCGCCAAACACGCATACGACCATCATTGGCACCAAGGCAGAAGCGACTCTCATCGCTGAAGACGACACGTCTCCATTCGTCCCTCCATTCACGCCTGTCGCGACACCACTGGAGGCGGGCTGCACGATGTTGGGGCGTGAGCGGAAGACGGCCTAACGGTGTGCGGGACCGTAGCCCAGCTTCATGGAGACGGTTGCGAATGGTCCTCGCCGATACCACAGGAGCAACAGTGTCCCTAATTTGCTGGGAAGTGGCGGTGCGGTCCCCTACGGCACTGCGTAGGACCCTACGGTCTTGGCGTGCGTCCGTGCGTCGCTGCGGTCCGGTTCCAGGTCGACGGGCACGTGCACCTTCCGACGACCACTGGCGACAACATCGATGTACTGTGGAGACCTCACGCCCCACGTGTTGAGCAATTCGGCGGTACGTCCACCCGGCCTCCCGCATGCCCACTATACGCCCTCGCTCAAAGTCCGTCAACTGCACGTACGGTTCACGTCCACGCTGTCGCGGCATGCTACCAGTGTTAAAGACTGCGATGGAGCTCCGTATGCCACGGCAAACTGGCTGACACTGACGGCGGCGGTGCACAAATGCTGCGCAGCTAGCGCCATTCGACGGCCAACACCGCGGTTCCTGGTGTGTCCGCTGTGCCGTGCGTGTGATCATTGCTTGTACAGCCCTCTCGCAGTGTCCGGAGCAAGTATGGTGGGTCTGACACACCGGTGTCAATGTGTTCTTTTTTCCATTTCCAGGAGTGTATGTACGCCTGGTAAGTGAGTGAGACATGCCTCATTGCCCAATTTACGTGCAAGTATGAATGTGAATGTGAGCACTCCCAAGGAAACGATGAAAACATGATAGTTTGTCACAAAACCTGCAAGAAATGAACGCAACAGGTTCACAGTCACACAGTTTCTCTGTGCTCTGTCAAAACATATGTTTTTAACGTTTTTGAAGCTGCGTTCCGTTTTGGAAGTTTTGGCTTTTGAAATCCTTTGTTCACACCCGTTTATTTGTTATTTTCATTTCTGTGAGAGGTCCATGTGGTATTTCGTCTGCTCTCAGTATTCATCACATTTACGACAGTAACGTTCTCTTACCATGTGACTCATATTCCATAAACAACTGCCAAGACTGACAAGAGAACAAACGTTTCAATGACCGGACGGACAGTTTATAATGTTGTGAAAAAAATATAATAGATAGCACAACGGAGTTTCGAACATGGCTTGTCCGGGTTACAGTCCAACACCGTGACCACATTTTTTTTTCTTGATTTCGTTCGGTATTGTACGATAAAGAAAAGGCCGAAATTCTAAACCTAGCTTTCAAAAACTCGTTTACGGTAGAGGACTGCAGCACCATTCCCCCTTTCAACTATCGATGTCTGACATAGTGTTTAGTGTATTTGGGATTGTAAAACAGTTAAGATCCTTAGACGCCAGGAAGGCATCTGGCCCAGACAGTATCCCCGTAAGATTTTATGTTGACTATGCCACAAATACAGCACCATTCTTATCCATCGTCTATCAGAGATCATTGGAACAGCGGAAAGTTCCACAGGACTGGAAGAAGGCCCAGGTCATAGCAACCTACAAAAAGAGTAGAAAATCGGATGCACATAATTACCGGCCAATTTCACTGACAACGATTTGTTGTAGAATCATGGAACATATTTTGTGTTCAGACGTAATGCCCTTTCTAGACTCTGAGAAGCTCATCTGCAGAAACCAGCACGGTTTTAGGAAACAGCGGTCATGCGAGACACAGCTGGCCCTCTTTGTGCATGATATAGAACAGGCTCTAGATACCGGCTCCCTGGTTGATGCCATATTTCTCGACTTTTGAAAGGCGTTCGACTCAGTTCCGCACTGTCACTTGCTACAAAAAGTGCGCGCATACGGCCTGTCCGATGACATATGCGGTTGGATAGAAAGTTTTCTAACAGACAGGGAGCAGTATGTCGTCCTGAACGGGGCGACTTCAACAAAAACAAGCGTAACTTCAGGTGCGCCCCAGGGCAGCGTAATAGGTCCGCTGCTTTTTACGATTTACATAAACGATCCCGTTGATGGTATTGACAGCGGCATTAGACTGCTTGACGAGATGCTGTAGTCTACAGGAAAGTAGTATCGCACGAAAGTTGTGAACAAATCAATGAGGATTTGCAGAAAATAAATGCGTGGTGTAATGACTGGGCCGGCCGCGGTGGCCGAGCGGTTCTAGGGGCTTCAGTCTGGAACCAGCGACTGCTACGGTCGCAGGTTCGAATTCTGACTCTGGCATGGATGTGTATAACGTCCTTGGGTTAGTTAGGTTTAAGTAGTTCTAAGTTCTAGGGACTGATGACCTCAGATGTTAAGTCCCATAGTGCTCAGAGCCATTTGAACCATTTTTTGTAATGTGGCAGTTATCTCTCAATATTAGTAAGTGTAAGCTACGGCGTATGACAAAGCGAAAATCCCCATTAATGTACGAGTACAAAATAAATACCCAGTCTTTGGAAGCGGTAACATCCGTCAAATATCTGGGTGTGACTATTCGAAATGATCTCAAATGGAATGATCGGATTACACAAGCAACGGATAAGGCGAACTCTAGATTGCGGTTTATTGCTAGAATCCTGAAGCGACGCAGTCCTTCAACAAAGGAAATAGCTCACAATATGTCCGTAGCTCGTGGTCGTGCGGTAGCGTTCTCGCTTCCCACGCCCGGGTTCCCGGGTTCGATTCCCGGCGTGGTCAGGGATTTTCTCTGCCTCGTGGTGACTGGGTGTTGTGTGATGTCCTTAGGTTAGTTAGGTTTAAGTAGTTCTAAGTTCTAGGGTACTGATGACCATAGACGTTAAGTCCCATAGTGCTCAGAGCCATTTTGAGCTCACAATACGTTCGTCCAGTCTTATTGTTGTCTACATGGGACCCTTACCAGTTGAGTCTGACTCAAGAGATTGAGAAGGTCCAAAGAAGAGCGGCGAGATTCGTGACTGGTACATTAAGCAATCGCGAGAGCGTTACAAATCTCATAGAAAGTTTGAAGGATACAATTGCAGATGGACGGCCGCTAAACGGAAGGGGCTGCTCACTAAATTCCGAAATCCGATCTTCACCGAGGATGTAGAACATATATTATTACCACCAACTTTCAAATTGCGCAATGATCACCATTCAAAGGTAAGGGAAATTAGAGCTCGTACTGAGGCGTTCAAACAGTCTTTTTCCCTCGCGCGATCCGCGAGTGGAACAGAGGGGGGGGGGGGGGGGGGGGAATATAATTTTGGTGCGAATTGTGCCCTCCGCCACCCACACACCGCTTGGTGGCTAGCGGAGTATACATGTAGATGTAGATGTTGCGTGGGCTCTGGGCGCAAGTCACATGACATCCGTTCAAGCTGATCGTTGATTCCTTTACTCAGTTCTTTCTATAACAGAGGATAACCAGACCTCTGACCGAAACACTAATAATAATCTCTCAATGTTACACTTGTTAAGCTTGGGCCGTTCATTGTCTTTATTCTACTTTTTTTTTTTTTCACAGTCCAGTACACCTCCTTCCTGTTCATAGCATGTAAGCTTTCACGGCCGGCGTCTTCATTAATTAAAACTTCTGGGCTGAATTGCCGTGGTCCATATATAAAACTTCTTTCCTTCCTGACGTTTCGTTGCCGGCTGCAGGCAACATCTTCTGAGGTGAATCGGCGACTGGCTGCTGGGCGCTGGTGGTTCCACTTCTATAGAGCGCTTAGATGGCGCCACCACTCGTCACGTGCTTTCGACTACAAAACTATCTCTGGCTAGTGCCATCTCTCTCGATTACAGGTAATCGATTGTCACGTCGTTGGTACAAAGTCCAACGCCACATCTTGTCTAGTTTTAATCCTTCTTCTTTTCTATTAAAATTATTTCCGTGCTTATAGATCTCTATAGCTTCTCTATACATGCGGGTATAATAATGTGAGGTCCTAGCTATCACGTTTGTCTCACTAAATTTTATTTCGTGATCACCGTCTTTGAAAACGTGTTCCGCTACAGCTGATTTCTCAATCTGTCCCAATCTACAGTTCCTTTTGTGTTCCGTTAGGCGGGTATTAACACTCCTTTTAGTTGTTCCAATATAAACCATGCCACAGCTACACGGAATTTTATACACACCTGGGGCAGCTAAGGGGTGTCGTGCGTCTTTCACCGATCTTAAACTTTCGCTAATTTTCTTGGTAGGTCGAAAGATTGTCTCCACTTGAAACTTGGCCAAAACTTTACCAATACGGTCCGTGATGTTATGAATAAATGGAAGAAAATCTTTTCCAGCCGACGGTTGTTGTTGTCGTGTATTTTCGGACACTTTTCTTCTAGCAGTAATTTATCGCTAGGAGAAAGGAAGGCGTTACGGGAGATTAATGAGGACAGGAATATTATTGTACTTACTGCTGATAAGGGTAATGCTACTGTCGTGCTGAAGAGTGAGGATTATCATAGAAAGATCAGTGACCTCTTGGATCCTACAACCTATAAAAAACTGAAAAAGGACCCTACAACGAAAGTGTTAAGTGCTACCCAGCGATTAATAAAAAGCTCTTCCATTCCTACAGAAGATAAAAGATACCTTTGCAAAACTGAAGCTTAGGTAACCCATACAGTCTAGGAGACTGTATGGGTTACCTAAGATACACAAGCCCAATGTCCCATTGAGACCGATAGTAAGTGCCACTGGGGCTCCTACTCAAGAGCTGGCTAGATATCTTGCTTCTTTGTTGCAACCGTATATAGGTAAAACTGACACTCATATTAAAAATTCCATGCATTTTATCGAAAAACTGAGGGAGATCACAATTAGTCCAAGTGACATCCTTGTCAGTTTAGATGTGGTATCCCTGTTCACCATGGTCCCTGTTGACGAAGCTCTTTCTTACATAGCTGATATGTTTCCTACTGATATAGCTTTGTTTCGACATCGTCTATCCTCGACTTATTTTCAATATAACAACGAGCATTATGAACAAATTGATGGGGTGGCCATGGGTAGCCCTCTAAGCCCTGCTATTGCTAATCCATTTATGGAATTTTTCGAACAACAGGTGCTGCAGTCGGCCAAAAAAAGCCCCTGTAAGAGGTCCATGATTAAGGAATTTGTTGCTAGCGCACTCGAGCAGATGTAATTTCGATGGATTGCTCACGCGCTGCCTGCGATATGTAAGCTATAAGAGAATCTGAGACCAAAGAGCAGTGTTGACTGCAGTAGGAACTGTGTAGCAGTAGCAGTAAGTAGTTGCTAGCGAGCATTCTGGAGTGTGAAGTTGGCTGGGCCGGTCGTGTGGAGCGATGGCGGAGCCTGAGCGTAGTATAAGGTAAAAGCAGCCTCGCGCATATGTAGTATTGTTATATCTAGTCCCATGTAAATGTTTTAAAAAAAATCTGTTAATAATAATCTTTCTCATAAAAAGTAACTTTTGACGATCATTCATTTCAATTTAAAGAATTTACTAATTTTTCCAATCCATGGTCATCCCGATTATTGCAAAGAAAAAAATCAGTTGTTCTTTTTATACATGACAAATCTATTGGCCAGTATTGCACAGAGCTGCGCCAGAAAAATTTCTTATGGGAGCGGATATATATGCGTTATCCGGCGACTAGACCGAGGTAAGAATTTTCAATTTATTCAGTATGATCTTTCAGGGCCATGACGCAGCACTGCTGACGTCCAAAATTTACCAGGTTGAATTTACAGTCAGTTATTGAAAGGTTATAAGTGAGTCGCAATTAAATTGAGAGGTTAATCACATTGTACGAGGGCAGTTCAATAAGTAATGCAACACATTTTTTTTCTCGGCCAATTTTGGTTGAAAAAACCGAAAATTTCTTGTGGAATATTATATGATGACTATTAAGGTAAATACAACGTTTGTTCTCTATTAATATCTTTCATTTGCTAACTATCCCTATCAGTAGTTAGTGCCTTCCATAGTTTGAATTTTTTATTTAGCTGGCAGTAGTGGCGCTCGCTGTATTGCAGTAGCTTGAGCAGCGAAGATTTTTGTGAGGTAAGGGATTTGTGAAAAGTACAGGTTAATGTTAGTCAGGGCTCATTCTTTTGTAGGGAATCTTGAAAGTCAGATTGCGTTGCGCTAAAAATATTGTGCGTCAGGTTAAGCACAGTCCAGTAAAATTGATAAAAGGGGAAGTTTCAATATTTTCAAACATTCCCACTTCGTCTCGTATAGTTTCATTGACTTCCGACAGGTGGCAGCGCTGTACGGAGCTGTTAAAATGGCGTCTGTAACGGATGTGCGTTGCAAACAACGGGCAGTGATCGAATTTCTTTTGGCGGAAAACCAGGGTATCTCAGATATTCATAGGCGCTTGCAGAATGTCTACGGTGATCTGGCAGTGGACAAAAGCACGGTGAGTCGTTGGGCAAAGCGTGTGTCATCATCGCCGCAAGGTCAAGCAAGACTGTCTGATCTCCCGTGTGCGAGCCGGCCGTGCACAGCTGTGACTCCTGCAATGGCGGAGCGTGCTAACACACTCGTTCGAGATGATCGACGGATCACCATCAAACAACTCAGTGCTCAACTTGACATCTCTGTTGGTAGTGCTGTCACAATTGTTCACCAGTTGGGATATTCAAAGGTTTGTTCCCGCTGGGTCCCTCGTTGTCTAACTGAACACCATAAAGAGCAAAGGAGAACCATCTGTGCGGAATTGCTTGCTCGTCATGTGGCTGAGGGTGACAATTTCTTGTCAAAGATTGTTACAGGCGATGAAACATGGGTTCATCACTTCGAACCTGAAACAAAACGGCAATCAATGGAGTGGCGCCACACCCACTCCCCTACCAAGAAAAAGATTAAAGCCATACCCTCAGCCGGTAAAGTCACGGTTACAGTCTTCTGGGACGCTGAAGGGGTTATTCTGTTCGATGTCCTTCCCCATGGTCAAACGATCAACTCTGAAGTGTATTGTGCTACTCTTCAGAAATTGAAGAAACGACTTCAGCGTGTTCGTAGGCACAAAGATCTGAACGAACTTCTCCTTCTTCATGACAACGCAATACCTCACACAAGTCTTCGCACCCGAGAGGAGCTCACAAAACTTCAGTGGACTGTTCTTCCTCATGCACCCTACAGCCCCGATCTCGCACCGTCGGATTTCCATATGTTTGGCCCAATGAAGGACGCAATCCGTGGGAGGCACTACGTGGATGATGAAGAAGTTATTGATGCAGTACGACGTTGGCACCGACATCGACCAGTGGAATGGTACCGTGCAGGCATACAGGCCCTCATTTCAAGGTGGCGTAAGGCCGTAGCATTGAATGGAGATTACGTTGAAAAATAGTGTTGTGTAGTTAAAAGATTGGGGAATAACCTGGTGTATTTCAATGCTGAATAAAACAACCCCTGTTTCAGAAAAAAATGTGTTGCATTACTTATTGAACTGCCCTCGTATTATCGGTAGGTTACGGAACTTATCTGTTGGTAGGTTACGCCAGATGTCAATGTTATGGTTATATTTTTTACTGTTGGGAGGTTTCGGAACTTTTACTGTTGAGAGGTTACACTAAATGTGAATATTATTAATATTTATTTTATTTTTTTGTGGGGAGGTTACACCCTTTGTGATATGGAATCATGCTGAAGAGGAACTGAGTGATTTTTTGGTGCACATAAACAGTTTCAATCCAAGGATACAATTCACCATGGAGAAAGAGAGTAATGGACAACTAAATTTTTTGGATGTATTGGTTATTAAACGGGCAGATGGGACTCTAGGGCACAAGGTATTTAGGAAAGACACACACACCGACCGTTACCTACATAAGAATTCGAATCATCATCCTAGGCAGAAGAGAGGAGTCATAAAAACTTTAGTGGACAGAGCTAATAACATCTGTGAGCCAATTTACTTACAAGATGAATTAAGCCATTTGCGAACAGCTTTCAATAGAAATGGGTACACTGACAAGGAAATAGATCGAGCACTCCACCCTAGAAGAAAAGTGTCCGAAAATACACGACAACAACAACCGTCGGCTGGAAAAGTTTTTCTTCCATTTATTCATAACATCACGGACCGTATTGGTAAAGTTTTGGCCAAGTTTCAAGTGGAGACAATCTTTCGAACTACCAAGAAAATTAGTGAAAGTTTAAGATCGGCGAAAGACGCACGACACCCCTTAGCTGCCCCAGGTGTGTATAAAATTCCGTGTAGCTGCGGCATGGTTTATATTGGAACAACTAAAAGGAGTGTTGATACCCGCCTAACGGAACACAAAAGGAACTGTAGATTGGGACAGATTGAGAAATCAGCTGTAGCGGAACACGTTTTCAAAGACGGTGATCACGAAATAAAATTTAGTGAGACAAACGTGATGGCTAGGACCGCACACTATTACACTCGCATGTATAGAGAAGCTATAGAGATCTATAAGCACGGAAAGAATTTTAATAGAAAAGAAGAAGGATTGAAACTAGACAAGATATGGCCTTCGACTTTGTACCAACGACGTGACAATCGATTACCTGTAATCGAGAGAGATGGCACTAGCCAGAGATAGTTTTGAAGTCGAAAGCACGTGACGAGTGGTGGCGCCATCTAAGCGCTCTATAGAAGTGGGACCACCAGCGCCTAGCAGCCGGTCGCCGACTCACCTCAGAAGATGTTGCCCGCAGCCGGCAACGAAACGTCAGGAAGGAGAAGAAGTTTTATATATGGACCACGGCAATTCAGCCCGGAAGTTATAATTAATGATCCTCCTTCCTGTTTTCATGCTTGGTCTGTGTTCAGTTTCTGACGGGCTATGCAGCGGGCCATCTTACCACGAAATCTGAGGAGTGTGCGATGGGATCTGTCCCTTGTCAGAACTCAGTGAGGACGCCCTCAGTGGAGCAACGCACGAAGCTGTTACTTGGTAACAGTCATATAAAGCATAATATCAATAGGAGCTGACAGGGCTCAAACAGTTTTTTGACAGCGAGTCTTGTTGCAGTGCACAGTCTTATGCCATTTCACACGAAAACACTCAGCCATAGAGGTGTTAGGGCCATCTTGCTGTGCTAGTCGTTTTTCCAGATAGTATGTAATTCATGTATCAATTCTGGTGGAGATTCCTTCACTTGTTACAGAGATATGACAGTACATTAAATCCCAAACTTTCTTCCTCGTTCTAACCCAAGCCGCTGTGGCGCCGCAGTCTCTTCACTTCTTCTGAATATTTAGGGATGCAGTAAAAATCTTAACCGATTTACCGCCGAAGGGGTTCTTTAAGTTTTGGAAAATTGGAAAATGACCAAGGGAGGACTCGAACCTCCGACGGGGGGGGGGGGGAGGCGGCCCGGCCGTGACAAGACGCCCTAGGCCGTGACAAGACGCCCTAGGCCGTGACAAGACGCCCTAGACCCCTAGACCGCGCGGCTGAGTTTGGGAAACAGACGAAAACTGGATGGAGTCACGTCGGGACTCTGTGGAGGATGATCGATGAAAGTCAACCCCCAGGCGTTGGATTGTAGCAGTAGTCGCAGCGCTTGTATGTGGTCCGGTATTGTCATTCTGAAGGTGACGGTACTCCACGCATGGACGAACACTTCGCAACTTTCAGTTTTCTGACGTGTTTCTCACGGACTAACATACCAGTGGTTATAAATGAAGTATAAAAAACAAAGACTCTGAGCACTATGTGACTTAACATCTGAGGTCATCAGTCCCCTAGAACTTAGAATTACTTAAACCTAACTAACCTAAGGACATCACACACATCCATGCCCGAGGCAGGATTCGAACCTGCGACCGTAGCGGTCACGCGGTTCCAGACTGAAGCGCCTAGAACCGCACGGCCACTAGAGGGGGACATCTGCTGGTGCTAAAATTAGCCCGCCACCCCAGCCCCCTGGGGGTGGAGCGGGAGGCAACTTTAAAATTTCAAATGGGAACCCCCATCTTTTATTGCAGAATCAGAGTCTATATAAAAAAACTACGTACCTTTTGTCGTAAACATTTGTTTTGATTCTTGGTAGTTGGCGCTGTAATTCACGAAAATCCATGTTTTCATTTTTGCGTGGAAAATGGGTAGGGATAAGTAAAAAATACTTATTTACGTGGTAAATCTTGATTCGCCAAAACTAAAACTCTTCCTCTCTCCCTGTATGGTGGGGTTTGAGAGACAAGAATTAGAGTTTTACAAATATTGACCACGAAACAAACAAAACTTATCCAAATCTGCGGAAAAAATTAATATTTGGGTCCACATTTGTAAAACTCTAATTCCTCTCTCTCAGACCCCACCATATGTGGAGAGAGGGAGAGTTTTGTTTGAGCGAATCAACATTTACGAAGTAAATAAGTATTTTTTTATTTATCCGTAACCATTTTCCACCCAAAAATGAGAACATGGATTTTCTTGAAATACAGTGCCAACTACCAAGAATCAAAACAAATATTTAAGACAAAATGTACGTAGTTTTCAATGTAGAATCTGATTCTGCAATAAAAAATGGGGGTTTTGATTTGAAATTTTAAAGTTGCCTCCCGCCCCACCCCCAGGGTGCTGGGGTGGCGGGCTAATTTTAGCATCAGCAGATGTCCCCCTCGAAAATAATCAACTTTGGAGTCTACACACTGTTTAATGTGAAGCTTATTTTTCGAGTTATTCTGGTTTGTCAACTTAAATTTGCACCCTGTATATGCATATTTTAAGATTTGATTGTGCATGAAATTCCATCTTCAGTTATTACGGTATTACAAGAGTGGAAATCTATTCTGGACAAAAGACAGGAGGAAGGGGTATCTAGGGTGTAATCGGCTGGGACGAATTCACGCAGCCCGCTGAAAAAATCTTTTAGAAACGAACGAACTATGGAATGTGTTGTCATCACATATCATTTCCGTTCTCCACAAACCCCTCCCAAGGTCTGATGAGTATGGTGGATGAGGAAGACACTCAAAATGCAGGGCTGTGATAGTTGCAACTGTTGTACGGGCAGTGTGGGACCTTGCATTGTCATGCTGCTAAAGGACACCTGCTGACAGCAATCCACGTCGCTTTGATTGCAGGCGCAGATGATTTTTTAGGAGATCTGTGTGTGATGTACTGGTGACAGTGGTCCCTCTAGGCATTTTGCGAACTTCGTAGACTTGCTGCTGTGACAAACATGCATCACATTACTAAACCTTCATTCGTTGACGAATTTCAATAGGTTTCACACCTTCACCACGCAAAAACCGAATAGCAGAGCGCTGTTCTTCCCTGGTGCAAGTCGCAAGTGGGGCGGCCGTCTTTATACTGATACTGCGATGGTATGTGTGCATCTGCACTATGCTGTCAACTACAGGCCATTCTACACGTTGTTTGTAGCACACTTACCAACTTGCAGGATAACGGCCCGAAACTTCGATTTGTTATTACAAATTTAAAGTTTTCATTTGACTCAGTCTCGTATTAAATATTTTAATCGTATTTCTATCTATTTTTAGTTATTTTCTTGTTTTATTTCACTAAAACATAAAGATTCCATTATGGCAGAAAGAAGTTCAGACCATAACATTTGGATAAAGTGGCTGGAGGAATGTGATTCAGACGAAGATCCTCTAGGCTGCGAGAGTGACACCGGTGACTGTGATAGCGATTATGCAGCATCAGGGAATCATAGCTCTGAGGCGGAACAGAAAGCAACTGACTTTGAACAGAGTGGTTGGGATTGTAATTTAGAGGAATTTGTACGTATTGATGGAAGCACTAAGTGGAGCGAAAAAGTGCCCCGGAAAAATGTTAAAATTCCATCACATAATACAGGGTGATTCAAAAAGAATACCACAACTTTAAAAATGTGTATTTAATGAAAGAAACATAATATAACCTTCTGTTATACATCATTACAAAGAGTATTTAAAAAGTTTTTTTTCACTCAAAAACAAGTTCAGAGATGTTCAATATGGCCCCCTCCAGACACACGAGCAATATCAACCCGATACTCCAACTCGTTCCACACTCTCTGTAGCATATCAGGCGTAACAGTTTGGATAGCTGCTGTTATTTCTCATTTCAAATCATCAATGGTGGCTGGGAGTGGTGGCCGAAACACCATATCCTTAACATACCCCCATAAGAAAAAAATCGCAGGGGGTAAGATCAGGGCTTCTTGGAGGCCAGTGATGAAGTGCTCTGTCACGGGCTGCCTGGCGGCCGATCCATCGCCTCGGGTAGTTGACGTTCAGGTTTCATAACTAACCTTTTTCGTAGGACTCTCCATACAGTTGATTGTGGAATTTGCAGCTCTCTGCTAGCTCTGCGAGTCGATTTTCCTGGGCTGCGAACAAATGCTTGCTGGATGCGTGCTACATTTTCATCACTCGTTCTCGGCCGTCCAGAACTTTTCCCTTTGCACAAAACACCCATTCTCTGTAAACTGTTTATACCAACGTTTAATACACCACCTATCAGGAGGTTTAACACCATACTTCGTTCGAAATGCACGCTGAACAACTGTCGTCGATTCACTTCTGCCTACTCAATAACACAAAAAGCTTTCTGTTGAGCGGTCGCCATCTTAACATCAACTGACGCTGACGCCTAGTCAACAGCGCCTCAAGCAAACAAATGTACAACTAAATGAAACTTTATAGCTCCCTTAATTCGCCGACAGATAGTGCTTAGCTCTGCCTTTTGTCGTTGCAGAGTTTTAAATTCCTAAAGTTGTGGTATTCTTTTTGAATCACCCTGTATAATAAGCCGCTTACCGGGACCAAAAGACAGAGCTAAAGATGCTAAAACAGAAATAGATGCATTGCGACTATTTGTTGGTGATGGAATAATCAGTATCATTACAAAATATTCAAATCGGTATATTCAAAAAATTAAGAATAATTTCTCGCAGATGAAATTGAAATTAGTGCTCTGATTGGAATTATTTTCCTCATTGGTTCTCGCCGTTGTAGCAGAACAAGTACTAGAAAAATGTAGGATAAAGGGATGTGGAATGGAAGCTTGCTATTTATCAATAAGTGAGCATAGATTTCGTCTTCTGATGCGCTGCCTGCGCTTTGATAACTACAGCAATTTAGCGCTAATTCGTGACCTTAAGGAACAATTTATAAAGAATTTTCAGCCCCTTATTTCACACCAGTCGAATACCTCACGGTTGATGAACAACTGCTTCCTTTTAGGGGGAAGTGTTCCTTCCGGCAGTTTATTCCAAGCAAACCTGCCAAATATGGAATAAAGGTATCCGCACTTTTAGATTGTAGAATGATGTACACGATGAATTTAGTTTACCGTGGAAAACAGGAACCAGGGATGTATTTAGTCAGCAATGCTGGAAAAGATGTTATCCTTTGCCTTGCCAAACCAGTTTATAGCTCTAATAGGAATAGACCGAGCGAGGTGGCGCAGTGGTTAGCACACTGGACTCTCATTCGGGAGGACGACGGTTCAATCCCGTCTCCGGCCATCCTGATTTAGGTTTTCCGTGATTTCCATAAATCGCTTCAGGCAAATGCCGGGACGGTTCCTTTGAAAGGGCACGGCCGATTTCCTTTCCCATCCTTCCCTCACCCGAGCTTGCGCTCCGTCTCTAATGACCTCGTTGTCGACGGGACGTTAAACACTAATCTCCTCCTCCTCCTAATAGGAATATTACTGGTGATACTTGGTTTCCAGCATTCCTCTGGTGGAAGTATTATTACTTGAAAAAAATATTACTTATGTTGGGACCCTGAAAGAAATGAAAGGGATCTTCCAAAAGAGTTCCTACCAAATAAAAAGAAGCAACTGAATACTTCTGTTTTCGGTTTTCAAAAAAATAAGACTCTTGTTTGTACACCCAAAGAAAAAACAAATCCACGACGCTGGTATCTTCAATGCACAAGGATGATTCAATTGATGTATCTACTGGAGACAAAAGAAAACCCGAAATAGTCACTTTTTACAATAAGACAAAAGTTGAAGTTGATGTAGTGGATCAGCTTTGTGCAAACTATTCGGTGGCGAGGAACATAAGGAAATGGCCTGCCGTTATTTTCTTCGATCTTCTGAACTTGACTGGAATAAACGTACAGTGAATATACTCAGTGAATAACGGCTATAAAGCAGTCAAACGAGACGATTTTATAGAATCATTTTGCTGGGATCTGATTTCACCCCAAATACAACGACGCGTCGAAAATCCTCAGGTGCCAGTCGAAATTAGGAAAAGAGGTGCTCTTTTACTCAAGACAGAAGGACCAAAATTCAGTCAAAATGAACACCGGCCTGTAGGTGCAAGGGGAAGATGCCAGATCTGTGGTCGAGCGAAAAATAAAACTACGAGAAGATCGTGCTTAAAGTGTCTAAATTGGGTATGCCCATATCGTTGTTCCGACGTGTGTAAGGACTGTTTTGAATGATTTTATTTTCGTTTATTAACTATCTCAAATGGAAAATTACATTTGTAAAGTACGTTGTAAAAGTTTACGAAGTTTGTGTATTTCATGTTTTGTATTTGTACTTATTTTTGTACAAATTAAGATTCATAATTGACAATAAACCATTTTAACGTATATTTCGTTTTTTGAACTCATATTATGGCAATAATACGTATTAATAGAAATAAAAATACATTACATAATCGTATAAAATAGAGAAACTCAGTGGATGACTATTGTCATCCACGCGACCTATTCTGTAACTTTTTTAAAAGCGACCACTGGAGGGTTAATTGGACTCTTACAACAGTACAAACTTTTTTTTAACTCACTATAACGCTAGTGGACGAATCAGAATCGGTTTTCCTCTTCTTTCTCGATACAAACTTATCCATAATTAGAAACTCTCACAACAGCACACAACACAAAAGCAATAAACGGCAGCAATTACATTAACTGCAAGCAACAGCTGAGCAGATTAACAAAACAACGGAGTTCAAGTAAGGCCAACATTGTAGCAGCTGGTCTTGGCTGAAGTGGCGATGGGCGAGAGCCGAAAGTTCGATAGATATATCGACAGTTGAAGTCCATCGATGGCTATGTTGACTATCGATAGCACTTAGCCCTTTTCGTCGTATACTAAAAACCAAAATACCCTTTCAATTCAACTACACGGCAACTAGATCGAGAGTAGTTTCATTTAGATGATAAGAGGGGTCCAGATTTCCCCCGCCCCCCCCCCCCTCCCCATCGCCACCACCTACCCACTGGTTACGTCCTTGAGTGGAGGTTTCGTTTCTTTGTGAATCATTCTCCCTTCCATCATTCCGAACTATCTGTTGTATCGCACAAAAAAGGAAAAGGAAAAAAAAACCGCGCTTTTATGCCATGTCGACTTCATTTATTGTCTTTTTCGATATCCCGTTGTCAAATCGACAGATTTTTGTTGTTTTGTCTTCACTCCGAAGACTGGTTTTATGCAGCTCTCCATGCTGTCTATATTGCGCAAGCCTCTTCATCTCCGAATAGCTACTGCAACCCACAATAACGTGATCAAAAGTACCAGGACACCCCCAACAACATACGTTTTTCACAATAGTTGCACTGTGCTGCCACCTACTGCCGGGAACTCCATATCAGCGACCTCAGCACTCATTAGACATCGTGAGAGAGCAGAATGGGGCTCTTCGCGGAACTCAACGCACTTCGAACGTGGCCAGGTGTCATACGTCTGTGCGCGAGATTTCCACACTCCTAAACATCCCTAGGTCCACTGTTTCCGATGTGTTAGGGAGGTGGAAACGTGAAGGGTCACGTACAGCACAAAAGCGTAGAGGCCGACCTCGTCTGTTGACTGACAGACCGCCGACAGTTGAAGAGGGTCGTAATAGGCAGACATCTATCCATCACACAGGAATTCTAAACTCCATCAGGATCCACTGCAAGTACTATGACAGTTAGGAGGGGGGTGAGAAAACTTGGATTTCATCGAGCGATTCCTCACAAGCCACACATCACGCCAGTAAATACCAAACGACGCCTCGCTTGATGTAAGGAGCGTAAACATTGGACGATTGAACAGTGGAAAAACGTTGTGTGGAGTGGCGAATCACGGTACACAATGTGCCGATCTGATGGTAGGGTGTGGGTATGGCGAACGCCCGGTGAACGTCATCTGCCAGTGTATGCAGTGCCAACAGTAAAATTCGGAGACGGTGGTGCTGTGGTGTGGTCGTGTTTTTCATGGAGGGGCCTTGCACCCCTTGTTGTTTTGCGAGGCACTATCACAGCACAGGCCTACATTGATGTTTTAAAGCACCTTCTTGCTACCCACTGTTAAAGAGCAATTCGGGGATGGCGATTGCATCTTTCAACATGATCGAGCGAGCGCCTGTTCATAATGCACGGTCTGTGGCGGAGTGGTTACACGACAATAACATCCCTGTAATGGAATAGCCTGCACAGAGTCCTGACCTGAATCGTACAGAACACCTTTGGGATGTTTTTGAACGCCAACTTCGTGCCATGCCTCATCGACCTTCTTCGATACCTCTCCTCAGTGCAGCACTCCGTGAAGAATGGGCTGCCATTCCTCAAGAAACCTCCCAGCACCTGACTGAACGTTTGCCTGCGAGAGTGGAAGCTGTCATCAAGGCTTAGGGTGGGCCAATACCATTCTGAATTCCAGCGTTACCGATGGAGGGCGCCGCGAACTTGTAAGTCATTTTCAGCCAGGTGTTCAGATACTTTTGAACACATAGTGTGCTTTAACCACGGTGGCACGAAAACAGTTCATAAACTTAGCCGTTTCGGAAATGATTCCACCCTTGGTCCGAAAGCCAATGACCAAGCTCTATGGACTTCAGATAAATCGCCCCGTTGATGTCGGACATTGTCGGTTGTTACTTTTGATGTGAGGGAGGGGGAGGGGGAGGTGGGATGCTCTCAGTATACGGGGGAGAACTTCGCTATTTCTTACTACTACATATACCCCATATGCGTATTTTCCAGAAGTTTCAAAAATTTACGAATTATTTCTCCCATTTGCTGTTTTTTTCTCTTTTTTTCTTTTTTTTTACCAATTTGCCTGGGTAAAGATGCATAGCCTTGGGATAATCAAAGTTGCTATACTGTTTAGTACATCGGTATATTATGTAGAGGCTAAATGCTACAAGATCATTTTTTAATGTGAATTATTTGCCGTGCACGCATTACACTCCTGGAAATGGAAAAAAGAACACATTGACACCGGTGTGTCAGACCCACCATACTTGCTCCGGACACTGCGAGAGGGCTGTACAAGCAATGATCACATGCACGGCACAGCGGACACACCAGGAACCGCGGTGTTGGCCGTCGAATGGCGCTAGCTGCGCAGCATTTGTGCACCGCCGCCGTCAGTGTCAGCCAGTTTGCCGTGGCATACGGAGCTCCATCGCAGTCTTTAACACTGGTAGCATGCCGCGACAGCGTGGACGTGAACCGTATGTGCAGTTGACGGACTTTGAGCGAGGGCGTATAGTGGGCATGCGGGAGGCCGGGTGGACGTACCGCCGAATTGCTCAACACGTGGGGCGTGAGGTCTCCACAGTACATCGATGTTGTCGCCAGTGGTCGGCGGAAGGTGCACGTGCCCGTCGACCTGGGACCGGACCGCAGCGACGCACGGATGCACGCCAAGACCGTAGGATCCTACGCAGTGCCGTAGGGGACCGCACCGCCACTTCCCAGCAAATTAGGGACACTGTTGCTCCTGGGGTATCGGCGAGGACCATTCGCAACCGTCTCCATGAAGCTGGGCTACGGTCCCGCACACCGTTAGGCCGTCTTCCGCTCACGCCCCAACATCGTGCAGCCCGCCTCCAGTGGTGTCGCGACAGGCGTGAATGGAGGGACGAATGGAGACGTGTCGTCTTCAGCGATGAGAGTCGCTTCTGCCTTGGTGCCAATGATGGTCGTATGCGTGTTTGGCGCCGTGCAGGTGAGCGCCACAATCAGGACTGCATACGACCGAGGCACACAGGGCCAACACCTGGCATCATGGTGTGGGGAGCGATCTCCTACACTGGCCGTACACCACTGGTGATCGTCGAGGGGACACTGAATAGTGCACGGTACATCCAAACCGTCATCGAACCCATCGTTCTACCATTCCTAGACCGGCAAGGGAACGTGCTGTTCCAACAGGACAATGCACGTCCGCATGTATCCCGTGCCAGCCAACGTGCTCTAGAAGGTGTAAGTCAACTACCCTGGCCAGCAAGATCTCCGGATCTGTCCCCCATTGAGCATGTTTGGGACTGGATGAAGCATCGTCTCACGCGGTCTGCACGTCCAGCACGAACGCTGGTCCAACTGAGGCGCCAGGTGGAAATGGCATGGCAAGCCGTTCCACAGGACTACAACCAGCATCTCTACGATCGTCTCCATGGGAGAATAGCAGCCTGCATTGCTGCGAAAGGTGGATATACACTGTACTAGTGCCGACATTGTGCATGCTCTGTTGCCTGTGTCTATGTGCCTGTGGTTCTGTCAGTGTGATCATGTGATGTATCTGACCCCAGGAATGTGTCAATAAAGTTTCCCCTTCCTGGGACAATGAATTCACGGTGTTCTTATTTCAATTTCCAGGAATGTATATGGCCTGTTGTACTTTTTTAATCGATAGAAATCAAATGACTTTGACTAGTATTGAGTAATTTCTGACTGCTGCTGAGCTGAACTAACAGGCAACACTGTTTAGTTCGTCTGTACCTGTGACTACCGGAATTGATAAGCAGAGTTAATGGCCGCTGAAATGTTACGTCGAACAGATTTTGGAACCATGTTGTTTATTGTCACGTTAGATCCAACATACTGAGTGTTGTCTGCTGTGTAAAGTTATCAACGATCAGAAAGGAATCAATACCGATTACCGACAATCGATTTCAATTGCCGTCACCTCGCCGAGAATCTTCTAGAGTGTACATTTGCTGCTGGTGTTTCCAAGTTACATACTGCGTAATAATGCAGATCAGAGGGCACAATGAGGCAAACCACAGTTTGTCGTTGGTCTCACGAACCTATATAATCATCATCAGTTTTCTGCTATATTAGCAGGTCCTTTGCCTCCCCATTTTCTGCGATCCGTTGCTTCCTTCTTAACGCTGCTGTATGTTGTACCGTCCATCACGTCATCCTGTATCTGAAATATCTTCCTTCCTCGCTTCCTTTTCCCTTCTACATAACCTTCTAAAACTGTTTTTATCAGTCTTTCTTTCTTTCTTAATATGAAGGGCTTATTTCAATAGTGGTACAAGTTCATTACCTCCACTTTTCGTCTATAATGCTTCTGATATTAATGGTCCAAACAAACAGAAAGAAAGGTTCATCTCTAGCAAGAAGCCATATTCTTGAATATTTCTGATATCTCAACTGCAGATTTTTCAGCGCTCATTTAACTTTAGGACTCTGTATCTCAGACTGAACAAAAATGGACTTGTACCACTATTGAAATAAGCCCTTCGTATATCCCCAATCCAACTTCTTTTTCTTCTTTTTATTACATCTAGTAACTGTCTTTTCTCTACCACCCTTCATTATTTACTCTGTCCATCCAACTTATTCTTTCCATCCTCCGCCATGTCCACATCTCAAAAGCCTTCAGCCTTTCTCTTTCCTCAAAGTCCATGTTTCAGCGCCCTACAGAGCACTCCATACAAAACATTTTATGAATATTTTCCTCAGTTCTCTTTCCATACTGGTGCAGAAAATTCTCCCTTTCTTATAAAATGCCTCTTTTGCCATTGCTATCATTGCTTTAATTTCTGTGCTGCGCTTCCACTCGGTGTACATCCTGCTTCCAAGATATTTAAAATTTTGCGCCTCTTCTAATATTTCTCCATTCAGCATAATTTTTATTTCATTATTTCCTCCTAGTGCCAATACTTTTGTTTTCTTTGTGTTAATTTTCATTCCATAATTTTTTCCGTTGGCTTCAATGGTGTATCTATATAAATGAGTACATAAAACAAACAAACAAAAAACTGATTATGCTCTTGAAAAAAGCGAAAAACCTCTAGAAAATTGTAATAAACAACTTGCAATAAGTTCTAAAGGACAGATTTTCCTGGAAAACTGAGACACGAAAACTTTTCATACCAAGTTGACAGCATCGCCCAAAGTACGGAGTGCCAGCTAGAATAAAATGTTTCGGAAAATATGTCCTACTTTCCAAATGGCTGGCAGTTTTGCACAAGACTTTGCTGCGGCACAACAATCGCTAATTTAACACCACCAGGGCCGATTCAAGCGCGCCTGCTAATAATTGTGATGCGTCCTGTATACAGGGTGTTCGGGAATTACCGTTACGGACTTCTAGGACTTGTAGAGGGGAGTGAGTAGATAATACTTTCAGCTGGAACCTATATCTGGAAATTTATCGTATCCGTGGTACAATCATTTGAAAACATGTTGGTAACGCGACCACTTTCACAAGTAATCGATTAGGCGTGCCAGTACATCACTTGTTTTACAGTTCCACTCATTAATAACCAAAGGAATTACTGGTGTACTTGTTGACGGGTTCCCTTCCACATGATGTAGTACAGCCTCTTCCAATTCGGGTGCGCGACGTCTCCCTGGAGCACCACATTCACGCCTGCTGTCGGCGAAGGTAACCTTTCTCGAACCCGTTGCGTAGTTGTGGCGAGAAGCTATGCGAAGGAGTCCGACGTTGCGGATAACGATCTCTACAAAGGCGACGAGCCGCTCTTTCGTTACCGTGAGCTTCGCAGTTCAGAAGATTCCTGTCTGCGAAAGTGTACTCAACCGTGTTGCTCTCAACACTCACGTGAATGAGGCTCTAACCAGCTCAGACAGGTAGGATAGGCGTCAGATGGTATCAGCCGATCCGCTGTAACCATCCCCCCGCCATGACTACCCTTTCGCATACCTACATAGCAAACATGTTTTCAAGCGGCTGCAGCATAGAATCGGTACGTTTCGGACATGGGTTCCTATTCAAATAATTATGTACGCAACCCCCTCTAAAAGTCCTAGAAGTTTGTAAAGGGAATTTCCGAACACTCTGTAGAAATCTTAAAGCCGGTATTACACTATCAAATTTCTTTGTCAAAGATTTGATCAAAGATATGATCAAATATTCGTCAAATTTATTTGACAAAGATGTTTGACATGGTGCTAAAAAGAGGTATTACACTGTCATCATATTTTTCGTCAAAGTTCAAGATGGCTGACAACAACGACTTGTTATTAACTGCAGCAGTTGCTTGTACCACAATTGCAGTGTGTGCATATGTGGAAGAGAAGTGGGAGAAACAAAAATGGAAACGTACCTGGGTGAAGAAGTGGGTTATACGACGAGACAATAAAAGCAGTCAACAAAACTCGTTACGTGAGCTTGTAGTGGAGGACGCCAAGTCGTGCATAAATTACTTAAGAATGGATGAGCATACATTTCAGTATGTGCTCAGTGAAATGTATCCTCATATTCCAAAGCATAATATTCACTTAAGAACTGCTGTATCTGCAGAAGACAGGCTCACTGTAACTCTCCGATTCCTTGCTACAGTAGAGAGTTACTCCAGCTGATAGTACAGCACTCGAATACCAAAGTGCGCATTAACGAAAACAATACCTGAAACTTGTGCAACAATTTGTTGTTGTTGTGGTCTTCAGTCCTGAGACTGGTTTGATGCACCTCTCCATGCCACTCTATCCTGTGCAAGCTTCTTCATCTCCCAGTACGTACTGCAGCCTACATCCTTCTGAATCTGCTTAGTGTATTCATCTCTTGGTCTCCCTCTACGATTTTTACCCTCCACGCTGCCCTCTAATACTAAATTGGTGATCCCCTGATGCCTCAGAAAATGTCCTACCAACCGATCCCTTCTTCTAGTCTAGTTGTGCCACAAACTCCTCTTCTCCCCAATCCTATTGAGTACCTCCTCATTAGTTATGTGATCTACCCATCAAATCTTTAGCATTCTTCTGTAGCACCACATTTCTAAAGCTTCCATTCTCTTCTTGTCCGAACTATTTATCGTCCATGTTTCACTTCCATACATGGCTACACTCCATACAAACACTTTCAGAAACGACTTCCTTTACTACTTTAAGTGTCTCATTTCCTAATCTACTTCTCTCAGCATCACCCGACGTAATTCGACTACATTCCATTATCCTCGTTTTGCTTTTGTTGATGTTCATCTTATACCCTCCTTTCAAGACGCTGTACATTCCTTTCAACTGCTCTTCCAAGTCCTTTTACTGTCTCTGACAATTACAATGTCATCGGCGAACCTCAGAGTTTTTATTTCTTCTCCATGGATTTTAATACCTACTCCGAATTTTTCTTTTGTTTCCTTTACTGCTTACTCAATATACAGATTGAATGGCATCGGTGAGAGGCTACAAACCTGTCTCACTCCCTTCCCAACCACTGCTTCCCTTTCATGCCCCTCGACTCTTATAACTGCCATCTGGTTTCTGTACAAATTGTAAATAGCCTTTCGCTCCCTGTATTTTACCCCTGCCACCTTCAGAATTTGAAAGAGAGTATTCCAGTCAACATTGTCAAAAGTTTTCTCTAAGTCTACAAATGCTAGAAATGCCTTTCCTTAATCTTTCTTCTAAGATAAGTCGTAGGGTCAGTATTGCCTCACGCGTTCCAACATTTCTACGGAATCCAAACTGATCTTCCCCGAGGTCCGCTTCTACCAGTTGTTCCATTCGTCTGTAAAGAATTCGCGTTAGTATTTTGCAACTGTGACTTATTAAACTGATAGTTCGGTAATTTTTACATCTGTCAACACCTGCTTTCTTTGGGATTGGAATTTCGCCTGTCTCATACATCTTGCTCACCAGATGGTAGAGTTTTGTCAGGACTGGTTCTCCCAAGGCTGTCAGTAGTTTTAATGGAATGTTGTCTACTTCCGGGGCCTTGTTTCGACTCAGGTCTTTCAGTGCTAAGTCAAACTCTTCACGCAATATCATATCTCCCATTTCATCTTCATCTACATCCTCTTCCATTTCCATAATATTGTCCTCAAGAACATCGCCCTTTTATAGACTCTCTATATACTCCTTTCACCTTTCTGCTTTCCCTTCTTTGCTTACAACTGGGTTTCCATCTCTTTAATTTTCCTGTAAGCAGTATCTATCTTACCCCTAGTGAGATAAGCCTCTAAATCCTTAGATTTGTTTTCTAGCCATCCCTGCTTAGCCATTTTGCACTTCCTGTCGACCTCATTTTTGAGACTTTGTATTCCATTTTGCCTGCTTCACTTACTGCATTTTTATATTTTCTCCTTTCATCAATTAAATTCAGTATCTCTTCTGTTACCCAAGGATTTTTACTAGACCTCGTCTTTTTACCTACCTGATCCTCTGCTGCCTTCTCTATTTCATTCCTCAAAGCTACCCATTCTTCTTCTACTGTATTTCTTTCCCCCATTCCTGTCAATTGTCCCCTTATGCTCTCCCTGAAACTCTGTACAACCTCTGGTTCTTTCAGTTTATCCAGGTCCCATCTTCTTAAATTCCCACCTTTTTGCAGTTTCTTCAGTTTTAATCTACAGTTCATAACCAATAGATCGGTTACTGCTGCTAGAATGACAGGTTATCAAGATTTAAGTGAGCTTGAACTTAATAGTCGGCACACGAGCGATGGGACACAGCATCTCCGAGGTAGCGACGAAATGGGGATTTTCCCGTATGATCATTTCACGAGTGTACCGTGAATATCAGGAATCCACTAAAACGTCGACATCGCTGCGGCCGGAAAATGATCCTGCAAGAACGTTACCAACGACGACTGAAGAGAATCGTTCAACGTGACAGAAGTGCAGCTCTTCAGCAGATTGCTGCAGATTTCAGTGCTAGACCATCAACAAGTGTCAGCGTGCGAACCGTTCAACGGGATACCATAGATATCGGCTTTCGGAGCCGAAGTCACACTCGCGTATCCTTGATGACTGCACGACGCAAAGCTTTATGCCTTGTCTGGGCGCGTCAATATTGACATTGAACTGTTAATGAGTAGAAACCTGTTACCTGGTCGGAAGAGTCTCGTTTCAAATTGTATCGAGCGTATGGACGTGTACGTGTTGGAGACAACCTCATGATCAATGGACCTTTCCTGTCAGCAAGGTACTGTTCAAGCTGGTGGAAGCTCTGTAATGGTGTGGGGCGTTTGCAGTTGGAGTGGTATGGCACCCCTGATACGTCTAGATACAACTCTGACAGGTGACAAGTACGTAAGCATCCTTCCTGATCGCCTGCATCCATTCATATCCGTTGTCCATTCCGACGGCCATGGGCAATTACAGCAGGACAATGTGACACCCCACACGTCCAGTATTGCTATAGAGTGGCTCCAGGAACACTCTTCTGAGTTTAAACACTTCCGATGGCCACCAGACTCCCCAGACATCAACATTATTTAGCCTGTCTGGGATGCATTGCAACGTGCTGTTCAGAAGAGATTTCCACCCGCTCGTAATCTTACAGATTTACGGTGCGCTCAGTTCCCTCCAGCACTATTTCAGACATTAGTCGAGTCAATGTCATGTGTTGCTGCAGTTCTGGATGCTCGCGGGGGCCCTACACGATATTAGGCAGGTGTACCACTTTCTATGGCTCTTCAGTGTATTCAAAAATGGTTCAAATGGCTCTGAACACTATGGGACTTAACATCTTAGGTCATCAGTCCCCTAGAACTTAGAACTACTTAAACCTAACTAACCTAAGGACACCACACACATCCATGCCCGAGGCAGGATTCGAACCTGCGACCGCAGCGGTCGCTCGGCTCCAGACTGTAGCGCGTAGAACCGCACGGCCACCGCGGCCGGCCTTCAGTGTATTTCCGTATATAGAAGAGTTTATAGAGAAAAGTAGAAGAATTCGGTCTAACAGACGAGTCTTTTGGGTTTTTCTTTTATTTTAACTACATCTATCTGTATACCATAATTCTGACATGATGTTATTTGCTGTTCTGTTCTTCAGCTATTGTTGTACTGTGTTTGCCCTTTAATGTTTTGTTTTTTCTGTAAGCGCATATGTATGTTTGTCATTATGTTGCTGTATAGTGCTAAACGTAATGCTACTCCAATGTCATTGTCGTCACTGCCGTCGGCTCTCTCGTGCTTGTCTAATTGCGCTTTTATTTACTTTAAAAGTGTGTTTAGATGCTAACTTCGTCATTTTGTGCTATTCTGCTTTGTGCGATTATGTTTCTCTGGGACTTTGTAACCATTGTTGCCTGTATGGTCCCTGTAACCCAAAGCCAAAATAGAAAAATAATAATCCAAAAAAAAAAAAAAAAAAAAACAGGCGACTCACGTCAGGACGAAGATTTAAGACCACGCCCCAGCATGCTTGTATTTGTAAAACCGAAGGACGCAAATAATGTTTCGATTGAGAGTCATGCGCAACCTGCTGATAACGAAAGACTCGATCTAACGTTTTCTCTACTCTGTGGATACCTGGATATAGAATAAGGATATTCCCATCGAAATGTGCAATTGCTACGGAAAAAGCCACAGAACAATGAATGCTGTTGAAGGGTGGCAGTACAAAATGAATAGTGACGACAGGACTGAGAGAACTGTGAAAAATCATGAAGAGACTAACGACATTAGGTCCTGCTTGAAAGGCATTGCTCACATTCAGAAACTGGACTGACATCTATTCAAAAGTAATGTATTAAAAAGCTAAGAAAGCTACTGAGTCTACGCAGTTTACTTGATTGAAATTATTAATTACACTGAAGAGATATAACCAGCATTTTTTTTTTAGTTTCAACATTTTGTTGGTACAGAACAGCAACCTAGGTCAAAGTTGCAGAATATATGTTTGGACACTAGTTTGGAACCAGCTTGTTCATTTTCAAGTCCGATCTACCGAGGCTGCACTGAAAGTGAAGTGGTCTATCCTTTAACCATTTTTTAAATTTTAATTTTCGTATTTTTCGATGTCCATAATAATTGTTTTTATGGCTGTCTACATTTCATCTCTGTTTCACTGTATTTATACTTACGACTGTTCATAGGGGTCTCCCGGCCAACGGTACCATACGCTCATTTCCATTTTCACACAGACGTTCTCTGAAACTGTACTCTTTATCAGCCGTGTTAGGTAAGTTGAGAGAGTCATTTCCACCACGAAATTTCTGCCAAAAAAGACATGGTGGTATTTAACACGAAAGAAGCAAAGTGTTCAAGTAATAGTCCATGTTTTCTGGTACATTAACAACAGAAAGCATTGTTTGGCCTCAGAGAGGCATCAAATAAAAATATGTGCATCCATGAATGTCTGAACTGCACACAAAACAAAAATCTCCTTCCTTAGAATTTTTTAACATTATTTTAATACGACATTCTTAGGTAGATAAGTCCTTGCAGTAATTCTAATATTTAACACTCGGAAATTGGTAAAAAATTATTATCCGAGAGACTGCTTTCGTTTTAAATAATGAAACACAGCTTTAGTTTGTCTAATTCAATCTCAGCAATATTCCACACGGCGACTGCGGAAAACTGCTTAGACGTTGAACAGCACATGGTGTTTATGCAGTAATTAGTCTGCGAAATGCATGTCAGTTTCACGAAATTATACAGGAATAAGGGCATCAAGTTGTAGCAATACGTGCTCAACAAAATCGAAATCTGTATATATTTAAGACTTATATCACTTTATGTTTATACAGGTTATGGCAGAAACAGTGACTTGTTTTAAGTTGCGTACCATTGTTGAAAACAGTTATTAGCCGACAAAGTCTCCGGCAAACTCCGCTGTCCGCATATCTCCTTGTCCGCATTTCTTCGACATTCCCTGGTCTGTACCCACAAACAACGGGTACGGGAACACGACAAAAAAAAAAAATAAAAATGGATTCATTATTCTAGAAATATTTGCATTTGCCTTGAGTCTAGGTCGACGCAAGAACGCAGTTGTGCCGAAAGAAACGTAATTTTCCGTGAATAGTGTGACAACTCAAATAAACATAACTTACGGAGCCAATCCTAACAGCGTGTACATCTCATTGTGGTCGTACACGTTAAGCTAAAATTGTCAAACCTGCGTAAGACAGTCACTTCCGGAAGGATATGAGAATCATGTAATGAAGGATTTTAGCCTGTTCTCCAGATTACAAAGGGAGGAACACTTGTATTTTCACTCCCTCTTGGACACCCATGAATTTATGACAACGCTATCAATGAGTCACAACTGGAACCAGACATTTCGTACAGATATCTACGTGTAACAATTTGTGGGACTGTATAACAGCATTATCACATAAGCTCAATCGTAGGTAAAGCAGGTGGTAGACTTTTGCTCATTGGAAGGATACTGAGAGAATACAGTATGTCTGCAAAGGAGTCTCCTTACAGAACACTTCTGTAACTCATCCCAGTGAACGTGTACGAAGGAGGGCAGCATATATGGCGACGGGTTTGTTTTACGTGCTGGGCACTGTCTCCGAAATGCTGTAAAGCCCGAAGTGGCATAAGCTTAAAAACAGATGCCAACTATCCAGCAAAAGGGTACTATGTAACAAAGTTGCAAGAACCAGTATTACGTGAAGAATGGAATTACATACTGCGCTACCCTACGTACTCTCCGTTAAGTGCCAGCAACAAGAACAGAAGCACACACAGAGATATTTTACCGGATATTCTTCCTGTATTGGATAATGGAACGGCAATAAACTGTTCAATGTAATAAAATGGGAAGTATATTCCACCATACAATTCACAGTGCTTTGCAGAATATGGATATAGACACAAGAAGACGTAGTTTATGTCAGTTGTTTTTTAATTGATTGACTTATGCTCTTATCAGAAGACGCACTCAAGCCCAGAAGACACCTCTTTGTTCGTCAGACTGCCTGGATATCACTCCTTGCAGTCGGGAAATCTGCAGGCTACACAGCATCTGAGTCATCATTTATACGATAATCTCGAGCGTTCCATGATAGACTGGCTCGAAAGCACAGTTGCCCATTGCGCATGCGCCGCGAGCTGTCACGTGAGGCGGCTTACCAGTCCAGTCCAGTCAGCCCTGGTGCAAAGTGCGGCAGTCAGTGTGCAGCTGTTGCGGATGGTGTGTGTGTTGTGCCTGTGCTAAGCGCGAGTTAAAAGATGGCGCGACGCAAGAGGTTAGCGCCGCTTTTGCTACTCATGTTAGTAGCTCTGATCGTCCGAGAATCGCACGCAAGCGTGGAAACGCGTCCCAAAACGTTGCACGTAAACCAAGAGGATTCCCGGCTCCACAAGAGGACAGTTGTTTTCAATGCCCACCAGGACTTTGACAGCGTCGCCGATTCGCAGGATACGGATGCCGGAGCACGCAAGAAGAGGTCGACAGATCTGCCGAAGTACAATATGACAAAGGTAAGAAAACTAGAACACCGCTAACGCCCATACGCATCGGCCCCTGGACAAAGAACCAACTGGTCGATATCCCAGCGAAGGTTATGCGCAATAAGCGCGGTGTTTTCAAATTGATGCGTCACCAGTTTTCGCAGTAAATGATCAATAAGTGTAGTAGATCGCCTGTGTACGGTGGCTTGAATAATGTTTCTCATTCCGTTCAGCCTCATACAGTAAAACAATGTAATGTTGTCAAAGTAAGCAAACATTACAGATATTCCGGAAGACGATGGCAGGTCGCGCAAGGGCTTGATGCAAACGTCATTCGTTAAGACATGTGATTATCGCTGTAGGTGGACAAGAGTGTTTTTTTTTTTCCGGAATCAGATTTTGCAGTTTGTTGTTAGACCTC
Source organism: Schistocerca nitens (assembly GCF_023898315.1). Taxonomy (NCBI): domain Eukaryota; kingdom Metazoa; phylum Arthropoda; class Insecta; order Orthoptera; family Acrididae; genus Schistocerca; species Schistocerca nitens. The sequence continues at coordinate 77,536,059 of NC_064623.1, read as the reverse complement.
GGTACATACGTTGGAAAAATATTTGACATCTCTTGTCACATTTTACATGACTCACTTCAGTACTGACTTCTCACACTGATTATCGCTTTCCTTTGTGTGTGGTTGTTGAACACTCGCCAAAGCGTCTGTCATGGAACATCCCACTGGCAGCATAAAAAAATAATAGACGCATCACAATATTATAGTGTTGGCAACAATTTGGCAGGACAACCGGTACGGCAGAGTACTTGGGCTGTTGACAAAATTTGTTCTGTCGTCATACTAATAGCGCAATAAGTAACTTCATGAATGAACGATATTTTATCTAAAAATGTAGTTAGATGGCGGTGTGTAATACAACGTTGTCTCGATAACATATTCCGCGAATTAATCCTCTCTTCACGACTTTTGCGTTTCCTTGTATTAAACTATACAATACGAACACAAAATCGCTATCTTTTCCCATCCAGCGATTTAACTGGACCTTCCATTTTGTTAATGTATACCCTACTATTCACTAAAAGTAAGAAAGATATAAGTTTAGGGAATGGAATACTATATAAAATTGAGGCTCATGTAAATGGCGCAATGAAGGGATTCCACAACCTAGGAAGCACAATAACTCATGTCACATCCGAAGGAAAGAGTATCTCATATTGGCCTACCTTAATTTGAGAAAAAATGCTCCAGAACGTCTATGTGAAGCACAGAGTTGTATGAATCATTTGCTGCGTAAACACTGGAAAAGTAGGGAATATAAGTATTTGACACAATTTTTATTTTTTGCATGAAATGTGTTTCTAAGAATTGCTCGCCTGATGTGACTCAAACTACTGGTATGTACAGGACATGATGAACAGATGAATATAAATGTCTAGATGAGACATCATTAAAAATTACCATTAATTTGTTGAATTCATTGAAGCATTTGCTAATGCGGAATGAGTTAAGATGTACATTATGAAAGAAAAGCAACCTTTAGTTTGTTAATGCCTGTATCACATTGCTATGTAATCCAGAATGAATTTTCACTCTGTAGTGGAGTCTGTGCTGATTTGAAATTTCCTGCAAATAAAAACGGTTTGGCGGACTGGGATCCATTTTCTTTGCTTTTTGCTGGCACGTGCTCCATGTTTGCTATGTACTATTGTTGCCTAAATATTTTAAGTTCAATGTTGTAACATTTTGTAGTAGGGCAAAATGGAAGGAGGGCATTACTTCCTCTATTGCATCAAGTACGTACCTGTTTCTTTGCACTATTAGTTTAATATTTACTTGACAACTGATATTTATAAAACTATGACAGTTATTGCATATAACCTTTTAAATATCATTTTCTGTTCTGGTCAGTCAATCTACATGTCAGTGGTTGGTATGTGAGAGCTGGCACTTTTAGGTAACTTATTTCTTTTCCTTCATTTTTTCGTGTTATAATTGAGTGGTGATGAAGCAGCCATGCCCATTATTATTTTAAAACTTTGTCTTTGATCAGTTCCTGTCATGTATATACTAGCAAAAATTGGTGAAGGGTTATCTTATATGATAAGTTATCCAGAATGAAATTTTCACTTTGCAGCAGAGTGTGCAGTTATATGGAACTAACTAGGAGATTAAAACTGTGTGCCGGACCGAGACTCAAACTCGGGACCTTTGCCTTTTATGGGCAAGTGCTCTACTGACTGAGCTATCAAAGTACAACTCATGACCCGTCCTGACAGCTTCAATTCTGTCAAAACCTCATCTCCTATCTTCCAAACTCCACAGAAGGTCTTCTATGAACCTTGCAGAACTAGCATTCCTGGAAGAAAGGATATGTCTGGAAACATCCCCTAGGCTGTGGCTAAGCCATGTCTCCACAATATCCTTTCTTCCAGGAGAGCTAGTTCTGCAAGGTACGTAGGAGACCTTCTGTGGAGTTTAGTAGGTAGGAGACGAGGTAATGGCAGAATTGAAGCTATGAGGACAGGTTGTGAGTCGTGCTTGGGTAGTTCAGTTGGTAGAGCACTTGTCCACAAAAGGCAAAGGTCCCGAGTTCAAGTCTCTGTCCGGCACGCAGTTTTAATCTCCCTGGAAGTTTCATGATGAATTATGTTGTCTGCTTCATATACTTGATGGCTATTTATGTGTGCACTGAGAAATGTGGAAGAACAAACTCTGTCCAGCCATTGCTTTCCCATGCTGGGATTTATCATCGTAAATGTTTTTCTGATGTTCTGTTGCACCTTTCTTCATTTATTTACTTATTCTGCTTGGATAAGAATAATGGTGGTAACTGGATATACTTTTTCCAATAAAATCATCTTAGGATTTGCTTTAAGTGATCTGCAGAAACTGTGGACAATTTAAATCTTGATGGTTGGCTAGGGCTTAGCACCTACTTTTCCTGAATGAATGAATGAGTGTGCTGGGCTGTAACAGTACACACACTCTCAGTATTGTATGAACTCGTGTGAAGGGATAGTTGACTGTTTTCATTATAAATGCTTTCATGGACATCACTTTCATGAATATATGTCTGCCTTCTCTAGGATGGATTTTTTAAGATAATGCACTTCGCACCATCTAGAGGTGCAAGTGGTTAGTACAGCACAATTAAGACTTCAAAGCATGTCCCTGGGCTCTTACACTCATCTTCATTGAGGTAAGGTGAAGTATGTAACTCCTTACTGGTTGTTTTTACGGTGAATCTCCTACCATGAGCTTAAAAATGTTGTGTGAAGCATTGCAGATGGTCATTGTATTTCTTGTCTTCAGTTCAAAGACTGGTTTGATGCAGCTGGTTTTCACAGCTTTATCTGTAGAATTCTGTGTTAGAAAGCCTGTCCTTTGACATTTTTATTATGTGATTATCTGGATCAACCATCTCTTCTTTAGCATTCTACATTACAGGGTGTCTTGATCTTTTTTGTAATCTCATATTCTCTGATATCTTCATCAGGTTTGGCACTCAAAAACTTTCAGTTTATCTTTTGAGGATTGATAGGTTTTCAACTTCCATTTACTGAACTCTTAAAACGTCAGGCCACATCATAATAAACAGTGATAAGCTTTTATGTCTAATTGTATGTTGTACCTCCTTCAGATCATAACATTGGTTCATATGTTACAACCATATGTTAATTTTTGAAATGTGAACCAAGTTGGAAAAGGTAATTATCCATTCAGCATGTGATATGTTCCCATAATGTATATCTCAATTTTTAATATTTGTACTGATTTTAGTTTTTATACAAAAACTAATGTTATTAGGATTTCAGTTTGTATCACCCATGTCGATTTTTTTCTTCAGGTTTTAACATAATTAGTCAGTGTATTTTAGTATTTAGGGATGTCATTGTAACTTAATGTGAAGCTACTACATTTTATTTTTTTAATATTTAAAAAAAAATGTAGTATACAAATGACAGTAATAAAGAGGGTACTAGTTACTATTGACGTCACATACCATGGAAATGGAAGCAGCAAGCAGAGTTTAACCATTATCTGTAATGGCAACATCCTACCATGTGCAATTTATGACGACTCATCATGACTTAGATATAATTGATATGTAAATTTACAGTTTCCCAAGTGACATATTTGTGATCTAGTATTAATTTATATCTTAATGTCTGAATATCATTGTTCTTTCATTCATGTAACAATGAAGATAGCTACACGATAGCTGAAATCAGTCTGCAATAAACAGATTAAAAATTTACCCCTGCAGATGCCATGCCTCCAATCTTGTATCTCATTAATATGGATGTGGAGCATGCTGTTCCTGCTCCACTTCAGAAACAGTAACAGTCATTACTATAATATTAGAAGGAGAAATGACATACACTATCCATCACCTGGTCTTAGTGTGACACCGAAAAGAATGCAATATTCAGTCGTAAAAATTCTGAACTATTTACCTAGTAATGTAAAGAATTTAATAGTTGATAAGAGTAACATAGAAAACAAACGGCATTCAATGCAATTCAATGCAATGGGATCGAACACTTCCCTTGACCTATATAGCTCAACAGCAACTCCCGATCCCATAACTTATGATCGACCACTACCGTTGACCCATGTAACTCAAAAACATCTCCCAATACAAATACCAATACCAACCTTCACAGCCACAAATTTCATTGAAACACTTCCCTATACCCCAATACACAACACATACGCCAAAAACAAAAAAAAAAGGGGGAACTTACCAAAAGAAAGTTCCAGCCCCACAAACTAGATTGGCCACCACAATCACACACAAATGCACACACAAATGCACAGGCAAACATACACACACACACACACACACAAACCAACAAAAAAATACTGAACCAAAAGAAAAACCCAACCCACCCACACCTCAACCCCCTCCCCCCACCCCACCCCCACAACCCCAAAATAAAAAACCCACAAACAAAAACCAAATACAAAATAAAAAACATCTCAATCACACACTACAACTCAGCAAAAACTTCAACAAAATAGATCCTCCACAACTGAAACAAAAAACACACACACTCCCCCTCCCCTCCCCCCCCCCCCCACCTTAACAAACACTATACCACAAAATAAACCACCCACCCCACCCTGAACCACAGCCACCCACCCACCCAGCCCCCCCCTAACTAACCACTTTCGGCCTATACATTTTACCCACAGCCCTTAAAAAAACACGAACAATACAATAGCCCTCTGGGACACTCTTCCGCCAACAGTACTCATCTAAATGAGACTGAAGGTTGGAAGAGCGCCTCTTCCCCCTCCCGATAACTGACTTAACCGCCCCCCACATCCCCTCTATTGTATTAGTACAAGCCCCTGTATCATAAATCTTAAACTCTTAACTATGGTTCACTACTAAATGATTAAATCCCCTCTCACCCAACCCCCTATAAGAAGAAAAAGCATCTGAAACTATTGTGGACCCCAGCTCTATATATTCCTCAATTAACCCCACTAATTCAGCCTTCGACCTCCCTTCCACAACCCTAAAAACACATTCGGAACCCCCATCCCCCAGAACAACAGCCCCCCACACCCAAAGACCAGCCACAGACTTCCCCCTCCCATACTTCCTTTTCCCAAACTGTGACTCGTCCACCTCCACAACTACCCCATGCCCCCCTGTACTTAATAAATTCCGAACACACTTCACGACAAAAGGAATACCAATCTAAAACAGTCCTCTCACTCACACCAGTCTCATGCGCACAAAAACTCTGTGGGGACCTATAACAAAAATAATATGTAACAAGCACAATCTCACGCATGCCCAATCTAGACTTCTCGAACCAGGTACCGCGCCGTATAGAACGCCATATGTCATCTTTGCGACAGCGCCACATGTAACCGTCCCTGGTCCGAGAGGCCGGAACTTTAACCAATTTCATTGGTTCGCGGCACACACCGCAGTTCACGACTTCGGCAATTAAGCCAAATAGCTGAAGAAATTTGATCAGCTCTAAAGCAGTCTCCCCCATCATAGCCCTCAACCGAGCACTATTAATCCGGTCTTTCATATCCATTCCTGAACAAAAAACCACAACCGAACACACTTAATAACAAACTCACCCGACGTACAGCAATCATCATTACATTAACCATCACACAAAACCGTTAACTCACTGATACAAATTCCGCTTCAAAAAGACGCACGCAGCACTCACCACTACGCAACAGCAAACTGAGCCCAACACACCAAACAAACGAAAACCATGAACATACCACCAGAGGGCACAACAAACAACAACACGACATCTACAAACACGCCACACTCACAAACCAAACTCCGCGCCGTAATGATGTCACACACCACAACACCCTTACGTCACGGGTCAAAGCCGACGCGTGAGATCGGATGTTTTCTGTTGACCCGAACCAATGTTGCATTGGTTCTAGTTCGATGAGCCTTCTCCCAAAGCTCTTAAAGAACCCACATCTATGGCTGGATTAAAGTAGTTTTGTCTGGTCACAACACATCTGTAGTCCTCTTTTTCTCAGCAATTTTATAACAGCTTTGCACCATCCCAGATTACTTCTGTCTTTACGTTGCTTACTAATGCTACACTGTCTGTGCATGGGCAAGACTGCTAATGTTTACACACTACAGGTGGATTCTTTTGGTGTCAGTTTTAGCAAATTCTCTATTGCTCTCTTCTAAAATGAGATTCTCAGTCTGCTTTGAACTTCAAAATTTTCAGTGTGTTCTATTGATGACTTTATTTCATAGAAGGCTGTTCTATACTCATTTTACTTAATATGATTGATTTTGTGAGTATTTCAGATCCTCGTGATTTTGTTAGCCTCTGTCTGTGTATGGTGTCGTGTGTGTTGGATTATTATCTAAAAGTGGTATTTGACATTGGATTAACTGAAGAATTCAATACTGCTTTACCAACTTTCTACCAAATTGTCACCTTCCAAATTAACCCAGTCACTACAAACACGACAGATAATTCTGTCACAATAGGCTACATTCAAAAAAATTAATCTATAAGAAAAAGAAATGTTGTGGTGTTCTGGTTTCTCTCTGTTTGCAGACATAGTGTCACACACTACATTGTTATTTTGTTATGGGGTGAAGCCAACATCCAACGTGAGAAGGTTCAGTTGATCCTGGGCATGTATAAAATTCCACGTATCCTTCTCATTATTTGTTGCAGGCTAAAGGCTAAACAGAGAATAGTGTGGCGCTCTGTTGTAAAAGTCACGTTGGCATTTTCCTGTTAGTTCTATCGTTATATGGATAAATCTTTTGGAATGGGAAATCAACAGCACTATAAAAATGATATCAAGTAACACAGTTTCTTCTTCTATAGTTCACGTACATAAGGTGATGAATTTTCTTTTAATGTGGGACGAATGAGTATGTGCTTTTCCAATATGTAGGTATGACCGTTCTGCCTCTCAGATATTTTCTGTTAAAGACTTCAGTTGAAATCTGGACATTGTCCCACGTTTTTAATAATTCACCATAAACATGATCTTTGCACAAGCCTTAATATTATTTATTGCTTGCTGCTGTATTTTGCTAAACAATAGAAGGATGAGTGATATCTCACGCACATGTACCTGGGACTTCAGAATTAGAATAGGACTGTGGATCACTGTGGTTGAGTGGTGAAGAATATACTGTTTGTGTATTTGCTAATAATTTTTATTAGTCAGTGTTTTCTTCTAATATAAAATTCATTGAGTTTCAACAGGTGAGTTCACTGAAATAACTCAACATTTTGACTACTGTCACTTTCGTTGTCTTCGTATGAAGTGTCAAAACAATACCTTGGTAGCCATTTGAGTGCCTCAAACACCAACTGGAATCATATCTGCTTGACAACTCATTTCGCTCAGCAGAAAAATGTCTCAATATGTAATGACATAAAGCGTGCGTGATTAAGACAGAAAGAGGGCAAGAAAGGTGGAACTTATAAATGTTGTGGTCTTCATCTGATGACTGGTTTGTTTTAACTCTCCACATTAGTCTATCCTGTAAAGGCTTGTAATTTACAAATAACTACTGCAACCTACATCCATTTTAACGATAAACTGATCTGTTCTTTTAGTCAGTTTGTGCCATTATCATTTTTTCCTCTAATTTGATGCAGTCCCTCCTCATTAGTAACTTGATCTGCCCATCTAACCTTCATTGTTCCCTTTTCTGTACAGGCTGCATTCCAGACAAATGCATTCAGGAAAGACTTCCTAAAACTGAAGTCAATATCAGATATTAATAAATGCCTGTTTTTCAGAAATATTTTTCTTTCTGTACCCAGTATGCATTTTATATCCTCTCTACTGTGGCTATAGTCGGTCAATTTGCTGTGCAAATAACAAAACTCGTCTACATTTCATTGTTTCATTTCCTAACCTAATTCTCTCAGCATCACCTAATTTAATTCAACTACGTACCATTATCTTCATTATCTTGATGTTCATTTTATAGGTGTAACATCTTTTCAAGAGTCTATCCATTCTGTTCAGCTGCTCTGCCAAGTCCTTTGCTTTTTCTGATAGAGTTAAGATTGAACATAGTTAAGTATAAATGTATATCTAATTCATTCTATTAAAAGAAAAAAGCTTAAAACAATCGTGTAAATGGACAATTTGTTACTGTGTTATTCAGTAAGAAATTGCAGTAAAATTGTAAAACTTGCTCATTCCGCACCTTAGTGAGAAGTCCACCATAATGTGTAAATAACTAATTAACTATTGTTGAATCAGCATAAGTTGATGCCTTCAGTTGCAGAGGGCTGGATGCAGCAGCTTTGCTAGCTTACCTCAACCAGTAACGTATCACGATTTTGTAAACATCTCAATGGCAACGCCTCAGTGTTGTCATAGCTCTGCACGTGGCTACTGTTTTCGCCTGCGGCCATTAGTACTTTGCAGTTGAAAGCTGACAACAGTGCTGTGAGCTGTCAGGCATCTTTGTACACAGTCTCGAACATAATGCTTGACGACGACCATCCTAAGTTCTTTACAATTAACATTGTCTCCAGTGCATGATATTGTGGGGCCTTACAAAGCCCAGAGGATCACTCATAACTATCAGACTGGGAGAAACTTTCAGGTGACCATCTATTCTGTTACCAAATTGTCACTGTTATGTTCAGTTGTTCCATCTACGAACTCAAAACAGGTGAAGAGGCCATGAAACAAGTACAAAAGTTTAATGAACTCAACTATGTCACCTACCACCCCCCAGTGCGCTACATAGCTGCAAGTTTTTTTTTTTAAATATTGTATAAAACACACAAAAACTGAATTAAGTACAAAAAGGTAGTGAAAGTTCATACTTGATATTGAGTGTCAAATGAAAACTGAATGCTATTGAATGTAGTAGCCTATTGTGTGTTCTATCTTGTAAACATTTGCAGATAATCATGGAAGCCATCTCAACACTGAATGAATAAAAGTACCGAAGGAAATTTTCACTCTGCAACGGAGTGTGCACTGATATGAAACTGCCTGGCAGATGGAAACTGTTCACTGGACCGACACTTGAACTTGAGACATTTACCTTTTGCAGGCAAGTGCTCTACCGAATGAGCTACCTAAGTGAGACTCGCTTTGTCGTCACAGCTTTAATTCTGCCAATACCCTGTCTTCTATTTTCCAAACTTCACAGAAGCTCTCCTGAGAAACTGCAAAACTAGCCCTTCTGGAAGAAAGGATATTGTGGAGACGTGGATTAGCAACACTGCAGGGCATGTTTCCACAGTTAAATCTTCACTCTGCAGCAGTGTGTGCATTGATTTGAAACTTTCTGGCCAGTAAAGCCGTGAGGACGGGATGCGAGTCATGCTTGCATAGCTCAGTTGGTTCGGCACTGGCCTGTTTGGTTCGGCACTTGCCTGTTTGGTTCGGCACTTGCCTGTTTGGTTCGGCACTTGCCTGTTTGGTTCGGCACTTGCCTGTTTGGTTCGGCACTTGCCTGTTTGGTTCGGCACTTGCCTGTTTGGTTCGGCACTTGCCTGTGAAAGGCAAAGATCTGTTCAGAGTTAGTCCCAGTCCACCCGGTTATTGGAAGCGTCCAATTTCACTAATCTGTTACGGCCCCTGGCCATAATGGTGGCGTGATGTGTGATGTCATTATGGCGAGGTGTTTTTGAGTTGGTTCATGTTTGTAGATTTCGTTTTGTTTTATTTGGTGGAGTCCTCTGTTGGTGGATGTTGACATGTTGAGTTTAACGTGTGATATTTGAGTCTGATTATCACTCTGGTAACATGGGTTTGTTGGAGTCTGGGTAATCAGCACTGTAACCTGGATTTGGAAGTGTCTCCTTTGTTTCCAGTGACATGTGTTCTTTTGTGTGTGTGTGTGTGTGTGTGTGTGTGTGTGTGTGTGTGTGTGTGTGTGTGTGTGTGTGGTTATTTTGTTAGGTGTGATTAGTTTATTCAGAGGGGAGGGGGGGCAACCTAGGTGAATTTGTTGATAAGTAATTTTTGTTTTGCTTGTAGTTTATAGTAAGTCTGATGTTTTGTTTTATATCTGTGGTGTTTTGGATATGTTTTAGTTGCTCCAGCATATATGCAGGTTTTTGGGTTTTCGAGTTGAGGTTTTGGGTTTGGTAGTGTTTTCTGAGTTATGTTGGTGTGTGAAGTTTGTGGTTGTGATTTTTTTTTTATTTTATTTTTTTTATTTGTGGTTTGCCAGTAGGTATCGAGAGCTGCGTTTGAGCTGTATAGGTCAAGGGAAATGTCAGATTATGCTTTTGAGAATTGCAGATATTGGTTTTTTGGTATTGTGAATTTGGTTTGCCTGATTACAGCTCAGCTCATGATTCTCCAGTGATGCCTGGGGAGATCAAATCATTGTATCCACACAAAAGAGTTCTTAACTGTTGACTGCACCCACTGGATTTTCCTTGAACGATGGAGCAAACCCAATCTGGCCATACTGATTGAAGTTTTCTGCAATTTCCCTAAATCGCTTAAGGCAAATGCTGGGATGGTTCCTTCAAAAGGGCATGGCTGCTTTCCTTCCCCATCCTTCTCTAATCTGAGCTTGTGCTCAATTTTGGGAATTGCAGATATTGGCTTTTTGGTATTGTGGGTTTGGTTTGAGCTATATAGGTCAAGTGAAGTGTAAGATTCCTGTTGCTTTTGTGGCTGTGGTGTTATGTAATAAGTTGAGATTTTTTAGTTTCATTTTTTTTTTTTTTGAGTGAGATGTTCTTATGTCATTCCTATTTTTGTTCGCATTTGTTGGCAATTGCATGAACTGATGATATCTTCACCATTTCCTATACACTGGAAGTAGGCATTTCCGCCATATTGATGACGTCATGGGTCAAAGCAAATGGGTGAAATCAGACGCGTATAATTTTAATCTACCAGGAAGTTTCAGGATAATAATAATACTGTAGTCATTGAAATTGAGGAAACTGTCATAGTGCGCAACAAACATCATATTTCGACCCTCTTCCATTGTCAACCATTAAAGGAAAATCCAGTGGGTGCAAGTCACCAGTTAAGAACTCTTCTGTGTCGATACAAGAATTTGATCTCCCCAGGCATCACTGGAGATACATGAACAGTAGTGAGACCAGAAAAGGCAGATGTGGTTATTCACTACACAATTAGCGGTGCACTAATTCTACAGATTGTGACTATAGTGCCTTCTTTCAGCTAGCCACCATGTTTGCTGACTCATCCTTGAGTGTACAAAGGAACAGTGGTGGACAACCTCTCATAAGGTGATCAAATAACTCAGGGAACTAGATGTGGGGATGTAAGACTTTTTAAGCTTTTGATTGTGCAAATTTACCCACAAAGGTTGTGTATTTGTATTTGTCTTCATCATATGGCCAGTCCCTCTCCAAATATACCAAGCGTCTCACCAAGGGTTTTACAGACTGAAACTACCCTCCCAACCTTGTATTGAGTGGGGTAACGCAGCGTTTAACACACTGGAATCGGATTTAGGATGACGGTGGTTCAAATCCACATCCGGCCATACTGATTTAAGTTTTCTGTGATTTCCCTAAATTACTTAAGGTAAATACCAGGATGGTTCCTTCAAAAGGGCATATTTTTTATATTATTTTTGTATGTAATTTATATGTGATTTTTATGTATAATTTGCCTGAGTGTGCATGTTTTCAGATGCTCAGGAACACAAAGGGTTACATTACAATTTAGACACCACCAAGGCATTTCTTTTTTTGTCATACCTTTCTGTTTTGGCACTTACTGACACTGGAATACACTTCGCAGACTCATGTCGGGTACAGTTTTTATCTCAATAAATGGTATCTTTTTGGTAAAATGTCACCCACTAAGTGGACTTAGTGAAAGACTGGAGACTCGGGTGCCATCTGCCTGCACAACTGCCAGTGCCAGAGTTATGCCCTGGTTGTCCGCTGTGTGTTAAAGGCCTCAACTCAGATATGCTAGGCACTGTTTGCTGTAAACGATTGTACTACTCAGTTGAACAGTTTGAGATCAAGAATTATCTTATGAAATGTTCATATGCTAAACTGAGCGCTTGGGATCTGTCTTGACATACAGACAAAATGCGGTGACTCTCAGAGGAACTAATAGAAACTTGGTCCTACATGTTTTACATTTACAAATGCTGACTCGGTGCACATCATAGTGAGAGGTCACAATTGTGATCTGCTGAAAGTGTAAATAACTGACTGAATATACCAGAATGCTAGATAATATTGCATGTGTTCACTCTTTGTTTTATGAAATTATCTCTTGAGGTAATGCAGCTAAGATAAGGAAATGCAATAATTTAGCAAATGTGAGCTGTATGAATATTGTGTAAATTGGGATATGACACCCATCTTCAAAAACGGATGAATGCACATTTTCACAGTGATGTAAACTGATAAAATTGTCACGAGCTCTCTAGTGGGTTCTTAACCACTTGACATGGCTGGAAGCTCAAGCATTTTATCATGTTTTAAAAGATTGGGATTTCTGATCCTTGCTTTTCTGCACACTTACTCTTTAGTGATACTCATGGATGTTAAGTCAATTGCTGCAACTTCAAATTATGCAAGATCAGAATAAGATAGAAAACTAATTTCCTGAGAATCCAACAATGGACTATCCAGGAGAGGATAGTGATAAATGAAAAAGATACACACCATATAGTGGAGATGTTGAGTCACAGATGGGCACAACAAAAAGAGTGCTGGGATATTGTTGGAAATTATCATTTCTGGTATATGGACACCATGCCGCTAGTCCTGAAGCAGCATTAGGCTGATCAGTCAGGCATATTTGGGAGATGAGGGTCCCACTGACCATCAGTAGAGAATGCGGTAGTTGGGAACTGAATGTTGAGTGATGTGTGTGCCACATTATGCCTTGCAGTGACTGCTATAAAATTGGTGGATTCTTACCAAATTAACACTTGTCAATGTGACAGACTATAGCTGATTAACCCCGTATGAGACTAACCAGTTCCAAAATAGCAGGGGTTGGTAACTATGTACAAGTTTGGTGTAAAAAGCATTCACCAATTAAAATAATTTGCTGCTACCGGTCCACCAAAGGGCAAATTCATAACCACAAACAAATATAATGGCATACTTCCTGCCATAGGGATTTGGTTGTGAACTATTGCATTGTGCCCCCAGAAAAATTATCTGGGAGGCCTAAGGAAGTATGAAACATGAGAATGGATGTAAATAATAGGGAAAGTTTATGATTCATCAGGATATTAATGTAGCCAACCACTACCAATTTATTCAAAGAAGACACAATATTTACTTTGAATGGTGGCTAACACAGGATAATGTACACAGTGGTATAAATAATATCAGAAACATCTGTCTTGGCAGAGCATTCTCCAATGACGACTAATATAACCCAGAAGTATTGTGCATTGCATTAGTTTGACTACACTACATTAATTGTTAATACACAACAAATTCAACCAATTCTCTGTGCATTGTTCAGTTCAGCACAGCAAAGTTCAGTCACTTTGCTTCACCAGCATTCACTGTTCTGTACTGCAACAAATATACTGGTTTTGTAGCTGACATCAGGTGCTCTCAGGTAGTGTGTTAAATGTAATTTTAGTGTTTTATAGCATTTGTTAGTACTGTTTCACATGCAAATGTTAATAACAATATTGTGAAAAGTTGTGTGTGTGTGTGTGTGTGTGTGTGTGTGTGTGTGTGTCTGTCTTTTACTTTGGAGGAAGACATTCTGGCCAAGAGGTTAGATGTGTAACAGTCTATTCATTGTGTCTGTCGGTGACCCGAAGTTCCTCTGTACAGTAGCAATCTGTCCTTTCCATAGTAGCATTGTTATTTCATCCTGACTTTCCTTTGTTTGTTAAATGTTAATAACTTTGACGAAATGTATGTACACACCAAAAACACTGAAATTGCTTACAGGAGCGCTACGGAAAGTCTAATGAAAATGACATCGCAATAAAGAGAAGAGTGCAGTAAAATTTTTGTTGGCTCAGTTTAACTACTCTACTGTGGGAGAAATTCAGGGCTGCATCCACATACAAGGTGTTTGAGAAGTGTAATGATACTGATTTTTTTATTTACCAAAGCTGTATTTATTTATTTATTTATTTAGACAACAATATTGTTCCCTTGAAAGTAGTCTCCATCGGCAGCTATACATTGGCAGTGTCATTGTTCCCAGTCTTGGTAGCAGTGCTGAGAGGCTTCAACTGGTAGGGCCATTAACATGTCAGTTTCATTCTGTTGAATGTTCTCCAGAGTCCCAAGTAGACACCATTTTAAGACATTTTTCCAATTTTGGGAAAAGGAAAAAGTCACAAGGACTTGGGTCAGGTTATGGAACAACAGGAATGCCTTTTGAGGTCAAAAATTCCTTGATGGGAGTACCCATGTGACATGGGCCATTGTCATGATGTAGCAGCCAGTTGACACAAACATTTCACATGTGCTAATCTTCAATCAAAAGTTGATGTATGGTGAAAGTGTTTAATGGGTCATCCATCATCTTTTTAATGGGTCACCCATCATCCTCATTGTTAAACTTGGGTCTGACGTCACAAGAGCATGCACACGTTCAATGTTTTTATTGGTTTTTGAAGTTGAAGGTCTGTCTGAGCAAGGTTCGTCTTCAGTGTGATCTCGGCCTTCCAAAAATAATTCGGGCCAGTGAAAAGCTTGTGCTCCTGGCATGGAATGTTCCCTATAGTCTTGTTTCAACTTTTCAAAGGTAACACTTGCAGATTACCCAGGTTTAACACAAAACTTGATAGCATAATGTGGCTCTAAATTCTGCTGTTCCGTTTTCGTAACACACAACAAAAACATAGCTTAACTGATAAGTGCTCTCAAATATCATGTGATGGCTGTATGGAGCGGTGACTTGGGCTGAGCACCTGGAAGGGATTAACAAACTGGTCCACATAAGCAAAACAACACTACGTTGCCAGATCACAGTATATAATTTGTGTGTCCTACATACAGCATTTAACTTTACAGCTTACATTTATTTCCTCTGCATCTTTGATTTCAGATTCCCAAAGTACATTGGTATTTACAGTACGATTGTCTGTTCAGTAACCAAGTGAGGTGGTGCAATGATAAGATATTGGACAACCAATCGGTAGAACGACGGTTCAAATCACCATTTGGTCACCCAGATTTAGGTTTTTTTGTGGCTTCCATAACTCACTAGAGGCAAGCTCTCGAATGGTTCCTCTGAAACTCCAGTCAGAACTCCTGTGCAGTCGCTAATGACCCCAGTGTCTATGTTATGTAAACCCTAATCTTCCTTTCAATGTGTGTCTTTTGTTAATGGCATGCACTGCTGCTGCTGATTTATCTGGCTGGCTGAGGTGAGCACTTTGTGCGCATTTCACATGCGACTAAGAGATATGATATTGCGTGCAGGTATAGAAGAGGAGCCCGGGCAGAAAGGGAGAGGGAGGCATCTGAAAGGAGGTGGCCTGGAGTTAGGGAGTGAAAGTTATTGAACCTTTAATATATTCTGTAATTGTGGTATGCAGAAGAGCTCTCCTGGGGTGGGAGCAAAGGTCAACTGCCAGTCTAGACACAGTGTGATGAAAGTAAAAGAAAAAGGAAACGTGAGAGGTGACGGCTCACATTCATGTGGCTGGTGAGCAGGGCCATAAGCAGACAGTAGAAGCCGTCCACTCTGGCTGAAGACTCAAGTACGAGAGAGCATTGGACAGCCGTACACATGATTCATTTCCTGTGCTCCCTATTGGTCACCCGGGCAATGCATGTAATTAGTTTTGTCAACAAGGTGTAGCAAAGGTGGTGCGATATTAACGATACCAGAGAAGGAAGGTTGCCACTCACCATATAGCGGAGATGCTCAGTCGCGATAGGCACAATAAAAAGATTCACATACTCATAGCTTTCGGCCATTAAGGCCTTTGTCAGCAGTACACACACACACACACACACACACACACACACACACACACACACACACACACACGCGCACGCAAACTTAACTTGCAGACGTGTGTGCAAGTTGCGCTTGTGCGCGTGTGCTCGCGTATGTGTGTCTACTGCTGACAAAGGCCTTAATGGGCGAAAGCTATGAGTATGTGAATGTTGTTATTCTGCCTATGCGACTCAGCATCTCCTCTATGTGGTGAGTGGCAACTTTCCTTCTCTGGTATTGTTACATTCCATCCTGAATTTCCATGGTGTGATATTAATGTACTCAGCAACACTGGGAAAAGTGACGTGATGCCGGTGTTTACAGGTACCACCAGGCACATATGCCACTGTGAAACTCACGTTGAGAAAGTGTTTGAAAGATGTGGCTGGTACCTTTGTTATTAAAATTGTTTTTAACCGATTGTCTAAAATATTCCCAACTACCTGGCCATCCCGTGCAACTGCATTTAGCTTTTGGACTATGGTGTGCACTTTTAGCTGCTCCTGTAGCTTCCAGCTATCCTGGATCCTAGAGGGTCCTTCAGAAACCCCATTGCATCCTTTTCTTTCTTTCTTTTTTTTTTTTTTTTACGTGAATAGAATTTTATCTTCATGTTGTGTTTGTCTGTAGTCCTGTCAATATTTTAAATTTTTTGCCCTACAAACAAATTAAGACACTTCATGTCTTCTGCTGCCTCTTCCTCCCTCTCCAGCATTAGATACTTCGTTCCAGAATTGGATGATGAGCGTAGTATTCTGCTGTCCAAGTGGTGCCACCTGTTGGTGTTTGTATACAAGCATATAAAAGTTTTCATCTTGCAGAGGGAAGTTCTCCATGTTACTTCCTGATTTTGCTTTATCAGAATGGTAGATGGCAACCTTTATGTTCTTGTGTGTACTAATGAGATTTTGCACTAGTTCGAACAGATTTTCTTCATTGTATGACCAAACAATGAGACTGTCTACATGCTGACAGTGACCTACCACATGGCTGTATAAAATAAAGTTTCATCATATGATGCTGTCAATGGTTTAATAGCTCATTTTCAGGTACTATCTCTTTCTTGGCGTTTTGTACACGATCCAATATTTGACTCTATTGCTTACATCTTGACGTTGTAAACTGACATGCACGTGGTACCTATCTCCAGGTACTTTTCAATTGCTGGCATCGTGACCGGAGACAGTTTTCAATTGCTTAATAACTTCACTGTAGATATCAACTCCAACAGCATAAGTATTTTTGTGTGTTTCTGTTTGTCTAGCTGTAGAAAACAGTGTGCCCTTTCATAACACAATGATGACATACCAAGTCTTGTATATTAAATATATCTGAAGATTAAGTATCAAATCATAAAATAAATTGTTGGATATTAATTTTCTTAATGCTCTTGGTTTAGGTTCCAGGCACACTCTGAGATCCGTTTCTTCTTCTTCTTCTTCTTCTTTTTTTTTTAAAAAAATAATAATACTCCTCACATATGTTTGTGATCCTTGGAGTTAGAAGGCAGCTCGTGTTGATATTTATTTGTTAATGGAATATGACACCAGATTGTAGATAAGGAATGATGAGTGTGCTATATTTCTATCAAAATCATTCTCCAGCATTGCCAAAGGACTTCCTAATGGCATCCGTACGAAGGGAAATCCGCCGTGGAGCTCTTTCTTGTCCAGGCGCATATCCTAGAACATTTCTGGCATTTGCTCATTGTTACTTGATTCTTTTACAATTGCACAGAAATACAAATAAATATGTCAGGGTTGGATATACGCTTTTTAAGTCACATCTTTTTCGTGGATTGTAACATTTGTTCAAAAGATAATTATCATTAGGATAAAATAAAACTGTTGACACTGAATTAGATGGGAATTCTTGACAGTTGATGTTCTTCTTTCAGACAATGCTTCATTATGGATAACTGCATCATCTGTGAAGAGTCTTAAGGCTGCTGTTAATACTGTTCACAGGGTTATTAATATGCAACATGAACAGCAAGGGTCCCAACACATTTCCCTGGGGCACACTTGAAGTTACATCTGAAACTGTTGATGAATCTCCATCCAGGATATGGTAACGTGCTGCAACCTTCCTACCAAAATATCCTCAACCCAGTCATAAGTTTCACTTGATACCCCCATACAGTTATATTTTTGATAATGATTGTAGATGTAATACCAGGTCAAATGCTTCTCGAAGATTGAGGAATACTGCTTCTACTTGACCGCCTCGATCTGCAGTTTTCAGTATGTCGCCTAAGAAAAGTGCAAGTTGAGGTTCATATGATCAATATCCTTGGAATCTGTGCTGGGTGGCATGGAGGAGGTCACTCTGTTTGAGGTACCTCTTTACATTTGCCCTAGGTCTGTGATTACTGGCAGTTTTATTTCCCTTCTATGTGGAGAGTCTGTGACGTTTGGGGGCAGTGTATCTTAATATTGAAACAGGTGAAACTTTACAAAAAATTTCACATGCAGTCTGTTAGTTGTTTTGCCATTGTTTAGGAATGGTTAGTCATTATTTGTTCTTAAGTTGGAAACTTCACTTTGGTGGTAAAAGTAACTTTGACAGACGGCACTTTCAGACCAGAAATTAATGCGCGTGCAGTTCTAGAACATTGGCCACATTTAAGAAAATATGGAGTGTGTACTTATCAGGTTCATTGAATACACAATGATCCTTAAATATGGTATGTGCCTTTCCAAAATATGATGCACTAGATCCCTACAAGTAATACACTGTCACCTACAGGTCAGCATCCAGCAACACAGTAGTGTACTGCTGGTTGCTGCCCTTCCCATATGCCAGCAACACAAGACATCTCTGCTAGTAAAATCATTGCTAAGAAAGAAACCCCCCCCCCCTCCAAAAGAAAGAGAGAGAGAGAGAGAGAGAGAGAGAGAGTGTGTGTGTGTGTGTGTGGGCCAAAAGCAGAAGAATCAGAAAGCTATGCCTGTGATCAAAGCTATGACAAGCACAGAAAAAGTAAGGAAACTGAGGAGACTGGTTCTGATATCTCTTCAAAGAGTGACACCGTGTATCATGTTGATCCCTTGGGAGAATCCACACTAGATCGTATTTTAAATGACAGATCTGACACACGTAGATGGAGGAGACCATATCTTGGCTAAATGTAGAGGAAGAAAGAGGAAATCACTGGAAATGACCTACAAGTTATGGTTCTAAGGCCTTGTGGACAAGGTCAAAGTAATTCTCACATTGAATGTAAAAGAAATTTCTCTTACTAATAAAAGTGATGTGATATGGAAATTGCCAATTCCTCTTGTTGCTACTGGGGTGAGAAATACCTAGTAAGGAAATGGGAAACATCTAATGAGACATCTACTTTTTCTTTAATGGTTCTGTTGAGATTAATAAAAAACAGACAGTGCTTCTCTTCTGTGTACCTCTTAGTTTTTTATTAGTGTCAGTGTATTATGTATAATTGAAAACAGTTCCTACCCATTCCTGATCGACTTTATGATATTAAAAATAGGAAAAACAAATAATTTTCTGTAGTTCACGCTGACTTAAGTTTCATGCCATAAATACCATAGAAATATACCCCACAGAAAAACCCCAGCTATACATACATATCATTTTGTGTGTTCTCTATATCATTTTTAAGACCTCAGGCCTTTCAGTGTACATAACAATATTGCATGTGTGTCATATTTAAGAATTTCAGTTCAAAAAGTTATAAACTGTTTTTGTTTTGTCTCATCTACATTTGTAACTTTAAGAAATTAAACACAGTTTCATTTTAAAGCAGCTTATACTCTCTAATATTTACAATTTTTTACCAAACCGTAATTTTTTTCCATTCAAGAAGACATAAATTTTGTGATTTTTGTATCATATTTAAGTCACCTTACTGCAATATTGGCAATAATGAGTTGGTTCATTGTATTGTGTTTATTTCTGACCAGTCACATAAATACGCATTGAAATTTATGTTGCAGGTTGTGGAGCTAAATGATAGTCATGGGCAGCTGATGGTCCACTGGGCTGGCGAAGGGTCGGATGTCATCATCTGTCTGGCCAAGGACCCACCTGGACTGTACACGAGGGCCCGACCTTCTTCAGTATATATTTCGTATGATTACGGAGACAGTTTCGTAAACGAGACGGAGAAGTTTCGCGTTGATGTCGGAAGGATAGTGTATCCAACCTTGGACAAATTTTACAATCACCCACATTTTGTTTCATATGTAAGTAGATAAATATCTGTTTCTGAAATATATATATATATATATATATATATATATATATATATATATAAATTTGTGTTGCCTAAAGAATAGAAAAGTGATAGTATTAACTTTCCGCATGCAGTACATTAGTTCACAGCATGACAGTCCTGTGTTGCCAGTGCAAGGATGATTATTGGCAACCAATGGTAGGCAAAAAGAGGAGATGTATTTTGAATACATAAATTGAAAAACTATTCATCCTTCAGTGATTAGTTTCCTCATATTTGCTTCTAAAGCCTTAATGTATCTTCTGGAAAATCAAATCCTCTGTATGCTGAGTAATCTCTTGGAATGAACTCAACTTTTACATCAACATACATTTTGGATTACCTGCTATTTTTCATCTGTGAGCATTTTTTAAATGCAAATAGTAGCACACATCAGTAAAATAAAAAAGTTTTCTAAAATGTTATGTGGTTACCGTATAACAGGAATTTGTTTCCACATGAACAGGTAACATTTCCTTGCATAGCTGACATATATGGAAATACTAACAACAGCATTTGTAAATTGTGTGTCATAGCAATGTAACTTATTAAATTTTTTTGGTTTTTTGACATTTGATATTACAGCTGCATATGAGAATGTCCAAGGGTCAGAACTGACCACTAATGAAACATAAATCTGAAAGTGAAACTTAACTTTTTCCACTAAATTTAACAACCTTTGGCAGTTTATGGTTTTCAGTGGTTGCTTCAATTGCCACTGTTTTTATCTTTATCAGTATTTTGGAATGAAGGCTGTGATCACAGGATTAATTTTTACCATAATTGTAGGTCTAGATTACATTGGAAGGCGACAAGGGTGGTGTTGTGAGCTAAGGCATTGAATGTAATATGAGAAAAACTAATCCGTAGTTGCCTAACAGTTCAAACAGTGATGACAATTCACTTAGTTTCAGGGATTATATACATCTTACATTACTTTGTGTTGTAATTTTGATGTATATCATGTGCACAAAATTATCTTGTGAACTTGTGGGATTATGGCTACAGTTTCTTGAATAAGATGTGCACTCTATGGCTATGTTTATACCAGGATTTCACACAGTAAATTCAACCTACTGCTACGAAAATATCCTCTTTCTTGTTGCTCTCTGTATGATAGCTTCCAGCCAGAGCATGAGTGAAAACGTCTTGCCTTATTCGTAGATGTTTGGCTGTTTCTAAAAAAATTTAGATACCTACTAGGGTGAGATTCGCTCACCTTAACTGGTGATGTAATATGGTTGGCTTTGCAGCATCTCAGTTTTGTGTCCCAAGTTTGAAACCTGATTATTGTTTCTATTTATTTATTTATTTATTTATTTATCTGCCCATGTCTGTAAAAGATTACTACACAAATGGTTTTCAATGTATATTGGTATAATGTTGGCCTTATTCATCAAATAATTTTATGTCCAGTAAATGAATTAAAAAGAAAAAAAAAAAAGAAATCAGTGAACAGAAAAAATTATTTGAAATTGTTCTCAGTGAAATTCCTGTATTGTCTCGATTCACAATGAATAGCGAGTGCTAGTTTTTGGAAAACTGGTGTGTTATGCGTGGTTTGCTGCGAAATTATTGCCAATGTGGTAAATATTTAGCTGGGCTGAGCTGCTTGTGCACTAAAAGGTGTCTAAATTATGTCGAAAACTTTGACACTTGTTTTCTCACAAATGGTTGAGTATCTGCAATTAAGCTGAGACAGGCGTTTTCTTATTTTGCCTCCTCTTCCACTGAGCAAAGTTTCTGGCACTTGCTTGTAATTAAAACATGCAACAGTACAATCACGTATGCCAGATCTCTCTCCTAAGAGTCATCAGGTGCATCTCTCTGGGGTACTAGCAGATACTTGCAATTTAATTTTTGCGGTATGTAGATGGAACTGGCCCAGACAAATACTACTGATAACATGTTTCATTTAATGCCTTGTGTCAGCGCAAAGCATTGGTTCATTTCCTATTGCAATTAAATTTATTTGTAAAGTGGAATTTTATGTGCCCATTTGATGGAGCAGTACCAAATTAGTCTTGTGTGATACTGACAGCCAGTACTCCAGCAAAACTGAATGATGCTGCTGCATCTCAGTAGCAGTCAGTGCAGGGAAGGGTGGCATAGTGGTCGCTGTTGAAGTGTTGTACTGACCCTGGTAATGCACTAGACTAATTTGGGTCTGCTGTATCAAATGGGCACATAAATATCTGCATTAAAAATAATTTTGTAATGAGAAATAAACAGATGCTTTCTATCAACACTGGGTGTCACATGACAGACTTGATGAGCAGTATTTGTTTGGGCTGATTCCAGGTGCACAGTGCAAAAACTGATCATCACAGAAAATGTGTCTGGGGGTTGAGGCTAGGTATTCACACATTCACTATGTTTTAATTTTTGTGTGTTAGAATACTTATAATACACTGTATTTGATGCTTCTTTTACAGACTGTATTCACGGACCTTGCTAACAGACTGGTGTACTCAACTTTAAACGATGGACACAGCATACGTGTGTCCTATACTAATATATCATTCACGCCATCTGACGTTCTCTTCAGTGACTCTGATCCACGGGTATTTTTGATTCTTGACAGAGAACATCAAGAACGTGGGGTGAGTATATTGTCATTGCAGCTCTGTTTGTTTTCTGGGGTACTAAATATTGGTTACAGATAGTTGTTAGTGTGTTGTAATTAATTTTTTTGCTGGAATGCTTCGAGTTTCTATAAATATTTGCATAAACTCTTGTGCTAAATGTGTGCTCTTGAATGATAGGTACCAGTCTTGCTCGGTCTTATGTTAATGACCGTGGCTAGTACATTGAGGAGTGTGCTATTGCTCAACCGCTATAGTGAATGCTAAAGTTTCCTTTACAGTCTTTTGTGTAAAATGATTAAATAGTGTGAAACTTTCATTGACAAGAAATTTACTTCACATCATAAAACTTTTCTGCACAAAGTAATCTACTACTACTTTTCATTTTGGCTATCTGAGACCATGTTAATTCAGGTATCTTTTATTTCTGCTGGTCTTTGTCCTTGTCCAATATTCTTTCATTCTCATACTTTGCAACTTCCTTCACTCTTCTTCCACAATGCTTTTGCCTTGTGTGTAATTTTGTCATGGAAACACACGACAGCTTGAATTTGGAAGTAACCCTGTTAGAAATCTTTTTCCTCTATTCATATTTCTTCCAGACCCCTTTGTACCTCTCAGATCTAGCGTACTTTGGGTCTCTTGTTCACAAGATACTGTGTTATCTGATGTCTCAAACTCCCTCGGTTCATTCTAAGGATGTGTCCGAAGAATGTGCTCTGTCTTTTCCTGACAGTGTCAGGGAATGTCTCTATGTGGGATACACTTTTCAGTTCAGTTGTCTTCTGTATTGAGTGTCTTCTCCTCTTTGAGGCTGTACTATCCTCCTGAGAATCATATGTTCCAAAAGTTCTGGCCTCTTAAGTAAAACTGTTCTTATGAGGTCCAGATTTCCTGCCGAGATAAGTTTTCGGGGTTGATTACTGTCTGGCAATGGCCCACTTTTTCATTGATTGAAAGATTCTTCGTATTGTAAGTGTTCACAGTTAGTTTTTATCCTAAGTACATCTTGTTTATTTGTCCTCTCATTGCTTCTGTTATTTCAGTCATTAATGGGCAGTTCACTTTTTGTGAACCTCACTGAATGATGATAACTGCAACAGGCCTCAACTGAAATCCGTGCAGTTGCTTTTGGTGGGAAATACTCTTCTTGTAACAATTCAAGAAAGGCACTGACCAATTTAAGTGTCTTCAAAATGAGAGCATATCAGTATACCTCAGTTGCTAAGAATGTTGTATGCAGAAGGAAAAAAGGCTAAAACTTGAGTTCCTGCCTGGTAAAGTTTTGTAACAACAGCACTCTGCCACTGAGGCAGGTGTCATTCTACAATTTTTGTTTATGTGGTGTAAAAAGTAAGTGTAGATAGAGCTCTCGGGCCTTTTCACTATCATCCTATACAAGTAGTGCCTGTCTGTTGCCACGCTGGCCTTTCAGCTATTCTGTCACATTGGCACGTAAGAAACTCTCTTCTGTTGATACACGGGTGACGAGGGAAGTGTGTGTTCAATGGACCACTGATTTTGCTCACTTTTGCACAATTGTGGTTCATAGCTAGATGTAAGAAATTCTGGTGTAGTACCAGGTGTTTCTTCAGCATATTTGAGAAACTGTGGTTCACAGTTTTGTGAGTTTATTGAATTACTGCACGAGAGCACCAGTCACTGAGTTGCGATATCAGGACAAGACTAAAAGCTTGGATATAATATAATTTAATTCTTCTGCCCCTCCCCCTACCTGTACCCAATCATCTTCTCCCAAACACTTGTACTGCTACAAGGAATGATGTTTGTATAGAAAGGAACCGTAACAACTGCAAAATCAGTCTTTTTTTTTTCCTAAATGAAAGAGAATCCCAAAAACCAAAAAACTGTTCATCACAATTATAGTCACAAATCAACTCAGCCTCTTCTGCGGTTCTAAACAAAATACAGATCTGTGGATTTGGCTCCAAGTAACTCACTAGGGCTGGAACTAAACACTGAAATGACCAGTACCTGGAGAGAGCTGTTTTACACTGCAGAAGCCTGCTTCTCGTTGTTAGACTCTAGTCACAGATTGCACATCGACGGGAGCAGAATCGAGGGACTGCGAGCATTCGGTTCACAAATCGGCCATCTGTTCTCGACGGGAACTATCTGCAATGATCCCTGGCTTTCCTTAAGTAGCTACTCTCCAGGAAGAGAAAACGTGTGGTCTTGCAGTTTGCTGTTGCCTGGCCAGTTGCCCAGTGGTCCATAGCTATCAGTACCTCTCCTGGCAGTTAGGGGGTATATTTGAAAATCCCAAGTGGCTGCTATGGACTGTGTGAGCATTGCATTCCATTGACAGGCACATTACAGCCGTCATGCATGTTGCGGCTTGTACCCCTGGGCACCATAGTAACAACAACAATAATTGTAGTGGTACATTTGTGACTAGGTGTAATCTAGGTATAATAATGAATACTACTGAAATTAGCAGGTAGAAGCCAACTGTGAGGACGGACAGTTTGGGATTTGAAGAAGTGTAGGAACACATGAGGCAATACTGACCCTGTGCCTGATTTTAGAAGATATGTTAAATAGAGGCAAACTTACATTTATAGCATCTGTAGATTAGAGTAAGCGTATGACAGTGTTCATTGGTATACACCCTGTGAATTCTGAAAGTAGCAGGGATAAAATACGGGGAGCAAAAGTTACATATCATTTGTACAAAAACCAGATTGCAGCAAGAGAATTCAAAGGCGTGAAAGGCAAGCATAAGTGAGTGAAACAGAGTTATAGCCTATCCCCCATGTCCTTTCTACAATGCCATACCCAGCAGTAACGTACTTTTACAATGCCACACTCAGCAGTAATGCACTTCTTTATTGACAATAAGCCTAAACGTGAATGGGCATTTTTATTACCACAGAACAAAAGTGAAAGCTCCTATTGTTTAATATTGCATTATTAAAAATAAATAAACTAAATGAGTATTGGGTGATAGTGTTAACTAAATGTGTCACAATTAAATTTTATTACAGTGAAACAATAAACCTTTTAAATAGGCAACAGCCATAAGATCAGTTGTAATGTGAATTATCTCCTCACTTTTAAAAATCCATATCTTTGTTCACAGTCAGATATCAATGTTGAAATTTTTGCAGTGTGTTGCTATCATATAGGTGCACAAACTGTGCAAAACTCATTTTGATATTCAGTCCCACCTGAGATAACTATTTCCAAACTTTACAAAAAAATGAAAATTTTCAAATTTCAAAAATTCATAAAAAATTAAGGAAACATTTGTAAGTGTTCTTGTTTTATATGAGGCTAGTAGTGTATGATATCTAACTATAGGGAAAAAAATAGATTCTCATAAATCACTCCTTGTTTGTTATTTTTGGGCCTAAAAAGTGGATTTTTGAAAATTTGGATACCAAACTTTGGAGGTCATTTTGACTGGTTATTTTTGAATTTCGAGAATTTTGTGTAATAGACAATGTTGTAGAAGACACTTTTCTAAAAACAATCATGTCAATTGCAATGTTGTAACTTAACCCAGTGCAGAGATATTCAAATTTTTGCTAATGTCTCCAGATTGAAAAATCGCCGTGTGCCTACAATAAAAATGGCCAACATCCAGTAAAGGTGCAAGATAAATTATTGTAGAAAACTGATTCGAACTTCTCAAATATAGGGCAATCACATATAAAAAAATTAAAATATTTAAAAATGGTCAAGCAACCATCACTGGACCACTTCATATGGATTGACCCAACCCCGGCAAATGGCTGCCCATATTGAGCCACATTACACCCCCTGGAAGCAGCTCTTCTCCGTGTGTTTAAGAGTGTACGAGGAAACCTGTAACTCCTACCCATCCAGATGTGGTTATATTATAAAGAAACTTTCTTTGATCAAGAGAACCACACATGAATACAGGCGTGGAACTGCACTTGTGCCTCAGCTCAGATTAACCGACTTGCCCTTCACACTGCCATATCTTACCCAGTGTAGGAAGGAAACTTCCTGCCTTTCACCAATCACACAGAGTATATATGATGTTTAGGAGAATATGCACCGTAGTGGCAGAAGCATGGACTCTTTAGATTGGGTAAGGTTCCATCTCCAAAATGCGTCCACAGTCTTGGTCTCACGGTCGTGTTTCGCTTCCCGAGCACGGGGTCCCGGGTTCAATTCCTGACGGGGTCAGGGATTTTCACCTGCCTTGAGATGACTTGGTGTTTGTGTTGCCCCTCATCATTTTATCATCATTCATGAAAGTGGTGAGATTGGGCTAAGCACAGGTTTGGAATTTGTACGGGCACTGTTAACCGTGTAGTTGAGTGCCCCACATACCAATCATCATCATCATCATCATCACCATCATCATCCAAAATGGAGCAGTTAGGCAAACCATTCACTGTAGTGTTGTGGAATGTCCTAGCAGGTCATATTGTGGAACTTTCCAGGATTTCCTGATGTCAATGAATGGCACAGATGTTTTATACTAAAAATTTAAATGTCTGTTCTGTAAATTTTGTGCTATTGTTTGTCTGTTGTTTAATAATGTGCTTACAAACCACGAAATGAGTAAATAAATAAATAAATCCAAAGATACATGATTCCCTGTAGAAAGACAGTTGTTTGGGGAAGATTATTATCAAGGGAGGGGGGCAGAGGAGGGACAGAGTGGAGCACAGTACTGTCAGACTTCTAGTCCTCTGCCTTAGTGAGTTGTGCAAATGCTGCACTTGTGTTGTACTCTACAGGCTCTTGAAACTTTGACCTCCTGTTTCTTGGATATGCTTGAAGAGTGAATCATTCTAGAGTGGTGCTTGTTGCAGCTAAATGTGTACTACAACTGTGTGAAACATGGGTAAAATTGGTGACCTGGTGGCTGTATGCTTCTGTTAGACTCCTCTGCAAGCTGTGATCCTCAGAACTTTATTTATAGTGTGATTCCTTTGTAAATTTACAGTTGAGAGATCCTTTATTATATCCTCATTTGCCTTGCATTAAATAGAGATATCTAACAACACGTACTACATAATGACCTTCGTTTTCCTTTGATCACTGTGCCGCTTCTGACCCCCCCCCCCCCCCCCCCCGTTCTTCCTTCCCTCCCTCCCCATAGCTCTCGATCTTGGAACCTCCTCCATAGTGCAGAGTGAAAAACTGTAGTATGCTCATTAAGTGTATGTTTCTCTGTGAAATTTCCTCAATTTTTCAGATTATTTGTTTTACCTGAGAAAAGTTTCATGTATTTGAAGATTTAAGATCTTACTCAACAGTTTGTCATTGAAGTGGCAATTTGAGTGGTATGTTGACTGCTTTGAGTGGTTTGACTCAAATTTGTTTTGTGCTACTAAAATAGATTGCAACATGACAGTGCAATAAATCAATTGAAAACTATTTACCCTTATTTTTATGCAGAAACTCCAAAAGCTGTGTAATTCATGCTGTTTTTGATGTCCAGAATTTCTTCATGTGCATGATGTTTTTTTCAGCTGTGGGTGACAACAGATTTTGGAGTTAGTTTTACTCAAGTGCAACAACGAGTGAGGACGTTCTACTGGTCGGGCCCTTGGGCTGATCCTCCACTGCTGTACGTAGAGAGGCAGGAACCATCCGGAGAGTCCACGGTCATATCGTCAAAGTCCCTGTTCTTAAATGATAACAGCAGCATTGTCATACGGGACGTTCTAGATTTTCAGATCAAGGGAGACTTTGCTTTTGCCACGAGGCGTGTAAACGTAAGTGAATTTCTGCTTCTTACTACATACATGATAAATATAATTCTGCAAAGATTTGTACAATAGAAAGTGCTGATCATTTTAATCTAACATCACAAATTACATAGAACGCAATTATTGAAAGTTGAACAGCACATCATCTCAGCTTAAATTTTTTCCATTTTATTTGTTGGTTGTCATTTAAAAAATATATCAGGCATATAGAGTGGAACAGAATGTGACCTAGTTTCACAAACACTTTTTAATTCCTTGAAAGTAATCAGGGTAATTAAGAAAAACTTAATTATTGATTTGAAATATTACATGAACAACTGCTGATACCTATATAAGTGAAATGTCAAAAAGTTCATTTTATCAAGGTCCATCTATTTTGTACATAAAAAGTTACATTACTCTGATGTTTAAGTATCAGAATGGTTTCATTCAAATCAAGTACTAAATTCAGGACATTTAGAGAACAGAAGACACTAGGAAAGCAAGCAGGTGTCAATAAGATCATGTATTCTGAACAAAACTTGAAAGAAAGAAAGAAAGAAAGAGAGAAAAAATCACTCAAATGTTTTGTGAAATTATTTGTTTGAAAGTAAGAAATAAAACAGATTGGAGAAACATATGATGGACCTTTTAACAATGCTAGAAATCTTGTACAACAAATGAGGTGTGTCAAGTGTTTATCTAATCTGTTACATGTATTATTTTTAGACAAATCATTTTATAAAGCATTTGATTTTTATTTGTACCTATAAATGAAATAGCTTCAAACTAACAAGTAGAAAATATGCAGCACAGCGGTCACCTCAAACAAATGCTGAGCAAACGAAAATGTTTGCTTATAGGGATCTCATATGTCATACAAATTGTAGCAATTGCTATTTATTTCTCCTTTAATTTTAGATGTCTAGCTACTGTAAGACCAAGTAAAACAATATTTTAATCACTTTTCACTGACAGTGTGTTACAGTTTGGTACTGTCGAGTGGTGTCCATACCACTAGTAATTTGCTGCAGTTACTTGAAAGTCATTGATGAGGCTGCTTGTGTATTATAGCCTGTTTGCATGTTTTGAGCTTCCTGTGATTTCATACATCATTTCATTTATGCCATTTTTCTATAAGGATTGCTGTAGATTCTTGTAGTTTCAGTGTGTAATGTACCTTCTACTGCAACAAAATTTAACGGGTTTCAAGCTCTTGATCGAGGGGGGGGGGGGTCCTTGCTTGTGGCGAGTCTTTGAACAGTGCAGACTATAATGCACTTTTTAATACTTTGTTCAAAGTCATCTGGTGGTGCGAGAAGTCAAGTGACAAGTGTTGAGGAGGAGGACAAAGGGATTTGCTGCATGATATCCGTACACAAGTCTTATGTATCCAAGGGAAAGAAGGGGCAAAGCTTGAGTGTGTGATGGGTTCATCTGGAGGTCAAAGGAGCCTGTACCGTTGAAAAGACAACTTATTTCCGTGACGTGCTTGATGATAAAGGTCTGCCAAAACAAACGGGCGTAGAATGGTCATAACATGCCTTGTATTATGACACTCACTGAACTTCACTGCACTAAAGTACACTACTCTGCACACAATAATCCAGGTGGTGATAGAACAGGCGGGAGGGGGGGGTGGAGGGCGGCGGCGAACTGGGTGTCAGACTTTGTGCAGATGCAGTCAAGGAACATCCCTTGGGGGAACACAGCTCACGAAGGTGGTGCAGATGACACAGTAGCACTTCTCTCGTTAACTGGACTGTGGAAAAACATCGAAACTGGTCGTGGGTGCAAAATACTGCTGTCAGCCGCAAACTGGCGAAGGGTGGCAGCTGATATCATGAGCCACGTGATTTTGTGTGAAACAAGCTGCTGAGAGCGCAGCCGGGAAGTGTTACCGTGTCTAAGTCAGGACAGGGACTGCTCGAGCTATTGTTCAGTATGTGCGACTCCAGAAATTGTGGCAGCCTAGTTTCTACTTATGGCAGAAGTGACAGATGATGTTGCTGGGGAGACGTGGTGGTACCTTGGCTGGCAGGAGCTTTGCTGATAGCTGGTGTTCAGTCAGTGCAGCTTGTCATCTGCTGTTGCTACAAGTAGAGGCGAATGGTAGGAGTTGTCACAATATATACGGACAGGGTGAGTAGCGAACTGCTGCTACTTGCTGATTGTCCTGTGGTGTAAAAGCAAAGATGATGTGACTTACCAAACGAAAGTGCTGGCAGGTTGATAGACACACAAACATGTTTGTGTGTCTATCAACCTGCCAGTGCTTTCGTTTGGTAAGTCACATCATCTTTGTTTTTAGATATATTTTTCCCACGTGGAATGTTTCCCTCTATTATCTTCATAGGATATGAGATCAGTTAGACAAAACTTCTAGTTGGTGTGATGAGTAGTAGATTGCTCTCTGTATAAAAAAAAAATGCAATGAGTTGGAAGAACAATCCCATGATGTTAGTGTACAGGATTAGTATTGTACTGCTTGGGGCACTCACATCAGTTATCTAGACGTAATGTTGCAGAGTGGTATGAAATGGAACAATCTTGGAAGAACGGTAATAAAGAAGGTGAATGGCCAACTTCAGTTTATTGAGGGAATTCTAGGAAAGTGTAGTTCATCTGTAATGGAGACTGTGTATGGAATGCTATTGCAACCCATTCTTGAACACTGCTCCAGTGTTTGGGATCACCACCAGGTGAGGTTAAAGGAAGACATTAAAGCATTTCAGAAGCATGCTGCTGGATTTGTTACCAATAGGTTTTGTCTACATGCGAGTGTTATGGAGATGCTTTGTGGAATCAAATGGTAGTCCATGGAGGGAAGATAATGTTCCTTTTGTGGAACACTGTTGAGAAAATTCAGAGAACTGGCAATCAAAGCTGACTACAGAATGATTCTAGTACCACCAACATACATTTCACATAAGGATAGCAGGTTACTGTTGTGTCAGTAAAGTGCAGCTTAATGTACGTTAATAACACGGTGTCTTGACAATAGGAAGTGCATCTGCTGTAGGTTCCTTGTACAGTATAAAGCAGCAGATAGAATGCTTGGTGTCTACTCCATTTTTAAAAAGTTTTAAAAGGTTTAGACTCATTACTTAAACTGATATTTTCCCCTAAAGTTCTGTGTAGCTTGTGAAGTATACATGCTGTTCCTGTATTTTGAAACAATACAACTGTGTTTTTTATATTAATAGTTTCCCCTTCAACTTACCATTATCTGCTCTTATTGACAAGGCACTCACAATAGAAGAATAATCCATTTGTTTGATCTAAACATTGATAATACCTCACCCAGTGATGGCAACCCAATTGTCTTGCGTTACTTATGTTAAAAAATGTAAGAATTATTGCAAAGTACTCTACAGCTTTAAAAAACATATAAAAATATAATTTTCTCTGCAGACAACAGCAGTTAGTCTGATGGTGTCATATCGTGGAGCGCCATTCAAGGAAGCACAGTTCGACAGGACAATATCACCACACACCGGATACTACATTGCAGACGTCAGCGGCACAGATGTGTTTGTGGTGGCCAGCCATCTGGATATTCTGCCCACGCTTTACGCATCACGCAATGCCGATGCCAGCGTTTACTCTCTTTCACTCGATAACTTCTTCTGCTACTTCCCTGGTAGTTCATGGAAGAACTCGTGGCTTGAGTAAGTAATGTTGAACAGTAATTCCTAATATACTATTGGTGGTGGTGGTGGTGGTGGTGGTGGTGGTGGTGGTGGTGGTAATTGTCTTCAGGTTGAAGATAGGTTTGATGCACCTCTGCATGCTTTTGTATCCAGTGAAAGTTGTCCTCTGGGTATGACTAGTGTAACTTACATCCACTTTAACCTGCTTGTATATTCAAGTCTTTGTGTCAGAGCCCATCCGAATTTAAGGAAAAAATGAAATTTTCTGGATCGAATAAGTGGCTAATTAGCAAGTTTTCCTAATAAAAGTGATCATTTTTGGAGTCAGAAAAATAGGGCTGCAAAACTATTCATCTGAATTTTGGAAATAATCATTACTTTAGAATTGAACATTTTTGAAAAATGATCTTTCGATGATGAACAGCTTTCAAAATAAATGGTTCGTGAAAAAGTAAAATGTTGACTGAGAAGGGGAAAGTGGGGGCTTTTGATCTGAGTATGTTTTTGTAGTCAAAATTATTTATTAACTCACTCCAAATTTTGTCTCCACGTTTGTACCATTGTTCAAATTATGGGTACCTTGTTGTAAGAATTATTTCTAGGTAAACCAATCAGATTATCAGCATCATGAATCTAGAAATTACCTGGTGAAAAATGGAACTTTTTCTGCTGAAATAAGAAAGTAACCGTTGTGTGTATTTATCATATACACTGAGGTGACAAGTCACGGGATAGTGATATGCAGATGTACAGATGGTGTTAGTACTGTGTACACAGGATATAGAAATTCAGTTCATTGATTGAGCTGCCATTTGTATTCGGGTGATTCATGTGGAAAGGTTTCCAACCTGATTATGAGCGCACGATGGGAATTAAGGATTTAAAAGTGGAATGGTAGTTGGAGCTAGATGCATCAGACATTCCATTTTGGAAAACATTAGGGAATTCAATATTGCAAGGTCCACTGTGTCGAGAGTATGTGGAGAATACCAAATTTCAGACATTACTTCACACCATAGACAACATGGTGGCCAACAGCCTTCACTTAATGACAAAGAGCAGCAGTGTTCGCGTAAAATTGTCAGTGCTATCAGACAAGCAACACGGTGTGAAATAACTGCAGAAATCAACGTGGGATGTACAGTGAATGTATCTGTCAGGACTGTCTGGTGAAATTTGGTGTTAATGGACTATGACAGCAGATGGCTGATGCTAGTGCCTTTGCTAACAGCACGATATCGGCTGCAGCACCTCTCCTATGTTCGTTACCATATTGGTTGGACTGTAGATGACTGGAAAACCGTGGCTCAGTCAGATGAATCCCAAAATCGGTTGGTAAGGGACGATGGCAGGGTTGGAGTGTGGCACAGGCCCCACAAAACTGTGGCCCAGGTTAAGTCACTGAGCGAGGTGGTGGCTCCATTATGGTGTGGGCTGTGTTTTCATGGAACAGATTGGGCCTTGTGGTCCAACTGAACCAATCATTGACTTGAAATGGTTATTTTTGGCTACTTGGAGATCATTTATAGCCAAACAGAATTTTTATGGACGACATGCACCATCTCAGTGGGCCACAATTGTTCACGATTGGTTTCAAGAACATTCTGGACAATGTGAACCAAGGATCTAGCCACCCAGTTTGCCCGACATGAATCCCACTGAACATTTATGGGACATAATCAAGAGGTCATTTCGTACCCAAAACCATGCATCAGCAACACTTTGTAAATGGTGACTGTAGAGGCACCATGGCTCAATATTTCTGCAGGAGACTTCAGACGACTTGTCAAGTCCATGCCACGTCAGGTTGGTGCTCTACACTAAGCAAAAAGTGGTCTGACACAATATTGGGAGGTATCCCATGATTTTTTGGTCACCTCGCTGTTTTCATAAAACAAGATTAAACAAAGAAAGAAAAAAATGTGTCACTGTCAGTAGTGGTATAGAGTAAGTGGATAGATCAGCCTTGCTCTGTTACAGAATGATATTCTGACATGCAAAGATTGATTCATAGGTGTGAAATATTTGAAAATATTACTCTGAGAGTAAAATAATCATTAAAAAATTACTTCAGTGTGTTTTGCACTTACAAATCCCTGCTTGCATAGTAATGTCCCCCTGTATTTGATGGCACCAGTTATAATTTGTCGGGAGACTGAAGACCAAGAACCCCCCCCCCCCCCCCACTCCTCTCTCTCTCTCTCTCTCTCTCACACACACACACACACACACACACACACACACACACACACACACAGATTGCCTGTACAAACACAGGATAAGGGATCAGGTATGGCACACTATGTCTCGAACTGTGAGTTTAGTATTTTCTGTGGTTCTTTCCTGCAACATTGTCATCATAGAAATTCATAGAATCCAGTCTTGGAAACTGAAAGGAACTCTCATGTATGTTTTCTTGAGTTCCAGTGAACACAGGATAAGGGATCAGGTATGGCACACTATGTCTCGAACTGTGAGTTTAGTATTTTCTGTGGTTCTTTCCTGCAACATTGTCATCATAGAAATTCATAGAATCCAGTCTTGGAAACTGAAAGGAACTCTCATGTATGTTTTCTTGAGTTCCAGTGAATGATAAACTAAAGTGGATCAAAATGTGCAGGTACCAGAAACATTGGTTTACCATGCTGTGTACGCAGAGTTATCTTCCGTCACATTGATTTATAAACAGTGTTTGCATAGTTTATGTGCTTTACCCCACAGTTGTGTAAGAGGCTTAAGTTGCAGCAGAAAACAAGCAAAAATTTTAAAAAGAAGTTTGTAGTCAGGAAAAGGGAGCTTGCAAAGATGTTGTGTTGTATTTGCATTCCAATACTTCATAATGTTATATATTTACTCCCCAAGGCCCAAGTCTTTAACTGGTGAGATAGATTTATATTTGCCTCAGTTGCTGAAAGAAAATGTGGGGGTAGTTCCTTTCAAAAGCACACAACCATTTTTGTTCCATCCAATCTAATGCATTAAGGTGTTGCAATGGTCAAGACAGGCTACAGTTATTTGGCTGGAATGGGATTTAGGTCCCCACCTGGCCTCCAGACTGAGGTTTTCCTTTGTTTTCCTAAGTCTATGAAGGTGAATCTTTCTTTTGAAAAAGATCTGACATTTTCTCTTCTCACCCTTGCCCTGTATCACATGTGCTCAATTTCTAATGTATTCATTCCAGACAGGCATTAATTATCAGTCTTCGGTTGTCCAATCTCTCATTGACTGGGGTAGTACACATTAAACTTGGGCTGTTACACACTAAACTTCCTTCATTTTAGAATGTTAATAGAGCTTAATGTCCCATATGTGAATAGCACATTAGAGATGAGTCTATCTTTTTACTTATTCTTATGTCAGAAATTCCTCCCCATGAACCATGGACCTTGCCGTTGGTGGGTAGGCTTGCGTGCCTCAGTGATACAGATAGCTGTACCATAGGTGCAACCACAATGGAGGGGTATCTGTTGAGAGGCCAGACAAACATGTGGTTCCTGAAGAGGGGCAGCAGCCTTTTCAGTAGTTGCAGGGGCAACAGTTTGGATGATTGACTGATTTGGCCTTGTAACACAAACCAAAATGGCCTTTCTGTGCTGGTACTGAGAGTGGCTGAAAGCAAGGGGAAACTACAGCTGTAATCCCGAGTGCATGCAGCTTTACTGTATGATTAAATGATGATGGCGTCCTCTTGGGTAAAATGTTCTGCAGGTAAAATAGTCCCCCATTCGGATCTCCGGCCGGGGCCTACTCAGGAGAACATCGTTATCAGGAGAAAGAAAACTGGCGTTCTACGGATCAAAGCGTGGAATGTCAGATCCCTTAATCGGGCAGGTAGGTTAGAAAATTTAAAAAGGGAAATGGATT
The DNA here is from genome assembly GCF_023898315.1 of Schistocerca nitens. Taxonomy (NCBI): domain Eukaryota; kingdom Metazoa; phylum Arthropoda; class Insecta; order Orthoptera; family Acrididae; genus Schistocerca; species Schistocerca nitens. The sequence goes on along the minus strand of NC_064623.1, from coordinate 77,500,190 downwards.
GGTTAAAGTTAGATATAGTGGGAATTAGTGAAGTTCGGTTGCAGGAGGAACAAGACTTCTGGTCAGGTGAATACAGGGTTATAAATACAAAATGAAATAGGGGTAATGCAGGAGTAGGTTTAATAATGAATAAAAAAATAGGAATGCAGGTAAGCCACTACAAACAGCATAGTGAACGTATTATTGTGGCCAAGATAGACACGAAGCCCACACCTACCACAGTAGTACAAGTTTATATGCCAACTAGCTCTGCAGATGACGAAGAGATTGATGAAATGTATGATTACATAAAAGAAAGTATTCAGACTGTGAAGGGAGAGAAAATTTAATAGTCATGGGTGACTGGAATTCGATAGTAGGAAAAGGAAGAGAAGGAAACATAGTAGGTGAATATGGAATGGGGTAAGAAATGAAAGAGGAAGCCACCTTGTAGAATTTTGCACAGAGCATAACTTAATCATAGCTAACACTTGGTTCAAGAATCATAAAAGAAGGTTGTATACCTGGAAGAATCCTGGAGATACTAAAAGATATCAGATAGATTATATAATGGTAAGACAGAGATTTAGGAACCAGGTTTTAAATTGTAGACATTTCCAGGGGCAGATGTGGACTCTGACCACAATCTATTGGTTATGAACTGTAGATTAAAACTGAAGAAACTGTAAAAAGGTGGGGATTTAATATGGGATCTGGATAAACTGACAGAACCAGAGGTTGTAGTGAGTTTCATGTAGAACATTAGGGAATGAGTGATTGCAATGGGGGAAAGAAATATAGTAGAAGAAGAATGGGGTTTCTTTGAGAGATTAAATAGTGAAGGCACCAGAGGATCAAGTAGGTAAAAAGAAGAGGGCTAGTAGAAATCCTTGGGTAACAGAAGATATATTGAATTTAACTGATCAAAGGAGAAAATATAAAAATGCAGTAAATGAAGCAGGCAAAAAGGAATACAAACGTCTCAAAAATGAGATCGACAGGAAGTGCAAAATGGCTAAGCAGGGATGGCTAGAGGACAAATGTAAGGATGTAGAGGCATATCTCACAGGGGGAAAGATAGATACTGCCTACAGGAAAATTAAAGAGACTTTTGGAGAAAAGAGAACCACTTGTATGAATATCAAGAGCTCAGATGGAAACACAGTTCTAAGCAAAGAAGAGAAAGCAGAAAGGAAGCAGTGGTTGGGAAGGGAGTGAGACAGGGTTGCAGCCTATCCCCGATGTTATTCAATCTGTATATTGAGCAAGCAGTAAAGGAAACAAAAGAAAAATTCGGAGTAGGAATTAAAATCCATGGAGAAGAAATAAAAACTTTGGGGTTTACCAATGACATTGTAATTCCGTCAGAGACAGCAAAGGACCTGCAAGAGCAGCTGAATGGAATGGACAGTGTCTTGAAGGGAGGATATAAGATGAACATCAACAAAAGCAAAACGAGGATAATGGAATGTGGTTGAATTAAATCTGGTGATACTGAGGGTATTAGTTTAGGAAATGAGATGCTTAAAGTAGTAAATGAGTTTTTCTATTTGGGGAGCAAAATAACTGATGATGGTCGAAGTAGAGAGGATATATAATGTAGGCTGGCAATGGCAGGGAAAGCGTTTCTGAAGATGTGAAACTTGTTAACATCGAGTATAGATTTAGGTGTCAGGAAGTCGTTTCTGAAAGTATTTGTATGGAGTGTGGCCATGTATGGAAGTGAAACTTGGACGATAAATAGTTTAGACAAGAAGAGAATAGAAGCTTTTGAAATGTGGTGCTACAGAATAATGCTGAAGATTATATGGGTAGATAGCATAACCAATGAGGAGGTATTGAATAGAATTAGGGAGAAGAGAAATTTGTGGCACATCTTGACTAGGAGGGGGGATCGGTTGGTAGGACATGTTTGAGGCATCAAGGGATCACCAATTTAGTATTGGAAGACAGCATGGAGGGTAAAAATCGTAGAGGGAGACCAAGAGACAAATACACTAAGCAGATTCAGAAGGATGTAGGTTGCAGTAGGTACTGGGAGATGTAGAAGCTTGCACAGGATAGAGTAACATGGATAGGTGCATCAAACCAGTCTCTGGACTGAAGACCACAACAACAACAACAACAACAACATGTCAGAAATTAAGATCTGTCTACTTTGGCAAAAGAAGTGTCTAAGAACACACCCAAAGAATTCTGATATACATTACAAGTTCATAGCACATGAGTATTAAAAAAATTGTGAGGAAAAGAAAGGGAAACAATGTATGTAAAGAACTGTGTGGGCTAACCTGATGAATCTTAGTGAAACACTGTGTATATCAGTCTGGAACCATGCTACCGCTACGGTTGCAGGTTCGAATCCTGCCTCGGGCATGGATGTGTGTGATGTCCTTAGGTTAGTTAGGTTTAAGTAGTTCTAAGTTCTAGGGGACTGATGACCACAGATGTTAAGTCCCATAGTGCTCAGAGCCATTTGAACCACACGGCTTCTAATCCAAGTTTGGTAGAAGAGTTATGATTTTGAACTAACATATTTTAAACAGTTGCCTAAAGATGTTACATAGGAAAATGTGAATACAAAGAAATAAGGAATGTTATCTATTCTGAGGTTTCCAGAGAGAGAGAGAGAGAGAGAGAGAGTTGGTGGTACCATTCTCTACATATAATGCAAAACATTTAAACTTGCCATTTTATTATTACTTTTACTTATGATAACAACTCCGTTAGTGTATTTTTAGCTTTGACCAGCATTTATATTATTTTGTAGCACTTCTTTTCAGTCATAAATTTGTCTAAATTTTTTTAGGCGTGCAACGGATACAGCTTTTGCCGACCTGCACCGAGTGGAAGGTCTTCGCGGCATCTACATCGCATCCCAGGTTCACGTACCCACTTCACCGCACGGAGGAGGGCGGGTGCCGGAAATAAATACACAGCACCTGTCTACGTTCATCACTTTCGATATGGGAGGTCGCTGGAGGCCACTCACACCACCCACGACTGATGATCAGGGCAGGAACATCAGCTGTGATGTGGTGAGCAAACTACTTTCAGAATGCACAAATGTAGGCTGGCAATGTTAGTAATAGGTTCAACTTAGGGTGATGTGCATTAAAATGAAATTAAATTTCAAGTGGATATCTGTTGTGTTGTGAAATGTGCTGACATTTCTAACTTTTCCTATTGTGTTAGTGATATTTGACCTTTTTACTGTGTTTATCATTGTTTTGGGTGTCCAGCTGAGTTGCCGATTCAATTTTCTCTTCGGTTAGTTGACTTGTTGTAGGGGACCAAATAGCGAGGTCATCAGTTCTGTGGATTAGGGAAGGATGGGGAAGGAAGTGAGCCGTGCCCTTTCACAGGAACCATCCCAGCATCAATTTTAATTTTAATAACCAACAGCCTCAGTTGCACCATTTACCTAGAGTTTACCTAGGTTTCAGTCGGGATAACCCAACCTTCTTCAGAATAACAGTAACTACCGTTTGTCCATAGTGGGCATCGTCAAGCTAAAACTACAAATCCATAAATTATCGTCAGACTGTAAAAACTTATCTGAAACTGCCTCGGCCCCACTTCACAACTGCGATGCGGCAGCCACGAGTGCTGTACTGGAACTAAGTTTCTTGCTTCAAGTTGAAAAACAATAAAATAAGACTCACATTATGGTATAAAATTTATTTGTGTAGTTGAACAAACCAAAATGTAACTTGTGTAAACTGATAAAATCTGGTTTCATTATTCACGGTTTCTGAAAATTATGGCATTTACCACTACAACCTCTCATTTGTATGAGTGACAAGTGCTTCCACGTGTAATCTACCCCTTCAACTTTGACACTGTTTATGATCTGACTTCCCTTTTCTTTTTTTAGAGTCGAGGCTGTTCTCTTCATCTCACCCAGAAGTTTGCTCAGTTGAACCCTGAAACACGAACGGTTCCTCTGATGACATCAAAATCGGCACCGGGCATCATTATGGCAACTGGAACACTCGGAACTTCACTGAAGGGACGTTTTGGAGTTTTCATCAGCACTGACGCAGGACTCACGTGGCGCCAGGTTTGTGTCTATATATGTACCCATTGGAGCAGGTTTTTTTTCTATATATGTTGTAATTACATTTTCCGTACATTCTGCGAGCTTGACATCTGTGTGCTGCCTGTAATTTTAGCTTGCACTTTGTACCATATATTAGCTATCAGAGATGAAAATATGTTGAATATGTTTCTTAACCAATATGTTAACTATGTACTGCAGATTTTGATAGTTGGATTCCCTTCTGGTGGTACTTCGTACTGAAATCGGTAGACATTTGAAAAAGTAAAAGGGTGACTATAAACTAAAGCAGTTAATTTGTTCTATGATGTAATTGATTGCCTACAATATCGTTCCTTGTTGTGCCTTTTGGTGTTTGGAATAAATCATCATCTGTTGTTGCGTATCTGAGTGTAGAGGACCTCATGGAGCTAAGTACACAGTGTATCCCAGAAATGTTGCAAAACATAGAGGGGTTGCAGAGGTTGTCTTGAGGAAGAAATTGAGGATAGGAACCTGTGTGTAAGTGTGATCCAATGACTCAACAGAGCATCCAGCATACAGGCCCAGCACTTTCTGCTACGGTACCCCTTCAGCAGCAAATGTGACTTTGTATGGCAAACCGTAGGGAGAACATCTGACAAAGTTGTTCATTAATCAAAGATCTTGATTGATCGGCTTGGTCGGCAGTGGTGAAGCTGGAGCTAGCTGCTGCGTAGAAAGGCCTTGTATCCTATGAATGAAGTGCTCCGTTGCCTCAGTGGTTGACTGGTTTTGGACACGAGTTTTTATCTGCAGTTTATTTTTCTCCTTTAACACTCCAAAATCTCCCAAGGTTTTTTTGTGTGCAGGAGAAAAATACAATCCCGATGGAAATCGATGTCCGAAACCACCACCCGTCGAGGCACCAGACCCTCGTATTCATAAGAGACGAGGCCATTCTACACACCGCTAGGTGCATCTTCTCCACTGGCAATTCTGGACATCTGTCATGGTCGCTGAATAACAAACAATATTGCAAAACATTCCAGTGTACAAAGCCAAATTTGCTGCTGAAAGGTGGCCTAGTGGCATGCGCTGTGCCTATAACTTCAGCACTTTGTAGCGACATTGATCAATGTTTCTGGACACGGGTTCCTATCCTCGATTTGTTTCTGGAGGCGTCCTCTACAATCCCTCAAAGTCTGTTGCAACATTTCTGAGGCACACTTTATACATGTGAACTGCTCTGTTAAATTATGTTATGACGACATGATAGCCAAAAGCTATTAGCAGAAATTCAGAAAAAAAATTAATTACAGCTTAACTGTTACAAATTTGTAAAATACTCTCCATGAGCACTTACCGCTTCAAAAATGTCTGTTCAAGCTTCTTGAGGGAAGTCACTTCATCACGTACAGCACTGTTGTATGCTGTGATACCTCTTCATCTGGTGAGAAACGCTGCTTGTGAATTTCCTCCTTCCTCTTTGGAAACAGAAAGAAGTCACACACAGCCAGGACAGATAAATAGGGGGTGGGTGTTGTAACACTTGCATTTCTTAGTTCTCCAAGAAGTCCATCGCTCCGTCAGCTGTGTGTGCTGAGGCATTGTTGTGATGCAGGAGGAGTTGCTCACTCTTTGGCTTTGGGTGCTGTGGCCTCCATGTGGCGATGACTTCTGGCAGACATTTAGTCACATACCAAATAGCATTTACTGTGCAATGTGTGTCTGATGTAGCAGAGGTGAGATGACCATCGTGCTGAAGAAAGTGGTCATCACTTTATTTACAGAGTTCCTACATCTCAAAACTTTATCAAAACTCACCTGAAATGTACCATACAGAAAATGGCCTCTTCGATTTGGAGTCATAATGATACCCCCATGTTTGATACCTCTATGTTTTGTCACCTGCAAAGATATTGTCTTTAGACTGCCCTTTGGCAACATTTTGAAGCATAAGTGACACCAATCCATTCTTGGGTGTTTTTGGACTTCTGTCAGGGGATGTGGTAACCCAGCAGGCACCTCTCTCACATACGTCAGAATGATCGCGTGAATGGTGGACTGCACCACAATCAGTCCAGTATTTAGGATCCCTTTAGTGTCACAAAATATGAGATAAGGATAATCTCCAATCATTTTCCTTACAGTCTCAACGTTTCATTCTGACTTAGCTATTGCTGGGCGACCATAATAATGTTCATCTTTGAGAGACTCCTGACCCCTTGAAAATTCATGAGACAAGTTTCTGACTGAACTGGCAGGTTCACGAGACTCGCCAAAAACATGTACCAGCATTCTTCTGCATTTAACTTCTTTTTGTAGCCATAACCAATCGCAGCATGAAAATCGTGGCATGACAGATCCACGCACTGTGTAAGATTCAGCACTTCCTGTGTCTTCACTCACCATTCACAGCATGGTTTGAAATCCAGTGGTGCGGTAACTACCACACATATGCTCCAAAGTGAAGAAACAATGCTCTTTCAAACTGAAACAATCCCATTGTCATCAGATATCTGGTTAGAGAGTTGACACAGTTCTCGTACACGTGGTTGTATTGGGAAATAGTTATCAGTGCATTTGAGCATGAATGCAACAACAACAAAAAATAAACATAGTAAAATCAATATTAGTTGCTGATCCACGCACCTTTCACTGTTATAATTCCATAAACCTTTACTCATTTCAGAGGGCTAGATTCCATCGATATTTGCGACACTTTTCGTAGAGCTAGGTTCCGTTTATATTTGCTAAATATATATTGTTCACGAGTTACTTTCCTTGTCCATACGTTTATGTGGCATCATCAGTGAGGCTTTATTTTATCGCATTAAAATATGCAAAATGTTGCACAATAATGTCAGTGATTGAAGAATTAGACCTAAGCATTTAATTTGCTTACTTTTTCCATTTTTCCATTAATTTTAGTCTGTTTGCTTTTATACAATACTCATTCAATGGTTGGTTATCTAGTCATTTGAAAAAAATAGGTTTCTTACTGTAGTCCCAAAATTAATAAAAATTTCTTCCACTGCAATATGTTGTTCAAATTTGGTTGTGTTCTTAAGATTTTTTGTGACATTGTTATCGTCATCTGTTTTTCTCATGTGAAGCATGTGTCAATTTTTTTTAACATTGGGAAAGACTAGTAAGTAGTTAGAAAAAGTGCAACAAATTACACAATAAGTGTTTGTGCTTACTTTTCCAGCTATCTTGATAAAAACATATTGCTGCAAATAAAATCTAGCCAGCCATTTACAGAATGTTGTAGAAAAACAAACAGAATAGTAATCAAACTGAAAATCAAAGTATTGCAGTAAATATTGTTAAATGTTTAGGTCCCTTTTAAGTTTCTTCTATTATCATAAAACATGTAATAATTTCAGGTATGTGATAAAATACTAATGTATTGATGACGGTGCAGTTATGTTGAAAACATGTTTAGAGCATCACAAGCAAAAATGATTGTTCATAGGTTTCTTCATTATTTGCCTCATGCAGCAGCAGCAGCAACAACAACAACAATAATGGGAACTACTACTTCTACCGCCGCCGCTGCCGCCGCTGCTACTGCTACTGCTACTACTGTCTTCTTTTCATTGTTCCTTTGTCTGACATCAGCATAGGGTCGGCATAATTATGTATGGAATTTGTGTGGTTAATTAAAACAGTTTCTGGATGGTCTTTTTTCACCCCCCATTACCCCCCCCCCCCCCCTCCCTCATTCACATCCACCTTCCCTGGGGCAGAATATGAGCACCCCAACTGTCTGCGTGTATTGTTCAGTGGAAGTGAGAAGTTTCACCTTTACCCTTGTATTTCAGATCTATGGTTATCTGTTACTTACTACCAAAAATTAAGGTAATGATTTCTCCTGCTTATTCAGGAATGAGACAAAGAAAGTTGTTGCTGTTGTTGTTGTTGTTGTTGTTGTGGTTTTCAGTCGAAAGACGGGTTTGATGCAGTTCTCCATGCTACTTTTTCCTGTGCAAGCCTCTTAATCTCCAGATAACTACTGCAACCTACGTCCCTCTGAACCTGCTTACTGTATTCATCTCTTGGTCTCCCTCTGACTTTTACCCCCATACTTCCCTCCACTACTTTCAGAAATGCTTTTCTCGCCATTTCCAGTGTACATTTTATATCCTCTCTACATTTGCAATCATCAGTTACTTTGCTGCCAGAATAGCAAAACTAATCTGTTGCTTTAAGTATCTTGTTTCCTATTCCAATTCCCTCAGCATTGTTTGATTTAATTCAACTACATTTTGTTGATGCTTATATATTGTCTTTCAAGACACTCTCTGTTCTGTTCAACTGCTCCTCCAGTTCCTTTGCTGTCTGACAGAATTACAGTGTCATCAGGGAATCTCAAAGTTTTTACTCCTCCTCCAAATTTTTCTTTGGTTTCCTTCATTGCTTGCTCACTGTACAGGTTGAATAACATCGGGGATAGGTTACAACCCTGTCTCACTCCCTTCTCACCAACTGCATCCCTTTGATGCCCCTCGATTTATGTAACCATCATCTGATTTTTGTACAAATTGTAAATAGCTGTCCGCTCCCTGTATTTTACCTATGCTGCTTTCAGAAATTCAAGGAAGGTACTCCAGTCAACATTGTCAAAAGGTTTTCTACTCCAAAAATGCTATAAATGTAGGTGGGAAGTTGGGGGGGTCAGTATTGCCTAACTTGCTTCTACATTTCTCTGGAGTCCACACTGACCTTCCCCAAGGTCAGCGTCTACCAGTTCTTCCATCCTTGGAAGGAATTCATGTCAGTGTTTTGCAGCCATGACTTATTAAACTGATAGTTCAGTAATGTTCACACACGTCAGCACCTACTTTCTTTGAAACTGGAATTATTACATTCCTCTAGAAGTTGGAGCTTATTGCATGTGTTTGTTACGTCTTGCAAACCCCCCTCCCCCTCCATTTTTTATTTCCTCCTTTCATTAATTACATTCAGTATCTTCTGTGATATCCACAGATACAGATTTCTACTAGACTTCGTGTCTCTACCTATTTGATCCTCTGCTGCCTTCTCTATTTCATCCCTCACAGCTACCCATTCATCTTCTGATGTATTCCTTTTCCCTGATCCAGTTAATTGTTGCCTAATGCTCCTTCTGAAACTCTCAACAACCCTAGATTCCTTCAACTAACCCAGGTCCTATCTTGTTAATTTTCTACCTTTTTGCAATTTCTTCAGTTTTAAACTACATTTCATAAACATTGCATTTGTAAATATTTGTCACTTTTCAGCCTTAAAGTGCACAATTTATTCTCAGCAATCAAATTTTTATGTTGAGGAACAACCAGAAAATTCATTAATTATTTTTACCTCTATTTACAATATAAACAAAGCCTCTTTCTGACTAACATATGGAATGCACTTGATGTCACAGGTTCTAAAGGATTACTATTTCTTCAACATGGGAGATTTTGGCGGTGTGATGGTAGCAGTGAAGTATTACAAAGCCCAAGGGGAGACACGGGAAATGCTGTACTCGACTGACGAGGGCTTCACATGGCACACGGAGCAGTTCTACAACCAGGATCTGCGCATGTACGGCCTGATGACAGAGCCAGGCGAGAACACTACAGTCTTCACCATGTTCGGCTCGGGACCTCAGCAGCTGCGATGGCTCATCATCAAGGCTGATCTGCAGAAAGCTTTCAGTGAGTGTGTTTCTGAATATCCTGTAGGTTGCATATTACCATAGCATTTTTTTACTAATATCATTTTAGTGCCAAAATGTCCTTGCTGGATAACAGTACAACACTTACTGCTGCTAAGGCACTGGATGGTTTTGTATGGCTGTATCTTCAACTTTAGGACATAACAGGAGTAGTCAGAAAGTATTTACTATTACCTAAAAAAAAATAAAGCTACATAATTAATTTGTTTCTCGTAGGTCCAAGTCTGCTGTTATGGTGCGCACTGAAATCCTCATGGCACAGTACCATACGTGCATCTGAAGTGTTTTTGACCCTGTATCCCTCTTTAAGTCATCTAGTGAATTTTCTCTGGAGTTTTACAGTTATTTCAATTTTGTTTCTGGATTTTGTTGATTAAATTGTCCCAAAAAAATATTGCGCATTACACTCTTCATGTGTCAGCCAGTACTGATGGCATATATTTCTGTCTGTTATTTGCCAGTATTTTAAAATAGAATTTTTAATGTTCATCCCAGATTAGTCTAATTCTGCATATGGTTTAACATTGTTTATTACTGGGGGTAATGAGACAACGATAAATGCAACATGGATCGAACAGGGAGAGTCGGTGGGGAAGACCTTAAAACAAGTGTTTACTGATATGAATAGTACCAGAGGATATGTTGTTACACCACATACTCTACTAGACTAACTAGTGGTCACGCTATGAAATAATGGGCACATGAACTTCAGAACAACATTTTGTTTGTAATGAGAAACCAGCTGATGTCTTCTGTGCTGCCTGTCTCCCCACATTGTGTGTGGAATGAAAGAGAAAATGCTCTTGTAGTTGAGACATCTTGTATGCATAATCGTACTACTTTTTCAGAGGATGAATTTGGTAGTTTTTACACTAATGTTAGATATGCTTGGTGTGTCACACATCTGTAATATGACAAGACATCACATAGTTGGTTCATTTCTCACTCTCTCTCACGAGTGTCAATTACAGTAATGTGCCTTGCCTTTGTAGCATTCTTTCTGGTAGTGGGTGAATGGTAAAATTATTGTTGACAAAATTCTGCAGGAAAAAATTGAATACTCGGAGACTTGGTGAATAGAACATCTGATACGTCCTTGTGCTCGAGGTAGTGTTTGCATTCAGCGTGCATCCCTTGGTGTAATATTGGATGTCCAAGATTTAGAAAAGTCTGTGTATGCAGGGAAAACATTGTTTTTACATATGGTGTACGCAGGTATTATACATGAAGAAATGTGAATATATAGATTACACACGTTTATGTGAGGGGCGCGATCTGTCAGTCTAATAGAAAAAATTTGTTCTGAGGCGGATATTGCTAAATATTATGTATTTCATGATGACCGGCTTAGACGGAAGGTTGCTGCCATCATCTGTTCTTCGGAAACTTAAAGTGAATACTTGTCAGTCACATATGAGCAGCACATTCCACCCATAATATAGCATAAGCACATTCGTTTGTCAGTAATAAGATGAAAATATAAAATATACATGGCAACAAATTTGTTTGCTGAAGTGAAATGGCATAGCTGTAAAGTGTAACATCATAAACTTTACATTGTCTGTTTATCGTGTTACATGTTACACCTATGCCATTTCACTTCAGCAACACATTTGTTGCTACGTGTATTGAATAACTTCGTCTTCTTATTAGTAACAAACCAATGTGATTATGTTATATTATGAGTGATTGTATTCACTGTAAATTTCTGAAGATCAGATGATGACAGCACGCTTCTGTTGAAACCACTCGGCTTGAGAAGAAATTTCTTTCCGTGTATGGTTTATTTTGACCATCACGAGAGACAAGCAGATGCATGTGCATTGTTACAAGCCAACAGAACAATTTTGCATCCTGTGACACACACACACACACACACACACACACACACACACACACACACACACACACACACTGGGGGGGGGGGGGAGGCAGTCAAAAAGGCAGAGGAGAGGAGGAGATAAGGGGAAGACTAGTGCAGTTGTGTTGGTGGGATAGAAGGCATGTTTAGTACTGAAGTAGGGGAAAGGGGCAGGTGGACAAAAGGGACTAGCTAAGTTTGAGGCCAGGGGGCTTATGGGAACAAAGGATATGTTGTAGGGACATTTTTCAGCTGCCCAGTTTGTAAAAGTTGATGCCAGTGAGAAGAATACAGGTAGCACAGGGTGGGAATCGGTCACTGAAATCAGGTGCACAGCATTGTACAGCACATTTGGCAGCTGGATGATCTGACTGTTTCTTGGCCTCAGTTTGGCGGTGGCCGTTTATGCGGACAAACAGTTTGTTAGTGGTCGTGCCCATGTGGAATGCTGTTAAATGCCTGTGATAGGACTTGAATAGATGAAATGGAAGAATTTATGAGGCAGATGTTGTATCTAGGTGAATTACAGTGCTGTGAGTGACACAGAAAAGGTTTGGGAGAAGAGGTGAAGAAAGGCTGAATAAAAACGTTTTGTAGATTGGATGGGCAATGGAGTACCGTGGAGGGAAATTGGGGAAAATATTGGGCAGGCTATTTCACATTTCTGGGCACAGTGAGAGGTAGGCAAGACAGTGAGAATGTCATTCACTTGCTCCAGTACTGAGGGCACTGACCGGGAGACCACACCTATTATTATTATTTCTTTACTTTCTCAGACGTTAAGTCTGGTTGAGAATGGAAAGTGACGCGGACCTTGATCAAGCGTCACTTCCTATTAACTGTACGGTATGTGTTATATTGCATTTAGGAACTTTCGGGTAATTGAACATGTATCAATAATTACGGATTTCTGTAGTTGTATATATGTGTTTGGATGTAGCTGTATTGCATTGATGTACTGGTGGATATTGTGTGGTATGACTCCTGTAGTTGATACTATAATTGGTATGATGCAACTTTATCCTGATGCCACATGTCTTTGACTTCCTCAGCCAGTTGGATGTATTTTTCAATTTTTTCTCCTGTTTTCTTTTGTATATTTGTTGTGTATTGGGTATGGATATTTCGATTAGTTGTGTTAATTTCTTCTTTTTATTGGTGAGTATGATGTCAGGTTTGTTATGTGGCGTTGTTTTATCTGTTATAATGGTTCTGTTCCAGTATAATTTGTATTCATCATTCTCCAGTACATTTTGTGGTGCATACTTGTATGTAGGAACTTGTTGTTTTAAAAGTTTATGTTGTAAGGCAAGCTGTTGATGTATTATTTTTGCGACATTGTCATGTCTTCTGGGGTATTCTGTATTTGCTAGTATTGTACATCCGCTTGTGATGTGATCTACTGTTTCTATTTGTTGTTTACAAAGTCTGCATTTATCTGTTGTGGTATTGGGATCTTTAATAATATGCTTGCTGTAATGCCTGGTGTTTATTGTTTGATCCTGTATTGCAATCATGAATCCTTCTGTCTCACTGTATATATTGCCTTTTCTTAGCCATGTGTTGGATGCGTCTTGATCGATGTGTGGCTGTGTTAGATGATACGGGTGCTTGCCATGAAGTGTTTTCTTTTTCCAGTTTACTTTCTTCGTATCTGTTGATGTTATGTGGTCTAAAGGGTTGTAGAGGTGGTTATGAAATTGTAGTGGTGTAGCCGATGTATTTATATGAGTGATTGCTTTGTGTATTTTGCTAGTTTCTGCTCGTTCTATAAAGAATTTTCTTAAATTGTCTACCTGTCCATAATGTAGGTTTTTTATATCGATAAATCCCCTTCCTCCTTCCTTTCTGCTTAATGTGAATCTTTCTGTTGGTGAATGTATGTGATGTATTCTATATTTATGGCATTGTGATCGTGTAAGTTATTATTATTATTATTATTATTATTATTATTTTCCAATCCTCAAAACAGAGTTGATGCAACAATTCTCAGAAAAATTGACTTTCATATTTTCCAACTATCTTCCATACACTAAAGCAGTGTGGCTATGTGGTAGACTGTTCGCCTGCCATGTGGGGGACCCAGTTTGTTTCCTGGTCTATTCAGTTTTTTAAACAAAGATGAATGTCTCTGAACTGTGACATAGATAGAGAGGGAAACAAATGTATTTTTTTTTTTAGTTTAAAAAATCTTGATTGTAAATCTTGTATTAATAACTGGTAATTAAGAATTTATATTTGCAATGAAAACTGACATTTTTGTACAGTATGTGATAAGAAATAAGACGACACAAAATTTTCATAAAAATGATTAGATGCATGTTAATTAGCATATATATTATGAATTTTATGTTTAAATTGATAGTTATTGAATTGAAGGAAAAAAGAAAAATATAATGACCAGAACGAACTCAAGCCAACAACAGTGACGTCAAGTTAATGGCTGGTGACACGTCATCTATTGATGTGTATATTCACATTTTTGTTTTAGGATGGCAAAGCCAAAGAAGTTGAAAGCATTAAAACCTTGTTGTGGTGGCAGATTGATCTGTAGATTAGCCTGCAGTGTAGGTTTTGTCGGAAGGTGACAATTGGGTTGTGAGTTGGTGAAGCCAGCGAATGTGAAATTAAATAAATCTGGTTGTGGTGATGGACTAATCTGTAGCTTTGCCCAAGGTGTAGGCTGGAAGTTGACAGTTCGGTTGTGAGTTAATGAAGCCAACAAATGTGATGCGAAAAGCCTGTAGCTTAAACCATTTGCAAAAAGAAAAAAAAAAAAGGAACAGACCATCAGTATTTGTTTGCCATTCTATGTGCACAATTGAGATGGATAGATTTTCTGATGTGTCGAAAATGTCGTTGCAGTATCCCAAAACTAATTTGAAAACTAACTAATTTTAGTAGCTACTTGGTGAAAAATTTCCTTGTAGTGTTGAAATGTATTTTTGTGTGTGGTTTTGCATCTATACTTTGTGTAAGAAGGCAAATACACAGCTGTTTAATCTTCCCGTTTTACAGAGTACAACTGCACCAAGGATGACTACAAGTTCTGGTCGCCGAGCACGGACCATGTCGGTCACATGCCGTGCGTAATGGGGATGCAGGAGACATTTGAGCGGCGCACCCCTCACAGCAACTGCTACAGTGGGCGCGACTACGTCAGGATGGTCCAGATGGAGCCCTGCGGCTGCGAGAGGGATGACTTTGTCTGGTGAGTACTCGCAGTAAGCCTGTCGCAGGAGGCAGTTATGTATGCCACTGAACTACACTGTTGTCTGTTAAGATTGCAACACCATGATGGTATTGTGCAGTAAATGACAAACTGGCACGAAGAGTATTATGTACCTGGATATGCAAATACGTGTTACAGTGCATCCACACAAGGCAGGTACAAGTACTGACATCTATGATTATAGATGTTTTGAGACTCATGAAGGTCTATGGAACCACATATGACGTCTGTTTGAAAAAATTCTGGAACATTTGTAATGTCGTGCTAATGGTGTGTTGGAGCATAATGTGGTTGGCATTCCAGCCTGCACCTGTGGTTGCGTAACTGCTGGAAGTTTCATTGTTGTATACCTGTTACTGTTCAGTGCTGTGTTAACAGAACATTGTGTCACACCGTTTGCAATTTTTGAGATGGTAGAGTTAGAGGAGCAGTGCATTTGCATTAAATTTTGTGTGAAATTCGAGAAAATGTTTACACACACGCACCGAATAATGCAGGAAGCCTAGGGTGATGGTTCACACGGCTTACAAATGGCTGGATGGAAGATGACTCTTTCAGGTTGCCCTTCAACTTATACCACTGGTACTAGTGTCAGGAACGTCGGCAACATTGTGTGTGCCAATCGAAGACTGACTGTCCAAGAGATTGCAGAAGAATGTAACGTTTCAACTGGATCATGTCATGAAATCCCGAGAAGGAAACAGCATGATATGTGGTGAGGCAATTAGTGGCTTTTGCATTATGATAACGCACACGCACATTCGACCCTGTTGGTGCATGACTATTGCAAAAAAAAAATGCACTGTGTTGCCTCATCCTCCGTAATATCCCAGCCTGGCCCCTGGGGACCTTTATTTCCAAAGTTGAAAATCCCATTGAAAGGATGAAGATTTGCAGCGATAGACAAGATAAAAGAAAATTTGCAGATGGCACTTCGTGCGATCGGGAAAGAGGCGTACCGAGGCTGCTTCCGAAAGTGGAAACAGTGTTGAAGTGATGTGTCTATTGTGGAGGAGAGTATTTCGAAGAAAACTATGCACAATAAGTAAATGGTAGTGTAGAAAAGTTTGGTGGACAAAGTTCCAGAATTTTTTGAACAGAACTCATTGTGTCATTTCTGATTACAGCCCCCGTGCCTGGGTTTCAGGCAAGATCCCCCATTTTGGTTTATGCTGAGGTACTATTCCAATAGAGCTGGAGAGCTTCTGCAATGCTATTGGAGTTTAGGAGGAATACCAATTAGGTTGAGATGTGAATGGGAGTTTGGAGGTGTGAATGGGAATTTGGACTAAGGAGTGGGACATGCTAGGGTAGTCAGTGCAATTGTGCATTTGCTTAAAGATGTAAGAGTGTGCACGAGTTTCATGTAGGATCCGTCATTTCATTCAATGCTGTGGTGCTATTCCAGTACAGTTGGACACCCTCTGCAATGCTACTTGAATTTAGGAGAAATATCAAATTTGGCTGAGGTGTGAATGGGAATTTGGATTGAGGATGGAGGCATGCTAAGGTAGTCCGTGAGTCCGTGCAGTTGTGCAAAGCCACTGTGCCAGGGTGGCGTGGTGGTTAGTGCATCTACCTTGTGACCAGGAGACCTGGATTTGTATATCGTCCTTTGTACAAATTTTTGTCACCTCAGTCTGCATATATATTTCATAGATTTTTGAGACTTGAAAAGGTCTCTGGAACTAAATACAGTAAAACTTCAGTAACACGAATCTGAAGGGACCGAAAAATCAGGAGCTCGTGTTAAAAAAATTTGTGTTAAGTGAAAAACACAGATTTTAATAAGTCTACATGTACAGCAGTACACTAATGTGTAATACACTACACTATCAGTCATGTTATTATAGACTTATAACACTATAAAGTGATTGTAAAATCCAAGTACTCACAAATTATGTATGTTACTTTCTTGGAAAAAATTCGGTCATGGTTCGCTGACGTTCATGGGAACGATAATATTTTGTAATTTCACAACCAATTGTAATGAAAGCATCCGTAAACCCAGCAGTGATGTCGGATGTTGAAGCGAACCGTTCTAAACAGTCAAAGGCTGTAAACATCTCCTGACAGGTAGGTGGAATGGTATCTGTATTCTCTTCCTCTTCACTTTCTTCTGATGGCCCTTCCTGCACCTCGTTCACAGCTTTTGGCACATCAGATTCCACAGAAGCACATACGGCAACATTGTCGTCTACACTAATGAATTCTTCGAAACTAATCCCAGGGTTTGCAACGTCCTGCAGAACTGTCCATTCATCAGGTGAAGTGACATCTTCTAACTCGTGGACATCTTCAGTGTTGCTGTGTCTCCAAGCTCTGTTAAAGCAATTCCCTATGTGATGTGGCGATACTGAGTTCCAGGCTGCTGCGATCGCTTTTATTGCGTCAAGCAGATTCCAATTTGGGGTTTCACTATTGTTTTCAGCAGCACGAATTGCAGCTCTTACAAGTCGCTTATGATAATCTCTCTTCATGAGAGGGATTATGCCTTGGTCCAAAGGCTGAAGGCGGCTTGTGGCATTGGGTGGGAGAAACGGAACCTTTGTTAGATAGGTTCAGATCACGAACATTATGGGCAGTACATCGTCCAATGTAAGAAGAACATGTCTATTTTGAGCAACCATTTGACTGTTGAAATGAAGAAGCCACTTGCGATATGATGTGCCATCGATCCAAGCTTTCTTGTGGTGAGAGTAGATGCAAGGTAAAGTGTCCATATTTATGTTTTTAAAACAACGTTGTTTTTCGGATTTACCGATAACCCAGGGACGAAACTTCTCACTGCCGTCAGCATTACAGCACAGTACAACTGTCACATGTTGTTTGCATCGTGCTCCACCGTGACACTTATCACCTTTTATCCCCAGGGTGTGATTTGGAAAAAGATTGTTTGAAAAATCCAGTTTCATCCATGTTAAACACATTACACAAGGCATACTTTCCCCCACTCGATTGAATTCATGCACTTTCTTCATCAACTTTATTTGCTTCACCACAAATTTGTACAGATGAAATTGAATGTCTCTTTTGGTAGCGATACAACCAACCAGCAGAACAACGGAAGTCTTTAATGCCCATATCTTTAGCAATATCATTTGTTTTTGACTGAATCACAGGGCCAGTTAAAGGTATGTTACATGCACGCATATGATTGAACCATTCTAGCAGTAACGTCTCGATGTCTTTTTACTTGGCGGTACGAAGTCGTTTGGATTTGTTTCCAGAACCTGATGCTGCAGCATTAATAATTTTTTCTTGATTCTTAATAATCGTAGATAAAGTAGATTTAGGTATTCCAAACTGCTCTGCAATTGCTGTTTTCTTGGTACCACGGTCCACTTCATCTAGAATCTTAAGCTTTAACTGTACATTTAGAGCTGTCTGTTTCCTCTTTGCCATTTTCGCGTGCTACGGTACCGGTTGTACCTGTAGTTTTTATTCAGTATTCCAACTCGATACGGCTACGACTTACAGAACACCTGTCAAATCTGGCACTGAGTACATTCCTAAATGCTGCTGCACACATTATTGAATGTCTTACAATGTACAGCATACGTTGATTGTTGAGGTGATAATTGCGGCTACCGACCTACAATACGTTAAAAACGAATCAACAATCAGTATAATTAGCTTTGTAGCTACATTTCCTACATTCATTTCGGAAGGGGGGGGGAAAAAAAAAAAAAAAAAACCGCTTTAGAATACTCTAAGGTCGGAAGGTTGTGTTACGGTGAAATTTAATTACGCTAGGAACTGAAACAGAGTTTGTAATTCGCCTTAACCAAAATTCATGTTAACTGATAAAACGTACCATAAGAACTAATCTATTCCTGAGGGGACCAATATTTTTTTCGCGTTAACTGCGAGTTCGTCTTATGAGAGTTCACGCTAACGAGGTTATACTGTAGTTTCATTTGATAAAAGAAAATGGGTGCAATCTAAATCAGCCATTATAATATGTATAGTTGTAATCTGTCATGAAGCCATGGTTTATAAAAAAAAAAGTGACATGTTTTACTAAGGAACTGACTTTAGCCTGCATCCAGAGATGTGTCTTCATTCCTTTTTGACTAGTTGTGCATAGCTTGTAGTAAAAATCCTGTACAAAGGAAGAATACAGGCAAAAGTGACACTGTGCTATGAGCACTGTGCCAGTATTGCTGCAAAAGACAGAAATCTTACATTTTATTCCCTTGCAGTTCACAGTTTTGAAATTAATTCCCGCACAAATTGTGAAGCTGACTGTTACATTCCTTAGTCGTGCTGTTCTTGCGTGCAGCCCTGTGTGCAAAACTTAATTCTGTATGAGCAAAAACTAATTGCTTACAGTGATGTGGGCTTCTTCCAACACGAGACATCACTGGACTGCATCCGCAACAAGACAGTGGAAAGCCCCTATGAGATTCCAGATACATGTAAGCCGGGAGCATTCTACAGCCGAACAAAAGGCTACATTCATATCCCAGGAGACGCGTGTCAGGGCGGCAACGAACAGCGCTACCTCCCAGAGTCTCTGCCTTGCCCCGTTCGGTAAGTATTTTGTGTTACGATTGTTCTCCTCACTTTATTTTACAGTCTAATACGGGTGTGTGTGAGTGTTCTGTCAAGTCAATAACTCTGTTGTGTATGCACAATTTATAGAGGACAGACAGTGTTATTTTACAGTTACAGAGAATGTTTGAGAAGGACTTATTTACTCTTGAGGAGGTGTAATTACACATATTGCCAATACACATATACAGGGTATTCCACAACTCGTGTTACATATTCGCTACTGCGAAACACATCTGCTCTATTGAACAAGTGCTCATAGCTCTTAAGGTATACCTTGTAGAACTCATGTTTACTAGACATATTTTCTGGTTTTGGTCCATACCACCACCTCTGAAAATTGCTTACACTACTGTCTTAGCGGCAACAGTGCCAGTACATGTACAGGGTGTGGTAGATAAGTAATGAGACTGGCCGCCGCGCGGCGCTCCAGTCGCTCGCAGGGCGGTCTCCACCTGTGCGTCACGTGGTGGGGGATCTGAGCTAACAATAGAACCGGTTCGCAGTCGCGTCGGAGCTCTGGTGCAGTGAGGGTCGAGCTTCGTGTATTACGTTGTTTGTGTGCCCGTGACACTTGTGAAAACGCTGAAGATGGATCGCTCGATAGAACAGCGGTATGCAATCAAATTTTGCTTTCGCTTGGGCAAAACTGCTTCGGAAACTTTTGCTATGATTACGGAGGCCTACAAAGAAGACTCCCTATCAAGAGCTCAAGTGTTCCGATGCTTTAATGAATTTAAAAACGGGAGGGAATCCGTTGAAGACATGGAACGATCTGGACGCCCTTCAATGAGTCGTGTGGATGAAATGGTGGCCAAAGTGAAAGAACTCCTGGACTCCGACCGTCGTTTAAGTCTCAAAATGATTGCCGATGAGGTCTCCGTGAATAAATTTACGGTTCACCAAATTGTTACGCAAGATTTGATGATGAGGAAAGTTTGCGCAAAATTGGTTCCCCGAGTGCTCACCGCCGAACAAAAGCAACAACGAGTGGACGTTTGCCGTGAGATGTTGAATGATTTGGAAAATAATCCACACTTTTTAGACAACGTAGTAACAGGCGACGAATCGTGGACATTCCAGTACGACCCAGAGACGAAAGCCCAGAGCTCGGAGTGGCACACACCGGCATCCCCGCGGCCGAAGAAAGCAAGAATGTCAAAGTCCCGCATCAAGACAATGCTGATTGTGTTTTTCGACAAGCGGGGGTTAATTCACACAGAGTTTGTCCCTCAGGGGAAGACTGTCAATGCCGAATTCTACAAAGAAGTCCTTCAGCGATTGCACAGAGCCGTCAAACGGAAGCGACAGGACCTTGCTCAACGCTGGCGTCTCCACCACGACAACGCTCCGGCGCACACAGCGTTCCTCGTGACCTCCTACTTGACCCGAATTGGAGTTGAAGTTTTGCCACAGCCACCATACAGCCCTGACTTGAGTCCTCCTGATTTCTTCCTATTTCCGAAGGTCAAAAGATGCCTGAAGGGTCATCGTTTCGACGATATTCCGAATATCCAACGTGCTGTCACGAAGGCACTAACTGGGATAACTCAAACGGACTACAGTGGGGCCTATGAAGCTTGGAAAACGCGCTGGCAACGTTGTGTCGACGCCCAAGGCGAGTACTTTGAAGAATATTAACGTTTTGTACAAATTGGATCAATAAATTTGTTTTTCTAGACTGAGTCTCATTACTTATCTACCACACCCTGTATGCCACTGTCAGAGGTATCAGAACGGTTTTAGCTTAAAACTTTCGACTCATTTGTTTCCAGTACTAGAACCCTTACCTCAAGTTGATACATTTATCCTTCTCCATCATCCTAGAAAGTTTGTAATATTGTCACAAAATCACCCTGTATATCCATCAGTGACAGGTGCTGCACCTATAACTTTGGCACTCTTTAGTGTTGTCGGATGGCGTTTCTGGACATGGGTTCCTATGTAAATCTTGACCTAGTAAGTCCCCTCTACAACTTCTAGAAGTGTGTAACATGATTATGAAACATGCTGTATAAGTAAAAAAAGTGCCTAGCCTTCAGAACTTAATTCCATTTCCAGGGAGCAGGGACATATAGTTTTGAGGGAAAGGAAGGGGGAGGTTAGGAAAGAAAGGACAGGTCACTCAGAAAACAACAGCTAACGGTTTTGAGTTTGTGGATTGGTTTCTTCCTTCCTGTAAACTGTCTTTTGGTAGTACTTGGTATTTTGTCTGCTGTTTGGCCGGTCATTCCATTTTCTTGAAATAATAAAATTTTCTCAAACATAATTTCCTTTTGGTATGATAGTTGTAGTGTTTTTCATAGATGTTTCAAAAGATGCCCTTAAAAGTGATTGCAAAACCACATGACGATGACTTGTTCAGTCCTCGAAATATTGTGCATAAAAATGGAATTATCAATCGAACTAGACTGGAAAAAGACATTTTTTGTATCAATTCTGCCAGATGGAAAAAACTGAAGTACTCTGAAAACGTCGGATGTCAACATAGCTTTGTACATGTACACACCACTGGCAAGTATGTAAATGAGGAGTCATACATCTGCATGACAGGTAGAAAAATAAAAAATTAGGTAGTTCTCTGCAGAATCTCTGAAGAAAGGAACTTGAGTTAGTTATTAACAAGGAGGAGGGATAGGATGATAGCACATGTGCAGGTGCTACTCTCAGATGAAGAGGTTAGCACAAGAAACGAATTTGTAATGGACCACATCAAGATTGGAGGGGACAGGGAAGTGTTGCAAAGTGTTGGTACCAGAGCTGTCAGTGTACATAAGGAAGTGTGAAATATCAGGTGTCGAGGGAGCACTATGAAGAAAGAGGTGACATGTGTGAGACGGCATTATCGTCGGGAAGGGGCCTCGTTGAGGTTATCCATTTTGCCGGCTGGTCCACTTGTGCAACATACAGACTTTTGGGGCTTTCAGATGTGACAGTGGCTTGATTTTGGACAGCATGGGAACACGAGGGCAAATGTACTAGTCATCGAGGTTCCGGTCGACCACATCTGACGCCACTAGGGAGGACTGCTGTATGTGATGATGTGCCAAGTGCACACCTGTGCCTGCCACCTGAGAACAAGTAGTGGACTCCCTGCAATGTTCTGTGTCATCCCGCACCATTGGTCAGAGGCAGGCAGCAGCCATACAAGGGAATTACCATTCCATGTGTAAGCTGCCATTAACACCACAACACAGATACCTGCATTTAGTGATGCTGTGACTGGAGGGTGTGGACAGCTGACAAATGACGTCGCACTATGCTTGGTGATGAATTGCAGTTTTGCAGTACCATAATGCCCCTCGTCAGTAAGTGTAGAGGCAACCTGGTGAGAGGTCCCATTCTTCAGTGCATTGGACATACACAGTGGTGTTACTACTAGCATGATTGTGTAGGGAGCCATTGTAAATGACCTCAGGTCATGGCTGGTAGTGGTTGAGGGAACTGGCTGTATGAGGGGGTATACCCCCCCTCCCCCCCCCCAAATATATATATATATATATATATATATATATATGGTTATAATAGAGGGAAACATTCCACGTAAGTAGTCTCACTTTGTATTCACCTTCCCCTTTTTACCGTAATCTACTATACAATTTTATCCTGCCTATATATACTCAATAATACGTAACCCACTTCCAAACCATAACCAAGAAAATTTTATTTTCCGCTTTCAACACTACCGCTGCTATAAAAACCACCGTTTCTAGTTCAATAACAGCTGCTTTCACGTATAAAACAACCATTTCGGCTAGTTCTAATAACTTTCACTATATTTCCACTTCCGTTTTTCGCACATCACTGATCATTTTTAGCCACTCCCCACAGGTTTTAGCGTCATTATTTCTTCCTCAGACAATTCTTAGCCCCATTTTCGTAATCTTTCACCACAACACCACTCCTTTTAATACATTCACACGTTTTTTCGAAATTTTCCCGAATTTCTCCGTCCTTTAACGTGTTTTAGCGGCAACACAACCACCTAACCTTTATGCACATCGCTGTCTACCAACCCAAGTTCACCACAGGATCAACTTAACCATCACTTTTTCGCCTTGTTCCATACCAGATCTCCAGTTGCTTTCTAGTTCACCTTTATCTCTCCCCATATATTTTTATCTTTTATTTTCATTTCAACCTCATGTTACACTTTCCACCTTCTAATACCATGTCACCCTCACA
The DNA here is from genome assembly GCF_023898315.1 of Schistocerca nitens. NCBI lineage: Eukaryota > Metazoa > Arthropoda > Insecta > Orthoptera > Acrididae > Schistocerca > Schistocerca nitens. The sequence continues at coordinate 77,476,651 of NC_064623.1, read as the reverse complement.
ACACCCCGACAAAAGCGGCTTGTGTCTGTATATGTGTGGATGGATATGTGTGTGTGTGTGCGAGTGTATACCCGTCCTTTTTTCCCCCTAAGGTAAGTCTTTCCGCTCCCGGGATTGGAATGACTCCTTACCCTCTCACTTAAAATCCACATCCTTTCGTCTTTCCCTCTCCTTCCCTCTTTCCTGGTGAGGCAACAGTTTGTTGCGAAAGCTTGAATTCTGTGTGTATGTTTGTGTTTGTTTGTGTGTCTGTCGACCTGCCAGCACTTTCATTTGGTAAGTCACATCATGTATATAGTTATAATAGAGGGAAACATTCCACGTAGGAAAAATATAGCTAAAAACAAAGATGATGTGACTTAACAAATGAAAGTGCTGTCAGGTCGACAGACACACAAACAAACACAAACATACACACAAAATTCAAGCTTTCGCAACAAACTGTTGCCTCATCAGGAAAGAGGGAAGGAGAGGGAAAGACGAAAGGATGTGCCAGCACTTTCATTTGGTAAGTCACATCATCTTTGTTTTTAGATATATTTTTCCTACGTGGAATGTTTCCCTCTATTATAACCAATCATGTCTGCTTGTGTCTGTATATGTGTGGATGGATATGTGTGTGTGTGCGAGTGTACACCCGTCCTTTTTTCCCCCGAAGGTAAGTCTTTCCGCTCCCGGGATTGGAATGACTCCTTACCCTCTCCCCTAAAACCCACATCCTTTCGTCTTTCCCTCTCCTTCCCTCTTTCCTGATGAGGCAACAGTTTGTTGCAAAAGCTTGAATTTTGTGTGTATGTTTGTGTTTGTTTGTGTGTCTGTCGACCTGCCAGCACTTTCATTTGGTAAGTCACATCTGTGTGTGTGGATGGATATGTGTGTGTGTGTGTGTGTGTGTGTGTGTGTGTGTGTGTGCGCGCGCGCGCGCGAGTGTATACCCGTCCTTTTTTCCCCCTAAGGTAAGTCTTTCCGCTCCCGGGATTGGAATGACTCCTTACCCTCTCCCTTAAAACCCACATCCTTTCGTCTTTCCCTCTCCTTCCCTCTTTCCTGATGAGGCAACAGTTTGTTGCGAAAGCTTGAATTTTGTGTGTATGTTTGTGTGTCTGTCGACCTGCCAGCACTTTCATTTGGTAAGTCACATCATCTTTATATATATATATATATATATATATATACACACACAAAATTCTAGCTTTCGCAACCAACGGTTGCCTCGTCAGGAAAGAGGGAAGGAGAGGGAAAGACAAAAGGATTTGGGTTTTAAGGGAGAGGGTAAGGAGTCATTTCAGTCCCGGGAGTGGAAAGACTTACCTTAGGGGGAAAAAAGGACAGGTATACACGCGCGCGCGCGCGCGCGCACACACACACATATCCATCCACACATATCCATCCACACATATCCATCCACACATATCCATCCACACATATCCATCCACACATATCCATCCACACATAGCCATCCACACATATCCATCCACACATATCCATCCACACATATCCATCCACACATATACCGACACAAGCAGACACACACAGAGGCAAAGAGTTTGGGCAGAGATGTCAGTCGAGGCGTAAGTGCAGAGGCAAAGATGTTATTGAATGACAGGTGAGATATGAGTGGCGGCAACTTGAAATTAGCGGAGATTGAGGCCTGGTGGAAAACGGGAAGAGAGGATATATTGAAGAGCAAGTTCCCATCTCCAGAGTTCGGATAGGTTGGTGTTAGTGGGAAGTATCCAGATAACCTGGACGGTCTAACACTGTGCCAAGATGTGTTGGCCGTGCACCAAGGCATGTTTAGCCACAGGGTGATCCTCATTACCAACAAACACTGTCTGCCTGTGTCCATTCATGCGAATGGACAGTTTGTTGGTGGTCATTCCCACATAGAATGCGTCACAGTGTAGGCAGGTCAGTTGGTAGATCACATGGGTGCTTTCACACGTGGCTCTGCCTTTGATCGTGTACACCCTCCGGGTTACAGGACTGGAGTAGGTGGTGGTGGGAGGGTGCATGGGACAGGTTTTACACCGGGGGCGGTTACAAGGGTAGGAGCCAGAGGGTAGGGAAGGTGGTTTGTGGATTTTATAGGGATGAACTAAGAGGTTACGAAGGTTAGGTGGACGACGGAAAGACACTCTTGGTGGAGTGGGGAGGATTTCATGAAGGATGGATCTCATTTCAGGGCAGGATTTGAGGAAGTCGTATCCCTGCTGGAGAGCCACATTCAGAGTCTGATCCAGTCCCGGAAAGTATCCTGTCACAAGTGGGGCACTTTTGTGGTTCTTCTGTGGGAGGTTCTGGGTTTGAGGGGATGAGGAAGTGGCTCTGGTTATTTGCTTCTGTACCAGGTCGGGAGGGTAGTTGCGGGATGCGAAAGCTGTTTTCAGGTTGTTGATGTAGTGGTTCAGGGATTCCGGACTGGAGCAGATTCGTTTGCCACGAAGACCTAGGCTGTAGGGAAGGGACCGTTTGATGTGGAATGGGTGGCAGCTGTCATAATGGAGGTACTGTTGCTTGTTGGTGGGTTTGATGTGGACGGACGTGTGAAGCTGGCCATTGGCCAGATGGAGGTCAACGTCAAGGAAAGTGGCATGGGATTTAGAGTAGGACCAGGTGAATCTGATGGAACCAAAGGAGTTGAGGTTTGAGAGGAAATTCTTCCATCACGACAACGCACCTGCACACGGCCACCTCTATTGTTTGTGTCTGAAAATAGCACAGTTCCGCTGCCCCACACACCTTACTCACGTGACCTGGCTCCGTACGACATTTTGTTATTTCCGTGCACGAAAGGTGACATGGAAGGACACCGGTATGACAACATTAAAAGAGACAAGAAAAAAAAGAGGGAGCAGCTGTCCGCCATTTCTAAAGATGACTACAAAAATTGTTTTGAACAGTGGAAGCATTGATGGAGGGTACTTTGAGGGGGATAAGGTTGTTTTGTTCACAGATTCAAAATATATAGCTGTTAAAAAATAATTTCTTTTTTTTTCTTTTTTCTTGTTACCACCTCGCACAATGGAATGACATAAATATCTTGCCATTCTCATGTGTTAACTCTCATGTGACAGTATTGTGGTACCATTTTTCAACGGTGCTCCTCCACGTGTCACATGTGCATCGTCGAACTGTCTGTGTTAAATCAAGGTTCCCTGTGATCAGTATGGTCCCCAGATCAGTCCCTGGTGAGACGTGTGGGACAAGCAAGGACATCAACTCTGTCTTAGTGCCATGGAGCAGCTTGTCTCAGAAGAGAATACAATGGCTTCATGACACCCTTCCCAACTGAATCAGTGCATGTAACCCAGCCAGACATGGTGCAATGTCATATTGATAAGTGGGAACTTACTGGCAAGTTGTTTGCAAATCTGACTCGGCTTTTTAATTACTATAATTAAATTGCATACACTCTCAACATAAGAAGTTTTACTCCGTTTCCTTCTGTATACTTGGTTGCTTCACCTTTGTGTGTGTGTGTGTGTGTGTGTGTGTGTGTGTGTGTCTGTCCAGGCCAGCATGACAGAGAGACCATACATTTCAGGAAAGAGGGAATGGAGTAAAGCTTTGTCATGGTAAATAGAATAAAACTCCACGAGTTTGAGAGGATATGTACCGTATTTACTCGAATCTAAGTCGCACTTTTTTTCCAGTTTTTGTAATCCAAAAAACCGCCTGCGGCTTAGAATTGGGTGCAAAGCAAGTGGAAGTTCTGAAAAATGTTGGTAGGTGCCGCCAGAACTAACTTCTGCCATCACATATATGTAGCGCTACACAGGCATGCTTTGTAGGCACAAAGATAAATACTGGCACCAAAACCTCTGCGTCAGTAAGTAAATTTAAAAAAAAAAGGTGGAAGACGAGCTTTTTTTTCTCCGCCCTGGGTTTCGACCACTGCATTTTCATACATTATCCAACGAAGTAAATACAAATTCTGTATTGTTCACCTTCCAATGTAGCAGAATTTCAATATACTACGAAAATCTGACTGGCAAGACTGTTTGGGATGTTTGTCAATATGGCCAACTCTACATTCACAATTTTTTCCTACCTGTGAGAAGAGATGGTTGCTAATAGGAACCTGAAGAAATGTGAATCACATGCAGTATTCTCTGCACCATAAGAAAGAATACGAATATAAACATTTTGCCATGTATTCTTTCGTGTTTGCTGCTATCTCATTTATATCCTGTCTGCCTAATAAACTACGAAACTAGAGTGAGACAACAGCAAATGCGGAAGAATATACATACTGTGCCGTGTTTATATTCGCATTATTCTTATGCCTAATAGTGATACAATCAGAAATGAAGCATGGCAACTGACTAGATTTGTAAATCTAAGATGACTAATTTCTGTGTATAATTTGATGTCCTAAAGAAGCGGCCGCAAAGATTTTCAAACGGAGGAAAATTTTCGCCTAACTCTCGTTCAGAACATCTTCTATCATACGCAGTCTATTATTTGGTTCTTGTTAATCATTATCAAAGAAAGCAGCAGTGTAAGTAACAACAAATAGCAGTCTCTTGCCATTGTTTCGCTAATGAGACGATTCCTGTCTTTTTTTTACATTGTAAGCGGCGGTAGCGCGCACAAAAGCAAACCATGCCATGAGCGGCGACAGGCCGTAAACACTCATTATCAGAATGCGACAAACAATGCACGACACAGTACAGTAATGCATTTTCAGCTTAGAGTGGCGTAAACACCTATAACAAAAACAAACGGCACTTATCAGATCAAAGCAAAATAGGCAATCGATTCAAACCAGACGAAGCACGTGAAAAAGGAAGGGTACCCCTATAAATACGGACGGAGCGCCTGATGCTTAGCAGTGGCTACCTGGTAAAGCTTACCCGCTAAGCTTAAGACTCGAACCAAACTACTGTAGCTGTATCATCTTTCATTCGACCTAAATTGTGTCTCGTATTACAATGGACCAACTTTGTTTCGATTTGGAGGTGCGGCCTAAAACTTTTCTCCCCCCTTGAACTTCGAGTCTCAAATTTCAGATGCGGCTTAGATTCGAGAATTTTTCTTTTTTTTTTTTTTTCCCTTTATTTCGAGTCTCATTTTTCAGGTGCAGATTAGATTCGAGTGCGGCTTAGATTCGAGTAAATACGGTAATGTTAGTTTAGTGAGCACAAAATTGAGCCAAATCTACAGAGGACTTGGCATTATGAGTCCACTCATCAGTATTATGTTGCAGCCTTCAACCAGTTATTAGAAAAGATAGAACACACAGCCTAGCTTTGGACAAAATTTTTATTCAAACCAGACACCTGGAGCATGTGACCTCTAAATAATGAAAACTCCCTTCTGTTATGAGTTTATTGGAGAGGACAGAGTTGTCTCTTGTCAGCATCTGAACATTTTTTTTTAGATAGGTACCTGACACATACATTACTTGAATGTAAAACAAATGTGCTTTGTGTAAATTTTCTCTGTAATATGTAAGCAACTTTTTTTTTTGTCTTGTGATATCTCATATACATGTACATAATTAGAGAAGTTGTCCACAAACTCTTATCAGTTTATTCTAACTTGTTCATGTTTATCTATTAGTTTCTGTGCATAAATCTACATCTGTATATATACATTCCACAAGGCACTGTACAGTACAGAAGGTACATTACTTGGTTTCCTCTTCTTACTGCCAATATTATGAGCAATATTGGTCACAGGTAATGATAAATATCATTTAGCTACTTACAAAGAAGACTGGAACAGCTATTGATGCATTTACAACAAAGGCATGGACTGTGTTGTAGAATATTTTTAGAAATACCCAAACTGGGGACTGACAGCTAAGAAAGCATTGTCTTGTTGTTAATGTGTGTAATGTAATATAATTAAATTTATGATTGAAGAGTAAAATGGGAGAGTTTAGCTGTTCTCACTTTGACAGGCATTTATTCACCTTTAGAACAAATGATACTCGGTACACTCTTAACAACTGAGATTTCTATTAAAATGTACTGTTACAAGTCGACAGTATAAAGAGCAAAGTAAATATAGAGAGAGGTTAGTGCAGTTTCACAGGTGGGGAGATAACACATGAAAGGGTGCTTATTGTAAAGTTTATATTGTGTTCTTCCTCTCCCCTCTCGCTTCCCTGGCCCCTCCAGTTTTGATGCACCCTGCCGTGAATTCCTTTCTTGTGGTAATGTCTTCATTTGAGAGTATGTCCTACGCATGTGTTATCATCCTGTCCCTTCTTCTTGTTGGTGATTACCATATGTTTCTTACTTCACTGATTGTGCAGAGAACCACCTCATTTCGTATCTTACCATTCCACCTAATTTTCAACATCCTTCTGTAGCACCACATCTCAAATGCTTCTATCCTCTTCTGTTCCATTTTTGCACAGTGAGTGTTTCACTACCATACAATACTGTGCTCCAAATTTATATTCTCAGAAATTTCTTTCTCAAATTAAGGCCCATATTTGTTACTAGCAGACTTTTCTTGGGGAATAATGCCCACTTTGCCTATGACTGACCTGGTTTTTATGTTGTCATTGCTTTGTCTGTCGTGTTATTTTGCTTCCAAGGTAGCAGAATTCATTAACTTTGTCTACTTTGTGGTCCCCAATTTTGATAAGTTTGTTGTTGACCTCATTTCTGCGTACTCATTACTGTTGTCTTTCCTTGGTTTACTCTCAATTCATATTCTATACTCATTAGACTGTTTATTTTATTCAATACATTCTGGAACTCTTCTTCACTCTTTCTGAGGATTGCATCATCATCAACAGATCTTCCTTTCACCCTGAATTTCAGTCCCACTCTTTAAGCTGTCTTTTATTTCCACCATCACTGCCTTGATGCATAGATTGAACAGAAGAGTAAAGGATTACATCCGTGTCTTACTCACTTTTTAATCTGAGCACTTCATCCTTGGTCTTCCAGTCTTATTGTTCCCTCTCGGTTCTTACACACGTTTAGGTTCGCCATATTCCCTTATTGCTTACGCCTGTCTTCCTCAGTATTTTGAACAGCTTGCATCGTATTATATTCTCAAACGCAGAACATATGATCACTTTAAAGCATTCAGGGGAGGGGATCTACAAGTGAATATGTGCTTTATGGTGTTGGTACATGATCTGAATGTGAACTGATTTCACTGGAAATTCCACCTGTAACAGTGTTGTTGTGGAAAAAAATTTAAAAACAAATGTTCTTCGTGTTTCTGATCCTTGTTTGTTTGTGTGTTGCAGAGAGCTAAGAGAATTTCTAATTGTAGCGCAGCGAGAACGGATAGCTCGCTATGATTTGTCAGAGGACACTTGGGAAGAGCTACCAGTGAGGGGATTGCAGAATGTGATTGCTATTGATTTTGACCTCCACAACAACTGCGTTTATTGGGCTGACATAGCAAATGACACTATTGGGGTAAGATTCTCCATTTTAATAGTGTTGCTCTGTATCTTTTAATAAATGGTTTTTCTGGGATAGCAGATGTTTCAGTAATTATGCTTTGTAATTGGGTAGACAAAAGATCTGCTCACGAAGTGGCGGCAGGAGAATGCGCACATAACTTTTGGAACCAGTGGATACTCCTCCTGGCAGAAAGGTCAAAGGGAAAGGAAGAGAGGTGAAGGAAAAGAGCTGGTGGGAGAGTTCGGAAAAGTTGCCCAGAACCCCAGGTCAGTGAAACTTACCAGACGGGATGAGAAGGAAAGACTGATTGATCAGTCTTTACCAAACTCTACTTCGTAAACCTCTCCAGTGCTTTTCCTTCACCCCTCTCTGTTCCTCTTCAACCCTTCTGCCAGAAGAAGTCATCACTGGCTCTGAAAGCTTGCAGATTTAAGTAATTTTATGTGTGTGTTCTCTTGCCATCACTGGGTAGTAGATTCTTTTTATCTATATAGTTACATTATATTTTCAAAAAGTTATTAATTTTATGAATAATTATGTATTGGAGGATGTGTTCAAGTGCATCTTGTGTCATTGTGACTTTGCTGCAACGATTGATGTTGTAGCGGAAAACTTTATAGTATGAATAAAAATACATTTCCTTGGTGAACAAATAATGTGGAAAGGATATATTGCTATCCACCACAGAAGAGGTGTTGAATTGCATACAGACACAATGAAAAGGGACACCAGAAATATTTCTAGTGGTTTTTTAATTCATTGTACCTGTCTGCAGCTCAGTGCCTCCTATATATGGCGAATACCAATCTATTCCTTCCATATTGTTATTACTTCATCCTGGACTTCCCACTGATTTTTCTTTAGTGGTGGTGGTGGTGGTGGTGGTGGGGGGGGGGGGGCGGTACATCATCTGTGCGCTTCAGCCGATTTTTCCCCTGTGAAATCTCTGACTATGTAAGATCACATAAGAGAATATGGAGACACATTCAAATTTTCCAAAGTGGACTGCTTTGGTTTGGTGGGTGGGGTGGGGGTAGGTGGGAATGTGATTCAGTCAAATCACTGCTAGCAATAGCAATATTAGTAGTTCAGAACCCTATAATGATTTGTGCAGCAGAGCAAGAAGGTCATTTTACACCGTTTGACACTGACTTAATTGGCATATCAAATTGGTCAGATTCAGTTAAACCACCACCAGTGACTACGAAACTTGTTGCAACATTGCTTTGAGGCAATTCAGTTGATAACTTGTAAAGATCACATCAATGAAATTCATTTAAAAAAGCCAGCATTCTTGTTAAAAATATGGCCATTTTTTTGCTGTCGGAGGCTATTGAATTTAAAAGGATGTTTCAATGCTGAAAATTTTTTAGCTATTTCAAAGTCTCAACAAATGATTCCAAGGAGTGGATGAACAACAATGTAATGTTGTTAACTATTATTTTTGCTTTTAAACATGACATATACAGTGAAACAAGCATATATCTTCCTACCTGTAATCTACAGAGCAAATGAGCAAGCTTCAATACCTCTTTCAGCTTTGTGTCTTCAGAATACGTTGGTATTGTATTAATACATTAGTATCAACATTGTGTCTTCAGCATTTGTTATTTGATTTGAATGTTAAAATTAGAAATGAAATATTGTAATTCTCATTATGACTGTGTGCTTAAGCTTTGTGATACAAATGTAAAAAATAAAAGCACTATTCGTATATGCACAGAGAGGGAATAACCCTTGACTTCCTTTTTTCTTTTACAGCGCCAGTGCCTCAATGGCAGCGAAATTTATCATGAGATTCTAGTAAGTTCGAATCTGTCGTCAGTTGAAGGGATGGCCTTAGACTGGGTATCACACCACCTGTACTTTGTGGACGGAGTGCGCTCAATGATAGAGGTTGTACGAACCGATCTGAATGTAGAGGGCCGCATGCGTGCTACCATTCTTTCACCACCGACTCTGTCCAAACCTCGTGGGATTGCTGTTCATCCTCAGCAAGGGTTTGTAGCCTGTGTGCATTGAAACTGTAGAATATTTTTGAAAATGTCTGTGTTAAAATTACCCTAGAGCTGTTTCTGTCATGTGGTGCTTAAACATTCTGGTGTTGGCTGTTTATAATTGTATTACTTCTGTCACAAAATATATCTGCAAAGGAAATACTGTATCTGATGCATCCAGAAAGAACACGCTGTTCAAAACGTATAGCTACTGTGACACTTTCCAGTGGTCTCAAAGGTGCTATGAGATTCTTGTTATGAATTTTTTTGCTGTTTTATTTGGTTGGTTGTGGAAGCTGATCTTGTAAATTCAAGAAAAATGAAACTGTAGACATTCATAGTCATCTGTTGGAGGGCTACAGAGGATATGTAATGTGTAGTGGAGTGATCAGGAAATGTGACAACTTTGAGACTTTAGCCAGCACTTCAAAGTAAAATAGATAGTAGGCTATTTGAAAAAAATTACTTTATATGGATATGAAGAATATTCTCAGTCTTCCTACTGACCTGAATAGATACCAGGTTACATCCATCTTTTTCGTCTCTGAAGTTCCTTTGAGGTGAGCATTCTGAGGAGAGTGAAAACTTAAGATGTTACAGGGTTAGATACCACTGGTGTCAATATTCACCAATTGTGTTGTAGCATAGCATCAGTTTCTGTATTTGTTTGCTTTAACAGAAGCATATTTTGCATATATATGAAGTATTAATGCATTTATAACACAATGGAAATTCATCTAAGTTAAAAAAAGCACTTGAAAAAAGTGTCCATTTTTATATTGATGTGCCTCACATGACTACTTTAGCAAATCTTCCATTGTGAATACGTAAAAAGTGACTGTACATTTCAGTAAACAGATGTATTTTTGTCTTATCCCTAGATTGTTGTTCTGGACTGATTGGGCACCAAACAATCCATCGGTGAGTCGTTCCAACTCGGACGGTTCTGACCCCAGGCGGCTGTTCGGTAGATCGTATGTGGACTGGCCTAACGGAATTACAGTTGACCACATCGCGGAACGCATCTACTGGGTGGATGCGCGACTTGATTACATTGGTTCTGCAGATCTGGATGGCAAAGGTTTCAAGAAGATAATTGCAAATACGGTTAGTGAACATTTTTCATCAGATTTGTAAAGCAGTTTTTGCTAATGTTTACTCCAATTTCATAGTATTTTTGTGTGTCAGTAAATCACAGGAAAATTAAATTTCTGAATTTCCACTGCAGTATAATGAATACTGTGTTGCCGCAAAAAGAGACAACTGATCGGGTTGGGAGGGGAAGAGGGGAGTAAGTGAAGTGAAATAATAAAGGAGAGAAAAAATCAGGCAGAGAGTAAGTGGTCATGTGTAGTACATGGATAATCACAGTGTCAGATTCAGTCAAGACATGATAGGAAGAAAATTAGTTGTGCAGTTATGAACAAGTAGGAAAGCAGAAAAGGAAACAGGGAAAAACCAAAATGACGCACGTTGGTGGGAATGTGGGAAAAGGAGGGAGGGGGGGTAAGGCAGAGATCAAAAAGTAACATATAAGTCAGTTCAACGTATAAATCAAAAGTAATGGGGTTGATACTTTCAGAGGAGGGGTAGTCCATGATGGTGATGGGATGCCAGAATATGTTAGAAAGTAAGTTCCTGTCTCTGGAGTTGAGAGTAAATTGTATTGGTTGGGAGGATCCAAACAGCGAATATGGTGCAATGAGCACTCATGTATGTCAAGTCTTGCTGCAGAGCATCCACAGCAACTTGGTACTAGACGATCAAAAAGTTGTGAAGGTCTTCTGTATTTGTGCATGCACTCGGCCAATTTAATGATTGTCATTCCTCTATAAGAGGTCAGGCAGCGGACACCGGTTATTTAGTATTGCCAGTTGCTCTGCTCTTGGTGTTGTAGGATTCCCAGTGGTGATTCTGGAGTAGGTGGTAGTTGGTATAAGCATAGAACACATTTCACAGCAGTGATGTGGGGTAGGAAACCTCGGTTAAGGATAATAGATGGGAAATGTCATACCACTTAACAAGAGTGTTATAGAGGTGAGGACGCAGCAGGTTGTAAGGGGGAGGGTATCCAGGAGAGAGCTCATTTCAGGGTTTGAGTTGAGGGAAACATAGCTCTAGTGGAGTAACGTATCATGGCATTAGAGGCCAGGGGGAGGGGGGAGGGGTGTGTCAGTACTGATGTGATTGTCTTTTTATTTTTTTTAGGGGGGGGGGGGCATGGGAGACACGAGAGATGTATTTGTTAGAGTTTGAGAGGAGAAGATTTGTTGAGGGCAAGATCTATGGGGAGGCTGTGGCAGAGGAAAGTCTGGGAGAAGTTGATGGTGTAGGTGTGAAGGGATCCATTGGGGGTGACACTTTCACAGCAGATGCCTAGGATATATGGAAAGGGTGTACTTGATATGGAAGGGGTGGCTACTCGCAAGGTTTAGGCATTTTTGCTTATTTTTTGGTTTTGAGGGTGCTAACTTCAGTTAGATGGAGGTCAATGACCAGGAACCTGGTTTTGAATTTGGAAAATTATGAGGTGAATTAGATTCAAGAGAAGGAGTTGGCTAAGCTGTTAAAAGAAGTGAAGAATCTACATTATGAATCCAGACTGCATTGACACGTGTGGAAAAATAAGATATTTTCTATGATGCCTGGAATTTACCAGGGTGTAAAACGTCTCTGGTTATAAGATGATCCAATCCTTTTTTTTTAGGAGGCCTCTTGAGGAAAAAATTATTTTTAACTTATTTTGACTAGTCAAAATTACAAACTAATGTATTTTATTGTCATAAAGTATCTGTCTAAAAATTTAACATTATACCTGTTCTAAATTTATGCCATTTATTGGTTACCTACATTTTGATAAAACAAGTAGAAATTAAATGAAATGAATTGGTTTACATTAATATGCAGATCACTTTTTTTCCACTTCTTTCACTTATGAAGTGGTTTCCTTGTTGGTTTAAGGTTTTCTGTGGGTTCTGGCACTCTCCTCGTAGTTGAAGCTAAGTCAGAACCCTTTATGAGGTCTGTCACCTGACATAATATGTTGTATTTAACTTTTTCTTCTAATTTCGCCATAGCTGATTCTCTTGATGTAGAGGTACTACTGCTCAATGACTCTGAAATTCCATGTATAGCCGAGGAGAAGCTTGACTTCTTCACATTCTGCAGCTGTTATTGGAGCAAAAGAAGATAACTTCTACTCTTATCACAAACAAGCAAGCCCACTACATTGCTTTTACATACATACATTTCTTTGAATGGGTGCACAGATCATTAGGGACTCAAGAATAAGAGCAGAGCACAACTTTTCATACAACATAAGCATCAAAGGCTCAACATGACATCCAAGATTACCACATATTTTATTTATTGCAAAACCATCTTGTCTTCCATTTTCATTCTTGGAGAGTGTGGTTACCCCCACAATGGTCAAGCCACCACCAAGCTGCAGAGCGAAAATGTAAAAGGCCCTATTTCCTTACACTACAGAGTACGTGAAATTTCATTTGCCTAAATGAACCCTGTTATCAGTGTTGTCACTATTTTTAACATTCATCATCATACTAATGGGACAGCTGTGAAATTTATAACTTCATTGTCACAAATATTTATTATACGAACAGTGTATCATGGTAGTCAGCCACGATCGTAAACATATGAGAACTTAGAACAGGGCTTCACAACATACGTGCTCGCAGAGCAAGCTGTGAGCAGCAAGGCACAAACACGGAGCAGCGCGAGCACGCTACCCCCACTACCGGACCAGAGCGGAGAGTGGGGAGAGTCACGTGGGGCACACTACAGCTGCCGCCAGTCAATGTAAATCCGCAGCCACCTGCAGGGATATCACTCATGAATTATTACTGTGACAAATGAAACAAATATAGGAGAATGTACACGTGCTACATAATTTTATTAGCTTAGTGTATGCCTCTACATTCGTATTAATTTGTGAACTGTTACACAATAAAAGGTGTCACTGAAGTGTGGGATTCTTGGTTATCTTGTACTTTTTGCCCTTTACAATTGTGTCTATGTTCGGGGTAATTGTTCTTGTGCATTGTAGGCGCAGCGTGCAGTTTAAATTTTGATCAGACAATGCGTTTCTCAGGCGCGTCTTGTTACATTTCATTGCAGAGAACAGTTGTTCACAAACATACATGGAACCGAACATTGATATTATTGTAGCCGCCAGTTTGTGCAAACGAGGAAATCTATCCTGAGGGAAGTGTCTGTAGAATTCCAAAATGTTTTTCTTGTTCTGAAATTTGTCTCTGTATTCTGTCACACTGCAGGTCAATAATTTCTAATTGCAGCTCAGGACGAATCTCTTCAATATTCACTGAATATGGAGAGGAGAACAGATCAAAATCACTGTCTAGTGCTGTCAGATCTTGAAAGCGTTGATCAAATTCTTCCTTAAGGGCAACTAAACTATGTGATTACTATTAAAAACAGTCTTGATCACAATTTATTTAACAAGGTGACCGGTTTCAACCACTACTGTGGTCATCTTCAGACCATTGAGTAGGAACCTCTTTCCTTGAAGAATCACTACTCAAGTAGTGATTCTTCAAGGAAAGAGGTTCCTACTCAATGGTCTGAAGATGACCACAGTAGTGGTTGAAACCGGTCACCTTGTTAAATAAATTGTGATCAAGACTGTTTTTAATAGTAATTATTTATGACATTGATCACTGTTGTGCCCATAATGTATTCAAAAGTAAACTATGTGAATAACGTTCACAGTCTTTGTGAACATCTTGCATGGATGATAATCTAGGAAAATGAGCTAGATTTCCTGTTTCCAGCTGACTCACCCAAAGTGTCAATTTCATTTTAAAAGCTCATATTCGATCTATGAAATGAGTAATTAGCAGATCTTTACCTTGTAGTGAAATGTTCAAAGCATTCAGATGGCTAGTTAAATCTGCTAAGAATGCGAGATCACATTTCCATGAAGGCTCTTTCAATTCAGGAACACACATGTTATTTATTTCCATGAACATATTTATCTCATCTAATAGGCAAAAAAATCGATTTAATAATTCGCCACGACAAAGCCAGCAGACCTCGCTGTAATAAGGCAGGCTACCATACTGGCTTTCTACATCCTCAAGAAAGCTTTTAAATTGCCTGTGTTGTAGCCCATGCTTCCTTATATAATTGGTTGTACAAACAACACTCATCACATTTTTTAGAGTGATACTCTTTGCACATAAGTTTTCCTGGTGGATCAAACAGTGAACGCCCCGTATTTCATTTGGCACAGTCAGTTTTTGCATTTTCTCCTTCAACAGCACAACGAAACCTGATTTTTTTCCCCGTCATCGCTGGTGCACTGTCTGTAGACACTGAAACTAAAGAATTCCATGACAATCCTATATTTTCAACACTACTTAAAATACCACCTCTGGTTGTAGTGTTCTTCATGGCTACTACATTGAGGAGCTCCTCCCTCACCTGAAGATCTCTATTAACACCTCTAATAAATATGGCAAGCTGCGCTGTTCCAGTGATATCAACACTTTCGTCCAGAACTAGAGAATACGCCATAAAATCTTTACAGATATTTGCAAGCTGGCTCTGGACGTCGTCTGCCGTCCTGTATGCGACGCATAATGGTCATGTTAGATAATGGCAGAATCCGAAACTGTTCAACTTGAGATGGACGCAAATGTTCCGCTGCAACTACCAAACATTCTTTTATTAAATCACCGTCAGTGAAGGGGCGCAGGGATTTTGCTAAAAGCAAAGCAATTTTGTAACTCACTCTGAGAGCTGCCTCAGTTGATTTTTCTTCATTGTCCAGATCTTCTTTTAAGTTTAATAACTTCCTGTGCACGATCTGGTCCATCACATTTTCCACGTCCGTAGTCTTTCGCTTGGTAAGACATACAATGTTGCTGCAAATTAAATTTCCTAAAAGAATTCAGCATTTTGTGACATACTAAACATTTTGCAACACCATCTTTTTCTGTAAACAGATACAATTCCTCCCAATGGGGGTTTAACTGCGAAAGCATGGTTGGGGTTACACAACGACGACTTGACATGATTATTAACCAGCGAAGTGACTGTTAGAGCTGATCGTAGTACTTTAAATGTTACACAGTCGGCGCGAATTCAATAGGCACGCTGCGGCCCTATTCAAATGTGCGCGCGCATTTCCCCTCCCTCCCTACTCTGCAACCTTGCACCTGCTCGCGAGCACGTGCAGGGAAATAAGCCTCGCCTCCCTCTCGAAGGGCTCATTTCAAAATAAGAAAAAAAAAGCACTCTGCAACACAAGGCAAACTGGGGTAATAAAGCATTTGGTGGCTGCAGCGCAATTGTTTGCTGTTGTTGGCAGTGATAGTTTAAAACCAACCTCTATTGGTATCTTACACAGCCATAGTTCAAAACACTCTCCGCCTACAACTGCTAGGGTATAGTGCCCTTATTATAGCTTTTTCTTCAAAATATGCTGCGATTTCTGTGGTTGTGGTTGCTGTGGGACCTGAGAACACAGATTTTTTATTCATATACGTATCCATTTTCGGTTCTGTACTGACGTGAAAATGTTACACTATCACTTGCTTTCAAAAATATCATCTTCCCACTGCTCTCTCATCAGCTTAATAGAACCAGCAGCTGACACACCCTCATTTGTTCCTGTCATATGTCACAGTGAGCGTCGACAACATTGTAGAATGAAACACGTAAGTACACCACTGATTCTGAACTCTGTCTAGACTTTTACCATCTCCTGCAGAAATGAATACTATTGTTGAGTATTTGTCCAATTTTAAAGTCAGTTCAATTATGACTAAAAATAAATTCGGGCAAACTGCAGTTTCAACATGGTAGATGTTCCTAAAAAGCCAGAGTATGCACTATACATTCCAATGGTT
Source organism: Schistocerca nitens (assembly GCF_023898315.1). NCBI lineage: Eukaryota > Metazoa > Arthropoda > Insecta > Orthoptera > Acrididae > Schistocerca > Schistocerca nitens. Next base: position 77,460,376 of record NC_064623.1, on the reverse strand, counting down.
CACAACACCATGTAATTTCTGCTAGCTCACCATTTCCGTCCCAACACCGCACTAGTTCTCTGCCAAGCTGGTATCACTGTTCCCCCTCCAAACCTTCTGCAGTGCAGTGCTTAGGCAACTATGAAACATGGATTGCAATATCTTCAAGTGTGCAAGTCATGAGTCGAGGAGACTGAAAGGGGAGCAGTGGTTTATAAGGTAGTGGGATGGGGTTAATGTTACTCAATCTGTACATTGAGCAAGCAGTAAAGGAAACCAAAGAAAAGCTTGGAGGAAGAGTTAATTCTGTTAGAGGTAGGAAAGGATTTAGAAGAAACAGGATGTAAAATGAACATTAAAAAAAAACAAAAACATGAGCAATGGAATGTAACCAAATTAAATCAGGGAATTCTGAGAGAGTTGGAGTAGGAAATTACACACTAAAAGTAATAGGCGAGTTTTGCTATTTGGGCAGCAAAATAAATGATGATGGTTGAAATAGAGGGGATGTGAAATACAAACTGGTTACAGAAAGGCAAAAATTTCTGAAAAGAAGAATTTGTAACACTTGAATATATATATTTAAGTCTTAGGAAGTCTATTCTGAAGGCATTTGTCTGTAGCGTAGCCCTCTATGGAAGCTGAAACATGAATGATAAGCAGTTCAGACAAGGAAGAGAATAAAAGGTTTTAAAATGTGGCACTACAGAAGTAGCCTCAGGAGTAGAAGGGTAGGTCATGTAACTGATGAAACTTTACTGAACAGAATTAGAGAGAAATGACCTTTATGGCACAACTTCACTAAAAGGAAGGTATAGATTGATACAGCACATCCTGAGGCATCAAGGAATTGTCAGGTTGGAAAGGGAGAGAAATGTGGATGTTCACAAATGTAGAGGTAGACAGATAGGTGGATACAGTAAGCAAGTTCAAATGGGTGTAAGTTGCAGTAGAAATTCCCAGATGAAGATGCTTGGAAATGATAGAGTAGCATGGGGAGCTGCATCAAGTCAGTCTTTGGACTGAAGATGATGACGTCAACAAGCCTTGGATTCACTCATTTTAACACCCTTCTTCACAAAACATTTGTTTTTGCCACTTCTTATTTTATATTGTGCATTTCTAACTACTTTTAAGTCCTAGCTCCATCTTTTTAATTGCTTCTTTGATGTTTTTAATTTTATGTAGGAAGACTTTAATTGATGTGCAATGTTTCTGTTTACAGGACAAGGTAGCACATCCGTTCGCAGTGGCGGTGTTCAAGGATACTATGTACTGGGACGACTGGAGGCAGAATGCCATTTACCAGGCCGACAAGGATCACGGGCTGGCTGTCCGCACCATACGAAGTGGCTTGCCTGGTTTGATGGACCTAAAGGTAATGTTCTTTTGTATTTCATACTCAGGAAGACCTGGTAACTTATTCAAAGAATATGCAGTATTGTTAAATGTTTCTCATAGAGAGGACTTGATTTCATGCATTCTATGCAGTTATGTTGCTGAAGTTCGAAATGCCTGTTGCTGTTGTCACCCTTTGCCCTCCTATTCCTCTTACACACAGCTCCCTGTAGTGTTTTGCAAGACAAATGTGTGTGTGTGTGGGGGGCGGGGGGGAGTGAAGCAAAGCCATGGCGAATTAGAATTCCTTTCAGACTTCTATGTCTCTTTCTCTTAATGTCTTCTCTAAGCTGCTTCACATTTCAGTTTACTGCTCATTGTCAATGGTCCAGCTACACTCCATAAAATGAGAGTGATTCACTAGACATCCTGAAAATGTTTCATTACGGCTTCCTGTATGGATCTTTGACTCATAAATATTTATGCTCCAAACCAGGTGCCATTTGCCGATACACACTTAGTCTCATACCCCAAACTTCCTACCATTTTGTGTATGGCATTCTGACTACAGTGAAGTTGTGCAGCGAGCTTGTATGTCTTGTTTACCAGTAAACTCTGTCCCGATACTTTTATCCTGCTCAGAAGTTGTGATCTACATTTCTTTCAATACATCTGTTTAATTCCGAATGAGATGGTTGAGGCACAGGAGAGATCTGCATGGTACCCTATGAATGCATTGCTAGCAGCTCTATCAGTGTGAATGTAAAGATTGGGTACATATTCATCTTCCTATGATATAAATTGCTATCCAGTTGGAAACATTGTAATATTTACTCTAGACATGTTTCCTCTGTTTATTAATCTGATTATGGCAGCAGTGGAACTTGGCACTAAAGGAAGATTTTAGAATAAAACTAGCTATGAAAATTTTAAAAACTGCTTCGGATAGATATAAAATCTACTCGCCAAGTGATAGTAACAGAAAACACATGAAAAAGTCAAGAAAATGTGCAAGCTTTCAGAGCAAGTGGCTTGTTCACCTCTCTTTCTTCCCGTTCATCCTTTCTGCCAGGAGGAGAAGCCACTGGCTCCGAAAGCTTGCACATTTCCTTAACTTTTCCATGTGTTTTCTCTTACCATCAAGTAGTGAGTAGATTTCTTATCTGACCAATTATATTTCCAAAAAACGATTATTTTCATTAAAAACTATTTTTGTGCACTTTATGAATTTGGGGGGCGATTCATCTGGGAAATCTAGAAAACTTGGAATTCTCAGGGAATTACATTTTACCTGGAAAAATCAGGGAGATCTCAAGGAATTTTAGGAATTTCATAAAATCTCAGGGAATTCTGCATTTTTTAACTTAGCATTGAAATTGAATTTTATTGAGTTTTATAAATCACAAATTTGAAAATACTGTACTTAATATCTCAAGAGTGTGTTAATTATATGAATATTATTTCATATAATTTATTTATGTTTAAAAACTGTGGTTAAACTACTACTTATGGCTGGTATGAGAGGAAAGAAAAGTTGTATCCCCTCCTCTTTTCCACTCAGGAGCTCCTCAACACAATCTTCATCCTCACACCTTTAAATCTCACAATTATTTTTTTCCAAGTATGAGTAGCCAAACTGGAATGTCATGTTACATATTGTGTTACTGACTTAATTAATTATTGTTAAGATTGTAATTGTGGGTTGCTTATGACATGCTTATACTGGACTGCATGCTCATTTAAACTGTTGGAATAGGTTTGTCTCAGTGCACTTTCTAACAAACAGTTGTCCTTTTCCTCTCGTACAGGTGTTCGCGCACTCCGTACAGGAGGGATCAAACGCTTGTGACGGCAACAAGGTGTGCTCTCACTTGTGCTTTGGCCTTCCAGGGCACAAGTACAGCTGCAAGTGCCCAGACGGTATGAAAGCTGGCACCAACACCACCTGCACCTGCACCGACGGCAGCAAGCCATTTGAGAATGGCACCTGTGCAAAGCGTTAGTACCCCTTTATCATACAGAAACCTGCATGCTGGTAGTTGCTGGAATGTGAATAGTTTTGACTCAGTATGATATTATTCGGTTTGGATTAGGAAGTGTTTTTATTTATTTTTTAAATTTGTATTTATGTGTGTTTACTCAGTACAAAATGCTTTATTTTGGTTTGAGCAAGACAGAATTTAACGGAATGAGAAGAAAATTAACAGTGGAAACAAACATGACCCACATTTAATACATTTTCTAGCAAATGTTTTAATTTATAATCATCATCCCTCTGTAGGTTTCTAACATCCCCCTTCTGTAGATTTCTAACTACTTTTTTTGTGAAGTTTCATGGTGATATTAATGCTCTGTTATCAAATACTGGTAAAACAATAAATGGGTTTATGACCTTTGATTTTTGTGTGGAATGGATAGGATGTATTTTGAGACATCAGGCAATAATTTCCATTGTAATAGAGGAACCCTGCCTCTACATATATACATAATTACTCCACAGTTCACATATAAGTGTTCGGCAGAAGATTCATCTTCCTGATGAATTCTGCTCTACTCCAGATGCATTCTACTCTTGGGTGGCACATGAGAAAAAAATGGACATTTAAATCTTTCTTTGATTTCACTTATTTTATTACAATGGCCACTTCTTCCCATGTAGGTGGAGTCAACAAAATATTTGTGAATTTGAAGGAGAAAGTTGCCTATTGAAATTTTGTTAAAAGATCTTGCCAAAATGAGAAACATCTTTGTGATTACGTGGATTTTCCTGGCACAGTAAATGTTGATGATCTTAATACTTATGCAGCCAGTCCTTCTGGTGTGACTACATCTGCAGTCTCACCTGAAGATGGCGGCCAATTGTACTGTTGAAATATTGTGTTGATGAAATCTGACTGCATACCCATGAAAAGCATCAACGAGAAACACCTTTGTTTTAATGACTGCCACCCCACCTCACGTATCACATCTGTGATGCTCCCTCTAAAATTTTGTGATATTACGAGGAGCTGCCATTCTATTGAATCTTTTAACGTCGCTTGTCAATTCAGTGTGGGAAGGATCTCATATCACACAGCCATACTCTGTCAGAGGGTGGACAATTGTAATGTATGCAGTCCCTTTCATAGATTTTTTTGCATCTGCTAAGTGCTCTGCCAGTAAAATGCAATCTTGAAGTTTAGTTGAATTGATACCTTTAAATGTGTGATTCATTGGGTAACTGAAATATAGTGAGTAATTAGTACACAAGTGAATGACCTCGGACTATTTACTGTTTAGAGTCAGTTTCCACTTTTTGTACCATTTTGCAATTGGTTCTGATCTTCTGACTTGAATAGACTCCAAGTAAAAGGATCATTTGCAAACTGTCTAAGAGGGCTGTTCAGATTGTTTCCTAAATGATTCATATAGATTAGGAACAGCTGAGGGCCTATAGCACTTCCTCGGGGAACACCAGATATCACTTGTTTTACTTGACTTTCCATAAAATACTATGAGCTGTGATCTGTCTGACAGGAAATCACAAGTCCAGTTGTACATCTGTGACAGTACGCGACAGGTCCACAATTTGACTCGAAACCAAATGTGAGGAATGGTGTCCGAAGCATACAGGAGCATTTATGTATGGGAAGGCTGTTATTGAAATACATTCAGCAAATAGTTTCAGGACATTGCATGTAGCAGCCACCCTGAGACGAAGAGATTGTCACAGGTCAGGAAATCATGGTAGTCTGCATCGAACCAGTCAGAAGAGTGATGACCCCCCAAAATGGGGTGGGGTTGAATGAAGACATCTCTGGTTCTGAAAGCCAGTGTTTATCATGTGTATTAACACACAATTGACATAAAACATTAGGATCTGCAATCAGATTTGATGTTTCTAGATTTGTGAAAGGCCTTTGACATCAAGCCACACAGCAGACTTTTAAAAAGATATGAGCCTATGGAAGAAGTTCCCAGATATGTGAATGACTTAAATGTTCGTTAAATAACAGAACTGAGTACATTGTCCTTGACAGAGTCAGAGGAGGAAATTGTAAGCAGTGCCCAAGGGAAGTGTGATAGGACAGTTATTATTTTCTATCTATCTAGGTGGTTATAATGAAATTGCAGCTACCCACAAAGATCCAGTGTGGGCAGTAATTATCATGTAACAGCAAAACTTGGTAGATACTCTAATGTGTTAATGCAGAATGGATTTATGCTGGAAAAAAATTAGTTCCATTTCTGGCTACCAGGTACAAATCTGGCACTGTGGGTGCAAGGAGGACATACAGAAATGTTTCTATAGAAATGGAGCATGGACAGAAAAGGTCAAACAGATGAGAAAGGCATAATGTTGATTTCATTATTAACCACAGGTTACACAATTTGTTCAATAGGAACACTAGAGAGGTCGACAAGGTGCTGCAACTGTAAAACAGCGTGATCAACATTTGTGGTGGAACCCGAAGAACGTTCATGTATACTGCCCTTCAGATCAGGTATAGACCTAACGTACCACACTGAGCCTACCTGTGCTTGCGAATTTTATTATGATCCTTCACATAACAGTTCCACTAACAGCACAGTGTCTCACTTCTGGATAGCCATACTGTTCGCTCATGTTACAGCATGTCAAATGACAGTGTGGATGTCATACCCTCGTAAAAACAGTGTACAGCACTGGAATTGCACCTGATGGCCAAAATCAGTTATTCATTGGCATATCTACTAAGTTTCACTGCCATATGATAATTAGTCAACTCTAGACCTCCTTGAGCAGCTGCACATTAATTATAATCACCCAGTACATAAATGATCTGGAGGACAGAGTGATCAGCAACCTGCGTCTGTTTGCTCATGGTACTGTGGTGTATCAGAAAGTATCATTGCTGAGTGACAGTGGTAGGAAACAAGACCACTTACACAAAATTTCTAGGTGGTGTGATGAATGCAACTTGCTCTAAATGTAGACTAATATGAGTTAATGCAGATGAGTTCGAAAACAAACCCATAATGTTTGAATGCAGCATTAGTATTGTGCTGCTTGACAGTCATGTTGATTAAATATCTGGGCATAACATTGCAAAGGATGAGATTGAACAAGCATGTAATGTTTGTAGATATTGGGAAAATTGTAGGAAAGTAGGGGTCATCTGTAGATGAGACAGCGTAGGGGAAACTAGTATAACCCATTCGTGAATGCTGCTAGTGTTTAGGATATCCTGCAGATCCGATTAAAGGAAGGCATCGAAGCAATTCAGAGGCAGGCAACTGGATTTGTTACCAGTAGCTTCGATGTTTTGGGAAGACAAATGGGAATCCCTGGAAGGCAGGCGAGGATATTTTCAAGGAACACTACTGAGACACTTTATAGAATGGCTTTCTGAAGCTGACTACAGAATGGTCCTACTGCTGCCATCGTAAATTTTGTGTAAGAGCCACGAAGATTAGGGAAATTAGGTCTCGTATGGAATCATGTAGACACATATAGGAGTGAAACAGGAAAGGCAATGCCTAGGTAGTGGTACAAGGTAGAGCCCACACAGGATACTGTTGCTGATGCACAGTAACCAGTTTTTGTGCAAAGCTCTGGGTGAGTTCATTTGTTCATTCAGAAGGAAGGCCAACATTGTTTGTCCCTTTCTTGGTTGGTCGGCGATACACTGCAAAACCAGAATCGAGGTGCGTGACCTGCAATTCTTCTTGAAACGATTTTACAGATACTATTCAGTAAAAAATTTCATTTTTGCATTACTTATAGAGCTTTATATCAGCTTCATGATGACGTGCCCATCATTCTGTTAATGCTCATAGTTATTGTGATAATTGTGTTTAGGTAAGACACTGCACGAAATTTGAAAAAAATTGGAATGAAAAATAGGGGTTGCTATCATTTTGCATTTGGTGCATATTACATAGTATGTTGCTGCATTTGAAACTTAGCTAAGATTTTTCTTTAGACATGGGTGGATTTCCCTATCTGACACCAATGACGAGAAAATTGATCTGGTGTAGCACACACACCAGTGATAATGTCAGAATGAAATATCCACAATATTCCTCATATTTAATAAACTGTTTGAGATATTGAAGTGAGATTTTGGCAAATGATATCATGGGAGAGATACATACTGTCTGAAAAGTTTCCCTTCCCTCAGGATTCTGGGTGACTTTTTCGAACTCTACCCCTTTCCATAAAGCTGAACAGTCCTTTTCCCTCACCCCTTCCACTTCCCCTTTCCCTTCACCCCTTCTGCCAGAAGGAGAAGACACTGACTCTGAAAGCTTGCAAATTGTAGTACCTTCATATGTGGTCTCCTGCTGCCAATTAATGAGGAGATTTTTTTTAATCTATCGAATTTCACTTTTTATATTCATTAATATTTGGTGGACTGCAGTTCCTTAAAACTGTGATCCACTAGAATCCAGTGACCTACTCACAACTTAAAAATGTGTACTAGAATTGCGAAACCTTGCATTGTCGTCACAGCAATACTACCGTATTTACTCGAATCTAAGCCGCGCTTTTTTTCCGGTTTTTGTAATCCAAAAAACTGCCTGCGGCTTAGAATCGAGTGCAAAGTAAGCGGAAGTTCTGAAAAATGTTGGTAGGCGCCGCCACAACTAACTTCTGCTGTCGAATAGATGTAGCGCTACACAGGCATGCTTTTCAGGTACAAAGAAAAATACTGGCGCCAAAACTTCCATGTCAATAGATAAATTAAAAGAAAAGCTGGAAGACTGTAAACATTATACCATGTATTCTTTCGTGTTTGCTGCTATCTCATTTAAATCCTGTCTTCGTAATAAACTACGTAACTAGAGTGAGACAACAGCAAACGCGGAAGAATATACATATCATGTCATGTTTATATTCGTATTATTCTTATGCTGCATAGTGATACAGTCAGAAATGAAGCACGGCAACCGACTAGATTTTTAAATCTAAGATGACTCTGATTTCTGTGCAGAATGTAATGTACTAAAGAGGCGTCTGCAAAGATTTTCAAATTGAGTAAAATATTCGCTAAACTCTCGTTCAGAACATCTTCTATCATACGCAGCCTATTATTTGGTTCTTGTTGATCATTATCAAAGAAAACAGCAGTGTAAGTAACAACAAATAGCAATCTCTTGCCATCGTTTTGCTTATGAGACAGTTCCTCTGTTTTTTTTTTTCCTGTAAGTGGCGGTAGCGCACACAAAAGCAAGCCATGCCATGGGCGGTGACAGGTTGTAAACACTCACTATCAGAATGCGACAAACCATGCATGACACAGAACAATAATGCATTTTCAGCTTAGAGTGATGTAAACACCTATAACAAAGAGAACCGCACTTATCAGATCAAAGCAAAATAAGCAATAGATTCAAACCAGACGAAGCACGCGAAAAAGGAAGCGTACCAGTATAAATATGGACGGAGCACCTGGCACATAGCAATGGCTACTTGGTAAAGCTTAACTGTTAAGCTTATGACTCGAACCAAACTACTGTAGCTGTATCTTCATCCATTCGACCTCAATTTTGTTTCATGTTATAGTGGATCAACTTTGTTTCGATTTGGAGGGGCGGTCTAAAACTTTTCTCTCACCTTCAATTTCGAGTATCAAATTTCAGGAGTGGCTTAGATTCTTTTTTTTCCCTTCATTTCGAGTCTCATTTTTCAGGTGTGGCTTAGATTTGAGTAAATACGGTAAATGAATGTCCATCTTCTCTATCTCTCTCTCTCTCTCTCTCTCTCTCTCTCTCTCTCTCTCTCGTGCACGTGTGCCTACACACTCACTCACTCACTCATTCATTTTATCATCTCTTCACATGGATACTAATGCCAAACTGGTTACTGTTGTTTTCACAGAAGGAAATACTTGTGGTACTGACCAGTTTGCGTGCAAGAATGGTCTGTGTATCCCTCGCCTGTGGCACTGTGATGATGACGACGACTGTGGTGACGGATCTGACGAGGAAGGATGTGGAGGTAGGGTCACGTGCCAGACAGGCCACTTCCAGTGTGAGAGTGACAGGAAGTGCATCCCCTTCTACTGGAAGTGCGATTACGACTACGACTGCGAGGACCACAGTGACGAAGAAGGCTGCAGTAAGTACAGATGCAGTTGCGGCCACTTTGCTAGTTGGTAGTAGTCTTAGAATCGTGTGACTTACAGTCCGATTTAATGTAGTCGTAGTCAGGGAGCTAGCCGTGTGGATAACTCCTGCAGGCGGTATGCCAGTGCCAGATGTAGACTACTGGAATTGTTGGCTCCCACTGTGTTGTCACTTCTGTTGCACAAAGTGTTGTGCCTGCCAGTCCTCAGTGAGCCATTGTAGCAGAGCGACATTTGTGTATAATTTACTTTACTGTGTGTGATGAGAGGGGCACGGGAGATTGTGTAGAGATCTGTTCCCACATCAGTTTCCAAATGTTTATGTAGTTCTTTGCAGGACGTACTTGTTCAGTGTTAGGCTCTAATTAAAATTGTATCTGGTTTTTGATGTGCTCAGACACACTGTATAGATCTATCCTGTATGTGAATTTTAGATATTTTACTTAATTTTGTAGAAGATGGAGACTCAAAAATGATTTTCTATCGCCGGGTAGTGTGGAGCACCGTGGTGGCTGCCAGCAGATCGCACGTCTCGTGCCAGTGTCGCAGCTTTGCCTTAAAACATCAGATGCCTACTAATTTAAAATAGACTTCTGTATTTACCTAATTTATGGGAGGTGGCTTTTTCCCAAATTTGTAATTCAAAAAATAAAATACAGTGTCATTGTATATTTTCAGGTTAAATTATTGCTGTTGAGATTAACGTTTTTGTGTTATTTAATAGAATATACCGGGTCTTCCTTCATTTACAGGTGAAGCTTTCGGTATTAAGGTTACGTTAAGATTTATTTCAAAAAATTTGAAAGGGCAGGACTGGATAAACAATACTCACATTTGAACTAGTTAGAGATTTCCCAACACACTGAAGTGCTCGATACAGTATCGATGCTGGCCTGACAGTCACGTGACATTTGACTCGCGTGATGCTAAATCGAGGGATATGCGAGAAACTGTGAACTGGCCAAAACAACAATCTAGTGTTCTGCTTAAAATTTGACATTTTTGTGTAACACAGGAGGACATAGCACTAAATTCCATAATACAAATTATTGTCGTGTTCTAACAGGTTTCCAATTAAAGTTGTTGTACATGTTCAGACAATAATGTCACTTTTTAAGTAAAGGCAACATTCAAAAGTGGAAAAGTTGTCCTTCAGAAAACATTACTTGATTCTGAACCGAGATCAGTATTTCATTTGATTATGAGAGACTCTAATGATTTACTAAAAGGGTTGCGAGTGCCACAGTTTGCCACACTCTCCTATTAATCATTACTGATTGTTTGTGTTTTAGTGTTATTGTCCTGAACAAGTACACCTAAATCGCTATCCGATCTTTCTGCAGGGCACAACTCTGTAAAATAAGTTTGCTAATGTAGGTGGAATAGTTTTTGTACCTTCACTTGAAAATGAACAGTAGATGAACATGACAGTGTGCACTCTCACTTTGTGCCACATTCCCCATCCCTTCCTGTCAATATCACTGTAGTCTAGTGCTGTTTGTTTCACTGCTACTCTAAATATAGCTGCTTCTTCTTCTTCTTCTTCTTCTTCCCTTCTAGGTTCAGGCCTATTCTGGTTTCACTCTTGTGTCGTTGGTCTACCGACCGATTTTCTCCCTTGAGGGTGATAATACGTTAAGAGTCTTGCTTTGGGATACTTATCCCCAACATACACAGAACACGTTCCGTCCCTTCCTTTCTGTTGTGTGCTCATTCCTGTGTTACATGTTTTCCACCTGACACTACCTTTATTCAGTTATTTCTGGTTTTACCTCCTCTACTAAAATTTCAGAGCTGATTAACTACATTTCTAACGTTTCAAATTAGCTAAATTCCTTCTTTCTCAAAGCATGACTTGTTATACTCATAAAATTTCAAAAAAGGGCTCTGTTCTACCTTTCTGTTGGAGTGTTCTTGTAATTGTACCACATATTCTCTGATAGGATTTTTTTGTTCCCATAGGTTAAGTTGCAGCCCAAGCACAGGAAATGAGACACTTACCCCAATATTTCTCCATCAGTGCATGTTATTGATCTCTCTGGTACCCTTCATATGGAATCCATTGGCTTAGTTTTAGTTTTTGGAAATATTTGATTTATATACACAGCACAATATATAGCTCATATACTGCCTTTTACACTTTATCATTCTGTTGTATGACTTCGTGACAGTCAGCATAGAGTAACGTGTTAACATATTGTTGGCTGCCTAGTTTGATTTCTGAAGGAGATGTGTCCTATCTTGAGTTCGTTTTCTCCATTCGTCTGTGTAGATGTTAAATAGTGGTGGTGACATAGCTGCATTTGTACCTAACTCCCTAAATCTATCTCTGATAACAATTGCTTTTAGGTCTTGGCAGTGATTCTAGTGTTGATGTATAAACTTTTAATCGCTTGGATCATGTAGACAGATACTTGTTTTTAGACATTACTTCCCTTAACGTCTCCCCGTGAACACCATGAAATGCTTTTTCTAAACCCAAGAAAGATGGGGGCACGGAACTTGCATATCTGTCTCTTTTTTTATTTTTCTGTCTTATTGTACAAACATTGCCACTACAAAATAGAGTAGGCATATTTGAAGACTTCCACTTCTGTTTCCTACATAAAAATGTCAGCTTGTATTATTTAAATGATTAATATCCCTATAAGTATTGATGTTTTTTTTATTAAAAAAACAAAAAAGAGATGTGTTTTTCTAAACCCACTCATCTGGTAATTCATGTCTACCCCTGCATGTATTGAAAGTACATAAACTTTTAAATTTCAGAAATGCACCTATCCACTTAATAAATTCAAAAATTCCACTATATATTTCAACAACTTTGTTCTTTGGCTCTGCTAAAGCCATATCCAGTAGATGAGAACAGTGTGTGATGTAACCAAACTAAATTTAATACCTTGAGAAGAGTGGATTAAACACAATAAGCAGCTTTGCTATATCTAGAACAGATAAAATACTTCAGAATTAGTAAAACATAAGAGTAGCAAATGCGGGCATATATAACTTTTTACATATCATTTGAAGTTTAGAAGTAACTTAATGATTCATACCTGTTTCCAGAATTTACTGAATGTCAAGAACATCAATTCAAATGTGCCAACCACCGATGCATTAATGCACAGTGGAAATGTGATGGTGAAGATGATTGTCATGATGGTTCAGATGAAAAAGACTGTACACGCAAACCAAATGCAACATTGACCTGTAGGCGTAAGTATTATCTGCATAACTATTTTTTCCTACATTCATTTCAACCTGCTTTCTCTATCCAAGCCTGACCTCCCTCTAAAACTATATAAAAAATGACCATCATTCATAACTATTGAAGATTTCTTTGTTAATTCATTGCTGAAATTTTAAAACTTTTAATACTTCTCTGCATAAAAAAAGTAAATAGGAATAGTGAAATACATATACAGCTAGCGAAGGGATAAGTTGACAGACATTTGTTTTTGTTACAGCTGACAGTTTTAAGTGCATAAACAGCTCAGAGTGCATTCCGCTAGTGTGGCGCTGTGACGGTTCCCCAGACTGCACCGATCACTCTGACGAGGACAAGTGCGAGGCGCGCACCTGCGAGAGCTGGCAGTTTGAGGTAATTAATGTTCACTATGTTGTCATTTTGTGACTCTACCACAAGAATATTTTAATTTCAAAACAGGTTCGCAAAAATTTATTGTACCGTAGACTGTTGGGCAAACGAACGTGTTTGTTGTGTCATATTACGAAAAGTATAGTTGCTACTCACTATATAGTGGAGATCTGAGTTGCAGATAGGCACAACAAAAAAACTGTCAGTTTTGTCAGACAAAGCTTTGGGCCAAATTGGCCTTTTTCACAATTAGACAACACATATGCACACACGCAACTCGTATGTCATGCAGGGTACCGTATTTACTCGAATCTAAGCCATACCTGAAAAATGATACTTGAAATCAATAATATAAAATAAAAAAAAAATTCCGAATCTAAGCCGCACCTGAAATTTGAGACTTCAAATTCAAGAGGAGAGAAAAAAGTTTTAAAGACCGTACCTCCCAATCGAAACAAAGTTGGTCCATTGTAACAACAAACACAATTTAGGTCGAATGGATGATGATACAGCTATAGTAGTTTGGTTAGAGTCGTAAGCTTAACAGGTAAGCTTTACCAAGTAGCCATTGCTATCTATGTGTCAGGCACTCCGTCCGTATTTATACGAGTACCCTTCCTTTTTCATGTGCTTCGTCTATGTTGAATTGATTGCTTATTTTGCTTTGATATAGGTGTTTTCGTCACTCTAAGCTGAAAATGCATTATTGTACTGTTTCATGCATTGTTTGTCGCAAGGGAATAATTACCTCATAAGTGAAACAATGTCAAGAGACTGCTATTTGTTGTTACTTACACTGCTGCTTTCTTCGATAATGATCATTAGGAACCAAATAATAAACTACGTATGGTAGATCTTCTGAACGAGGGTTTAGCGAAAATTTTTCTCCGTTTGAAAATCTTTGCATACGCCTCTTTAGTACATTACATTCTGCACAGAAATTAGTCATCTTAGAATTAAAAATCAAGCCAGTTGCCGTGTTTCATTTCTGACTGTATCGTTATTCAGCATAAGAATAATATGAATATAAACATGACACGATACGTATATTCTTCTGCGTTTGTTGTTGTCTCACTCTAGTTTCGTTGTTTATTAGGTGGACAGGATTTGAATGAGATAGCAGCAAACACGAAAGAATACATGGCATAATGTTTACGTCCTTCTACCTTTTCTTTTAGTTTATTTACTGACGCAGAGGTTTTGGCGCCAGTATTTATCTTTGTGCCTGCAAAGCATGCTTGTGTAGTGCTACATATATTCGATGGTAGAAGTTAGTTGTGGCAGCACCTACCTACATTTTTCAGAACTTCCGCTTTCTTTGCACTCGATTCTAAGCAGCAAGCGGTTTTCTGGATTACAAAAACCGGAAAAAAGTGCAGCTTAGGTTCGAGTAAATATGGTAAGATTTCGTGCCTTTTAATGCAAAACTACTCAAATACTAAGGGTTGCTCAACCAGCAGTGGAGAAAGAAATACTGAGATTTATAAAGGAAAACAAGAAAACTAAGAAACAAACTGGGGAACAGACCGAAGTGGAAAATAGAATTGAGTGTTGTGGAAATGAAATGAGCATGTGCAGAAATTGCTTTGAGGAAGGTGGACAAGAGAGATAAGAGAAGACAAATAATGTAACCAAATGGAAAATAGGTAGAGGACAAACAATATAACTTCTTATAGATGAAGACTGTAATGCTTCAAGAAGTCCGGATGTGACCTCGGACCAGCAAATGGATATACTCATACAGAATGCACTTCAGCTCTTCAGTGTGTGCAATGGCGTGGGTTTTTGAAACAAAAATACTTGTTCCTTCATTCATAAGGAAATCTCTGGTAAAGCAAGTCATGTGGCAAACGACAGACATGGTTGAAACTTGCTTCCAATGCACAAACTAACCTCACCAGACAATCACGCCTTTTTAAGTGTATGTGCATGCAGGTAGTTTGTGGTTTACAGGTGCCCAGTGGTGTGGGTTATCAGTGCTGTTACGAATGTTGATGATAACGAATGTGAAGAGTAAGACTTACACAGGTGCATGCACCCTCTCCCAACCTCACTCAGAATTATCTGCACATTTAAATTTGCTCACATGCAGTAAGACAGCTTAAAAAGTGGGCAGGCAAATTAAAACAGAAGTAAGACACAAGGAAAGCTCAACTAATGACACAGGTAAATGCAGAGTTACAAAAAAAGGTGGATAAGCCAGCCATCCTGATAAAAATCAAAAACTTCTCCCTAAAACAGGGAAAAATTTGGACATTTCACAAAACTTGAAAACTTTTGCCAAATTTGTTTTATTGTCAGTTAAAGTAGATGGCAAATCTGTTGGTGAGTGAGTGCTGCCTGCTTGTCTGAATATAAAACTTAGTCTGCTAAAATGTTGCACACTGTGATCTGTACTATACAAGCACCACACACAAAAGGGGTTGCTTTCGTCGTAGTGGGAAGCCGTGCGTCACAAACTTGTGAAGATAAGTGACTGGAATGAGGTAAGCCACAACCGCACAGTGGACTTCACTTATCATGATATCACTTGAGCCACTCTTCTTTCCATCTACATGTGACTATGTACTTCAGTAGGGCTCACTGGTAGCTATGGAGTAGTGTAAACAGTGTAGAGTTGAGACCGAGTGGTCACATGACCCTCCCCCTATCACTGATGAAGTCATTGCAGTGAGATCATGTCTGTGCCAGCATCTGCCCATTGTATGGAATGAGCACAATAAGGGAATGACACAATAGAATGGCAGAAGGCAGCTATCGTGATGGAATGTGCACGTGACCACACCACGAATAAATTTGCCGGAATTGTTAATGTCGGTGTGCTCTGTGAAAGTTGTCTACAAGGAATGGTGCACTGCTCACAATTGTAACATGGCAGTAATATGGTTGTCATACAAAGTTCGTAGCCAACAGACTGGTGACGAATGTCACATCTTGTCAGTGACGTGCATCTTAAACTGTCAGTGAATACCTTGCATTAAGATCAGTAGGCAAATGCAACAAAAGATATGATACAACAAAAGATATTATTATTTTGAAACCTGTAAGAATTTATAAAGAAGTTGTAGCATTACCTCCTGTCTCATTATGAGAGGATTGCTGAATAAATTTCTCAAAGGTAGGACATTAATTTAACAATCTGTAAATGGTGTAATTTAGTATAGCACGACAGTCTCAATCTGGAGCCAACCTCCATACTGTGAGTGTTGGACATGTGATTGTGACGTAACACCAAAGACCACATGTGGAGAATGAGTTTAATTATGCACACTGATAATGTAGGAGCTGTATAGCAAGTGCTATCTGTTAGCAGCCTTTTAAAACTATTTTGAAACTTCTGTATAAATTCGCTAAAAAATTCTTACAGCTGCCACAATAAACATACCTGTTGTTACACTCATCCATCAGTCTTAATTTTCAACATATTTAATTTTAAAATCGGGGCCTCTTTGCTGGACACCATGTAGCAGTTAAAACTACCAAAGATTCTGCATTTGATCACAGCCAGTTCCAGTGCATGCAGTTTTAAATGTCTTTCATTATAAATTTATTTAGTACCAGATATTTAAAGGATTTGGCAGTCCTTTGCTCTCTATTTTACACACAAGGTACACTTCAGGTGGCCCCACAGAAAGAAATCCGCTGGAGAGATTTGCACAAAGCTGTCTGATCTTGTCGCTTCTCATTTAAATAATGTTGCACATTAAGCTCATGACACACAGTTCATTTGTATCTGCATGTGTAAACGTGATTTTAGGGGGACTTCTTCCAACAGAACATAAAATGCGTCTCTGAGAAGAACATGGAAATTAATGGAATTCAGTTTTTTATTGGCTTATTATCAAACAGTTAAAATTTTTGTCTCTCATATTAAAGGCCCATTGAATTTTAAATCCCCTCTAACACAATGAGTGAGGTTTTATGATGATTAGTGA